>NW_017728992.1:184566461-184568382 GCF_001723915.1 Gavialis gangeticus | reverse complement strand
CTGTTTTTTTTTTTTTTTTTTTTTTTTTTTTTTTTTTTTAAAGAAAGTGAGGTACAGGGTTGAATTGCTTTTGCATTACACCAAGCAACAGGGATGTCAAACTTATTTGGCCTTGCAGGCTAGATGAGTGTCCCTGAGCTGATCTATGGATGGGCCAGACCAGGACTGTGACACCCTGTGCAACAGCTGCAGCACCAGGTCCAGGCTGCACATAGCATGAACCAGCCCCTGGGGCTAGCACAGGGCTGCAGACAGCACAGGAGATGGTCTGGAGCACTCTGCCTTACTGTAACCCCTGCATGCCGGCTTTGCATCTGGCAGGGTGCCACATGGAGCATGTGCTCTATGCCAGTCCCCTGCACCCTGGTCAGTGCACAGTCAGTCCAGCCCATGTGTTACGTGCAGTACATGCCAGCTCTGGGGCTTACGATGCATGTGACCCCTGGGGCTGGCATGCGGTACATGCTGCCCATGGTGCCTTGGTTGGACATGGCACTGCATGGGGTCCAGGGTACTTGCTGTTTGGTGCCCTGGACTGACCCCCTGTGCAGTAACCTGCAGGGTGGATCATACAGCTCCATGTGCTGGGTCCAGGCCATATGTTTGACACCCCTGCTGTACATCTCCAGCAACATGGTGGGGTCTCACCTTTACCAGCTTAACTGCTCCTTCCCACTAAACCTTCCCACTAAACCTAATTTTCAATAAAAATGACAAAGTGTTGCTTTTAACAGTTCTGAAGCAACCATCAGTCTTATGTGCAATTGTCTCTTTATTCCAGTTAGATGCATTTTAATTTTCCCTCAACATATTTGAGCAGTGGGAATGGTTTAGTAGTCTTACATGACTAGAATCCCTGTAAATGCCCTCTAACAAGGCAACAGTTTTGGTTTTGTGTTGCACACTCCATAGCTATGGCCTACAATTAGGACACTAATAACATTACGACTCTTTGGTACTAAAAGTTCTTAATTTCTTTTCAAGACCTATAGAGTTTGTCAAAAGAGGGTTCTTATGGAGTTGGGACTTACAAGAACTTCAGTACCTCAGATTTTATTGGTCATATTCAGCCATGGAATAGCCTGGCTTGATGGAATGTGCCCTGTTGTTTGCTTGCTTGCTTGCTCCAGAGCTGAATTTGACCTTTGCTTGTTGTAACTCTCGAATATACATAAATGTCCTTTTCTGGAGAGCAGGAAGGGTCAAGATACCAGCCTGGACTTGGAAGACAAAGGTTCAAGTCCCTGCTCATCTTTGGATATCTAGGTGTCTAATTTCAGTTGAAATCAGTGGGCCTTAGTCTCCCTATTCCCTTAATTCACCATTTAAATAGAAGCCCCTATCTCACACAGGTGCCAGTGCAGAACTGTGAGGTCCTTTGACATGGCAATGGGGGGACCCTTTGGGTGCATAAAATAGATCTCTTCTGGAAAGAGATTCATATGTGGTTCCTTCTCCCCTCCAGGAAAGAAAAATACAACTTAAATTAAAAATGGAACAAGAGACTGTTTCCCTCTTCCACTTCTGAGGAGGACATTATCAATTTGTGGACTTATTTTGTTTCTGTAAAATCTATTTTCCAGGATTGCAAAAGGCCAAACAACCATCCAGGCCTAGTTGGCTTATTGGCCTAGCATGGTTAAGACATGCCCACAGTACATGAGGGAGGGATGCAACTAGTAGGGCTGTGCGAAGCTTCGGTGCCTGATTTGATTTGGCCCGATTTTGGTGGTCAAATCTCCAAATCAAATCAAAGGACCCTTTTAATCCTTCCGATTTCAGTTTGGACAGATTTGGCGATTCGGACATAGACACAGCTTTAAATTTGTTTTTTCTACATACCTCTAGGTAGCAGGGGCTCGTGATCGCTGCAGGGCTGGGGCAGATGGAGCATTCTACAGAAGCACGGGGGGGGGGGGGG
>NW_017728992.1:184565911-184566311 GCF_001723915.1 Gavialis gangeticus | reverse complement strand
CCCAGCTCAGTGACTGGTACCTCCTGGGTCTGGGGGGGCACCCAGGGTCCCCCTGCGGCCAATTGCTGGGCTGGGGGGGCGCAGTGGGGAGCCCTGCATGTTCCTTGGCAGACCCAGAAGTACTTCTGGGTTCGCTGCTGAGCATGCTGGAGAGCCCCTCATGTGCTGTGGGACGCTCCATGCATCAGCACTTACCTCACGGTGTGTAGAAAAAAACTTTTAAAGCTGTGCCTGTGTCCGAATTGCTGATTTGCCAAATCAGCATTGAACCGTCAGATTTGGATTTGGCCAAATGGAATTGGGGACAGTGATCTTAGTCAACGGATCATATCACTGTCCTTGATTCGGGCCAAATCTGAATCGAATAGGGCCTGTTTTGCACACCTCTAGTAACTGGTGT
>NW_017728992.1:184556757-184560911 GCF_001723915.1 Gavialis gangeticus | reverse complement strand
TTGCCAAATCAGCATTGAACCGTCAGATTTGGATTTGGCCAAATGGAATTGGGGACAGTGATCTTAGTCAACGGATCATATCACTGTCCTTGATTCGGGCCAAATCTGAATCGAATAGGGCCTGTTTTGCACACCTCTAGTAACTGGTGTCACCTCCAGCTGTTTTTGACTTTCCAACACACCTACAGCTGGATGGACTGGGGACAGCCTTCAGCGTGAGGCTTTTACCTTGCTACAGTCCTGTGACAAGTATCATAACTATCCTTTTGCCACACCCCATTTCCCAAGGTACTAGAGTTTATTTGGAGAGTATTCTGTAAATTGGAATTCTGTGTCTGAGTTGCTTGGCTTCATGGGCGGGCCGCATCCAAACCCACGTTTGGCAGCAGGGCAAGTGGCAGTGTTAACCATTGCAAGTGCTAGAGCTGCAGGGATTGATGGCTGGTGCTTGCTCTGCCACCACCAAAGTGTGTCCCCAGTAGGGGTCTGTGCTCCAGAATTCAGCAGGAGGCTCTACCTCCACTCTCCCCAGTTCCTCCTGGAGCCCTGTGGAGCACTCTTCTCCAGGACATGGCTGCATAGGCTGGATCCAGCCTATGGGCCGTATCTTTGACTCCTTTGCTCTCAATAAATAAACCCCCAGTTAAATCTAGAAGGTACAAAGGTTGGGACCTTAATAAAGTGAGTTCATGCTGCTTAAAGATCAAAATACAGTGGTGCATATACAACATGTGTAATTTTCTCTTCCTGGCTACTTTTTTTCTAGATATCGCTGGCTGCCAAATAGAAGAGGAGGGGTCTCGGGATTTGGTGTTCCACCTGCTAGTGCGCGAAGAGCTGCAGAAGAACAACAACAGGGGGGTAGAAGACACAACTGGGGCCAAGGTTTCAGACTAGGTGACCAGTGAAGAACTGCTGCTCTTGGCAAACAACTACTCCTGAGCGCACGTAGGAAGGCTGCTTCCTGGTGCACTGTGCTTAAGAACCAAGCTCTCTCTAGTGCTATTGAAATTGTCTGATTTTAAAGAATTTTGTTTCTGGTGCAAGGTAAAATAAAAACTTGAAGAAAAACTGTAGATCTTACTCCAGGATAGCCAGTAGTGCTCAACTCCATTCTGCCCTTTAAGGAAAGCCTTAGTACTGTCTGTCTGTCACAGTGTGCATCCATTTCACTGCCCTCCTCTCTGATGCAGTGGTACGTGCTAATTGTGTTTGGTACCTTGGTTTCTCTTCTGATACGTGAAAAGTTCTGTCTGGTTGTGGCAAGATAAGAATCCAGCCTTTGGCTAAAGGTTGGATCAGACCAACCTCTCCATTCTGCTTCTGAAAAGCTAATTCTTCAATACCGGCATTTAGATTTCAGGGTGTTGAAACCTTTATTTAAGTGGCATAATTGGACTGCATTCATAACAGAGAGGATGTTTCTGAGACACTTAATCTTGTTACCAAGCTACATTTCAAGAAAGCAGTTTTCTCTTGTGGTGTAGTGTTTGTGGAGAGAGATTTCCTTGTCCACTGCAGCATGAGAGGGGAAAGGCTAAGGGCAAAAAACAGCTTTGCTTTCCTGTTAGTAATTACAATAACAAATATTCCCAGCACTCTAAATCTGTGATTTGTAATGTCCACCATTTGCTGCATTTGAGTCAAAATTGTATCCGTCTCCAAACTGCAAACCATTGGCTTCAAGGTTGATATTTTAGTTGCAAAACAAAATAGCACAAAAGTAGAAAATGTACATATGGTGGGTGGCTATTGTGAAGGGTACTAACTACAGGGTTATGTTTGTATTAACTGAGATTACAGCATTTGCTTTGAAAGCTTTAAGGAGTTAGAGAATCACTGGAAATAAACTTGTTCCAGGTTACAAGAGAATTGATTTGTTTTCCCAAGTCCTTTCTCAAACAAGAAGTAACATACTTTTTCAATCCATATGTCTTTTTCTTGGAGGTGCAGGGCATGATTGTCTATAGTATTCTCTTGCTGTTATTGTAAGGCAGTATGCTCTTATGGGCAGAGTACAGGGCTAGGAGCCAGGAAATCTTAACAACTGTTATTCCACTATTCACCATATGGCCTTTAGCGAGTTACTTAGCCTCAATTTTCCCATCTGTAAAATGGGATAAATGATATTTACCATCCACAGGGATTCCAAGAGTCATTTTGAGTAGTGCTGTGAAATTATAAGTGATCTGTCAGAGCTAAGTATTTTTATTACTGCTGGTTTGTTTGTTTTTTTTCCATTGGACTTGTGCTCTGCAGGTTTACAGATTCTAGATACTGTATTTACAACTAGTAATTTCCTGAATCTGGGAAAAGAAAATTTGCTTGTTTATCTGAGTAGCTTCACAAGGATCCGTTGTGGCATGGAAAGAGGAAAGATATAACTGTTGGTCGTCTTGCTCATGAGTGAATATGGGAACTGGCAAGCATCATGTTGCATGTCTTTTGGTTTTTGTCGAAGCATGGAGGCTCAGAAATCACTTAGCACTTCTGTTTCCAGTAATAAAATGTTAAAGATGCTCTTGCCTTGTTTTATTTATACTAAAATCCTTTGGTGGAAAAGGACTCCAGTGGCATAAATGCTAATCTACTGTTGACCTGTAGCTGTTAATAATGCTGACTTGTAATGTTTCAGGAGCCATCCTGTTGCAGCTGGCTTTCAATTAGTCATGTCACAGTCTCTCTAAAGCAGTTGTTCACATTGCTTAACAGTCTGGTTTTACAAAGTGGCAGCAGTTGAAGTGATTGTCTAGTTGTTGATTTACCTACTGCAGAGAGCCAGGGCAAGGCCTTAAGTGGGGACTTTAACATAGCTAATTCGTGCTGTGCACCCAAGTGATTGTCACCTTGACACGCAGGCTGCAGAAGGAATGGCTTCTAACTTTGCAAATGTGTTTTGCAAGTGGGGTGTGTGTGTGTGGAGGGGAGTGGGAGGGTTGGAGAACCTTTTGACACAAGCTTACGGGGTTTTTGTTTTTTTTTTAACAGTTTCAAAAGACTAAGTTGACTGGTTATAGCAAATTTGGACCCCTGAAAATCTCAAAATGAATGTTAAATATTTGGCATTCCTCATTTGCTGACCTGGAGCACTACTCTCAAGTGCTCAAGTATACAGTATATGCTGACAATGACAGTCTCTTGTTTGAACAAGTACCTCCTTTATTCTTTTGTACAGAGAATTTCCCTTTTTGTAATCAATTTTTTTTGTTGGCAAAGTTTTAAATTAAAGTTTTAATCTCTCTAGAATTGTCTGCCTGTCTTGCTAAATCCTGCTAACATTTTACCTAGGCCTTTGACTTGCGCCATTCCAGAGTGCTCTAACAATATTGGACAGTGTGCTATCCTTAATCAGGAGTGTGCAAGAGAACACCCTGTTCTGCTGGTCTCCTTTTGTCACTGAAACTTCTCTTACCAAACTTTCTGACAACCTTTTTTAAATGGCTTTTTCTAGTCTCATTTTTACTTATCGCTAGCTTTGATAAGATCCCTCTCCCCTTGTGGTTGTCTTTTCCTACTTCTTACCTACCTGATTGCTCTTTTTCATTATCTTCTTAGTGTACTTTCCTCCTGTTTCAGGGATCTATTTTGTAGCTGTATTGTTCTGAGAGATGGATGCACAGAGCTCTTGGGTCAGAGGCAATATCTTCTATTAGACCAACTAAATAGTAGCATGAAAAATCTTTTTTTCAAAGATTTGAATTCAAATCTTTGAATTCTCAGCCTGAAAAAGGGTGTATGTCTGACTAACCTCATCTTCTGCAACCAGCTTACTCACCACCTGGATAAGGGAGATGAGGTTGATGTCACTTATATGGACTTTAGGAAGGCCTTTGACTTGGCGTCCCATGAGGATCTCAAGGTAAAACTAGGGGACTGTGCGCTCAACAATTCAACAGTCAGATGTGTGGGAAACTAGCTGTGGGGCTGGATGCAGAGAGTACTAATAGATGGATCCATGTTGACTTGGCAGAAGGTAGCCAGTGGGTCCCCCAGAGTTTGCTACTTGTACCAGTGCTTTTCAACATCTTCATCAATGATCTGGATTTGGGGCTGAAAAGCCCACTAGCAAAGTTTGCCAATGATGCTAAGCTTTGGGGAAGTTTCATAGTTAATAGGGTCAGAAGGGACCTGAGCAGGTCATCAAGTCCGACCCC
>NW_017728992.1:184555453-184555924 GCF_001723915.1 Gavialis gangeticus | reverse complement strand
AGATGGGCAGACCAGAACCAGATGCTGTTCAACACTGAGTAGTGTGAAGTGCTCCACCTGGAGAGGAAAAATATGAAACAAACTTACAGGCTTGGTGGTGCTAGGCTAGCTAGCACCATGTCCAAAAAGGACCTGGGGGTCATAATTGATTTTTAAAAGGAATATGAGCCACCAGTGTGGTGCTATAGTTAGCAGAACAAACAATACGCTGGCACGTATCAACCTATTCATGGTTCGTGTGACCAGACTCTGGAATAGACTCCCCGTAGGGGTGGTGCAGGCACCTACCCCACACATCTTCAAAAGGAGACAAGCCCAGCAAGGTGTGCATCCAATTTGACCCCTTCAATCTTTCCTGCCCAGAGCAGGGGGGCTGGACTCAATGATCTCATGAGATCCCGCCTAGCTCTAAACTTCTGTAAATCTGTATGGGCCCAAAAGCTTGCCAAGAAAGGAATCTTTTTGCTACTC
>NW_017728992.1:184536382-184550453 GCF_001723915.1 Gavialis gangeticus | reverse complement strand
CCCAGAGCAGGGGGGCTGGACTCAATGATCTCATGAGATCCCGCCTAGCTCTAAACTTCTGTAAATCTGTATGGGCCCAAAAGCTTGCCAAGAAAGGAATCTTTTTGCTACTCTTTAGTTGGTCTAATAAAAGATATCACCTCTGACCCAAGAGCTTTGTGCACCTCTTTCCTCCTGTTGAAATTCTACAAGAATGGCTCTGGGGATCCCTTTTACCACCGACTTCTGTCAAGCCCAGAAATTCAGCTTTCGTGGTTAATGAGAATGCTCAAAATTACCATCAAATCATTTCCATCTGAACTACAAGAAAAACTGTAGACTTCGATTCCCCCCACTACACAACCCAGGGACTTCTTACATGCTCCCTAAAATCCATGAACAAGGGAACCCAGACAGACCTATTGTATCTAATCATGGGACCGAACCCTAACTGAGGAAATACCAGGTTTCATCACAACCAGCATACCTACCTCAAGTCTTTTCACCATCTGTAAACTTGAATATCTCTTGTATTGCCTCTGGCATATTCAAGTGCACTGTCTGAAACTGCACCAAACCACAACCTTCCTGGTGTGTTTGTGAGCTGCCCACCTTCATAACGTCATTCTCTGTCCCTCTAATTCCACTTGTTCCTTATCACTAAAGTTGACACGGAGGTAGTGACTGCACTGTTGCTGCCGCCTGCCCTATACCACCACTACCTTTCCCTCTGTTCCTTCCCCTTCCTGCACCCAGGCTGTCACTTATCCCAGCTCATTGCCTTTCGGCCTCACTTCTGCCTGCCCTGGTCCCAGGTCTCTCGCTGCAAGAGAGAGGGTTAGGGGTGTTGTGACAAACAGAGTGAAGGCTTCCTCCAGCTTTTTGACCATCGTGCATCACTCCTACCCCCTCTTCAAAATGCTGTTAGCCAAACTAGTCTTGCACGACCGTGCGCTCATTTAGTTTCCAGCTCCTCATTCTCCACGGTTAGTTTATACCCCTGGCTGGGTGTGTGCTCTCAGTACAATTTGTAAGTGGGATCCTTATTCTGAGCGAATGACTGAGGAGCTGGACCTGTTGCACTTCGTTTTCCCACTGCCTCACCATTGTTTTAGTCCTGGGTTTCATAGCTCACTTGGGGGATATTTTTCCTTTCAGAGGGGCTTTTGCTCAGCATGGCGGGTAGGAGAGACTTTCATGTCTTATACATATATCTTGTTCTTGGGATGGGGAAGATGAAAGTACATTTGCCTAATATAGAAGGCAATGAACCAGCTTTTGAGGTGCATTAATTTATCGCTTCTGTCATAGACTTCCTAGGAGACTTCATTTTGCTGTACCTCAGTTCCTCATCTGTAAAACGGCAGCAAGTTATTTTCTCCTGCTCTGGGTATTTGCACTCTGAGTATGGATAGATGGGTAGAGAGTGTGGCGAGCGTGTATGTGTGGGGAAGATAGTGGGACCCTGTTAACACTACCATAATAGGGGGGGATAAATGGCTTTTTGTGAACGCTGTTTATGATCAGCCTCTTCTTACTGTGTCAGAGATGCGAGCAATTGGGATAGTTCATTTGAAATCTGGCATGCTGAGGCTCTACTATAATTTGATTGATGAAATGGAAGTACATGCATATTAAGTGGAAGTACTTATGGCTAAAGGAGAATTGGCATTTGTTGGAAACACTCTTGCTTATGGTTATTCCTATGGGCTTTTCCCAAATTTCGGAGAGTTCTAGTGAACATCTGCAATACTGTTTTTTTTGTATTTTGTATATTTTGGGTTTTTTTAGGGGGGTGTGTGTGTGGGGGGGTTCCCTTCCCTCCTCTACCTGCTCTGCAGCAGGAACACTTCCAACTAGGATTGGGAGAAACAAGTTATACCATCAAAAGTAATATAAAGACAGGCACAATCTTAAGAATATTCGCAGTGCACGGATTATTTAACATCCCTTTTTGTGACTAAGACTTTATCTCCTGATATTTGAATAAGTCTGATATTTGGGGCTTGATTTTTTTTTTTAATTTTTTTTATTGTTAGTAATGTTATAATACTTCCCCCCCCAGGGACGCTCCCAGTTGCTTTGAAAAATTAGATCCCTGGCCTTGGAAGTAGGCAAAGTTGGAACCACCCAAATAAAGGCCATCTGAAAAATTGTACCGGAATGTTTTGAAAAACAGGCTCGGGTTTGAGCGTATATTGAATATTACAGAGACGTGGTCATCTTGGAAAAGTATAAGCTGAAAATACGGGTGGCTGTTCT
The DNA here is from genome assembly GCF_001723915.1 of Gavialis gangeticus. Taxonomy (NCBI): domain Eukaryota; kingdom Metazoa; phylum Chordata; order Crocodylia; family Gavialidae; genus Gavialis; species Gavialis gangeticus. Next base: position 184,548,212 of record NW_017728992.1, on the reverse strand, counting down.
AATGATAGTGATTTTTATTTTTCTTCCATTGCAAGTAATGGCATAATATGGCAATGAGGGTATAACTGCTAAAAATTAGCTCCTTTTTCTCTTCAAAAATAGTTTCTCTCTCTTATTTTGAAAGGGGCATTTTTTTTTTAAAGAGAGCCCACTGACTTTGAAGTGGAAAAAATTGCATTAGAAGGTAGGCATCCTTAAAATCATTCACTGTCACTAATGTCCCTATTTCCATCACTGAAGACTGCCATTGCTGGTGCTCCTTGTCCATAGTCTGCCATCATAAAAACTTTTTCTCTCCCTTTGTCAGATGATTAATGCTAATGTTTTGCCTCATGACTGTGGAAAAATGTGTGCTGAATACTCAGTGTTCCCCATGCACTTTACAGCTCCGCTTCTTCCTAAACAAAGGTATCTGCTACTCCTTTGTGCCTGTTTTGCCCCTAGCGCAAGAATAGCAGTCACTAGACCTGGACACCATGGGGTTTCTACCACATTAAGCTATTGCTGTTTTTAAGCATTGCAAAGCTTGGAACAGCTGCAAGGAAGTGTGGACCTGGAACAGCCTCTTATTTTCAGCTGCATCATCTGGGGAGAAGGGTCAAGCAGAGCTTGGCTTGCAACGTTTTAAGTCTGTGTCATGTGGGATACAAATCCCAGCTCATGAGACTACAAATAGGGTTATATGATCTCGCTCCTGCTCGGGCAAAGTTCACTGCATGCAGTACTGGAGGATATGAAAGAACATTAGGCTTAATAAAGTAGCAATCGTGAAGCAATCCATCTCCTGTCAGACTAGCAGGAGAGGATCTGTGTTTTCTAAAAATATACACGGCTGGGACCGGCGAAGGGGCAGACGCTGTCCATCAGTTTGTTTGTTTACAGACCAAAAGATGATTTTAAATCTTCATGTTTCAGCAAATGTTAAAGACGTAGAAATGCCTATGTCTTTCTGTTCATAAATAGCCAAGGCTTCCATTCTCTTTCCCCTCCCCAAAGGATGGTAGACATCACGCAGCATCTTTTTGTACTTCGTAACGGACTTGGACAACAGGCACCACCCCACCCCAAATCTAGGTCTGAGTTGTGACTGTGCCACTATGTTCTGTGCTATTCCAAGGAGGGATTTGATTTACCCCGAGTATGGTCTACACTTGCTGTTAGCTGTTGTGAAAAGAAAATGAAGGCTGCATTGTTGCTGCATTGGCTTCCTCATCCATGATCTCATATTGAAGCTAGCTCATCCAGAGCAAGGCAGTTATCTAGATGACTTGCCGACAGAAACTTCTCTAGATGCAGACTAAGGGTAGGGCTACAGTGCAGTGGCAGACTGCTACGTGGTGTTGTGGAGGAACCAAGCCATGGGCACCTCTCCTTGCTCTCTCCCCATTTATGTCAACCTCAGAAATGAGGTGGTGAGGATGCTTGGGGGAGCCGGAAGCTGCTCCTCTTCAGCATGTAAGAAACCCAGGTCTTGAGTGTGGTGCCAGGGTGCCCTCACTGCCTGGGACTGACGTATCCAGAGTCGGGGGCAGTGGGTGGTCTTACATGTTTGGCAGTATGACTGGGCTCTCTGCTACTGCCATGTAGACATACGTTTAAGGCTAGTTGGCATGTCTTAGTTATGCAAGTAGTCGGGAAGTTGCGGGGGCTCCCCCCACCTTCAAACTGCAATGTGAGAATATTTTGTTAAAATTTTCCCTTTCTGGGTAAGAAAAAAAATGTCTAAGTTGAGGATCCTCCTCCACTATTCAGAAGCCAGCATCTCCCTAGAGCTAAATGCTGCCCGCAGGCCAGCTGTGGCCTGCCAGGCCATTCTATCTGCCCCATGGGACTCCTAAAAAATTTAGAAAATCAGTATTTATCTGCCCTTGGCTGCCTGTCATGCAGCCCTTGATGGCTTGCCAAAACTCAGTAAGCGGCCCTCCATCTGAAATAATTCCCCACCCCTGCCCTGGAGCCTTGAGTGACTACTGGTATACCGGTTCCTTCGACCCCTGTTGTGCTACCACTAGAAGCAGGGGTTTAGGAGGGAATGAAAGCAGGAGCAGATGTTCTCGTGATGCACTTCCACAAGATGGCAGGGATTGTGCCAGACCTAGTCCCTTGCAGTGTTTCTGCTGAAATCTGGTGTGAACAACTAGTGACTGCATAGCACAGTGAAACCAAAGCTGTCTTTACGTTGGACCTCTGTCCTAGCTGAATTCAAATCTAAACGCTGCCTGTGTCTCTTTCAAAGGGCAGATTTGCTCCCATGGTTGTACTAGCCTCACATTTTGCTGGAGTTCACCATGGTGTTTTTAGCAGATAGCCATGAATGCCTTGTGCCTCCTGAGGCTGGGGGGGGCATGGCGGCAGTGAGTGGGGCCTGCCTGCAGGCGGCAGCAGGGGCACGGTGGTGGCGAGTGGGGACCACCTGCAGGCAGCCACAGTGGTGTCGGCAGCAGAGGTGGCGAGCACTGACCACCTGCTGACAGCACTGGCGGTGTCGGCCAATGTCAGCAGCTGCGCGTGCACCCGTGTGCACCCTCTATGTGTCGCCAGTGCAGGTAGTGGTTTCCCCTGGAGCAAATGGCAGCTTGCAAGAGGCTGGTCCCTCAAAGAAGTCAGGGTGGGCAAAGGTAAAGGCAAAGTCACGCCAACAGAGATGCACTGATTCAGCAAATCAACCCGTTAGCCTTTCCCTGTGGGATTCCTAGGAAGCCCGTGCTGAAGCCCTTGCTGCCCTTCCTTATTCCTGGAGGTGCTGGAGAGTACAATTTGCTTTTCTCTGTGTCTGTGGAGGTAAAGATGGCCTACGATATACAAAGAAGAAACAAAGCTTCTCCTCAGTTGTGTGCTGGATGTTTCTGGGTAAATAGTAGGCTTATTGAAGTAGCAAGAATCAGCAAAGCAAGTGCTAGTGTATTCAAGTGAGAAGGCTCTCGACATGATTTGATGTGGATGAGCGACTCTCAGTCTGTTGTGACACTGAAACTGTGTTTGTAAGTCACAGTAAGGAGTCTGTCACAGCTAGCTTGTACTATAGAGTGGCTTTAAGGAACTGGTGGCATCTGCGAGGGAGAGCACTAACCGTTTTGCTGGTCTCTGCTCTTGCTGTTTTATGCCCCTTTAATGGGGCCAATGTTCTGCTGAAATCCCAGTGCAATAGTATGCTGTAACTGGTACAAAGGCTAATGCTCAAGGCGCAGTTTCCTTCCTGCATGACCACTGTCTGAAAAAGTGATGTTTTGCATTGCTGGCTGAGCAATAGAAACATCGCTGCTTCCAAATAGGATGCGCACATTCATTATGGCCAACTTGAATGAGTTTTTCCCCCAGCTACCACAAAGCATTTCCTTTCAAGGTGTCTGAATCCCTCTCAACTCTTAAAATAAAATTGGGCATACTCCAAAATTAAACCATTTGGAAATGAAAACGTTGAAATGTTGCATGTCAACGTTCGCCACATGAAACATTCTGGCATTTCCAAATCTTCGTTCCCCCAGCTCTGACTGAATTCAACCTGGATTTACAAATAGTTTCCATTTCCCTGCAACCACATTTTTCAACAAATAAATTAGTTGACCAAATATTTTTGCCGGTCCTGCCTAGCAGAGGTACAGCTAGGAACCATGGTGCCCTAGGCAGAAATGCTGAGAACGTGTGGGCGCTGGTGCTGAGCTCTGGAGAGCAGGGAGGGGGTTGGAAATGGAGGGAGGGAGCATGCTGAATGCAGGAAAGGATGAAGGCAATCAGGACTCATCGTAGAGATGATATCTTTTATTAGACCAACAAGATTTTTGCAAAAAAAATCTTTTAATTGCAAGCTTTCAGGCACAAACACCTTTCATCAGGCACTGGAGAAAAGATTGTAAATGTTCTCCTGGGTAGAAATAAAAGGTTCATATTTCATAGGGTTTCACAGAGGAGTCAATAGATGGAAAACTCCTCTGGGCAATCAGTTCATGGCTGGTATGGAGCCTCTCACCTTCTGTGAGGAGCTGTGATGATGCAAATTACCTTGAAACAAAGGCAGGAGCAGGATCTTGGGTTTCAGGTGGTCACAGTCGCTTCCTGCTTGGGAAAATATGACGATTTCATTACAAAAATTGGCTAAAATTTGATATCTTCCATGTGTCGGGTATCCAGGTTGTAGTCATATTGTTCTAGAGGACACGGCAATCAGGACTCATAGTAGAGATTATACCTTTTATTAGACCAAGAAGATTTTTGCAAAAATATTTCTTTAATTGCAAGCTTTCGGGCACAAATGCACAAAAAGCAGAAAAAGGATGAAAGCGCACGAGCTGCTGAATGCAGGCTGCTGCGGCTGTGCCGTGAGCTCTATAGGGGGACACAATTCTGGTCCTTCCTCTCAATTGGTACGTGGGGCTGGTCCCCTGTTCATCCACCTCTCATTATATGGCTACTACTTAGAACGGGTGGATCCAGAATGGGTGCAGTGGTGCAGTTGCACCCCTCATTTGGAGTGGATCACACCATGGGCGTCTCAAGGGACTTTTTAAAGTCCCTAAAGCAGGTGAAAATCCTCTCCCCCTTCCTCTTCCTGCTCAAAGGCATGGCCCTTCCCCAATGCCTCTCCCTGCTGAGCCCGGGGCAGGAGAGCCTTTCCTGCCTACTTCAGGGGGCCGGGCTCTGCTGGGGATGGGGACAATGGCAGCAAGGGTGCTCTGGGCAGGGTGGGGGAACTACTGTCCCATCATTGCACTGCTGCTGTCCCCTCCCTAGCTGAGTTCAGCCCCCTACTCCACCAGGCTGACTCTGGAGCCTCCTCTTTCCACTGCTCAGGGGAAAGCAGAAGAAATGGGGGACGGGGAGGTCTCTCTGAGCAGGAAGGGGAAGAGAGGGGGATTTTCACCTGCTTTAGGGACTTAAAGTTTGCCCACACTGGGGGAGGGCGGTGAAGAAGGCTGGGAGCAGGAGGTGTAACCAGCGCTGCATTGTGGGTTGCTGGAAATCCTGGATCTGCCCCTAACTCAGGGCAATAGGTGGTTAGCACACAGTCCTAAGGTTGCTCTTCCACCTGAATCTCTGAGCAAACCTTATGCTGGTGTTGACTTCATCTCTCTCCCATTTAGAACAAGAGCCTTGTGAGAGCATCTCCCCAGTTTCTGTTTTTCAGCCTTTGTCTCTCCATTCTCACATTGCCTTGTCTTTCTCTCAACTACCGTTTATTATCTGTATTGCTCAAAGACCCTAGCCAAGAGCAGTCCCGCATCATAGCAGGCGCTATGCGGCAACATAGAAAGAGCTCTTCACCCTTTCCACATACCACTTGAGCTCCCTGGACTGTGCAGCACAAGTTCAGGCAGTTCTAATCCTGCCTTTGTTTTTCTTAAGGAAGATAATTGTAATGAACTTAGAATTTCACCCCACAATGTCACCTCTGACCTGGGACCAAACCTGGAAAATTTCAGCCTAAATGGAATGTATTTTGCTGCTTCAGTTAGTGTATAAGGTGCATTTCTACAGACTAACCCAGTTAACTACCCCTCTCTCCTGTATTGTTCAGGTATAAGTGGAAGAAGCCCAAGGGTAGACTGTAATAGGAGTTTAACCTCAGCTCTAGCGTATAATACCCACGCGCAACGTTCTGTATGGCCGTTGCTGCAGCTTGACGGATTGGGACATGCAGAAGGAGATGACAGACTGTGTGCTACCAATGCATCTCCCATGAAAGCAGTCATGGGGGTCACAGCCATCTGATCTCTATTCAGAACCCTGAAGTTTGAACGAAATACCCCAGGGACTGCTTATCCATTGCCTAGGGGGGCGGCTGCTCTCCACAGAGAGACTGCGCCTGCCTAGTGGAGTCTTTCTGTCGACAGCAACTATCTTCTTGGGTAATGGACAACAAAAGCAGCTGTGTTTAGCCACCCATGGTTAGAATCAGGCCATGTCCCCTGTAAAGAAGACTGAGGGACAAACTCTGCACTTTCTTTCCCCAACTCTCTGCCTCTCCCACACTGCCCGTTCTAATGGATATGCTGCATCCAAAAGGGAAGCATCAAGAGAAATTTGAATTTCTAAAATCAGAGCCTTGAAAATGATGTTGTTTTGACCTTCCTGGGCAAGACGAGCATGGCGCAGAGGGGAAAAAAAAGTTCTGTATCAGGAGCGTGTATGGTATGGTGATACAGCTTTTGAAGGTCTAGTAAACCTCTAAGAAATGTATCGTGGTCTAATCTCCTGAAACCAGGCAGATAACAATAGACGCCACTGTTTTATTTTTTGCTCGAGTAACTAAATGGCTAGGGAGTGTTCTAGCTGGCTGAAAACCTTATAATGCAAAGTCTTAAAGACAGCTCTAAAAGTGCCATTAGATCGCAGCTCACCAGGGCTGAGTAATTACCAGATAATTTAATGTCAATGCAAACAAAATAAGCTCATGCATTTCCTCCCCTATAGAAATGCTGTGACCTTCAGGTCCTACTCTACTAGGTCCTCAAAGTCACTGCATAGCCTCTTTTGTCCCCTGGTGAATCTTAAATGAGATCAATAGCTTTCTCGGAGAGCCATAACAAAAGCCACTTGCTCCACAGAGCTGCCTTCTGAAGCTGAAAGCAATACTGAGTAAATACTGCTGAGAAGGAGGATTTTCACTGTTGCCTCATCTAGCCACAATAAGCCCAGCTAATAAAGATAAGGCCCTCAATAAGTAGCAGAAGGCAATGAGCAGGGAGATGGGTTAAGGAAAACAGCGGTTATTAGGGATGATCAACGGCCTCTTTGTTAAAGGGAGACTGGGTTGCCCTGTGTGAGAGCGCTGTTTTCAAGAGCTGCTGGACTCACAACCAAAGGGATCTGTGATTACTCTTTTGTGTGTGTGTGTGTGTGTATAGCAGGGACGCAGAAGAATAAGCAACCCCCTGCTGCCAAGCCAGGATGCTGTCAACCCTGAGTCCCCCCGCACAAGGGAGCACTTTTAGGGATGAAAATAAGTCCATCTCTATGTAGTCCTAAAGTGTCACGGTTATCGACACCGTTGGAAGGAGCCGAATTCTGGTGTTGGAGCTTGTTGCCCATGGGGTTGTTCCTGATTATCGCTACCTGCGGATGCTCGTGGAGTAACAGCATCCACACGGAGTCAATTGGATCAGTTAATCAGGGATGTGTAGACAAGTTCTTAGTGATGGTACATGGGACATCAAATCAGGAACGCTCTCTACCCAGAGCAACATCCTCACTGATGTCCAGGACAGAGTTGCCGTCAGGGAAAATTGTTGCCCTCTTACCCCATAAAAATAAGAGGTTAAGGTACTTTGTGTTTAAAACTCTGCTCAGAGTGATTTTAAAGCAAGGAAGGATAATAATTAACTACTGTACTGGGACTTCTGTGCTTGTGGGCTCAATTCCTGAGTCTGCCCCAGATTTTCCGTCTGGATCTTAAACAGGTCACGTAATTTCCCTGTGCCTCAATACTCCAACTGCATCATGGAGACAATGCTACTGCCTTTCCCACATCTGTTGTCCTGCTTATTTAAATGATACCTCACTGTGCGATTGTGCAGTGCCTAATGCCCTGAGACCCTTCAGTTATGCCTCTGGGTACAAATGTAAAACAAGTGATTATTAATAACAACAGCAACAGTTCATATTCTGTGCCTAATTACATTCCTGACTGCTCTGAGACTGCATGGAGTCTCAAGCTTCAAATTCTCTCTCTCAGCAACTTATGCTCGGCTGCTATTGACTTTGGTGAGAGCTGTACGTACGCATCGGTGAGGAGAACTCGACCTCTCTGTAAACCATCAGAGGATTCGGGTCAAAGACCAAAGTGATGAACAACTCCAATGTGGGGAACGTTATGGGTTGCTTAGGGAAACCTGGAGGAGCATTAAAGATGAGATTCTGGCAGGGTGTATTCAGTAAACCTGAACTAGGTTGAAAGCCTGGCTACAATTAGCAGACAACAGGGAAGGAGATCTTTAGGAAGAGGCTTAACATTCAGACAATAAGACATGACTTTGCTGTTTAATGTGTGTCCTGGGAGCATATTGAGGCATGAAGCAAAGCTGAGTATTTCCAGTTCATTGAAGAACTGCATAATCATTAATCAGTACGAGCTGACTGCACCATAGCCTAAACTGGAGGGTTGTGCTGGGATTAGTGGACAGGCTCTTGAAGGAAAAGGAGCATGTCATATCTGAATATTTAAATATACATATATATTAAATGTCTGCACATGATATGGTCCCTTTGATACTAGTGATATCTCAGGAGTAGCTCAGACAGCACCAGAAAAGATGAGCAGCTCTGTCTTACTTGAGCTGAGGAGACAATGATGCTGTTAATATTGAGAGGGATTTAATCACATATGCATACTAATGCATTATAAAACACCCAGCGGCAGCCTGCAAGTTCCAGTTTTAAAAGGGAAGCAATCCCCCCTTGGCAGCGATAAAGGAACAGATGCATTATCAGCCAGAAACACCAGAGTGACTGAGTTTGGGGGCCAGATTCTCAGAAGTGCCTAGCACCCAGTAGCAGCTCTAGCTGGGCCCAAAACGCTCAGCCACTCATAGGTTGGAGACTGAAAGAAGGTTTTGTGGCTGTTTAAAGTCATTCAACGGTTTGGGGTTTGGAGGGAGATAGATCAGGCAGGAAATGTGAGTGAGACCTCCACCCCGAGAATTATGGCAGGGAGCAGGTGAGGCCTGGGCAGGAGACCAGGAGGTGCGTGTCTGAAATGCCAGCCAGGATTCTGCACTGTCCTGCAAGCAGACAACTCCAAACACTCTCTTATTTTTATCCCTCATGCTTTCACCTCTGAGTATTTCCTCCAGAGGTCTGATTGGCAAGTTTTGCACTGTGGGGTTGGTGCCGCACTCACCCACCCCTAGTGACACAGTTGGTTTCCTTTCCCTTTTAACCTGGTCTAAACTAGCCAGAAAAACAGACAGAGCAGCAAGAATACAGAATAATAATACGTAAATAAATAATACAGTAATAATGTAGAAGAAAGGTCTCTTAGGCAAGATTCAGAACAGGCAACCAACACCCACGTTCTGGTCCTGGCTCTAACACAGATTTACTGTGCAATCTTGTGAAAAATTATGATTCTCTCTGCCTATATTTTCCCACCGATAGTGATATTCATGTATCTATTTCGTAGGAGCGAGCGTCGTAAGGAGTAAATCATGTTTTTGACAAGGCAAGTTGCTGGATGCTAAATACTTAGATTATAAATCTAACTAGGATTAGGATTATGTAGGGTTTAAAATTTGGGGGAGGGGGAAGATAAGGACTATTCTATATACTGGGGAAATTTCCTAGACATCCCACTTATAGTCCCCAGCCAATTTATTGGGCATGTGGGTTTTTAATAGTATGTCTAAACCAGTGATTCTCAAGCAGAGCTGGGATTTTCCAAGGGGTGCCTTGAGTCCATTAAGGGGTGCCTTGAGTTTCTAAGGGTTGAGAACCACTGGTCTAAATAATGAGAGCCAAAATAAAATACAAATGCCATTTAGGGCACGTTTACATGTGCCCCTGTGGTGCTGTTGTTACTGCGACCTCGTTTAGGGTGCAGTAACTACTTCCTTAGTACAGTATGGGCTGTAATTGAACCGTCATTTAGTACTTCCAAAAGGTACTGCAATTACAGCCCATACTGCGGCGTGCCAGTGGCGCACAGTTATTTTTAGCGGCTACGTCGCTATAGCAACATGCTATAGCAAGAGAGCATGTTGCTATGGCAACATAGCTGCAGCATCGTGGGTTGCGCCCACCGATGCTACGTCGCCGTAGTGTGTTGCTAGAGCACCAGGGTCACATGTCAAGTATTGGGCTAACGGCCTGCTGAAAATAGCAAACCAATGAAAAAACTGCTTTCTTCAACTGCAAAGAGCGTGTTTCTTCCATGACTAGAGCTTGTAATGCATCAGTCATTCAACTGATACCTCCTTCCCCACCAGTGCTTGTAATAATCCAGTTGAGATATGGTTCAACTGCCTAACACTTCGGAAACATTGCCTTATCTTTTGTGTTGCTTTTTCCTCCTCCTGGTTCATTTCTTTTATCTTCTTATAAATTCTATTTCTCTGAATTCATTTGATTTTTCTGTTGTTGTCATGAAAGCATTTCAGCATTATGTTCCAGAACCATGAAATCCACCCATTATATCCAATCCCCAGCAGTGTGAAATTAACTATAGGATTCTATAGCCGCATCTTCCTGAATCTGTATTAGTGCTTTCATTAGGATACACCGTACAAATCAGACACCCACTCCGAAGAATTTGTCTTCAATGGAAAAAAGGAATGCTTTTAACTTGTGGTAAAGACCCACTGACTTGGATAAAAATTATAAATGGCTTTATCCTCCATAGGATATTGTTTCCTGTTAATTACCAGGTGTTAGTTAATATGAGTTAAGAACATACCCTTTTAACTGGTGACAGCAGGACCTAAAGAATACAAGAGATAAGAAGAGGGAACAGCACTTTCAGTGTTGTATATTAAGAGACTCTCAAAAATACGATTTATAAAAATAATTTGAACAAATGCTGTAAATTGCTATTTTATTTGTAGACATCCATATAGCTCAAGGCCAGAAAAGATTACTATGACCAATTACTCTCAACTCCTTCATAACAGGTATGTACAATATGGTGTGTACTGTTCGACACTGTGATGAGATAGGACATCTAAGAACCTGTGTAGACTATGGCCCCTGCCAGATGCACAAATAAAGGTATGGTAGGATCTTATGCGTGATCCATACAATCACATTCCTGCCATGATATATGTACATGGCAGAAAGCATGATTGTGGGATCATAGAATCATAGAGACATAGAAAGTTAGGGCTGAAAGGGATCTCAGGAGGTCACATCTAGTTCAAGCCCCTGCTCAATGCAGGACCATCCCCAGCTAGATCATCCCAGCCAAAGCTTTGTCTAGCTGGGTCTTAAAAACCTCCAAGGATGGAGCTTCCACCACCTCTCTGGGTACCCTGTTCCAGTGGTCTACTACCTTCCTAGTGAGAAAGTTTTTCCTAATATCTTGAGATCTTTGTATCTTGCAACTTGAGACCCTTGTATCTTGTTTTCTCAACTGCCACCACTGAGAACAGTCTCAGCGGTTCCCAATCTGTGGTATGCGTACCACCAGCAGTATGCAGACAACCTGTCAGTGGTACGTGTTAACAGTTTTATTATAATTACTTTATATGACAAAAATTTGTTGGTGGTAATTAAGGTTGAACTGAAAAATTTGCTGGGGGTACTTAAGGTTGTATTGTTTTAAATTGGTGATGCGCAACCTGTCAGAGTTTGGGAACTGCTGGAACTTCATCCTCTTTATAATCACCCTTCAGGTAGTTGAAGTCTACTATTAAATCCCCTCTCAGTCTTCTTTTCTTTACACCAAATAAGCCCAGTTCCCTCAGCCTCTCCTCATGTCATGTGCCCCAGTCCCTTAACCATTTTCATTGCCCTCTGTTGGACTCTTTCCAATTCGTCCACATCCTTTCTGTAGTGGGGGCCCCAAACTGGACACAGTACTGTGCATGTGGCCTCACCAGTGCTGAATAGAGGGGAAGAATCACTTCCCTTGATCTACTGGCAACATTCCTACTAATGCAACCAGTATGCTGTTACTCATCTTTGCAACAGTGGCACACTGTTTGCTCAGATTCAGCTTATTGGCCACTGTAAGCCCAGTCTTTTTCTGCAGAGCTGCTGCTTAGCCAGTTGGTCCCCCTCCTGTACCGGTGCATGGGATTGTTGTGTCCTAAATACAGGCCTCTGCACTTCTCCTTATGGAACCTCATCAGTTTTCTTTTGGTCCAATCCTCCAATTTGTCAAGGCCACTCTGAATCCTAGCCC
>NW_017728992.1:184527423-184536312 GCF_001723915.1 Gavialis gangeticus | reverse complement strand
TTCCAGGTCGTTGATGAAGATATTGAACAAAACTGGCTCCAGAACTGACTCCTGGGGCACTCCACTTAATAGCTGCCAACTAGACATCGAGACATTGATTACCCTTTAAGCCCGACTGCCCAGCCAGCTTTCTATCCACCTTACAGCCCATTCATCCAACCTATACTTCCTTAGCTTGTTTGTGAGAATGTTTGGGGAGATTATACCAAAAACCTTGTTAAAGTCAAGGTATATCATGTCCGTTGCTTTTTTCATATCCACCAAGCCAGTCATCTCATCACAGAAAGCAATCAGGTTGGTCAGGCATGATTTGCCCTTGGTGAATCCATACTGGCTATTCCTAATCACTTTCTCCTCCCATTACTTAGAAATAGATTTCTTGAGGACGTGCTTCACGATCTTTTCAGGCATCACATCTGGCCCCATGGCCTTGTATATATCCAGCTTTTCTAAATAGTCCCTAACTTGTTCTTTCACCAAAGCTGGCTGGTTACCTCCCCCCAGACTGTACTGCCTGGTACAGTAGTCTGGGAATTCACTTTGCCTGTGAAGACAGAGGTGAAAAAGGCATTGAGTACCTCAGCCTTTTTTGCATCGTCTCATTAGGTGGCCTCCTCTATTCAGTAAGGGACCCACATTTTTCCTGATTTTCCTTCTGTTGCTGACATACCTGTAGAAACACTACTTGTTTCCCTTCACATCCTTTGCTAGCTGCAACTCTAGTTGCACTTTGATCTTCCTGATTTCATCCCTGCATGCCTGAGTAATACGCTTATACTCCTCCCTAGTCATTTGTCCAAGTTTCCACTTCTTGTAAGCTTCCTTTTTGTGTTTCAGCTCACTGAAGAGTTCTCTGCTAAGCCAACCTGGTCTTCTGCCATACTTGCTAGTCTTCCTGGACATCAGGATGGTTGGGATCAAGCATCAGAACCCAGCCCCCCTACACCAGCAAGTAGCAAGCTTCTGCAGCTGGGAGCTCCCAGCTGAAGTGGCTCAAAGCCATGGGACTGCACTATGTGCTCCTGGGACTGGGAGTCCTGTCATCTCTGGGATCCCAGCTGCAGGATCCCATGGTGAACCCCCATGGCTGGGAGCCCCATCAGCTGACAGGGCTTCCAGCCTTGGGAGCACACCTGGCCACACATTCACTTAATGGTGTCACAGGAACCAGTCACAAAGTTATTGCACATTTTTTGTAAAATAACTTTGTGGCTTATTCCTTGTTTTATGATGCCATTAATTGCTTTAACATGTGGCCAGATTACAACTTAAATGTGATTAACTGGTTAATCACATCTTAAGTGTAACGTGGCAGGGGCCTAATAATATTAAATACGTTCAGTGTTGCTGTTACTATAACTGCCATGTCCAAAGAGTGTGATTTCCAGAGCAAATGAAAATCCAAAGTCCCAGCCCCAAGGAACTCGCCACATGACTCTAGATGTGATGTTTGGTATTTTCAGAATTTTAGAAGCATCAAGGTTTCACAGAATTGCTGCTATAAGATCTTTCTGGCAATTGGTGCTGGTGGGGTTTATAAAATTTCTTCCTGAATGCTTTTCATCATTGGTGAAAAATGTAATCACACTTCTTTGATTAGAGAGAGAGAGAATTACGGCAGAGGAAAAGAAACAGGTTTTAGAATTAAGATATGGATACCTATGAAATAGTCACATATAGATAGTAGTTTCAAGATTTGTATCTTCTGGACGCTGCATTCCCTAGGGGGCAACATTATCATGCTTTAGAGAGAATAATAGGGATGATAACCTCTCTCCCATGTGTCCACTGGAGAGCAACTTGAACATGTACTCATGCAGACATGGGTACATACATAAATGCATTTACCTAAGCCGATGTAGCATATTGCAACCAACAGAGCAGTGCTAACTTTAAAATCGTGGCATTACAGGTAGTTGGATGCACCTGTACTTGAGAAATTCATTCAATTGGCAATAGTAGGTCTGGGGAAAAAATGACATTACTTACATTTTAGTTGCTGTGGGCAATCTTCACTGTAAGATGGAAGAAGAGAGGGCATCTGACCATATACCTTTAAAGCAGGGATGTTCAACTGGTGGCCCGTGGGCCGCATCTGGCCCCTGAGCAGTTAAATTGTAGACCTTGGGTTTCCAGTCCAGCTGCTGCCGCCGTCACCAGTGTCCAGACTTTCTTTCCCTCCTCTGGCTTACATTTCCTGCCCCTGACCCGCATCACCAAGTGGCTTGGGGGAAGCTGGGGACCCTGCACAGTGTAATGTGGCGGTGGGGGAGGTGCCCATCACATCATGTGGAGGAGCCCGCATGAAGCCCAGGGACTGTGTACCCTGTGCGGTATGTGGCTGGGGGTCCTGCAGCCTCTGGCCATCAGAAGCTGGACAGCCCAGCTTTAAAGAACAATGTTTTTAAGTTCACAATGATGTAGATGTTTCTCTTCCCTTGCATTTCAATATCTCCAGGATGAATGTGTCACCACTATGCCCCCACTAGAGAAATTCCTCATATATGCTATACCCTGAAAGGATGTAGTGTAGCTGCCCAGCAGACACATTGCTAAGCATTGCAAGAGACTTTTTGGTGTTTAACCAGCAGTGCACTAAAGCTATTACGTTACATCTTTTTAGGGTGTAATGCATGGGGAGCAGACTGCCATGCCTTACTGCTGTGCTCCCTAACTAACATGGTTTCTTGACACTATAGATGTTATACATCAGCACTGCAGTCACTGCTGACCTGAGATAGTTTTAAACAAGCTGGCTCAGGTCTTGGTAGCTATTTAGACATTGCAGAATGGAATACAGTGTAGGTGGCAAAACCTACCCAAGAAGCGGTGTAAACACTTGAGCAGTAGCTAGATGGCCACCAGTACCCCAGCTAGCTTCCTGAAAGTGGACTTGGGCATGTCTACACTAATACTACAATTACAGCAGTGACTACCATGTAAATATGTATATACACACATCTGACACTGCTGTTTTTGAGTTCTGGCAGACCACCATTTAACCACACCATTGAGAAGTGGCATTAGGAAGAGAATAAGAGCATTAAAAGGAAATGGAGCAGCCAGTGTCTGCTTTGGAGGGGAAATACAAGAGCAGAGGCAGGCAACTATTTTGGGCGGAGGGCTGCTGACCCAGTTTGGGCAAGCTGTCGAGGGCTGTGTGGGTAGCCCCGCCCCTTGACAGGTGCCCCATTCCCTGGTCACCATGTTGGGACCAATATTCCAATGTGTTGGGACCAATGTCCCAGGTCCAGCACCGGTGGAGCCCAGAGTGGGGCTGGGTGAGCAGGGGTCTGTGGAGCCAGGCTGGGCTGCACCAGCAGGGAGAGGGGGGAGCTGGCCTGGCTCCAGAGAGCCCCTGACGCCTGGGACCCTGTAACCCTGCCCTGGGCCCTGCTGGCGCTGGCCCTGGGAGACACCAGTGAGGGCCCTGTGTTCCTGCTGGCTCCCCACCCGCTCACTCCCAGTGCCCCCCAGCCCCACAGTACAGGCGGCGGCCAGCGCAAAGCCCCAACCCCCTGCTCACTGAAAAGGAAGGAGCTGGTGCTGAGCGTGGGGAAAAGTGGCCCCTCGCCCATCCCGTGGCTGGCACTCCCTGCTGCAACCACTTGCAGCCCACGCGGGGCTGTCTTGAGCAAGTACAGGCAGCCCCAGGCAGGCTGTGAGTGGCTGCAGCACAGGGCACTGGCCACAGAGTGGGCAAGGGGCCACTTCCCTCCCCCCTGCACTCAGCAACAGCTTTGCTGCTGCTGCCCGCCCGGAGCTTGCGCACTGGGCAGCCCAGAGGCAGTGGTGGCCAACACTGCCTGGCGCGGCAAGCGGGGGAGAGGCCGCAGCTGTTGGCACCACAGTGCAGCCCCAACAGGGGAGCCTGGAGCCAGCGCAGGGCCCAGGTTGGCTGGGTTACAAGCTGGTGCTGAGCGCGGGAAAAGCAGCCCCTCACCTGCCCCATGGCCGGTGCCCCGTGCTGCAGCCACTTGCAGCCCACCTGGGGCTGCCTGTACCTGCTCAGGACAGCCCTGAGTGGGCTGCAAGCAGCTGCAGCATGGTATGCCAACCACTGGGTGGGCAAGGGGTCACTTTTCCCCGCGCTCAGCTTTTCGCCGGGTTCCCTCCCTGCCTGGGGTCCTTCGCTTCCCTGCCCTTCCCCCCACCCTTACCTAAGCTTTCCGTGCTGGGGCAGCCGAATGGTCCCAGGTGAGAAGCCCTATCTGGGGCTTCTGACTGGGGAGGGGCAGGTCTGGGTGGGCCCTGGTGTTGCAGGAGCCCACCAGGGCTTCCCCTGGGTCTTGCTGCCCCTGGTTTCTGTCATTTTTGACAGGAACCAAGGGCAGATAAATATTTTCTGAATCTTTTAGGGCCCTGTGGGCTGGATAAAATGGACTTGCCAGCTGTATTCGGCCTGCAGGCCATATTTGTCCACCCCTGTACAAGAGGATATCTGTAACAGGGAACCCTAGCCCTGTCACCAGAAGACTGGTCGGCCCCTTTAAGGCCAGAACTTTCTGTGCACAGAGTGCTGGTAAGGCGGGGGTTAAAAACTGAGCCGGGCCAGCTAGTAAGCTGACTGGAAGGGGCAGGCCAGGACTATAAAAACCCAGGGCTGTGCAGCAGCAGCCGAAGGGGAAGGCGTGTGTCTCAGAGCTCCCTGGAGAGGATTGGTGAGCAGTCCAAAGGCTGGAGGAGGGGAACTACGGAGGACCCCGGAGAGACGGCAGCAACCCCAGAGGAAGGACTGTAGCTGACAGTGGGGAGCTGAAGCACGAACCCTGCGTAAATGTAAGCCAGCATGCTGCCTTCTTTAATCACATTTTTCTTGGTGGTGGTTATTGCCTATGGACAGGACTGTTCCTGTTTTTTTTGTTACTGAATAACATCAGTGGTTTGGGCAAGGATATTGGGGAAGGAGGCGGCTTCATTGGGACCCCACTATAGTGTGGGGACCAGTGCCAGTGTGGGCGCAGGATTTGGGGTGCACTAACCCCGGTGCCAGAGAAGGCGCAGTATTTAGGGTACATAGGCCCCAGTGCCAATGTGGGCCCAGGATTTTAGGGTGTACAGGCTACAGTGCCAGAGGGCATGATCCTAAAAGGCCAGGGTGGTCTGGTGCACCTGAGGTGCAATTTTGTTTTGTTTGAACTGGGACAGCAAGTTCAAGGCCACTCCCTGGCCTTGTACTTGCGACTCCCTGGCTATAAGGCCGGTGGCCAGGCTCCAGATTGGAGCAGAAAGTAGGGCCACAAGCCTTGAGACAAGGGAACAAAGGCTAGTGCCTCAGGCTAGTGCCTGTTTGGTGGGTTTAGACAGGAAGGCCTAGCTAGAGAAAGACAGGAGTCAAGGTCCGTGGAGGCAGAAGACCCCAACATACGAAATACAATAGGCAGTCTCCTGCTTACAAGAACATCAGTATAATAATTTCCATCAAGACGTGGCAGGAGCGTAGAGAATGGGACACAAGAACCTTAAAGGGGACTTCAAGGGCACCCCGTGTAAGGCATGGATAACAGGGAAGATGGTGCTGGGGAGGGCGACCTGTTATAATATCCTTCATAACAATGGTGTAAGAGGCAGCTCACTTACTCCTTCCTCAGTTACTGCTGGGAAGATCCTTCCTACCATACTGCAGTTGCTGCCTTTCTCCTCTCCCAGTTGTGGCTCAGAAGCTCCTACTCTCTCCTGCATCTCTGGACCCTTTATCCTTTACCACAGGGGAGGAAAGTCTTCCAGCAGCCCAGGGCTGACCCTGGTTCCTTCTGGTGGAAACTCTAACAGCTCCACATCACCCTTCTCTCTCCTCCACACAAAATCTTTTCCCTCTGTCCTATGCACTCACTGATCCTTCAAGGGAGCTCAAACTGCCTTATTTAGCAGTAGAGGGGAGAAAAGGTATGTGGAAGAAGGCTGGAGCCTGTCCAAGAGCCAGGGTAGGGGAAAGAACTGGAAATGGCTAGGAAAGAAACCCAGGAGTGGGAAGAGAAGTCTAAGAACAGTTAGGTAAGGAGAACTGAACTGGGATGAGAAGCTGGAAAGGGTGGTGCAGATGGGTTTGAACTTGTGAACAGAAAGGAGAATTTCAGTATGCTAGGGCATGCTCCCTTCCAGAACCTCAATATGCAGGAGAGGATAGGAACAGAAGCTGCCTAGAATGAAGAACTGGATCAGTCTAGGTTCCTGCTGCCATAAGGAGGATCCTATATTCACTCTCATCAGCTTTATTTGCTACAGAAGGAAGTCATGTAGGTTTGTTGGTGTTCCTTATAGGAATAGGCCTAGGTCTGTCATGAATGAACACAGGATAGTAGGAAGAGAAACAAGGGGCTATGGTTCATACTTCTCTGAAGGATCGCATTGTATGCCCAATTTTACCAATGGTCCCTGTGGGATGCTAGTCAAGTGACTTAGAAGAGACTTCTGATAGGTAATCTCTCTAACTAGGTACCTGACTTGAAATCCTGGGATATGCTATGCATGATTAGCACTCATACCTGCAGCTGCAGTCACTGGTAGTTGTGCTTTGACAACAAAAGTTCAATATTCATCCATGAGCTTTGAATCGATTCGGACCTTTAAATTGGTCACCTGATTTGATTTGGATTCAGAGATTCGGCTGCCGAATCTCCTCCGAGTCAAATTACCACCCAAAGCTTCACACAGTCCTAATAGGTTGCTGTTACACCAATTTTCACCACTGTAGAAAACAAATCAACATGCAGGATATCATTAACAGTTATACTGGGATAAGCTGTTCCAATATAACTTACACCTGTCCACTCTTAGACTTGTCTAAATAGAAGCAAACTGCTGTAACTCGAAACCTGCTTTGTACTTTAAGCAAATGACAGATTTTGATGGCAGCTGAGACTTTTCATTAGTCTGTGACAAGATGGTTCCAGCTGAACATCCCAAATGTGAATACTCTCAGGATGTCAGTACTAGGCAGAACGCTTGATGTTCCTATCAGCCCTTGGTACTTGCTGTCTCACAAAAGGGAATTTAGAGTTTCATTATCTACTGAAGAATTAAAGAAAAAGCCTGCATGAAATACTTCCTTGGTAAAATTGCTCCATTATCTATGAGAGAAATGAAGTACTTCCTGACCCGGAATATGCAAAAAATCCATTTTAAGTAAAAAAAGGAATCCAAAGCAGTTTTCCAAGTTTAAAAGTTTAAAGAACTTGACAAGGGTACTTTAACCTGTCTGCACATTGAATATTTTGTATAGCTGACCTTTAAGATGCAGCATATGACCAGTAACCCATTATGAGTAGTGACACAGCATGTGAAGTTACCTCTCCCAATCTTAGCGTGTTGGAAGGCTTAACATTTGCCCTCTCATCTTTCTTTCTGACAAAAGCTTTTTATAAGCAGCTTTGTTTCAATATTGTGTCAATATTCTTCATGCTATTAAGTAAGCAAGACGAAGCCATGAGATCCTTTCAAGAGTGCTGCAAGGTGTGTTAAAAAAATCCTGCCCTGCTGTGGTCTGACCTCTTTGCAACAGACAAAATGAGAATGGAGAGTCTGCATACTTTGCAGCCAGGCCCAGCCCCAGCTGTGGCAGAGCGGGGCTCAGCCTTCCCTCCTCAGGCTCCTGGCAGCAGCTGGCAGGGTAGATGGGATCAACTGGCAGGCCAGCTATGGCTTGCGGGCCTATTTCACCCACCCCAGGCTTCGCTCATCAGCTGGTTAAAAGGGTACTGCTGGAAGCATGTCAGCAGGGACCAGTTTCTGGTGCCACACTTCCCGTGGTATCTTCTGAACACCTGGATGAGCAGGAAGCCCAGCACTGGGGACTTGGTCCATGATGTTGGGCTCCCCATTCACCTGTCACGATTGGGATCTGACAAATTTTATCCCAGACCCCCAAAATTGCTTATCCTGCCATGCATGTGTGACATGGCAGGACAAATTTTGTAAGATCCTGATCATGCAATTAAACTAATGCCTGCCAAGGTCCTAAATGTGCAACATTTACCTTTCTATTAGTGAAGAATCAGATCTTTATGTGACATCTTCAATGCTAAAAGCCAGCTTGCAGTAAATGGTGGAATGTACCTGTGTATAGACTCCAACGGGGCTACAATAGTGATACATTAAAGAAAACATCAACCTCTTTTCTGTGGAGTTGGAGATTATGGACAAAAATTGTTACTACATCTGTTTTCTTTATCTGAAAGGACCCAAGTATTGTAATTGGGGTCTTTTTTTGCACAGTTTACAACTACAAGAGATTTTAGCATTGAAAATGTTGGTGGGGGGACCATTTTGTTGTGTGTGTAGGCATGTTTCTAAGGCAGAGCTTTTCAACTTTTAGACTTGAGACACCCCTTGGAAAATGCGAACTCTTAGTTTTCACTCCTTTTTTGACTAGAGAAAAATAATAGAGCAGTTTCTTTGCTGCAAAGAACTCAGAATGACCATGGCTACGTATTTCTGTTTGAAATCTCCGGGTTCATCTTGTGAATCATGTTTGCGAACATGGCAGTGCTAATATTGTGTGACACCCTTGAAAGGATCTCAAGGCACCTCAGGGTGCCATGGCACCCTGGCTGAGAATCAATGAAGTAGGCACTTAGCTCCCATGTGCAACACACATTTAAAAAAAAAAAAGAGAGAGAGAGAAGCGGAAAAGGTTACAAAACATGTTTAGCCTTTGTTTATTGAGTTACAACAAATGAGCAACAAGTTAGAAAAATGGGTTTTATTCAAACTCCCTAGCATTATATTTGTGCAGTGTACTGAAATATGGGAAAGTTTCCAAAACACAACTAATCAGATTGCAACATTTATACCTGATAGTTGTTCTTTGCTCGCTCTCCCTCTCGTGTACACACACACACACACACACACACACACACACACACACACACACACACACACACACACACA
>NW_017728992.1:184501133-184527378 GCF_001723915.1 Gavialis gangeticus | reverse complement strand
ACACACACACACACACACACACACACACACACACACACACACACACACACACACAGAGTTAGGGTTATTTGAAAAAAGTGCACTCAAGGACCTAAAATCGATATAAAATTTAGTGGTGAGAGTTAATCGGAAACGTATGTTGTGCGCTACAACAACCTAACATGAAGGGCGGACTAAAAAGTATGTAGCCCATCTTGGTACCGACCAAAGCAGTCCGAACATGTTCACTTATGAAGAATCTTAATTTTCTCATTGTTACCCCTTTGTAGGGTTATTACTGCTTGTAAGAAAAAGGTGCTCAAACAAGACAGAGGCATATTCTCAAGGTCTGAGGCCTAAACGTTGGTGTTGGTGGTTTGGCAAAAGTGAGAGACAGATCCTGGAAAAGAGATTTGCCTCACTCTAGCACAGAAATGTGGAGATTTAAATAACTTAACTAACAGCAGACAGCTGGAAAAACAAAAACAACAAAATCCCATGCAAAAACCAAACAGGCAACATCAACAAAAACTCCCATGATTCACTGAGTGGGCTGAAATGTAAACCATCACTGGGGTGGAGATCTAGGATCAGGTGCTGATCACATTGAAAAGGTTCCAAAAGACTGTTGTTTAAAAATTGACACAGATACAGTGGTTACTAATTAAAAAAGAAAATCAAACCCCAAACTGCAATGGTACAAGCAAGATGATTTCCACCAATTAAAAAGGTAACAAACTTCCCACATTGTACAACCTGTTCCAGTTCGGGAGGGTGTCGGGTAGCTGAAGGGGGTGGGGACAGGAAGCGAAGGAGAAATTTATGTACAAAGACCCTTTTTTCTTTAATGCAGTAGTAGGACTTTGGCACTATAAACAATTCCATAATGACGCTCCATGAGACTATTTCTCCCTGTGCCTCTGCAAGCACGGCTCTATCTGGAGTCACAACTTGTTGGCTATCTTGTCCCACGGAGGAAAAGAGATTTATTCCATGTTCAGATGGATTTTTCCCCCTTAGTTATCAGGAGAACATGGTTGATTGGTATCCCTACAAAAATAAGAGAGATGTATTCTTTGTTATTAAAATGATCAGCATGGTCGCTTTAAACAGCATTCAATTTACTACTTCACATTTATAGTGCTATTATATGAACTGTATCTTGAAGCCTTCCTATTCCCATAGAAATCTTTTTTGGTCTTGGTGCAGCATGCCAGATTTCTTTATTTTTCAATTTACCTAACATTCAATGATACCTCCTCCAGACAGATTCCTCAGTCACAGACTTGATTCTTCCCTGAATCTACATGGCATGGTGAAGCTTGATTCATGGCTGCCCGGCACCTTGTGTAGATGCCAAGATTTGATCAAAACAGGTGTTTTATACACAACTCTTCTGCATAGGTACAAGTGGTTGCGCAAAAGTGCAAGGTACGGTTTTACCTGGATCATTTGTATCTGGGGGAAGGGGGACTCACAACTTAGTTTGCACAGGGCTGCCAAATGAAGGATGAACTGCTTAGTTGACTGCTGTGACTTACCTTGAAGGATACTGCTTCTCCACTCAGCTACAGCACATCAGTAGTTTTGTGCAACTGTTTGCTATATATACTCCTAGAAACTTCACAAGCCCTCATCTTTGCAGTGGGGTTAAGCACTTCTGTGTTGCATAGATTCAGGACTAGCTACTCCTGCCATCTTTCTTTCCTGTGTTTTACTACCCACAGTAAGTGCCCAGTAAGTAGAGACAATACCCCACAACAGAAATTTAACAAGCCTACCAAAGCCCCTCCGTCCAGTTCCCCCAGACAATCAAAGGCACTGCACAGGATCAAGTTATAGTGAAGTTTTCAGAACGGTGATTTTTTTTTTCATGTGAAAACCCACAAAGTGTTCAGACTGGGTGAAAGTGCAAACATCTGTTTACTCTGAAGCATAGCCTAACTGCATCAGATCCCCTGAAGTCTTCAAAACCTATTTTGATAAAACCTATCACTAGTTAAGCATTTTCAATTGCTGGGTTGTAAAAAAGATCTCTGAGCAATCCTGATTCAAACCTTTCAGGATGCTGGTCTGTGACTGACAGGGCTTTCATGCACACACGCATGCATGCACGCACGCACAATAATAGATCCTGTAATCGTTACTTAATCAAAACTCCCACTTTAATTAATACACATTTCCAACTGTTGCATTAGGCTTATCTGCCCTTTTTGCCCTCATTTAATGACTGACAGTTGTTCCCCAGAAGCACTTTTCACCAAAACCCAGGTTGAGTTACATGGGAACTGCAAGAAACAGGTTCTCAAAATTAAGCTCCTAGGCCAGCAGTTCCCAAACTCTTCTAGGTTATGCACCACCACTTGCATGGGATCTGGTGAGATGCTGAGACCTTGATTTTTTCACTGAGGTCAACAGGAACTAAGGCACACTGCAGGACTATGTGCTTGCTACATAATGATGTGTACACTAGGAAAACAGTGAGCTGGAAATCTCTGTGCATGGGATTCCCATGGTGCTTCTGGCATATCTATGTGAGGATCAGCGGGCTCTCACTGTCACTCCAATGCTGCTAAGGAAGAGGTAGAGAAGCAAAGTGCCCTGAACAGGAAGGGCACATGGAAAAATGTCATCAGTTGAAGAATAAATTCTTTTTTAGGGTGGGGGGAAGGATTATAGGAACAACACTAGAATAAGAAGGTTATGCCAACATCAGAGGAAAATCCTGCATGTTTGGCCTAATGGATTTTGTAAATAAAAATTCCTGCTCTCAAGTAACATTGCAGAGATCATCCCAAGGGGAAAAGGTGCTATGAAGAAAACCAGCAGCACCTGCCAACCTCTCTGGCACTGGCTGCACACTGGGCGTGTCTACACAAGACAGTGACTGCACAGTAGCCTGATACAGTACCATTAGGCTACCGTGCAATAGCATTGCTTAAAAAGGTGGTTGCCAGGACTGCTGTGCAGTAATTCTAGTTACTATGCATTTATTTAGTACTTGCTTATACGCGTACTAAATAAATATACAGTAACCACTGCGCAGTAGCATCTTGTGTAGATGCACCCACTGTGTTGTATTTAAGTAAAGAGCAAATTCTGTTCCTCTTGCACACACATGGTGTCAACAGGCCTGATCCTGGCCTCATACATTTGTATAAGAAGGTATACATTCAGAGTAACTTGATGGAAAACCTTCACGGGGATGGGTCTTGCAGTCCTATGGTCTATGAATCTGACCCTGAACCATGACAACAGTTGGGAGTTGGCCAAAGATCTTAATAATGAATCTTCTTCTATCCCATGGCTGGAGTTTTTGCAGCATCAACTGAACTCCTTGCTTTCCTCCTTTGGACTCCACCTCAGACAACACAGGGATCTGTGAAACTTCTAACAAGCTGTGTCACTCTTGAATTGATTCAGGAGGCATCTGAATAGACTTCTTACATGTACCCCATAATCCAGAGGATCAACAGTTGCCTATGCCCTCCTTCTGATGGCAGTTATTGGCAAAACTTAATGAGAAGAGTGCCTGGTAAATACAGTGTGCTTTTCAAAGTCCCATCCTCTCCCTAAGATAAGCAGCCTTCTTGTGACACTATGTAAGCAGTCAGTAAGAGAATGATAAATGTAAAAATAATAAATCATAAAAAATATCTGAATTACTTTACAATATTGAGACTCATTTATGGAATTCATGGACTACTTAATCCCACCGGATAGAAGTCACCCCCTCAAATTCTGTAGAAAACAGAAGGACTAAAACTGAACACTGAAAATGCATTTCCTTTAAATTAAATAGATTTCAGTGTTAGTTTGGGAATGGCTTTATATCCTTAAAATATGCTACACTGAAACTAACATTAGAAATAATTCGTTTTCAACACAGCATAGTGCTGTGAGAAAAAGCACAGGATCTTATTATATCTGCACGGGTGTCAAAGTTCGTAAGCATTAATCAGTTCCATATTTAATTTAAATAGTTTTCAGTTGAATAGCAGCTAATTACATTGGACAGCGATAGCTGCCTATCATTTAAGCAATGATCAACCAGCACAGTCATCTATTATATAGTATTTATACTAATATAGGACCTAAAATGAGGCACAGTTAAGAGTCCTGCAATGGCTCTTAACACGTGGGAGTTATAGCCTTGCCCTGGGACTTGTATCTTAAAAACCCACCTGTATATGGGTATTGTCATTCAAACCGGGGAGTCAAGGATGGGTGGAGGTAATGCTGCGTGTCTTAGCTCTGCCAGCCCTGAGGTATTTTGTTCAGGAGGCCCTCTGCTTAGAAGCAGCGTAAACCTGATGATCTCAAAGTCATGAAGCACTTTAGCACAGCTCAAAGCCCTACCATTTAAGATTTGCCAGGTTTTATAGATGTTAATAAAACTGGGACAAAGAAAAAAAATCAAGATTTGCCATTTCCACACCACCTGCAAGAGAAAAGAATTGATGGCTGCAGGCCCTGTTTCTAAGGGGCATCGGGTACCCTTAACTTCCACTGAAGTCAACAGTTTAGGGCACCAGCCCTTCACAGAAGATGCCAATCACTTGCTAGGAGAAATCACACTCTTTATTATAATACAGATCTCAGCAATGACTCAATGACATAGTTTGTGTTAAACAAGCATGCTGTCCCTATGAGAGCAAAAGTAAATAAATTCTAGAGAGAGATAGGGGCCTGGGAGTAGGGCCTTCAGTAGTGCAAGTTGTTTGCACTAGGGAGAGTCTCACTTGATAATATGAACTGCCCAAAGGTGCTTTTACATTTGTTAACTATATAGTGGGAAAAGTTTGCAAAGCACTTTTAAAAAATTGACATAGAAATCTAAACAACATAATGCAAAACTTAGATGACGTGAACCCCTCATGCCTGCATCTGATCAAAATGCCACTATCCCACTATGACCATGTGTTAAAATGCATGAATCAAGTTCCGAAATCACCTGAGGTAGCCTTAAATATCATGACACTTGCAGAACTAGATCATTTTCCTTCTGATCGCTGCGCCTATGAGCATTTACATTTTCATGATTTTTCTCCAAAAATATGGGGCATCTTTACTCATGCATGGGGGTGTGTGTGTGAGTGTGTGCTTTAATTAGAGCCATTCTAATTGAAGTGCCCACAGCTTCTGGTGAATTCAGCATCCTGTACTTCAAAATGGCGGTGGAGGGGCTCTTTGACTAAAGCTCGTTCGACAAGCTTTGATGTGCCGCTACTGCCATTCTGAAGCATGGCGATGCTGAATATATGAGATACGGAGGCTGCTGGAGCATGCTACTTAGTGTACTCCAGCAGACTCTGTTAATCAAGTCTGCTCCGATGCACTGTAATTACAGTGTGTCGGAGCAGTGTCCCTGCACATCTGCAGGCACCCATGAAGGCTAGAAAATTACTGTTTAAAAGAAAGTAAAATTGAAAAGCTGAGATCCTTATGCTACAACAACTCTAGGAGACTGGGCTTTAAGTAAAATGTCAAATGTTGTGACAATCAGCAATGCTTGGTGATGAATGCTTTCAGATGAATTGCCCTGCACTATCATTTCCAATTCTGGCCAGGCTTTTCAGAAAAACCTGCAGCAATGTTCAAAACCCTGTGGCCTGCTTGAAAAACAACAGGTAACTTGGCAGGCTATGAAGCATACATCCCACACTACATCTGTCTTATATTTTTGTTAAAGGATGGACAAAGAATATATCATTTTTCTGAACTTGGTTGTCCTTAGTTTATTGCAAAAATTTTCTCTAAGTAATGACAAACGTGGACTTGCACTGTGGACTCTGAGAGCAAAACAAGTTAACAACAAAGCCGCTTGTATGTATTCAGCTGCCAGGATTCCCGAACCTGGAATATGAAACAGAAGTTGAATTTCAAGCATGCCCCCAAACACAGACGTCTTGGGCTTTACAAGGAGCTGTGCAGAAACCACTGCCTTCTGACAACAGGTAGAAGATAACCCAGTGGATTCACAAAGAGTTTAGCTGGGAATTTTGGACTTCTTTGGACCTGAAACTCAGCTTAAGCTACCCCGTAGCTACGTGGGGAATTCTGCCATCCCTGGTCTCCAGCAACCTCCTTCCCAAACAGACCTTAGAAATTCCTCACTACAAAATTTGATTTCTGGGTGTCATCCTCAACAAGATGTCTACTGGGCATAGTGGACTGGTCCCTCTCAGTCCTGCATATTACTACAATATACATATCAACACTAAGTTAATTACTTAACAATGCCATTGTTAAACAACAACAATGGAAATAGCAAAGTTGTACGTTTTGCATGACTTCAGCTATGAGCATTTCACGTAATGACTGGAGCTCTTCTACGGTTCCAGAGCACAAACTAGAAAACCTCATCCGTTTCCCCATTATCAGCTCCTACCAGGCAGCATTTTCCATTCCAAGTCAGTCCAAAACAGACTTTCCAGACTGCTGCTGACTGCTTGAATGTTGGAAGGGTCAATCTTTTGCCCAGGACCTGCAGGAGGCTTGGGCGAATTCTACTTTGGATAGTAATACTCAGCCTATCAAAAATTCCCTTTCAGGTTCACTAGATACAGCGTTAATCTTCAGTTTCTACCCTAAACTGCTGTTGTGTGCTGCCAGAAGGACAAAGAAATCCCACTGCCTGGAATTTACACTGCTACAACTGACATAAACACCTGACCTATTACTACATAACTTAGAATCATTAGGTTCAGTATAAAAATAAATTGTACAAAACATTTTAATTCTTCATTTCAAATGGAGACTTTTCAAATTGTTTTTCAGGAGGGAAAAAAAACAGACCTGAACAATTACTGTCTTTCTACCCCCCACTTGAAATAGTTGATAGATGATGTTCATCATCCTCTTGCATCTCTGGGTTCTTTGTGTGGACTTTCCAGGGCTTGCAGTAACAGTTCAGAGGCTACCAGAACAATACTAGCAGTACAGTACTTTGAGACAAGCAGACAGTGCCAAGTGTGTCAAAGGCTCAGATTCTGTCACTAGAGGGCAGGCACTTACATTTTGAGTGCTACAGGAGTACAATTTGTGTGAAGGAAAACAAAACAGATTAAGAGCGTCAGGCTTTACCCAATGTGCTACAAATGGAGTGAGACTCAGAGCCAAGTTTTATTGTCTTGAATAATCTAATAGGTGAAGCTCCTACTAACCTGATCCCAGTGTAACAAAGAACTGCTTTTTTGTCAAAATGTATGCTTATTTTACTAGCACTCCTTTGAAACTTTCTGGCAAACAAGGGTAACCTGGTGGAAACATAGAAGATGCTGGAGGAAAGAGAAACCTGCACAAGTGAACCTATGACTGCGGCACAGAAAGAACACCTCCAGAGCAAAAGTTGCTGCAGTGGTAGTAGCAATGTTGCTAGTGCTGTTCCAAATACTCTTACTCAGAAAACTCAGCTCTAACATATGCTACATTGCTGCATTGTGAGTGGGTCTGAAAAGCATGAGTAAGGTGTCTGTTCCAGTTACTCATTGCAATGCAGTCTCACAATGCACCTACAGTCCCTTCCTTGACCAATCTATATGCAAGGGCAGCATATGGATCTTATTTTCTTGCTTTGAGGTACTTGCAATTCAGAAAATTTGATTCATGATTTCCTGTAATAAGGGGTGTTGCATATACCTGTGCAACCTTACAATTTTTGCTTGCAATGCTGAGGCTATTTAATTTTACAAAAAGGATCGTTTTAAACAGGTTTAAAAAACTAGACTGTTCTCATTTCAGTCTCCTACCTTGGAGAGATGTGTTTTTAAATATATGCTGAACTTTGCACTTTAAACTAAAAGTTTCATGGATTCCATTTATTAAGGATCAGAGCACTGTTAATTATGTCCAAAACAGGCATTATCTAATCAAGTGTAGTACTTATCAAATAGTCTGCTAGACAAGTGAAGGAGGATCCAGGTGAAGACACAGATTCTCATCTCAGTTGTACCAGGGTAAGTTTTCAAAGACGTCAGTGAATTCAAGAGTACGTTTAAGCCCAGGAAATCAACTGAATTATTCTGCTAGAACTGAGATCAGAAATGAGTTCCAAGACTTTAAATGACACACTTTTTAAAATTTTGAGATCTCACACACATTTTTAGCAACCTAACATTATAAGTGGCAGTGCTCACCCCCAGGGGTCCTGAGTTATATTAAAGTCAGGGTTCCCTGACAGACCCCACACAGAGAGCTCACACGCACCATTGCCAAAAACGGGTAGGACTGTGCTGCTGCACCCTCTGGCTCCACTCCTTCATGTTCCCTCCCCCTGGGAGCACTTCAAAATGGTCATGAAGGCATACAGGGACTGCAGAGCAGGAATCCCTGAATGCCTCTTACCTCTGGTCTCTAGAGGTTCCCAGGACAGCTCAGCATGCAGGAGACTGCAAATAGGCTGTCCACCCTTCTCTTCCCCACTCCTATAGGGGGTGAGGTGAGGAGTGGGGCACTGTGGGACACAGCTGGAGGACACAGACTTTTCAAGAAGCACCTCAAAATGAAGCGCTTCAAAGATGCTTCAATTTTTTGGCAGATTTAAATTGCTTTGGCTCTTTTGAAGCACTTCATTGGGCACAAGTGTCTTTATCCTTGCTGTTGATAACTCTTAAAAGCAGGGGTGGGCAAAATGGACTGCGGGGCCCCTAAAAAATTTAGAAAATTAATATTACTCTGCCCTGGGCTGCCTGTCATGCAGACCTTGATGGCTTGCCGAAACTCAGGAAGCGGCCCTCTGCCCAAAATAATTGCCTGCCCCTGCTTTAAAGGCATTTAAATCACTTCAAACAGCATGTCTCTCCTTGGCCTGTATATATACCTTTAACAGTAGAAAGGCTGGACAAAACACCCTCACCCTGCAGAAAGGGATTCTCTTGCACATGCCATTGCAATCTATAACAATATTCTGTTGCTTGCTATTGCATAAGAGAGAATTGTTGTACCCGGCCCTGTCACTGAAGGCCGACCTCTTCACAGAGCAGGTCAGGCTGCTTCACTGCCAAAATCCATGGTGACCTGTTGCAAAAACAGCTATGGGCTTTATTCGCTGGAGATCATCATTATGTGAGTAAGATGGACATTAGTAACTATGGTTACCTACTTTTTCTTTGTATGGCTTGATCAGTATACTTTTTACCAAGCTCTAAAGAACTTATGTGAGGTCAAATAAAGGCAGAAAGTTTCTGCTTAATAAGTGATTCCAAACATCCTCTCTCATCCAGGACATGTGAAACGCCCAAATGCACAGAATCAGAGAAGTGGGGCCAGAAGGGACCTCTTAGAGAGAAACTAAAAAACCCTGGTTTGAATCCCTCCTGTACTGAACACTTGGGACCAGCTCTCCTGCACTCAAGTATCCAGCTCACATCCAGCATGCCTCAGGAGCCTGCTGCTAGCATTTAAATTGAAAACTCAGGGGCCACTGAAACTTGCCAAGACTGAAGGCAGCTCAGACCAAAGCAGAGTGGTATCATCATTACCTGTCTAAGGGTGGGAATTGTCTCCAGATATACTTTCAGAATCAAAATCTGCCAACTCTGCTTGGCCTTCAGGTGCTGCTTGACTCCAGCTGTCTGTACAGTCTGAGACAGCGTCGTCATCCCCTACTGTCACCTCCACCCAGTTCACATCTCCAGCCTCCTCGTTCTCCTCACTAGCATGACCATCTTGACTATGGCACTCCAATCTGTCCATGCCCTCAGTCTGGTTCCCTAACAAAGAGTCTCTCAGTGGTTCACAGTCTCTTTTAGACCTCACCACTAGTTTACCCACATTCTCTTCATTCAGCCTTTTATGCTCCTGGTAATGCTGCCGAGACACCTCGTTACCATTCTTTGGACTCTCAGTGCGTTTTGATCCCTTTTTCTGGCTTTGCTCATTATGACCGTCAACAACATACTGGTCAATCCATTTTAATGTCCCCATTCTTAGAGAGGATCTGTTCTCCTTGAACCAGCGGACTATTTCAGTTCTAGTGAGCCCAGTTTGTGCTGCTAACTGGTCATACTCCTGCGGTGATGGCCACTGGGTTCTTGCAAATGTGCTCTTCAGTAGGTGAATTTGTTCTTGGGTTTTTTCATTAAATGCTATGGAAGATCCAGACAGTGAACTGGGTAGGTGGGAGCTATTCAGCAGCTCACTCTGGCTTATTGTACCATTGTGGGTTCCTCGATCCTTGCTTTTTTTGTTTGAGCCCATTGAGTCTAAGACAGCTTGCTCCATGCTATCCCTTAGCTTTCTCCTCTCAGAAAACCAGCTATCGATCTCTCTTCTGCTCAGCTTGGTTTCTGCCCTAAGCCTGTTCAGTTCTCCTTGGGTCGGAAAAGAACTTCTAAGGAAACTGTCTTCCAGGATTCGAAGCTGCGCTTGTGTTTTCTCTTTGAACCTCTGGGTGGTGAAATCTGCATATGTGTGGTACGTACGCCCATGACGTGCAGCTGCAATTGCTAACTGATCTTTCGCTAAGGATTCGCTAGTGATATGAACAATGCCCCTTTGACTTCTGTACCTGTGATCACTGAACCACTTCTTGATCTCACTCCTGGAGAGACCCGTAACTTCTATTAGCCTATAGACTTCTGCATCGTTAGGAAACTGGCTCATGATAAAGCTGGCCTTTAGCTCTGCTATCTGCTCCTTGGTCTTTTTTCGCTCATTCGTTGGTGTCAATGATGTGGCATTTGCCTTGGTTGTTACCTCAGGCACCTGAACTACATGTGGGCGCTTGGATTCTGGAGCGCCTGGTAGGTTTTGTGTTGTCCGTTTCTGTCCTTGATTAGGAGCAACAGCAAGTGTAATTGGGGAGCAGGAAACTGTCGATCCATTTGACACTGGAGTCAAAACTAGGCCAGTCTGTCCCAGTATCTGGCAAGGCAAAGCAGTCTGGATGATTGGCTGAGACATTTTTGCAGTTGTCAGAGGTGCTGGCAATACTGTGATTGTTTGAGGTACTGGCTGGATGGTACCATTAAACATCTTCTTCCTTGCCTCTTCTACCTCTTCGGGGGACCAACTTATGCCATGCTTCAAACGCTGGGTAGCAAACCAGATCCTGATTTGCTCCTCTGGGTGCTTTGATGCTGCTGTCAACCATGACAACTCCGCTTGTGTTGGGTAAGGGAATTTATTAAAGGAGTTGATCATGGTTGCATTAGTGTCCAATGCAGAATTGTATTTGGTGCTGTTCAGAGGGACTGGGACCTTGGGGACAAGGTTGATATTTGGTGGCAGCTGTACAGAAGGCATAACATGAGCCAATACGTCATGCAGCAGGTCAGCTCCATTGATACAAGCAATAGATTCGGTGGTTTCTGTAATGACTTGGGGGAGGTGCCCATCCACATGGTTTTCCATAACTCCCTCTTCCAGCTTCTTGGGGCCCTTTTTGGTCTCCACTTTCGGTTTGCCTGTTTTCATGATTGGGGTTTTACTTACACTGATCCCACCATGAAGGGATTCATCACACTCTGCATTTTCTAGGCCGCTGTTTGCAATAGGGACATCATTTGTTGTCTCAATGGATTGTTCTAAGACAGTTTGATTATTGCGTTTGATTAATTTAAGTTTAAAATTATTCTCTCCTGGGTGATATTTTGTGTTATGGTCAGATAAGGAGTCATATTTTTTGGTTGTAAAGTTACATTCAGCGCACACATAGAGAGGGTTGAGAATTACATTTGGGTGCTGTGTGTCAACATGCTCTGTAAATTCATTTAGGTTTTGTGTTGAGTAAGGACAGTATTTACATTCATAACCACCTTGGAGCTTCTTGGATTGACTCTCAACTGGAGGTTTCCCCTCTGCCACCTCACAGTCTTTTACAGAGCTTTCTGTATCAGCCACCCAGCCATCTTTAGAGTCCTGCTGTGAGATGCCTGCACTCCTTTCCTTAAGGGCTTCTCCATCCTCAGGAACTTCCTGCTCCATTACTTCTGAGGTTCGCACCATACATGGAGTTGTTGACTTCCTTTTGCTTGCCATGGCAGCTACTATAGTGTGTGGATGTTTCAGATGGTGGTCTCTTTTTTTTGCAGATATGGATGAATCCAAAGCCACTTTCTCAGATGTCTTCAACTTCCTGTGAACGTGGTAGTTTGTATGTTCCCAAAAGAGTTTCGGCACCAACTGTGTGTCAGCTCCAAGCACCAGACATATTAGGTTGCATTACAAACACCTGCAGAACAAAACAAACACAATTAGAGTCTTATTTATATTTTTAAAAAGAAATCCATCACCCAAGAGAGTACCCAAGCCTGGACAATGCTGTGTATCCTTCTTCTCAATGAACTGAGTGGCAGAATCAGGCCCACAAAAAATAAAGAGAGTGAAAATCTTAGAATATAATGCACTGAAATTAGAAAATGGCCTCAAAACAAAGACAGGGCACACAGTTTGAATGCTTATTAGAAAACCAACACATTTAGCTGGGCAAAGGAGATGCTACATCTATAAATACTGTAACTTTTTTTAGAAGCTTCAGCTTCTATTAATTATTATTTTGAAAAGCCTGCAGATTTAAAATTGAGTGTGGTTAATATTAAACTTAATTACTTTTCCCTGGGGGTCAAATCATAAATAAGACTATGAAATTAGGGTGGATACAAATCAACAAGGATTTCTAAATAAAGAAAGAAGGTGTATCTTTCTTGTGGTTGTACAAACAGAACGGAAAGGAGAGAGAGAGGGCAAGACAAGAGGCTACTGTACACAGACCCCACTTCAGAATCCTGTGCCTCTATCTATAGTGAGTTAAAATAGACAAGTGATAGATACATCGACTTACGTAAAGATGCTGTATGTTACAGTTACATGACTAACTTTACTTCAGGAATAATTTCTACTGAAAAAAGTCAAGCACAGGTGGGAGAGTTTTCTAGAAGCTTCCACCAGACAATGCACGTTAATCATGCCATACATGGCAATGTGCCACATATTCAGAAAATTTATGACACTATAAAATGGTAAACCAGCCACAAAGATATTCATTATATGCAGAATGTCTTTGTGGCTGGTTGTATGCGTCTCAAACTGAATGTATAACATATTTTCTCCCCATGCTGACAATCTGCTGATTACTGGTATTAGGATGGGGCAGCCTTGCCCTGGCTCCAGAGTGGGGGCTGGCCTGACCAGCTGCTTGTCAGCATGAGGAAGAGGGCAGCCCAGGGTCTCTAACTAGGAGGTTTGCATAGGGGTCTGCCATTGCGAGGCAACACAAAGCCAGGCATCAGCAGCCTTGCATGCAGGACTCCTGAGCTTCTGAGCAGATGGAGCTGGCTGCCCCCCCCCACCACCTCCCACTTGCTGAGCCCCATGCTGGGCAGCCCAGTACACAGCTTTCAAATTGTCAGAGCAGTTGGAGCCTCGGATCAGGATCCCACATTCTATATGGGCTGCTAAGTTGAAAGAAATTGGGATCTGATCCCTGATCCCCCAAATCACCAGCCCTGTCATAACATATGTGGCATGCCAGAATGTGCAATTGTTGGGATCAGGAATCAGATTCACAGTACCATTAAATTAACATCTGCCAAGGGCCTAAATGCTCTAAAAGTATTTCCTCAGCTCTTTTTAAATGTTTCAAGGAACAGCTGTAGGTTTCTGAAGCCCTGAGGATGTAAGGATTTTTTTAAAATAACGTTTTATTTCT
Source organism: Gavialis gangeticus (assembly GCF_001723915.1). Classification (NCBI taxonomy): domain Eukaryota; kingdom Metazoa; phylum Chordata; order Crocodylia; family Gavialidae; genus Gavialis; species Gavialis gangeticus. The sequence goes on along the minus strand of NW_017728992.1, from coordinate 184,513,748 downwards.
TTTTCTTTAAAAAACATGACATCAACACCAGTCAGTGCAACAGCAGACAAGAACAAAATGACACAAGCTGTATTATGAACTATCTGTGCTGATGAAGGGGGTGGAATATAATTGTCACGACACTTCCATGTACTTAAAAATATTGATGTCAGTGTAGATTTCACTTGCAAGAAGATGGGAGTTCTTAAAGGAACACAGAAACTTTCTGAGAATATCTGTGTGGAGACACAAATAGTTGATTTTCAGAGGTGCTGAGAACCCAAAACTCCTACTGAAAGGTCAGTCTCAAGGGCCAAATTCTGCTCTGAGTATTATAGATATAACACCAGATTAATCCCACACACCAACATCACCTCTAATGAATTTATACCAGTATAAATTTGAGGAAAAACTTGCCTCAGGTTATTTAAGAAAAACTTAAGCTCAGGTAACACAGTTAAGAAATAGCATTTATAAAATGGCTGACTCCCTTTTACATTTCCAATGGTTCAGGCTATAGCAGTTACAAAACGTACATCTCTGGGCGTATCTATGAGATGCTAAAAGTGCACTAAAATTAGTCTACTGTGCACTAGTGTCACTTAAAAGACGTGTGCCAGCACTGCTATGCAGTAGTGCCAATTACCGTGCATTAAGTTAGCACCTGTTATTACTAAACTTACTGCGCTGTAACTGCAGTGCGTTGATGCACATGTAGACATGTCCACTGAGGTGCAGGCCATTTTTCCTCTCATTATTAAACTTCTGTTGGTTCATGCTGGGACTATTCAGGGACTTAATTTAGCACAGGACATGGCTGCCTACTTTATGAGTGGAGCATCCTCCAGGGAGAAATTCTCATCACTACACAGAGAAGAGTTTCAGTTGCTGTCTCCATGGAGTGAATCCAGGCAGCTGTACCTACTGCAAGCTAAATAGTCTGGGGTAGCCCATCTTCTTGTGCTTTCCCAAATCCTTAGAAGAGGCACAAACTCTGCTGAAATCCCCTGTGGATTCAAACTTGCATTTCCTCTGGCATACCCTGGATTTTGTAAACTAACTTCTGTGCCTTCTGCAAAGCTCTACTTCACAACAGGCAGTCAGGAAGGGTGGTTTATTCATGGAGGGACTGGACAGTGGAGTAGGGTCTTATGAAATTGGCTCTTGTGAAGTGTATGGGTAAACGACCACCTTTTTAAGTGTCTACTAATTGGAGAATTTGAAATCGGTTAATATAAGGATCTAACTGCAGTGTTGACACATTTTCAATTTTTTAATCATGTGTTTTGAAATGCTAAGAGGCATCCAGTGTCCAAAGATACTGGAGGAATCCAAATCAGCTAACAATACAGAATCTCCACTGAATACAGCAGTGGTCAGCAACATTTTCGGCTGAGGGGGCCAGAATGACCCAGCTCGGGTCTGAGGTGAGTAGGTATCAGGACCCAGTCACTGCTGCTTCATTTCTACAAGGTAGCCCAAAGGAGAGCACCTGCTGCTACTGCTTCTCCCTGCAGCAGCATGGGGATAGCGACTGTAGCCAAAGCCCCCTGCCATTCAAAGTTGCTGAAGCCCCACATCTGTGGGCCAAATCAAATGCTCTGTGGGCCAGATCCAGCTTGAGGGCTGTAGGTTGCCCTGGGATATACTATTCTCTTGAGCAATGTTAACAGCTATTTCATTCCAGCCCAAACAGCACATCCATTTCAGTGCCAAATGAGATCATTCTTTCCCTATCAGTTTTTGTGATCCACTATATGTCCTCATTAAATGCCAGTTTTTTAAATGGTAATACTAGTGTGGAGAAGGCGATGCTTGTTACATTGTAGCAATCTTGGAGTAAGTAAATCTATGCAGTCTTGTGCTCAGTCGACTTCCTCTGCTCACTTGCATTAGGCTGGAAGGGCATGCATAGAATTCGACGTGTTAACACAGATCATTCATTGGCGGGCTGAGGAAGGAGGCTAATACATAGAGGCCCCTCTTCAGCAAAACAATGAAGCACATACTTAATGTTAATCATCTATTTAAGTCCATTTTTACAGGCTTTGTGGAATAGGGATGGGATTATGTGTAGACTTACCGCTAAGCATGTGTTTAAGTGTTTTGCCAAAACAGGACTCTTATGTCACATCTCTTGAGAACACCAATATACAGAAGAAAGGAAACATGGCCTGTTTCCCAAAGTTTTATAGCATCTGCTATGATACACTGAAGTGTTGGGCATTTTAGGACTGACCCATGATTTGTAAAGTACTTACCCACAATGGGGGAAGAATTTAGGCTGCACATGGTCTTTACTCCTAATCACATACCTTTCTTGTTACCGGAGCTCTACTGAACCCTCCCGGTAGCATCAGCTGGGTGCCCGTGTAAACACAGCTCTTGCATTTCCATCACTATTTTATTCAAACCTTCTCAGAATTAGGCGAGTTGTTACAGCAATGAAACCTATCTCTACCACTGCAGGAGGTCAGAGGTTGTTAGACAGAAACTGGAATAGATCTAGTGTGCTCAGCCCCTCATCACCCTCCTGTGTGGCAGTTATTCCATCAAAAAGGGCATGTTCAAGTCTGCCCGTAGAGGAAACATGTGTTCACACTTAGGTGAGAGCACAGACTCCAGCCTAGGCAGGAACACTTCACAGTCACTTCTATAATTCCACTACTTTTATTTTAAATAAAGAAGGGAGCTTTCCATCTCACTTCCCCCTATTTATTCTCCTCTGACTTATTTTCCTACCTAGCTCTTTCTCTGTATACCTCAACACATTTTACAATGAGGTTAATAGCATTCTTGCCATTTCACCAGTGGGGAAACAGATACAAAGCAGCAAAGCGACTTGCCCAAGGTCCCCACCACACCACTGGCTGAACCTTCTGAATGTCCTTCTGGGCCAATGCTCCATCCACAAGTCTCTCTCCCTTACAATATTCTGCTCTTTGCTTTGGGTTACTTTATCAAATAAAAGTCCTATGCCAGAAATCCTATGCCTCAACCAGGCACCGACAAAGAGCTGTGGGCTAAATCCAGCCCACGGACTGTAAATTTGACACCCTTGGCTTAGTCGGTTAGAAAGTTAGACCAAATCTTTTCAGCTGCCTGCAGATGTTAAAAAAAAATAAACCGCACTTTACCAGAAGAAGCAGTGTGTTACTACGACCAGGCTCCTCGGCATCTATACAGATCAGGCGTTTCAGTGGGGCTTTTTGGCGCTTTTATCTAAAACTGATTCAATCAGCTGTTAGATCAAAGCACCAAAAAAGCCCCACTAAAGAACGTGATCTATATAGACGGTGGGGAGCCGGGTCCAACTAATGCACTGCCTCTTCTGGGCAAGCACTGGGCTTGGTGCAGGAACGCACCAAGGTTAAGTAAAGCACCATTTTTTTAACATGTGGAAGCAGCCTTCAAGTTGGTCTGTGGTTCCCCTTCTCTAAAAACCATGACCCATTCTCTAGTGACTGCACTAGCCCATCCTCTCTTCGTGGGTAATACATCAAGAGTGTGGGTATGTGAAGCTGCACACACAGAGGGAAGAACAGAGACACCACAGTGGCGGGATGACATAAATAGATACAGGAAAAGGCAGAAAACGGCTTCAGCTAAAATTGTAAAGCCAAAAACCATGCAAACCTTCTCTTGGCCTTGATCTGGAAAACCTCGTTCATAGAATTTTATGGCAGATTATTCCTTTTTTTTAAACCCATATTTTACAAAAAGCTGTCCTGCTCAAAGGGAATCATGATCCTCCTTGCAAATTACAGACAAGTCAAACGCTTCCCTTTGGAGACTTGCAGAATGTAAATGCCACTTTGATCATAGGTGTTTATTTGCAGGAAAAAGGTTCATGGAGGTCTAGCCCTGTGGCTCTCCCCCATCCCAGCCTTCAGTGAGATCTCTGTGACAGCACACAGAACCACAGGAGTTTGCCTTTCCTTGACCTTTACAATAGTTAGCCTGCCTGCAAGAGGAGGGGAAAATAGGACACAAGTCTCTACAGCCCCTGGAAATGCGTCTCAAACCAGCTGATGCATAGATTGCCTTTTGCTGTCAGGGTGAGGAAAACATATCCAGTGTTGTATCGGCTCGATGGGATGGGATGTCTGAAGTGTAGCCAAGTCATACATTCAGACTTCCAAGATGACAGCCTCCCTGATACATTGGTTCACATCTTTTGGAGATAAATGAATATAAAGCTGCTAAGAAGCCCTCACCTGCCCTCAAGCTACCAGTCAGTTCTTATCCTAAATGAGGACCCCGTATGCCAGATCTCAAAGAATCACACCGTATGAATTTGGAGGGACTGCCACATCTAATTTCATAGCTTTTCACTAGGCATGTCAGAGAAAATAACAGAAGCAACTCGTCGCTTTCCAAAGGAAGCATCTTGTCAGGACTTTACAGCCTACAAAAAATGACTTTTAGCTTTGCAAGGTCCCTCCTGACAAAGTTGTTAAAGGATTTGCTGTCTCCTCCTCTGAAATGGAAGCCGTAACAGATTCTCCTGTGCTGTAAAGTTAGCTAGATCAACGGACAAGGAAGAACGGCAGCTTGCTAGCATGAATCAACAGATTTTACCTGCAGATGGCTGTTTCTGTAACTAGTAACGATTTCCAAAACAAAAAGGAAAAAAAAAACAACACGAAACTCGCTCACTCAGCTGTAGCTTAGGTTCGTCTCACAGCAACAAGCAAATCTGCGTGGAAAACAAAAGTTGAGCATCACTGCATAGCTTTGGTTTATTACCCATGCCTTCACACACTCACACCCGTGTGTACATGTACATGCATATAAACACGTATGCATGTGCGCACGTACTCACCTGTACACACACATATGAATACGTGCGCAATTTCTAGAAGCCAAATTCATCCTGCCAGACTGATTGCAGTAAATGCACGACCTCCCTCACCAGGACCCAGCCTGGGCTGTTGACATTTGTTACCATCCGGAGCCGAGACGACTGACCCCCCCTTGCAGGCACGGCTGCTGTCGGAAGCGGTCTCGGGCCGTGCGGGGGTGCGATGCTCACTATTGTTACTGGTGCTGCAGTCACTGGAGCCATGGACTAGGCCCCAGTGACTGCATCAGGGAGAAAGGCCGTAGCCCAGTGACTCATTCAGGCTGAGCGTACGTGACTCACCCGGACACGGGGAAGGAATGTAGGCTTCACGCAGCCAAACCCTCGCCTCCTTCCTGCAGCCCCCACCCCCTCAAGCCAGGCTGCCATGTTTCCTTTTTGCCTTGCCATACAGCAAAACAACAATCTTCGCTTTTCACGAGCCGAGGCACAAAAAGCAAACTGACCACCAGGTTAAAAAGGAGACTGCTTCTTTCTAAACGGGCAGCTGTGTTCAGGAGCTAGGTACAAACTAAACTCACGCACTAACTAGAGAAAAGTGATCTGGGCTGAGAACAGGTCTAAAACTGCAGGGGGGGCTTTTAAACTGTATTATCTACCAACCCCTCGGAGAGTATTTACGTGCATGACTGGCTTTGTTTCTGTTTAGCTCGGGTTTGACAAACATAAAAATAACATATGCAACAATTCCACCTCCTGTTATAATTATTTAAACAACGCACACTACAGTAAAATGGCTCTGCAAAGCCAGACGTAGGAACAGAGCAGCAACTCAATCTGGAGCACCGTGCAAGAGAAAGCTCCAGATTTCCTAGCGGGGCTGCAGACACGGAGCAGAGGCAGGAGGGGGGTCGCTGGTGGTTTCTCAGGAGTTGTACAGAGCAATGGGCAGGGGGGAAATGCTTCCCAGGGTAGCTAGATCATCAAACACACCTTGTGGAGATGTGACTGATATCAGTAAGAGTACTTTTGCCAGTCCCTTGAGCTGAGAAGTAAGTTAAGTTTGCTTGGCAACAGCACTTAGACCACTAGACCAGCACATATATTTGGGTTTTGCTAACAGAGATTTGCTGCTAAGAAGTATCACAGGACACCGAGCCTCCAGCTGATCATGCAAAGAACCCAGGCTCTTCATCTGTTGCACATGGAGGTTCCTGAGAAATATTCAGCTGGCCTCTTTACATTCCCAACACTTATTTCACTACCTGTCATCCTGGCCCCCATCCCACTGTACTCCTCTATTCTTCAGGTGATAGGTAGGATATGCAAAAGAAGAACTTCTTCCCTGCAAATATCTATTGGAGGAACAGTGAACTTTCTATCTTATAAACTGGCTCCTAGGAGAAGGCAACAGAGTAGAAATCTTCCATAGCATTGGGATATCGCTCACCCTCATAAAACAGCCCCAAATACAGAGAGGAATGACTGGGAAAACAACGTGGCAGTAGACAGAGAAATGCTATCTACTCCTGGATCCAAAATATGAGGGGAACATGAGAAATAAGATTTCTTCCACTTAAGAGAAACCTTGAGACAATCTAATCAGAGAGCAACAAGGGAAAGGTGCCTAACCTTTGAGGGGGGAGACAAAGGCAGCAGAGGTGACATCACCATGGGACATCCTGCTGGCAGGTCTGGCTACCCCTTATCTGCCAGGATGATCATGGGATGATCACCCTGGCAGATAGTTTGAAAACCTGCCCCGTGTAAAATCATACCCATCTATTACCAATACCTGAGAGGCCTGCTTCTTTCTTTCTAAAGATAAAACATTCCCCCTCATCTGTCCCCCCGGGACTGCTTTGGCAACACTTGTGTAGTCTGTCATGCCAATAACATCTGACTGACTTGTTTTCTTATTGAACTGACTGCTCTGCCATGCATCTGAAGAAAGAGATCCTGCTCCCCTGCCCTCATCCAGAGACTTGTGGCAGAGAAAACACAAATACAATTAAGGGGAAGAGGCAATTTCATTGGAAAGATCCTGCCTAGAGTTATAGTGGGTGGAATAAATGTAGCCACCTTGAATACAGCAATCAGGACTCATAGTAGAGATGATACCTTTTATTAGACAAACAGGATTTTTGCAAAAAAAATTTCTTTACTTGAAAAAAGAATTTTTTTTTGCAAAAATCTTGTTGGTCTAATAAAAGATACCATCTCTACTGCAAGTCCTGATTGCCTTTTCCTCTAGACCAATATGGCTACAACCTGGATACCTGCCACTGAATACCATTTTTATCTGCTGATCTTGTAGTTTAACCGATTAGTAGCCTGATCACCATCAAATATGTTTTCAATACTTTTTCAAACACAACAAGCATCAGATGACACAAAAAAGTCTAAATGGAGGTATCTAAAAATCACCAAGTTATGAACCCCTTTGCAAATACCCTCAACTATTTCAAACTAGTTTCTTTAGTTTGAAATGCAGCATGTTACAGCTCAGTTCTTAAGGTAGCTGGGGAGATGTACATGGAGGCCCCCTGGAAAGGTTACCTCTGGAACAGTCTTTGAGATTCTGAATTTTGGGACTCATGGTCTACTGTGTAAGGAATCAATCTTGGTGGAAGAATAATTCAAATCTACTTCCTCCCCTTGAATGCCATCCAGATAGTGTGTCTACCAACTTACAAACTGTGCAACCAGATGCAGTAGAGAATTGGATGTGTATTTCATCCCTCTGTTTAGTAAAATTTTTTTCATCATGGGTACTGCATAACCCAGGACTCTGAACTAGTTTGCTGATTCCTAACTTGCTTTACTGGTAGCCTCCTTTCTCCTAATCACGGATCCATATCTTTTGCATGACTCAAAGTGTGTATTCAGTTGTAAGTGTCCCTTCTGCTTTAACAATTTGATTTCAAAGTACTTGGCTGTACAACAGGCATATTCAAAGGGTTCAGGCTAGTGCAGATTTTAATTAGCATTACGTTATCATGAAAAAAGCCCCAATTATTTCTTTTTCCTTGCACAAAAACCCCAGTGAAAAAAGTGCATGCAGTATACTGGAGCCATTCTCTTCCTCCCTACCAGAAACACATACATAATGTTACAGTAATATTATTCTTTAACAAATTGAAGGATGAGGGATAAGAGTTACATATCCTGATGTGAAAGGGAACATGCACAGGACAGTGCTTTCCCCTTGTTATTACTGTTTTTAGCATGCAGCTGTTACAGTAATATCAAAAAGCATATCAACTAGCATAGCAAAAAAGCTAGTACTCACCACTGATAATGTGTATAAAACATTGTTTAAATAATATACTGGGTAATAAGCAGAAGAAGAGCAATGATTCCCAGGAGACAGGTCATAGTATAGCAGCTGGTAATGACTTAGAAAAAATACTGGAAGGAGGGAAAGCTTTTGGGCAAGTCAAAGCAACTGTTTATATATGGACAGTGTACTGCATATGCAGGCAAAACCTGTGTACTCTGCCTTATAACTGGCTAGAGCCTTGAAGCACTTGCACTTCTTTGCAGGTTGAATTAAGTAACCAGACATGGAAAAATGGTTATAAATAAAATATGTAATTAATTAGGTAAATGCTAGTAAGAGTGTCTCTAGAATTGAATGATTACATTTTTCAGTTCATGTAAATGACCAAGTAAGTGCCTTATTTTTAAAAGGTATTTTGCTATAAATAGAATACAACCAGAAAACATCCAGATGTTTGTGATTATGACTGTTCAGGCCCTTTGACAGCATCCCAAATTGGAAACTCATAATCACTTGTCACTTTTGAACATCTGGGCCATAGTCTCCATCACTTTGGCTTGTCCACTACTGAACAAGACTCCATGAAATTCTGGGAGTGGAGGAAGAATTTTAAAAGTACAAAGGGGAACTGAAAGTTTCTGGGGGTGCATCTACACTTGACTATTCATGTGATGCAATAAATTCCAACACAGTTCATACTGGCGTTTATTGTTCCTGTGTGCAGCATTTACACGAGTGCCTGGGACTGCAGCATGTTGAGCCAGGGTGGTACAGCCCCAGCTGGCAGGTGGCCCAAGGGGTCAGCCTGCTAGCCCAGGGCAGCTCCTGCCTGGCTCGTGCTGTGGAGGGGCTGGCTGGGGCACAAGGGTGCTACAGTACGGGGTTAGCCGGCAGGCAGCCCTGCACTGTAGCACCGTTGTGCTCCAGCCAGCTCTGGTCACCACCTACACATGCACTGTGGCAGAGTAAATAACTCTGCTGTAGAATAGTACTTATACTGGGCAGTATTATCCAATGGCAGGTAATTAGTTTACTCTGGCCTAATAGCTCCGCATGTGTAGATGGAGACGTTTTACTGCACATCTAGTTAGGCAACTCTGCAGGAAGTGTCTCGTGTAGACGCATCCTGTGTGCTGTGGTGTCTAACACCTGCAGTGTCTTTCAAAACCTTGTCTTTTGCCTTTAAGCATGCTTGGCTTCTGGGTGACCAGCACACAGTGGAAAGTGAGGTAGTGACTTGGAATTATAATGTGTTTTATACAATGTGCATCAGAACATTCCTTAATATGCCCTGTCAAAGCAAGACATATTAGTCAGTGCTATATAATGTACGTTGGTGTTTTCTATACCTGCTTTACTCTCACTAAATTATAAAGAGTCAGTAAATGCTTCTTCTAAAGAAACAATAAATTCTCCCATTTGTAGACCAGAAAGGCCTCAAACAAAATTAGGGACTCATTGTGCATTATACAAACCAGTGGTGAGACCCTTCCTTGAAAAGTTTAACATTAATGAATGCTCTGTATGCTGTGATATTTTGATTCTGATTTCCCAGTTACACTCATGTAACATGAAGAGTGGATTCAAATAGTTAGTTGCTTCTATGAGGGCTGGACCCATGATTTTCCAAAGTGGGTTGTGGGAGCAGCAACCCATTCTGCAGGGGTGGCTGCACCCCCCAGTGCTCCCAGACCCCTGTTCCTACTAGGGCAGGCAGACCAAGCCACGGGAGCCCCTGGGGACTTTAAGTTGTTAAAGCACCTGAAAATCCCCCTTCCCTTCCCTTTCCTGCTCTATCACACTGCTTCTTCAAAGATGAGGGTTCATATCCTTTTAGTAAACATATTAAAAAAAATCCTACCAGAAAAGATTCCTGACTGACCTGATGTAGGAGTCAGTCAGGAATCTACTGACTCCTACATGTCAGTAGAAAATGACATGTTTTCAATATCCATACAGTGTCTAACCCCTTTTTCAAATTCTAGTGCCAGTGAATTCCAAAAGTTAATTAATGCATTTGAACCCAAATGTATTTCCTTAGGTCAGCATCAAATTTGTTGCTAGGGACAGCATTTTTTGAGTGTAAAAAAGCTCTGATTTCTAAAAAGGGGTTAAAAAGTTTTCAAGAAGGGAAGTATAGGGAAGAAGTATAAAATTACAGAATACTTGGTCTCCTCTCTTCTATACAGCTGTATATGCCTTTAGTGAGTCAGTTATTCCTGAGGGTTAAAAGGTTCACTCTTTGCTCCAGCAGCTTCTAGAAATCAACTCCTGTTTGTTAACACTGAAACATCTAAATGGCACCTGCTGGGTTTCCCTTCCTGTGATCTCTTCCATGACACCTTTTCCCATCCACCTACACAGGATACATTTTTATGTAGAGGTATTTTCCCCATTGTATAAGGAATTTGGAAATGTAATGCAATAGGTAATGGGATGTTTTACCAGATACAAGCATAACAAGTCTAGGAATCCATGATTTGGGAGATGGAGACAGGGGATCAAAGGGGTGATTGCCTGGAGCTGTAAAAAAGCTGTTGTCCTAAGGAAGGAATTTGAAGAGCCATAGATATGCTAATCTAGGAGGAAGCATGGTGAAATAGTGTCAGACTGACACATCAGACATTACCCCTAGGAAGTCAAAAGCAAATTTCATAAAGAACAGGCAAAGGAAATGCCTTTGTTTTGTCAGAAGAGCAAAAAGTATGTGTGAAGTTTTCAACTAGGTAGGAACTCAGGAGAATATGATGTACTGAAAAATCTAGGGGTATAAAATGAGGCAAGAAAGAGACAGCTTTTTGCTACGACAAATGAAACTGTGTTGGAGCTAGCTAGCATAAGCCCTAAACAATCCCTGGGTTTAGACTAAACAATTCCTGGGTTTAGCCTTGTTGTAAGTATCTGATCTGTGCTTCTGAGAGTCTTACTGTGTGGGTGCAGTCTTTATTAAGTTTTGTAACAGTTTAATAAATGAGAAGTATTTTGTTACAGAATTTTAGAGCATTTGACTAAAGTAACCATACAACTGCTACTGGCCTAGGGATTATCTTAACGGCATGTCAGCTTTTGAGGCTAAGGCATTTTAGCTGAATTACCAACTTGATCTATCAAATTCCAACAAGCTTCAGATACAAGAACAACAGTCCATCTGGTTAAGGGTCTACAGACCACAAAAAACCCAGACATTTTAGGAGCTTCACATATTTAAAATATTTAACACAAACAAAGGGTAACACACTGTTCCTTCCTGGTGCTTTAAGTGGTCATTTTGGGTAGTCCAGGTAGTATTTCCAATACTCACATGGAGGTACGAATTCTATCCCCAGCCCTGAGGCCAACTATATGTGTGTGCAGACACACTGGCCATGTGCAGTAAGCTATGAGCTGGTAGTCAAGGGACATGCACATGACCTCTGTGAATGCTTACTGGCCTTAGACACCTGAAAAGGTTGACCGAAACCTGCCTCTAGGTACTAGAGGTATTTAGACTCAGGGGTGGGGGGAGCAAGATTTCCTCTCTTTTGCCCTGAGTAGCTTAGTGCTTAAAGCACTTGCCTGGGAAGCGAGGATGCAGCATTGCAGAGAAGGACCTGGGGGTTACAGTAGAGTACAGCATAAGCTGAATATGAGCCAACAGTGTGCTCTTGTTGCAAAAAAAAGGCCAAGAGCATCCTGAGGTGTATCAACAGGAGTGCCACTTGCAAAATCAAGGGAAGTGATTCTTTTGCTTTATTCAGTACTGGTGAGGCCTCATCCAGAGTGCTGTGCCCAGGTTTGGGCGTCACATTTCAAGAAAAATGTAGATGGATTGGAGAGAGTCCAGTGCCAAACAATAAAAATGATGAGGGGCCTGGGGAGTATGATATATGAGGAAGGGCTAAAAGAACTAGGATTATTTAGTTCAGAGAAAGGGAAGGCTGAGGGGAGATTTGATAAGTCTGATTATAGAGAGAATGGAGACGGGTTTTTCTAGAGCCTTAGGGGACAGAACTAGGAGCAATGGTCTCAAGCTGCAGCAGAGGAAATTTAAATTAGAGATTAGGAGGAACTTTCTGATTTTAAAGGTGGTCAAGCATTGGAACAGGCTACCCGGAGAAGTTGCGGAACCTCCATCCCTGAACACTGTCACGAGTAGGTTGAACGGACACTTGGTGGGGATAGTTTAATCATGGATGATCCTGCCTTGAACATGTGGCTGGAAAAACTGAGCTTGTGAGGTTCCTTCCAGCCCTACTTTCCTATGATCCAAAGCAAGAGGATCTGGCTTCTAAATCTCTCTTGCCCTGAGGAGACGTGAACCTAGCTCTCTCTGACTTCCCAGCCTAGCACTCTAAACACCACAGGTCAGGCACTGTCCTGGCCTCTCTCCAGTACTCCTTTTGAAGCTGGATGCATGGGTGGCCACAAGAGGGAGATCTGTAGGGCCAGGAATAAGAGAGCAGTCAAGAGGCTGTAGCTACTAGTCTGGAAGCCATAGGGGGCCTGAGTTCTTGCTTGAGCCCCTGTCCCCTGTGAGGAAGAAACTTCTCTCTGCACTGCCCTCCACCTA
>NW_017728992.1:184495372-184496133 GCF_001723915.1 Gavialis gangeticus | reverse complement strand
GGAGATCTGTAGGGCCAGGAATAAGAGAGCAGTCAAGAGGCTGTAGCTACTAGTCTGGAAGCCATAGGGGGCCTGAGTTCTTGCTTGAGCCCCTGTCCCCTGTGAGGAAGAAACTTCTCTCTGCACTGCCCTCCACCTACTTCTCCCTTAGGGACATTAAAAAATCCAGAGCCTGTATTGATTCAATCTTTGCAAGTTAGTCTAACGTGAAAAGATTGAACCTATTTGCAAGTGAACAGACATTCACTTTTGATTTCAGAAATGCAGGCACATTCCTGCAGTGGCTCAGGCTAGAGGCTGGGGGGAGCTAGAGGAGCCCTCCTTTCCTTTTGGCAGCAACCGCTTTCCCCCCTGCTCCTGCTTGGGTGGCAGGGGGACCTGGCCAGAGACAGCTGGCATGGTCCTGCTATCTACCCAGGGCTGAGGCTGCAGCTGGGGCTGTGGGGCTGAGCTGAGCCAGCCTGTGGGTGCTGCTGAGGGCAAAGGTGGAGGGGTCAGACCCTTCCTACAGGCTGCGGCTCAGGTTGGGGCTGCAGGGGCTGCGTAGCCAGATTGCTCCTGGCTCCCTGTGCCCTGGCCAGGCCGGGCTGTTGTGGAGCCGCAGCCAGATGAGAAAGGCTGTTCCCAGGGGCTGTGGCTCTGTGACAGCCCGACCTGGCAGCACAGGTGGTGGCTGGCTGGGTAGCAGGCTGCCCGGGAGGCACCAGCGGGCCCTAAGCCCAGCAGCCACGCGCCACAGCCACCACCGTGCCCCCTGCCCT
>NW_017728992.1:184488593-184490372 GCF_001723915.1 Gavialis gangeticus | reverse complement strand
CTGCAGCTCAGGTTGGGGCTGCAGGGGCTGCGTAGCCAGATTGCTCCTGGCTCCCTGTGCCCTGGCCAGGCCGGGCTGTTGTGGAGCCGCAGCCAGATGAGAAAGGCTGTTCCCAGGGGCTGTGGCTCTGTGACAGCCCGACCTGGCAGCACAGGTGGTGGCTGGCTGGGTAGCAGGCTGCCCGGGAGGCACCAGCGGGCCCTAAGCCCAGCAGCCACGCGCCACAGCCACCACCGTGCCCCCTGCCCTGTGCAGCACCTTGTGGCTGCAGCCACATCACAAGCTATGGGCTGGCTGGAACCAGGTGGACTGTCCTGCTCCTCTTGCCTCCGGCTGCTGCAGCCACCCTTACCAAACCACATGGCACCGCTCTGGGTGGGTGGGCAGGGAGCTTCAGGCCCGCGACTTCCACCCAGCACATGGAGCTCTGGCTCCAGCTCCGGATGCCTTCAACTCCCTCTGTCCATCTGGCACGACGAGCAGCCCCTGTGGGTGGGCGCAGCGGGTGGAAGGCAGCTGGAGCTGGAGCTCCATGCCCTTGTCAGAAGCCACCAGGTTGAAGCTTCCTGCCTGTCCATGCAGAGCGATGCGGCGCAGCAGGGGCAGGGGTGGCAGCAGCAGTGGCCACAGCTGCAGCAGGTGAGGGAGGCAGAACAGCCCGCCTGGCCCAAGCCAGCCAGCCCATAGCTGATGTGGCTGCAGCTGCCGGGTGCTGCACAAGGTAGGGGGCATGGCAGTGGCTCAGGGCCCGCCCACACCTCCAAGCTGCCCGGGCAGCTTGGAACCCAGCCAACTCCCACCTATACTGCCAGGCTGGGCTGTCACAGAGCTGAAGCCACCGGGGAGGGCCTCCCAGCTGGCTGCAGCTTCATTACAGCCCTGTCCGGCCTGGGCATGAGGAGCCGGGAGCAATCTAGCTGTGCACTCTCCGTGGCCCCAGTCTGCTAGGAAGGGCCTGGCCCCCACGACCCAGCCTGGGCTGGCCCCTCCGTGTCTGTGCAGCGGGGACCTGCAGGCCAGCCAGGCTCAGCCCCACAGCCCCAGTCCCAGGCGAGGCAGGTGGATGGTGGGGCCACGCTCCCTCCCCTGCCCTGGAGTAGAGAGGGGTGGGAATGGCTGACAGGGGCTGCTCTGCCTTGGCCAGGCAGACCCAGGCTGTCAGTGGGCCAGGGGACGGAGGGGGAGATTAAATTCCCCTTCCTCTCCCTGTTTGCTTCTGGCTGAGAATGCGGGAGAGGGGGTTGGGGGGAGCTGGCCAGGCAGACCCTGGTTGAGGTTCCCTGGTGGGAGAGGGGAAGGACGGGGAAATAAGCCCCTTCCCTTAGGGGGGCCAAGTCAGTTGGCATCTGGCCAGCCCCTGCTCTGGCTAGAGAACAGAAGGGCAGGGCCAGCTCTGCCCTCTGGAGCAGACAGCACAGCCCAACCCAGCCCAGGGCTGAACAGCATGCTGGGATACTGGGGGACTGTGATTTAACTTAAACCAGGAAGGGGTCTCGGACAGAAGTTACATAAACTGGTTTGACACAAATCAGTTATGTCTGATACTACAGTCAACCAGGTTTATCTTAAACCAGTTTCGGCTTCTTTGAAACTGGTTTATATGCACTGAACTTATGCTCAGTTACAGGTTTAAACCAGTTTCTGATCACTTAAACCAGTTTATGTACAACTTCTGTCCCTAGCCCGTATGACTATATTAGTGGCTCAGCTTCAAAAGGACCACCAGGGAAAAAGACTGAATAATACCTAACTAGTGGCATAATGGTCCAAGTGCTATGC
>NW_017728992.1:184485116-184488490 GCF_001723915.1 Gavialis gangeticus | reverse complement strand
AAACCAGTTTATGTACAACTTCTGTCCCTAGCCCGTATGACTATATTAGTGGCTCAGCTTCAAAAGGACCACCAGGGAAAAAGACTGAATAATACCTAACTAGTGGCATAATGGTCCAAGTGCTATGCCAAGAAGTAAAAAAGACTCCTGGTTCAAAACTCCTCTAGCGGAGGGGGGCATCTAGAAACCAAGGGCCAGGTTAAGTGCCTTAGATACTCTGCTATTAGGGCAAAAGACAGTTACACTCACTATGTACACTCTGTCTACATAGCCAGGATTCCTACCTGTGGTTAAGTGTCAAAAATGCCAAGCAGATGACAAAAAATGGCTACTTAGATAAGCAGGAAAGGAAAAATTACCCCCCCTCACACACTTTTTTGAGTGCCCAGCACCAGCTGACTCCAGCAGTGAGTTTGTCTATCCAGGGAGTGCATTGTCTTTTCTAGGCAATCCCGGCAATTTACAAGCACTCACAATGCTTTTAAAGGCAAACTGCAAAAGGTAAAAGAAAACAGATTTAAGGCCAAATGTACATTCTGGATGTTCCTCCCACGGGGGACATCATTCAGCATAACTCTTAAAAAAAAATCATCTTATTTTGTTGAAAAATATCCCATAACATGCTGTTCTTGGACTTGACAAGCAGAACATATGGCACATGTCACAGAATGATACAGGAAGCCAGGAAGTGCCCAGAGGATTTCACAGAGGGAAAAGTGTGACAACTAAAAAAAATAAACCCCCAAACCATCACCAATGTGCTTGAATGGCCCCATAATTCTGGCTTGTGTGGCCATACAGCACTTGATTTTAGTTTCAGCAGAAATGCCAGGAATTGAACACGTGCAGAGACTTCAGACATGGTCCTTACAGACCAGGTTTGAGTCACACTGGTGGTTTGTTGTGGGGAAGCTTTTGTTGCTGTAGCTGGGCTTTACTTCCTGGAGCCAGCAATCCCGCCCCTCTCACAGGCACTAAGTGCTATGTAAATGGGGACAGAAAGAAGGGAAAGAAAAAAAACACATACAATCAAAGTGTGGCAAAACAAAATACTCCGACCCCCTTCCTCCAAACACACATAAAATGGACTTTTGTACAAGTAGAATATTACCCAATTACAAAAGCTCCTGGCATCAGCCTAACAGAACACAACAGATGAGAAAAAAAGCTTTTAAAGGAGATGAAAATGGTATTTAATAAGACAGACACACATCTGTAAGCCATGTTTGTTTCATGGGGTGCTCATTCCACCCCCGTCTAGCAACCAGGCTACACAGAGACTGGTAAACTGTGCCGCAGCCTTGGCTGTGAGGGCCGATGGCTTTTAACCCAGGCTGCAATTCATGCTTTTAGATCTAGAGGCTGTGGGTTTAATCCCTGCTTTTGATGACTAATCTAGAGCCCCCATATTACCCATTTAGAACTATATCTCACTATGTGGCCTTTAGGTATCAGATACCTGTTCAGCGTTTCTAATACTTATAACTTTATTGGAAATCCCGTGAGAATTGCTGTTCTTTTGAAAGCCAGAGGCAAATAAAGAAAAAGAGCCCAAAATGAACTTTTAATCTACATTTATAATTCCTGATGGGCCCAACTCACGATTTTTAAAGTGTGGGGTTGGCAATTCTACTTCTGCATATGTCAGAAAGGAAAAATCTAGCAGTAGTAAAAATACTATTTTTATACACCACGTGAAAATAAAAGGAGGTGCCCGTCAGCTGCTCAAGAAGTTTCTGCAGCCTGGCCTGCAGCTCAACAAGATGTGCTATCAAAACATTGGGAGGGCTTTCGGGACTGAATGATTTATTCAGGCAGATGAGATGGATCACTAGATCTTCTTTATTTCCTTTCTTTCGTGGTTTTTGCAAGTGCTTCAACTTTATATTTCTAAAGGAGAAGCACTGTTTCACTAATCACACTCAGAGATCAGAGGAATCATACTAGACTGGGACAACTTAAAAACCCTCCTTTCACACACATTTCAAACATTTCCAGATTACTGCTATTTTCCTAGTTTCCCATTTTGTCCATTAACCCCATGTTGCAGTTGACATTATTACTTATAATAGTTTAAATAGGTGTTGCTGATGTACATTTGGCACTATCAATAAATGCTAAGGAGGTTCTGAGAGGTCAATAACTCTCCACCAGAAACCACTGTCTCCAGTTTGAAATTAGGGCAAATTTAAAAACCAGCTGCTACAATGAACTTCTCAGGCTGCAATGCTACAAAGAAGGATACAAAACTTGGTACCAACCACAGCTCAGGGGACAAACACAGCAGATACATTTGCACAGTGGCAGGAGTGTCCGAGGGAACAGAAATACTGTCTCCAAGATTTTAAATAGTCCATAGTTTCTCTTTAGGAACTGAAATTAACAGCCCAATTTTCATAGTTTCTAAAGCCTCTTCACATTTAGTCAACAGGAGCCTTGCACTCCTGAAAACCCATCCATTTATTCTGGTGCCCACAGCTTTAGTACTGGATCCCTCCAACTCCCCCAGCAAGGGAAACAAACTCCAGTCTGTGACTGGGTTAAAAACAAAAAAAAGGACACCACAGGTTTGTGCCCCAAATGTTCGGGTGAAGTTACACATTACACTTAGACCATACTGAGGACACACAAAATATGAACATCTCTATATTAAAGTTGTTAAATTAGGCGAAGTGCCCTCTGAGCCACTTGAGGCAAGGGTTAACTTTGGGCTGTGCTACCCAGCTCCTGTTAGGGTAAAAATTTGCAGTCCTCCAGCAAAAATGGTATTAACCCTTAACATGTGATTGCTCACAGCTTGTTCTACCTCTAACACTTAGCATTCAGCAGATGCAGAACGATCTTAGCGTAATGTGTAATTTAACCGTTCAACATCCCGTCTCTTCTTTTGCATGCCCTTCTCCGCTCCTTTAAGCAGACTGTTTTCAGGTTCTTGCTCAAACCTGAAGGTCGCTTTATGCCTGAAAGCTTGTCAAACTGCTCTCCCAACTATATAGCTGGTCCAATAAAAGCTATCGCCTTGTCTCTTGCCTATCTACTGGACCCTCATAGCTACAATGCATGGGATATCACCAGGGATCCAGGTTTTCCGTTTCCCATGGAAAAATGGAGTAAGCCGCAGATTTTACCTTTAACGGGAGGCAAACATGGATTTCTCGTTTTACCAGAGAAACCTGCGGATTTTCCCATTTTGCAATAAGCTCCCTGCAGGCTGGAAGAGGGAGGAAGGTGGTGAGACAGGGGCCGCCACATATATGGACACACACATGGCCCCAGGCAGCCTGAGAGCAGCTCTAGCACGCGAGGGGGTGGGGGGGAAGGGAGGGGGATTCTTACAGCTTGGAGGGACATTACATCTGAAACTGTCACATTCC
>NW_017728992.1:184484429-184485105 GCF_001723915.1 Gavialis gangeticus | reverse complement strand
GAGGCCTCATAGGGAGGGAGGGAGGGAAGGAGCTGGGCAGGGCTGGGTCTGTTGCCCAGCCGGGCGGTGCTTGCAACTTGGAGCCTGGGGCCGCAATGGGCGGCTGCAGCGCCCCAGCGGGGAGCAGGAAAGGGCCACGGGTGGCTTGTTTGCGGGAGGACTGACTCCCCACTGCCGCACGCACTCTCGGGGGGCAGGGAGGAACTCACGCCCCCCAGACCTGTATGTGGGGCAGGCACAGGCTGTGGGCTCCAGCCCTGCTTCCCTTCCCTGGGGCCTCCACAGCCTGGTGGGCACGGCCTGGTGTGGCAGGGAAGAGAGGAGCTGTGTGAAGTGGCTCGCCACTGTGAGCTCCCCGCTGCCCTGGTGACGCATCCCCTGTGCATACCGCTTCTTTGAGGGGCACAACCCCACACTGCTGCTCTCGCTGCAGCCCCATGTGGGGGGTGCGGGCACCCCCTGCCCACTTTGGAGTGTGTGCAGCGGCAAGGAGCCAGCATGCCCCCCCTTCAGCAGGCAGGGCAGGAGGCTGTGGACCTGGGTCTGTAGCCCTGGCAGCTGGGGGCCTTCTCTTGCAAGACTGGGGGAGCAGGGACTGTGGGTGGGGAGTAAGTAGCACAAGGAAGGTTGTGGGGGGTCGGGGCAGTGAGGGGCACGAGCAGGGCCGGGGGGGCGT
>NW_017728992.1:184480199-184484136 GCF_001723915.1 Gavialis gangeticus | reverse complement strand
AGTGAGGGGCACGAGCAGGGCCGGGGGGGGGTGCTGTGGGGAGTCTTTAATTTTAATCATGGATTTTGGGGGGTTTATGAGAGAATTTGTGATTTTATATCAGGGAAAACCAGGATCCTTGGATATCACTATGTTGACTGTACCTGATTATTCACAGATCTCCTACAGTTCCCTATTAGATCTCCTCACATAAATCTTCCTTACTAGCCCCTCCACACCTAAATTTTCAAAGGTATGTAGTAGGCTTTCTTAATAAGTGTCCAGGTCTCTCACCCATACAAAACGTGAAGCCTCCACATGAGTGGTCTTGCGTATTTGAAGCATGGTCTTAGCACTGTTGGGAGCTAAAAATTCTCTGCAGAGAAAAGTAACCAGCTTTCCTGTCCGATGCCTATACCTTAATATCAGTTTGATGACAGGGGCAATTAATAATTAATATTCCTAATCAGAAACATATTTTCCTTAGGACCATGCACCTCCTTTAGGCCATGCAAATATTCAACAGGCAAGCAGAGAACACCTCTCTCCTCCATCAGATAGCTGTTCAAACAGTGCCCTCTCCTAAGGAAAAGGTCTGCCCCACCCTATAAATGTGCAGACATTTCAGGTGGGCAGGCACTACTGCTTGCAAGTCAGGCATCTGTTACACAGAAGAGCAAACACATACATTTTGCCTTTTCAAGATCACATGGCTGAACCACAGTGCTCCCTTCAACGCTGCAGCATTGCCACCCAGCATAAAGCCATTGCCTTGTGTGCACAGTAACAGTTTTGCTGTAATGAGGATTTGGCAAGGTCACAAAAGACCTTTGTTTCTGCCAGAATTTGGATGCATAATGCAATTTTCCTTCTTGGTCACATAAAATTAATTTCCACAGCACAGATTTTTTTTAAAAAAGTGGGCTGGGGAGGAGAACTTTTTCAAACTTAGTACCCTTTCTTCCTATGTTAAATGATGTCAGATGGGCAAGATATGAGAAAACAAGCCAGCTGCTGCTTGGAGCATTAATTACCATATTTTCTCACATACCACACGCCCCTGAATAAAAGAATACACCTTGCTTTTTGAAGGCAGAATGTAGGAAAAAAAGATTTTTCCAGAGTCACGGCTGACTGCGGGACATAGCGGGTGCTACCAGACATGAAAAACAAAACAAAAAGTGGTGCATTATCAGATGAGGAAGTGAGTAAGTTTGACTTGGCTCCCCAGTCTCTGTATATATCAGGCGCTTCAGCAGGGCTTTTTGGCACTTTTATCTAATAACCAATTCAATCAGCTATTAGATAAAAGCGCCAAAAAGCCCCGTTGAAGCGCCCAATCTATATAGATGCTGGGCAAGCTGGACCAAACTGATGCGATGCCTCTTCTGGGCATGTGCTGAGCTTGGTGCAGGGATGCGCCAAGCTTAAAGTAAAGCAACATTTTGGGGTTTGGGGTTTTTTTTGTTGATGCTTGTAAGCAGCCAGATTGCTCAGGAAGTGTTGCATGCTGAAGACAAGCTGGGTGGGGAAGCAGGAACTTCCACTGTGGTAGGACAGCAACAAGGCTAAGACCAAACCCTTGCAAAGTCAGTAGCACAACTATTATTTATGGGAAGTTATGTAAAAAACTATTTACAAAGTATAGTATCTATACCATAAGCCCCATCAAGATACTATAGGCTACATGTAGCAGCTCACTCCCCTTCAGTCAGTTCAAAGTGCTTAGGCTGTGAGAGGGTTAACACTGGACTCTACCTTTCTGCTGTCAGGGACACAGAGAAGTGGCAGCAATCCTGGGAGCTCTGAATCACAACATCTGCTTGCTTCTACACCTCCCTGCTTCTATTTCAGAAAATAAAAATCAGTTTCCCCATTTATGATACATACCGTAATTTGGGAGGACCAATTTCTGGAGTGAAAAGTATGAATGGTATGCTAGTAGATATGGTATCACGAATCTGATCCAACCTGCAGCAGGGGGTGATGGGTCTTGGGGTTCATGGGGAGGGTCTCAGGGGGTCTCTTTGCAATGCTTTTGCAACCTACCTACTAACGAGCTTAAAGAATCCTGAAGACCCTGAGCCAATGAGTAGGAAGTCCCCAGCCTTTATATTGGCTACATTCATAAAATAAAAGCCCAATGTTTCTGTTTGGATCATTTAATGTTGAACTTCCTTTTCTGAGGGATCATAAAACTGCTTTTTCTCTTGAAAGAAAAAGTAAAAATAAATAACAGATTAAGCCTTTGGCCAATGGTGGCAACTGAAATTTTGCAAATGCCCCAACTATAAAGAGTGCATAACATACTTTCAACAAATAACAGACTCTGCCAAAATTTATTGTCTACTGGCAAAAATCTGAGAAAGTAGAAAGCAAAGACAGACACAGACCTCAAATTTCTTCTTTTTTCCTTTGAATTTTCTATTCAGTTGTCCAAGGTAATGAATAAACTATGCCTTATTCCCACCCAAGCAAGTTAGTCCTTGATCATTGAAAGTTTAGGGGCTTTGACATTTGTACCTACAAACCAAAAAAACCCAGAAAGCTATAATATTTCATATCAATGCATTATGACTATGTAAAAGAAAAAAAAACAATAAAACCCTCCAGTTATGCCTCACCATTTATTTATATGTTTCTAATTCAGGTAATTTTGCAGTTTGAAACACTTTACTGTATAAAATTGTGTGCTCTATAGTAACCACCCAAGTGTTCAGTACTCTTTAATTCAAATGTATTTCCTGTGTGAAGAGAGACTAAAGGCCTAGACAAACAACACATTTGCATCATGTAACTTATATTGGCTTTGTACATCAAAGTAAACATTACACTGACCATTTATGATAGCTATATGTAGGCAGCTATTACAGATCCTACCACTAGTATTGTGGGAGCAGGAAAGATTTGACTTGAGCAAATAGCAATCCTGGGAGAAACTGCAGACAGATACCACTTTACTTTGGTGCAGTTTGGTGATTCTTTTAGGGTGATTCTGTAGTGAATTGGGTGAAGTTACACACTGTCAGGTTTTACATAATCTGTTTGCTTTTTTTTCATAGCAGAATAAGGAGGGCATCTGATCAGACCCTAATTAGAAGTATCACAGGCACTTTTGATCTTTGTCTGAATTACCCTCAGGACATTTCAGACCAACATGATTTTAACAATGTATCTTGAGCAACAGGTGAGAATGAAAGAAAAGGGGACTTGAATACTGAAATCTTGTGTTGTAAACTAGAACTAGGGACAGACATTCAAAAAGCCTGCACCTGAACTGATTCAATCTTTGTGGGTTAGTCTAACCTGGCTAGGCTAAATCAGTTTGTAACTGTACAGACATCCCAGATATGCAGGCACATGCCTGCAGTGGCTCAGGCTAGAAGCCAGGGGGTGCTAGAGCAGCCCACCCTTCCCTTCTACACTGCTGAGTTGAGCGGGGAGGGGGAAGGCATGGCCAGGCCTGGGCAGGATGCCCTGATTAGGCCACCAGGGAACTGATAACAGTGTTTATCATCCCATTAAAAAAAACACAAAGGGCCATTACCAGCTACCTGTTGATTCTGCCTTCGATTCTGCCACAGAACAGACCAGACCACAGCCAGCATGTAGACTGCTAGCTAATTCACAGACACCTCTCAACAAGGCAGACAGAAGGCAGGAATTCCTGCTTAGCAAGAAGTGGGGGCGGGGGGGGGAGAGGGTGCAGCCTGAAATCTCTCTAGAGCTGCAGCCAGGGAGCAGAGGGAAAGGGGCAACCCTGCTGTGGAGCAGGGATCATGCCAGGATGCTGGGGGACTTTGATTTAGCTTAAACCAGCAAGGGGTCTGGGACACTGTCCAGTTCTGGGAGCCGCACTTCAAGGAGGAGGTAGAGAAGGTCCAGAGGAGGGCCACTCATATGGTTGGGGGCCTCCGTGGCCAGCCCTGAGGAGAGGCTGAGGGACCTGAATCTCTTC
>NW_017728992.1:184474921-184480181 GCF_001723915.1 Gavialis gangeticus | reverse complement strand
CACAAGCTGAGGGAGGATAGGTTTAGGTTAGATATTAGGAAGAACTACGTCACTGTAAGGGTGGCCAGAGCCTGGAATAGGCTTCCCAGAGAGGTGGTGCTCTCACCTTCCCTGGAAATCTTCAAGAGGAGACTGGACAGGCACCTGGCTGGGGTCTTATGACCCCTGCCACCCCCAGTGCTCCTTCCTGCCCATGGCAGGGGGTTGGACTAGATGATCTGTTAGGTCCCTTCCGACTCATTGATTCTATGATTCTATGACAGACATTGCATAAACCAGTTTGATCCAAATCAGTTAAGTCTGATACTACATTCAGCCAGGTTGATCTCAAACCGGTTTCAGCCATTTTCAGACTGGTTTATGTGCACTGAACATCTGTTCTGTTACAGGTTTAAACCAGTTTCTGATCACTTAAACCAGTTTATGTGTAATGTCTGTCCCTAGCCTAGATGTCTAAATCTGGTTTGTTAAAACAGCCATGCTCCTTTGATATGTTGGTAAGCAGAATGAAACAAACACTTCTTTAGACACACAAAAA
This sequence comes from Gavialis gangeticus, assembly GCF_001723915.1. NCBI lineage: Eukaryota > Metazoa > Chordata > Crocodylia > Gavialidae > Gavialis > Gavialis gangeticus. Next base: position 184,479,643 of record NW_017728992.1, on the reverse strand, counting down.
TAACCTCCTAGAGCAGGAGGTGGCCAAAATACGGCCCACAGGCTGGATCCTGCCCGTCAACTGATTGGATCAGGTCAGTGGGTAGGCACTCACTAATTATTTGTAGCTGGTCCGTGGCTGCACTCTGCATGGGACCGAGCCCCACCCTCTCCCACCTGGGGCAGTTGGTGCCAGTTTTACCCATGCCGAGCCCCAGCCAGCATGCACAGAGACGCAGCAGGGCTGCTCCTGCAGCTGCCTGGGTACTGTTCATCTCCCCCCACCTCCAACAGCTCCTCTTCCTCCTCCTGCCCCTGCCGCGCCACTCCAGTGGGGAAGGGCAGCAGCTGTGGGGATGTGCATGTGTGTGGTGGTGGGGAGCTGCAGCCGGGTAGCTCCTGCCCCAGTGCATGAGGCTCCAGCTCCTGGTTAACTTCCACCCACTCCACCTGCCCTGCATGATGAGCAGCCTGTGGGTGGACGAGTGGGTGGAAGGTGGCTGAGAGCTAAAGCTGGAGCCCTATGTGCTAGGGCAGGAGACACCTGGCTACAGCTCCACACACCCCTGCCATGGCTTGATGTGGTGCCTGGCACACGTCCCTGTGGCAGCCCCAGGGGGGCCATGGGGGCAGCTGTGGGGGGAGGGGCAGGATAAAGGGGTGGGCCACACCTGCACATGCACTACCTGTAGTGGGGGACCTAAAACTGGACACAGTACTCCAGATGTGGCGTCAGCAGTGCTGAGTACAGGGGAAGAATTACTTCCATTTACCTGCTGTCAACACTCCTACCAGTGCAGCCCAGTATGCCATTAGCCTTCTTCTCAACAAGGGCACACTGCTGGCTCATATTCAGCTTATTGTCCACTGTAACCCCCAGGTCCTTTTCTGCAGAGCCGCTGCCCAGGCAGTCAGCCCTCAGCCTATACCGGTGCATGGGATTGTTTTGACTTAAGTGCAGAACTCTGCACTTATCCCTGTTGAACTTCATGAGATTTTTTTTTTAGTCCAATCGTCCAATTTGTCTAAGTCTCTGAATACTAGTCCTACCCTCCAGCATGGTTACTACTCCCCCCAGCTTGGTGTCATCTGCAAACTTGCTAAGGGTGCACTTCGTCCCATCTTCCAAATTGCTGATGAAACATAATGGTGGGTCTTTAAAATGATTATAGTGGGATTAATAAAATATAGCAAATGTAATGTAAAATATAGAGAATAGAAATACAAATACATAGCCCAATCACCTAATCTTGCTTCTATGTAAGACAGTGGAAGGGAAGAAGGGTCTGGGCCTAAATTTATACCATCACTTCAACAGCATAATTCAGTTTTTTCTCATCAGTTGTATGGTTCTTATCGCTTTCTTAACCCCTTTCCATCTTTTACTCTAAACCCACATTCAGGTTGCTATGGTGATGCATTCCATTCTAGCTAAATTTTGGAAAGGGATTGGAAAAAGAAAGGAAAGTGTTAACATCCTTCTACTGGTATCTGTGAAATGTGCACCAAAGCACATCCCTACTTCACAGAAATGCTGCCAGGCCTGTTTGTGTATGAGGCACTTTGAGATCCTTAGAGAGAAGGTGTTCAGGAGTGCTAAGTATCATTATTTCAGGAAGGATCTGTAATTTGGGTGGCCTAAGCTGCCTTTCGCACCAAACTGAGTGGAAAGATGGTTTCTGTTGGAAACCAGGAAAAACTGATTAAGTTAAATGCTGCACAATAAATAAATAAAAAAAAATAAAGTAAAATGAAACTACATTTTCATGTGAATTGCCCTGGAAATTTTAAGTTCAAAATAGCTCACAAATTCAAGGTGAAGGAAAGGGTATAAACCCACACAAGACTGTCTCTATGATACCTCCCAACAGTCTAGGTTTGTGGAAAGCTAACACACATCTCAAACAGAACAGGAAATTAATAATCCACAATGCAGTGCTGGAGGATAACGAACTATGAAAAATGAGGGCAGCTACACACAGATTTACAGTAATGAGAGTGGTACATGGGTGAGCTTCTTTCTTAGTTAATCCAACACAGATTTCCTCTCCCTCCTTTTCCTGGGTTTTGCAAAAACACCCCAAACAATTGGTCTTTAAACAAAAAGACATTAATACTCTATAGGTTAGACTGCATACACATTAACCCCTTCTAAGATCCACAACGGACTGCTAAGTTTCAAGAGCTGCTGATTTAGTAACAAGCTAATGATAAATTACATTTTGGGTTGTCTTGCAGTGTTGAACCAGTTTATAATTCGTGCCCCCCCCCTTTTTTTTTTGCAAGAAACATTATGAACTCAAGTGATGTTACACTTCTTTCCATGGCAACCCACTAGGATACCAAGTGTGTCGTTCTGCAAGGACCCAAGCGTAAGAGAAGGGAGAGCAGGGGAAAGAGTGCTAAAAAGCTCTGGCTGCTTACTCTATTACTATAACCTAAGAGCCTGTCACTTCAGGAAGCCCAAGACTTCAAAGAAAAAAGGTAACAATTTTGCATCAATTAAACATGGCTTACATTTTCAAGCATTTCTTTGGAACCACAAGGGCTAGAAATATTTTTTTTCCTTGCTTTCAGATGAAAATTTAGATCCTAGCATAAAATCATGCCTTTTTGGGAGCTATATGTCCATTGGGCCTGTGCTTTAGTCACTTAGCAGTGCAGACAAGTCATTTGTGTATCTACTTTGGACGCAAACTTGGCCCTAGCTAAATCATGGTAAATCCAAAAGCCAACTCCCTATAGCAGTGATTCTCAGCCTTTCTAGAGACAAGGCCTCCCCCTCCATAACTTTTCTGAATGTAGCTGCACCTTCAGTGGATGCAGGCAGAAAACACCACTTCTTTTCTCCCTGCAAGGGAGACATGCTCCCTGGCCTATTCCTTGATGTGTGAAGCCCAAGGGGCTGCACCAGAAGGCACAAGGGCAAGGCTGGCATTCACTGAATCTTACTCATAGGTGTGACGTTGCTGGTCTGGCCTCTTGGGCAGGCCAGCACCAACAGCCTTGTGGTGGCCCCTACCAACAAGCTGGGCTGCAGCAGGGTGTCTGCTCCTGTGACAGCCACTTCCCAGTCCATCCCTGCCTGGAAACAGAGGTGTGGTGGGGCAGTCCCACCTGGCAGTGACTGAGGTGGAGTAACACCCCTGAAAGGATCTTGCATCACCCCAGTTGAGAATCATGCCATACAGCTTACTTCTCTCATCATCTGCATCGCTCTGCGCATCTCCTGCCTATTACCTGCGTCAGAGCAACTGAGGGGTTACTTTTACTGAGGTCTTAAGTAGGATTAGCTGGAAAACAAGATTTCCGTTTTGTATGAGTTAACAGGTTTGGCAAGCAGTTTTGTTCCACGGGGATGAAAGTGAGACATAAGAAACCAGAATAAGAGAAGAGATGGAAACCCAGAAGAGCTGACATCCCAGATAAAGGCACTTGCCTGAGATACAGAAAACCCAAATTCAAGTCCCTGCCTGATTTGGAGCACAGAATTGCGCCTATAACTCTCCCACATCCTACACAACTGCCCAAACCACTAGGCTACTGGTGCTTCTCTCCCCCATCCACTGTCCCTCTGAAACCTCTCCCACAAAGATTGTGGCAAATTTATACAGTTCTGCTAAAGTTCTAGTTTGACAAACTAGCATTTTAGTGGTGGGAAAGTAGCTGAACCAAAAAATAAATAAAAATCTGTATACTGTAATATTCAGAGAAGCAGACCAGGACTTTTTGTAGAACAAAAGCATCAGGGATCTGGTCACTGATGAAGACGTATGGAATTCATTCGCCTCCGTGCTCTCTGAGGGCCTGAGAAAATGAAACATCTATGCATCCACACTGGCCTGCTTTTTCCAAAAGTTTTACTTAAAGGGTCTTCAGCTGCTGCAGCAGTGATCCACTTGCTGTGATCTATTCCCCAACAGAGATGCACTCTGTGCCAAAGTTGTGGTCTGTTATTCAGGAACATTATATTTGTTTCTAATCTCCCCATTTCTGATGCTGGATGAGGGTGCAGGTGCACTCATTCTCCTGAGGGCAGCTTTCTGGTGTATCCAGGATGTGTATGGATGGAGTTTCAATTTGAATTCATCACAAGTGTGATCTCACTATATATTTTGGATGTCTCCCCCTCAAATCTCCTTCAATTACAAAAAGAAAAAAAAAAAAACAGACACCATTGTCATTTCATCTTCCAAATCCTCATTCCAGTAAATTTTCTTTGCCTCCTACTATTTCTTCAGCCTGCCAGGCTCTTTAAATAGGAGAGTTATCAGTGTGCCTCTACAAGCAGAAACCTAGCAGATTTTTTTCCAGCTATATGGCAGCCTTGTCCTAGTCTCTCTTAAATGGGCCAGATTTCAAACCCACAGGTGGTCAGTCTTTTAATCATCCCTTGAACAAGTGCAGCACAGTTTGTAGCACTGCAGTTTTCTTCTTGCTGCTATACCAATGTGCTGCTATACCAATTTTCCTCTTGCTGCTATACCAGAGTAAACAGAATGGGAGCAAGGCTCTCATCAACTCTGATGCTAAAAGTTTAATCTTACTGCCTATTCAGTTCTAGCTGTAAGGGGCGTTAATCTTAGATGCTAAGTAGCCCCTACCCCCCACATGAACAGACCACCAATGTAGATCCCCATTTTGAATGAAAATGCCTGAAAACCTGTAGAGGTACATTTGTTGAATCAGCCTCTTAAGATAAAGTGTGCTTCTAGGTTAGAAAATTCCAGGGCCAAATGTATTC
>NW_017728992.1:184466271-184474910 GCF_001723915.1 Gavialis gangeticus | reverse complement strand
GTGCTTCTAGGTTAGAAAATTCCAGGGCCAAATGTATTCATTTGCTTGGCATCTGCAATGGCCTCAAGACAAGACTTGAGGATCAAAGTCTTGGATCTTGGCTCAACCAGCTATTGCTGCAGGCAAAAGAGGGATTAAGAATAGGAATGGTACAAATGAGTAGCCCTTATACCCTGCCCCCCACACACACCAGGAGTAGCATAAGCCACTTGTGCTTCTGTTGCTCTTTTGAAGCATTTCACTACGGAAAAATCTTATCCCACATGAAAGGTTGGGAGGAAAAGGAAAACAAGGAGTATGAAAAGGCTGTAGAAGAAATGACAGATACTTCTTACCAGATCACTTGGCCTCTTCTTATGATGAAAGATAAATGAAGTGAATATGGTGAAACACGACAAAGTGAAAAGGGTTAAAAAAAAAAAGGCCACCGGCAGACATGCTCTATATTTAAATAACAAGTGCTCAAATTGGCTCCAAAGCAACTGGCTCCTCCCACTTCTACAGACTGTTTCAGGGAACAGGGGGCTCAAATCCAAATCCTTAGTTTTGCAGGGAGAAAGTTTCCTCCAGTATGTGCTCAGTGCTGGCATGCAGTTTATATTCTGAATCTTGGAGGTGATCCAAGGCTCGTATTTTAGGGGAACCTTAAAAAAACCCAAAAAACTAGAGTCTGAAGCATGTGCAAAATAATATATATATATATATATATATTCCCCTAAAATACCAGCCTAGGATCAACATATATATTAAGGAGCAAAGGCGGGTGTGCAAGGCAAAGGAAGAAAACAAGAGCGAAGCTTTCTACTAGAGCCAGGCTGAGAAATCAAAAGCAGTATTAATAAAAGAAAAATGAAGCTGACCTCCCCCAACAACCCTGGATCCCACAAAATTCTCTCAAGGTATAAAATAATGGTATATGTGATCAGAATTTCCTCGGGGCACAGCTAGCACTAGGGGAGGAACACCTTTTAACTTGGTCCTCTGAGCTTGTTCCAGTCCTGAATGGCTCAAAAGGAACGCTGTCTGAAGATATGCAGCAGCAGGTCAATCTCTCTCAGCAGGTAGGAAAACTATAAATCAATCACCCTTTTTTTCCTTTTTTTTTTAGGGAAAAAAAAGGCTTGCTGGGAAGAAGTGGAATGGGGGGAAAAGTTGAGATGAAAAGCCTCTGTAATCTCTTTAATGCTGCACTGAAGTTCTTATGAAGAATGAGCACAGACATGATGAAAAAGGGAAGAAAAGAAGAATCCAGTCCATTTACACCTCCTACGGATGTTTGTAAGAATGGGCATTAGGGAGTGAGACATTTTCTGACAGTTCTTCCCTCATCAGAGATCTGACTGTTATCCACGTGGTTCTGATAATGACATTATCCTGCTGGAGCCCGTCACTTGATACTTACCCATGTGTCATTGCACGGATTCTAGAGTAGTGCTTTTCAGTCTGTGGTGTGTGAGCTGGGGATTATCAGTCAGGGTGTGATCCCAGCTGGATCATTTTCTGGGTCACCCTCCATCAGTAGGGAAAGGGGGTGGGCAGAATAATGGAGCTATTAAAGACCCTAAGGAAAATGGAAGAGGAAATGAAAAAGCAACCCGCTTCATCTCCAGCCTCCGTCTCCTGCCTCCTTGCAACTAAGCCCAAATCACTTAGAAGCTTTCTCTCTTCCTGATATTTTCAACACAAGGCTCATCCTTCCAACCTCTTTGCCCAGTGCTCAGCCCTGGGCAGGAAAATTACTTCTGCTTGAGATGGGGAGGCTGTTTAAAGGAGCTCCGCTCCAGGGGGTGGCTGAACACCCACAGAGTACCAAGAAGCTTCTCTGGTCTCTGGACTTCCATTTGTGAGGAGCTAAGCATCCTTCGTTGCTCCTACTGAATTCTCCCCAGCACCTGGCAACTTCTGTGTTTAGCAAACTGGCAAATCTCTCTCATTTCTAATCCCAAAACTGCTCAGTCTATCCAATTTCACTTTGAAGCCTTTCCTAGTTACAGCATCCCATGATGCAAGTCTAAAGCCATAAATCCACCCAAGTTCTCCAAAGGCTCAATAACCAGGCCAGGTTCTGGATTTGCAATATAACCTGAAGCTATTGCTTGCAGTATTTTTGTGACAAAAAGTAACATCCATTTCTATAATGGCTCCATTACGCTTTCTTACGTTATAAATAGTGGAGACACAGAAAAGATCTGGTGAATGTCTTCAGCTACTGCTAATGCAAATGTAACACATTGCTTTTTGTGGTTTACATTTCCTTCCTCCTATACCTGATCCATAGGAGCTATGGGTTTCTCTGAGCTTAAGTGCCTGCTAAAGTTCAAGACATTCATACTTTCAGTTCTGGAGGTCCCCTGTGTGTCATCTTAATTTTTGTCAATGCTGCGTGTTTCAAACCAGACTTCCCCCAAACACCACACAAACAAAGAGAAAAATGTATTCACCTGCAGATTGCGATTTTGAGTTTCATCCTGTCATCCATTTAAATTCAACGAGGGCCGTATAAAAGCCTACCACAAGTTCCAATAACCTGGCCATTTGATCCCAACACTGTTGACCACCCCGGATGGAGCTAAAGAAGGTAAGTGTTAACTCAAATTTAATATTTAATTAATTTTAGAAAAGCCTCAATACTTCCTGAGCTGTATCATCTTCATAAAAGCTTGCTCAAGGCAATTAAAAAAATACAAAACTTCTTAGGAAGGGTCTGTTTATGTTGCAATTCAGTCTTAACTATGAAGCTCTGATTGGCACTGTTGGTATCTATGTGGAAAGACGGTCTATTTGGAGAGATGAACTATACTTTGCTTTAGGAAAGGTGAATTTAGGGAAAAAGAAGTTTGAATGTATTACCTAAGACCTGACAATGAAGTGAATGAGTTTGTTGTAGTAACAGCAAAGGCATTAGTGTTTTGGGGGGATATTATGGACCTGGGTAAGATGAACATTTTCAGATTTACTCTTATAATCATATTCTAAGCAATTACTCCAATAGCGGCATTCTCAGAAGAAATGGCATTTTTGGTTCCAGTGTCTCTTACACTTACTAGCACTTACTAGCACTAGTGACTCGCCACACAATTCATAACATACAAAGTCCTTTAGTTCAGATACAGCCTGTTAATGGAACGAGCCAAAAGAACTTTATATTTTCTTTTGTGATCTACAAACGGGATCAGAAATATTCCCACTTAATAGGATCATACATCATAAACACAGTTCTCAGTTGGTTTTAAATCAAGACATATGTTTTTGAAATGTCAACACACCAAAACAGAGCTTCCCGAGGATTGTCAAAACTTCTTTTCATGGACTCTAGACAGGCAAAGGTATAGTTTGTTGTTCACCACTATATCAGTAACTTCCCAATTCTGGCATCTGCCCTTTGTGTGTCTTTAGTTAAGTCACTTAGACTTCAGATCTCAATTTTCCTATCTGTAAAAAGGGAATAATTAAGCAACCATGTCACCTATCAGGGGCTCTGTGTACTGCCAACCAATAGTAAAAAACAGCCCATCCCCATAAAGGTTATCTTTCTGACAGGATTATTAATTATAAACTACTCTGAGAGAAGACCTCTGGCCCTCCCCTCCTTAAGTGCTACAAATTATTTCCATGAGTCGAGTCCCTCCTCAGAACTCTCCAGTACCCATTTACACCACTACAGATTTAGAAATTTGAGCAATATACAGAGCAGACTTTATACCTGGCGAGCCACAAACAAGCTTTTTTGGGACACTGCTGTTTGTGGTAACAATCTTTGCAAGGGGAAAACCAGTTCGGCAGCAGCTTTGCTTACCATCCCAATCCCCAACCACCAAGCAGGCAAATATTACTCATCTCTTCTAGCCAGAGAAGAAAATCTCTGAGCACGGTTTCACAGTGCAGAAAACAGAGAACAGCTGATACTGTCACAATGAAACAGAAATTGTTCTGTCTTTTCGCCCTGTTGGGATCCATCCCTTGGCTAATCTATGGAACTGCCCCCACTTGGGTTAATTGCCCTTGGTTCAGGTAGTGCTGTCTTCCATTTCCATGAACAAATACCAATACGGCCCGACACCAAGTCTCTGTTCAAGGAGAGCCTGTGTGCTGGAGAGATGCAGTAAACCAAGTCATTCCTGGTAAATCCATGTGAGAAAGTCTATATAGACCAGCCACTTGTGTTGCTTTAGCTGTGGTACAGGTCCTCACTTCCATAAGGCATGCCAGCCACCTTGGGTCAGGCCACAGATCTGTCTAACTCGTACCCCACTCACTTGTAGTTCCTGGCAGGTCCACACCTATTGTAACGGCACAACAGATAGGTCTGTCTCTGACAGTGAGAGCGACTGTAATGCCAACTCTCATGAAAAAGTCATAAGACTCCTGATTTCCAAGTCAAATTAACTCTGACTCGTGATCTCCTGATAGAGGTCATATCTCAGGATATTTTCTTCTGGCATGTGCAGAGAGCACCAAGCTGGTAAGTCTATGGATGGGAAGGGGCAGGGGGAGAGAGGGCAGACTGAAGCCACCACGGTGAGGGAGGGAGTGGGGCAGGGGCAGGGTTGAGTCATGCAACAGAGCCACGGGCAGCTATGTGTCTGTGTGCCTGTGTCTGCCCCTCACTCCCCAGCCACAGACCCCACCAGCCCTGCTGCTGCCCCTCACTCCTGACCCACAGTACCCTGAATCCTGCCAGGGTGCGTGGGGACCCCCCCTCCCTGGGCTCCAACCCTGCCCCCCACACCTTCACAAATAATGTCCCCCCCACACACTCCCTTCAAAATAGCATCTCATGATTTACATTCTAAATCTCTTGATTTTTAAGAGTTTGTCTCATGATTTCTGACATGGTGGGGTTGGCAATACTGTTAAACTCACGCAGCAAATTACAAAGCTTCATTTGTACATGTGAAGCTGGCCAGAGAAAGCCAGCCTAAAGTGTTTGGCACACAAAATGTCAAATGAAGCGGGTGTGAGTCTGGGGTACCCTGTGTAGGGGAAAAAAAATAGTCTGATGTGTTGAATGCAGGTGCCTCACCTAGTATCAGTACTTATATCAATGGCCAAGGTGCCAGCTATTATGTCATCCGAGTCTGCTTTATCATCCGTGCCAAGGCTCCCACAAGTAACAGCAGCAGGGAAAATGCCAGCACACATACTAAGGCATTTATGTAACGCCTGAAACTGCTCTCATTGGAGCTAACAGCGTGACTGGCTCTTTGGGAAAAAAAGGGAATGTGAAATAAGAAACAGAGCTGATTACTTAACCCTCTAAACACTGCTACTTTTCTAGGTGGATGCCACCCAGAAACTAGATTCATTTTAAGAGCTCAGAACAAAGTACTTCAGGGAGAGTTTGGCAACACAGACACAGTAGATGCGTGGCACAGGGATGCTGGAACTAGTTACTTATGTTTAATTAAGGGGAGTCTCCTCCATCACTCCCCCCTCTGCTCCCAGTAAATTGGGGTTACTTGCCAGAGAGGTTAAAGGAGAGATCCATAGCTGGAATTAGTCTGAGGGTGTGGCAAATGTGGGAGGGAGGGGAGGTGATGCAAGAGCGTCAAAGGAACTGGACATATTAGTACATGGGAGGAGTATCAAACACATGGCCTGTAGGCTGCATCCGGGCAGTGAAGTCATATGAACCAGCTCGTGGATCTCTGAACCAACCCCACATGTTGCAAGGGACGTATGCCAGCCCTAGCCCCATATGCCGTACACAGCACAGGGGATCAAGTCCAGGGTGTGCACTGGTCCAGATTGGGCCATGTTAGAGCCAGCACACAAGGCCAGTCCAGCGGGGCACCACACACAGCACATGACCCATGCCGGCCCCTTCTGCCACATGCAGCATGTGTGGCCAGTCCAGCCCCCCGTGTAGCACGCGCACTGGCCCCTGGACTTGCTCTGCATGTGGTGTGCAGGCTAGACACAACAGCTGGTCTGAGGCACAGGCCACACGAAGTGCCCTGCCGGACTGCCCCTGCATACTGGTTCCAGCATGGCCTGCTTTGAACTGGCCCCTGGGTCCTTCCCACGTGCCACAGGCAGCACAAGCCCTGGAGTGGGGCTGGGTCCTGGCACACAGCCAGGACCCGGCACTGCATGTGGTACAGGGGGTCAGACCTGATCTGGCCTGCAGACTGGCCCAGCGACTATCATCTAGACTCCAGGGCTTAAGGAGTTTGACACTCCTGGTATATGTTATTATATTTGCCCAGAATGCTAAGGGCTGGGGAGACCTGCAAAGTCTTCAATGCAACAAACAAGGGAGGAAGAGAGAGATGATGTAGACATACAAGTCTATGCTCCTGTTTTCCCAACAACAGAAGCCTGTTATTCAGTTTCACCAACTTCCTGCAAGGCAGACAACTCAGATCACATTTGGATATAATGTCAGGTGTGGTGTGGGAAGCATTATCTTCTCAACAAAGTTCTTGGGCAACAGAGCAAAGAAAAATATTTTAATTATAGGAGTCATCAAGATGGACATTTAGGGAATTAGATTTAAAAAAGGTTTTTCCTTATGAACACCACAGCCAAAGAGTCAGAATAATGTTACCGGTACCAATTTTGGGAGAATAAGCCAGATAGGAGAACATGCAAAAGAATAATATGCCTGAGTACAGCCAGAGAAGCCAGCGAGGCTACAGGAAGGAAGGCACAATCTCTGACCTGGGAGCTTTCAGTCTAAGGTCCAATCCTGCAAACATATGTGGTAAAAATGCCACAGCCACGTATCGTGCAAGATCAGACCCTAAGCCAGCTGCAGACAATGCACTGGCAACATAGTGCGCTGGAGGAGGAGAAGTACAATTTATTTTGAAATTGTTACTTATCATGACAAGGAGGTTTGAAAGCTTCCTAGAAGCAGTGTACTTTAAAGGCAGAGGATAGCTGATACAGCATCACCTCAATGCTCAAGACGTTGTGTGAGGAAATCCCAGCACAAGAACTATGAAGATCTACACTCATTTTCCAATACATTTCATACCATAGTACAAAACTCAAGGTCCATTACGTTGATGAAAGGACTCTTAACTATTTATAGGCCCCAGGCTTTTATTTCAGGTGGAAGGAGAGTAAAAGCCACAATGACTGGACACTAGGCAAGGAAAACCCCTATGTGACAATATACATTCAAACATAATGGGCATGGTTCCTTTATGCATGTTGGAAAGAAGCAGCAATATTTTACAATATCAAAAGCAGCATTTACAACTTTTCTTTTTTAAAATAAAGGGAATACAATAAAACAGTATATTTTAATTATCCAGGAACTTGATCAACGTAGCTCTATTAGTTGGAAATAAAAGCTGTCTAAAAAAAAAAAAAGTACTGGAGGCTTTGGAGCATTGGGAATCCATTTTAAAAATCTAATTTCCCAGCTAAATCTACAAGTCAGGTTTTATCCTCTATAAAAAGAATTCCCAATTAAAAATGCTAGCTCTATGAACTGTTAAAATCCTGAACAAGCAGCATGAAAGGGCAGTTCAAAGGATCAGGAGTGCAACAGCACATTCTGCTATGGCAGCAATATGTAATGAAGCAGAACGTAATCTACAAAGTAGGCCACGGCCTGAACTGGTGACTTGAAGAGTGGTTGATAAGTACTGACAGAGACTGTGCACAGAGAGAAAGTCTGCCTCCAGTCGAGTTCGCAGAAAACTCCTGAGTGCTCCCGTCAGATAAGCAAGCACTGAGCCCTGCTCGTGGAACTTGTGTGCCTCCAGGCCCACAAGCTAACTCCAGGCGAGGACCTCCTGTTATAATAGCAGGAAGAGGGAAACACTTGAAAGGTAAAACAATGACTTCATAAGATGCTACCAAGTGAAGAGAGGCCACATAAACCCAGAACCTGATACCCTAATTAAGTTTTTTGTATTGCTACATTGCTTTCAAAATGTAACAGGTGCTACAGTGCTCATTCACAAGCAGAGAAATCCTCTTTTCTTATAGCAAAGAATCCAATATTTATTATTTAGGCTGCTGCTAACTTATGAAATCCTTGAGATGCCCATTTTCATTGTTGATTTGTTATGCACTCTGCAAGAAAGTTTCTATGGCATGGTTTTTAAGTGGCAGGTTGGAATGACCCAGCTTGGGCCTGAGGTGGGTCAGTGCTAGGACATCACCACTTGCCACTGCTGCTTCTCCTGGCCACAGAAGGGGTGAAGCTGCCCACTGCCCAGCCACAGCACAGGTGAAGCCCTCCGCTGCAAGATCACTGCTGAAGCCTGCCAGCTCCGCAGGCCAGATATAAATGGCTTTTTGAGCTGAATCCATCCTTTTGGGGATGGGTTGCTCGCTTCTGTTTCATGAGCTCACTTGTAAAGCTACAGTTAGAAACGACTGTACAGTAGTTAATATATTAAAAGGAATCCAAATATGCTTGCTGCACCTTAGCAGCTAACATAGTAGCTGTTCAACAGTACAGGCAGTCCTCGACTTACAACGTTTATAAATTGACAGCCTGTCTCAAGTTGATGACGTCAGTTTCCACTTCACAACACTTGATCCGATGCGACGCCACGCCAAGGAACAAGTTCGCTGCATCTCCCATCTCCCTGGAGAACATCTGTCCAAACTTCCTTGGACACTTTCTTTAAGAAAGCAGACAAGACTCCAGAAAAACCTGCAGCCAAGACTCC
>NW_017728992.1:184464317-184466098 GCF_001723915.1 Gavialis gangeticus | reverse complement strand
CTATAATTGATCGAGTACAAAATTCTCGGGTATTTTTGGTGAAAATAGGGTATCGGGCCTTGGTTCAGGAACTAATCCCCCATTTAAACATTGTTTCTTATGAGAAAATTGGTTCCGAGTTACAACATTTCAACTTAAGACGCAGTTTTCAGGAACCAATTGTGTCGTAAGTCCGAGGACTGCCTGTACTCCTATTCGAGCCTGTTCTTTCTCCTTCTTTGTCTATCAGACGACATGACTATGCCACCCATCGGACCAACTGCACCATCACTGTGGTGTGGTGAAGAGGCCATCCTGGGGGCTAAGCACATTCCCTCTGCAAAGTCAGCCCCAGGCCTGAGGATGTCTCAAAATCTGTTCTCCCTTCTGGAGAAAGCTGTTCACTGAAGCATCCTCTCACACTGTGCCACCGCTGCTTTGTTCGGTGTGGGTCTCATAGCTGCAGCGTATGTGTTCTACTAACCCTTGTAAAAAAACCTGTCAAAGAGTTTCGTCCTTTGAATATGATATCTCTTCGAAACCCATCACAGTGCAAGATAGCACAGCACCTGGCACTTTCATACCCTTTCAACACGAAGGGCCTAGCTCTGATCTCACTGCCACCTGTATCAATCGGGACCAACTCTTTCAAAGCCTATGTAAAACCTCTAGCATGACTCTAGTGAAAGTTACAGTTAGTTAGTCTAAAATCACAATTGCTCAGTCAGGAAGGTCTTGAAAGAAAGACTTATAGGTTCTCTCTACTCGCATGAAATTTACACTCCAGAGTTTCACAGACAAGAGGAGTAATTTTTGCCACTACCTCTATTGTAGTGGACCAAACACATTGCAGCATTAATGTGAGAAATCTGAAATACGTTGCTGCTGCTGCAACAGATTTTTTAAAACAATATGGGCTCACCCTTCATTAAAGGAATGCACATTTTTTTTTTCTATTTTCTATGTGCATGGTATACTCACTCTCCCTGATTTGATGATAACACTGGCCAAAAGGCATTTGCAACCCTTATTTAGGAGCCAGATCCTGGCTCACTGAAATCAGTAGGAGGTTTGCTACCGACTTTCACAAGAGCAAGATCAAGCACTATGTATGCATACTCCTAACAAGCACTAGAAGCAAACTCTTCTGCATTCAACTAGTATCAGAGGGAATGCCTGTTCATGGTGACTCAGTCTCCTGGTTTTGGATTCTCTGGCATAACAGTGAAAAATGACTGAGAGGTTGAACTAGCAGTAGGAATCCATTAGATGTTTTAGAACAAAACCAAAAAAGTCTGCTTCCTCCATCAGCATGACATTCACATTCCTGCTCACCCACAAGTACAAAAACGCCACCATAAATGCAGCAGTTCCTCATACAGCTTGATTTTAATATGCTTACTTTCAGAGATTCTTAACATTGTACTCTCTTCCCTCCTACACACACACACACACACACCTTAAAATTTAAAATATAGATCCTCTGAAAACCTACAGGGTTTGATTCATCCATAGCAATTCTGGTTGGAATTCAGACGGTGCTGAATGCAGTAAGAGCCTGGTTTTAGATTTTCAAGTAGGAGGATTATACTTTGGGCAGTGTAGACAGGAAAACATGCCAGATTTGTTTAGCCTTAACTGAGTGATGACTAATGTTGACAGTGAAAACTGAGAAAACTCAGAGACTATTACTGAGCATTACCCTAGCATGCGCACAGCGCATTTGTAAAGTACTAGCCTTATTCTGTGAAAAGCAAAATCAGTGAGGAACACAAATTAACCAATGAAAATTTGATAGTTGC
>NW_017728992.1:184458738-184459317 GCF_001723915.1 Gavialis gangeticus | reverse complement strand
TCTGAAAACCTACGGGGTTTGATTCATCCATAGCAATTCTGGTTGGAATTCAGACGGTGCTGAATGCAGTAAGAGCCTGGTTTTAGATTTTCAAGTAGGAGGATTATACTTTGGGCAGTGTAGACAGGAAAACATGCCAGATTTGTTTAGCCTTAACTGAGTGATGACTAATGTTGACAGTGAAAACTGAGAAAACTCAGAGACTATTACTGAGCATTACCCTAGCATGCGCACAGCGCATTTGTAAAGTACTAGCTTTATTCTGTGAAAAGCAAAATCAGTGAGGAACACAAATTAACCAATGAAAATTTGATAGTTGCATCACACAGGAATAATTACGATGCAAATCACACAACCCAGCATTTATAACACAGGAGCGAGAGAACTCTAAGTTTCTATAATGCAGGGCTAGTAGTGACCCATGGACTTCAGCCTGTGAGGGGTTAACATGTGGCCATAGGCTCCAGCCCTGCTGCAGCTGCTCCCATTGCTTTGCTGTTGAAGTGGTGGGAGCTGGGGTCTTTGGGCCAGGAGGGGGGGGGGGGGGGGGAGGCCTACTGGGGTTCCGCCCATTTTGAA
>NW_017728992.1:184453088-184458690 GCF_001723915.1 Gavialis gangeticus | reverse complement strand
TGAGAGGAGGTGGTAGTGGGCTCATGCTGCTCACACAGCTGCAGTGTGTGTACACGGTGGGGGGGGAAATCACCTGTGTGGTGGTGGTAGTTGGGGGGAGGGAGGATCATCCACGTGGTGAGGTTCCTACAGCACCCCTGCAAACCCCGTGGCATGCAGCTTGTGCAATGTGTGGCCCAAGGCCTGCAAACTGTGCAGTGTGCAACCCCCCAGCTGCTCTGAGTTGGACAGCACTGCTTTAGTGCATGACTGGGGTCACATTTGCATATAGAAAGCCAGCCCTTACCCATTTCATTTATATCAGCTGATGCCCTGAGCAACAGAGAGGAGAGTGCTACTGAAGATACTTGTGGGACACTATTGCCAGACTTCAGATGTTACCAAAGAGGTTTCTGGAGTTAGTCTCATTCTAGTCCCATGGAAATGTATGTATGATTTTCACTGAACAAGCTACTCCTGAATAGCCCAATGAAGAGGATCTACAAACACAGGCATTGCCAAATCAGAAAATTCTCCCCTAGCACCACTGTGCCATCATGAATAGTGGATGGTGGCAGAAGTTTCCACTGAAGGTCGAAGCCATCATCACAAACACCTCCAAGGAATGCTTGGAGCTGCATTCTTCACCCTTCTTTAAGATGCTTAAGACACCAACCATTGCAGGGAAAGAGAATCTTGAATTCTCATCTTAAGAGAAAAAACAAACAACTGCTAAGTATCCTACACCAGTGAGTCTCAACCAGCATTACTTTGAGATCCTTTGGAGGGTGCTGTGCAATGTTAGCACTGCATGGTATGCAAACTTGATTCACAAGATAAACCCAGAGATTTCATATAGGAATCCATTGTGTTAAAAATATTCTGACTTGTTATGGCCTTTCTGAATGCTTTACAATACAAGAATTGCTCTATTATTTTTCTGTAGTAAAAATAAAAAAAATCAAGTGAAAACTAAGAGCTGACATTTTTTGAGGGGTGTCTTAAGTCTACCAAGGAGTGATTTAAGTTTGAAGTGGCTGAGAACCACTGTTCTACATATTCTGCTTTAGAGCAGATTTCCTTAGTATCTTAGCGCATGTCTATTACCCGTTATATGGAAGTGATTCCAGATGATGCTCAGGGTGACATTTTGCCCACATAACACAAATGGGTGAAATTGCAACCCTATTGCTGGCAAGATACCCGCACGTTGTATTTAGTTGGAACTGAACCTCTTACTACAGGGAGTGATTTTTGAGTTCCTATAATCTGGTTTTTATGAGGAAGCTTGGCCAGGAACTGACGTAAGTGCTACCATTTTTTTGCTCTTATATGTATAGCTGTCTACATCGGGCATAGGCACTGACTTTTACTTTTGCTGGGGATGGTCTAAGATGATGGACATGTGGAAAGTTTTACCCATTTCAGGTGACAGCTCTTCCTGACGGGGGCCATGGCACTTGGGCCCCCACATACTTGGCACCTCTGACGCCAGGCATAGTTATGTAGAAGGAGAGCTATTTTGAGATAGTTTTAATGACATAGTCTTTTCATATATGGCAAACAAAAAACAAAACCCCTCATGCAGCTCTGTTCTGACAAACTAAAGAAAGAAAGAAACCCTACTAATTTGCATTTCTGCCCAAGCTTAAGAGACACTTCTGTTCTAGTCTTTGTCCTGGCCCCGCATTTCTTTTTATTCAAAGTGCTACTTTCCTGCCTCCTCCTCTCTCTCCACCAGCATCTATTCACAACAAGGTTGACAGGTTAGACCTGCTACACAGGCTCTTCTTGATCAGCATCCCCCAGGAGTCTGCAAAACTTGTAAACAGGTCCATGGAAAAGCCCAACCCTTCTGCTGCTCACCTCCCCCTGGAGCAATCCATCAGACCTCATCTGTTCACCATCTCTTGAACCACGTAAACACAGCAAGAGCTGAACTCTTGCCCTTTCCTCCCAGTCCCTTCCTTTCTGCCCTTTCACTCACTATCATTCTCTATCTTAACTTACTTCTATCATTCATATCACTCAGACCCATAACATGGGAGTCACCTTGGATTCCTCTTTCTCTTACCCACCACTTCCAGGTAGCCTACAAATCCTGCCAACTTTTCCATCCCAAAATCCGATAAGCTCTTACAGCTCCAGTTCTGACCTCCTTTTCCCCTTTCTCCCTGCAACCTCTTAACTCACCTTGCACATGCGCTGCTGGCTCTGATCTACTCAACAAGCACAAACACTAGGATAATAATCCTTGTTAGTCACCATCATCAAATCACTCCCAGGACTGCAGATTCCCCTTGTCCCACTGCATTATGTTCAAACTTTTAGTCAGCCATCCTTTTGCAAGGCTCTGGCCCCTCCGTACTTGCCTGCTCTTGCTCGCTGTCGTACCAGCACTGGCCTCATCTCCTCCATCACCCACGCCAGACTCACCCATCTGTCTGTCAGCTTCTCCCACAATTGTCCTCATGCCTTCCTTCCACACTGCCCCTTCGGCATGGCAGGCCTTCTCTGAATTAATTAGCAAAGCCACTACCCACTCCTTTCTTAAGGCCTTTTTTCACTTGGAAATCCATCAGCTTGCCCTTATGGTAACAGAGTTTCTCTTCACTTTTGTAAAACAGAAGTACCCTCTCTTGGAACAGCTAAGGTGTGTGCCTGTGTTATCTTCAGGGATAAAGGTTGTAGCTGTGTTGGTCTAAAAAGCAAAAGCGGTCAGTGTGGTAGAGGTGATTTATTAGACCAACTAGGTAGCTTGCAATAAAATTTTCTTTATCTTCAGCTACCCTTGTGCACTCCTTCTCACCTTCCCTCCTTTTGTTTGTCATGCCTGGCTGTTGACTCACTGCCTAATGCAGATGCTAATCTCCATGGGAGCACACTGTTGCTTTTGCACCAGCTCCCATAAGGGCATAAACTGCTACTAACCTCTCACGGCAGATATGTGATGGGACGTGTGATACGTGATGCAGCACATCTGAGATGTGAAGATACTGAACAATGCCTTGTAAAGAAGTCCATACAACAGGGGCGGGCAATTATTTTGGGCAGAGGGCCGCTTACCGAGTTTTGGCACGCTATCGAGGGCCGCATGATATGCAGCCAGGGCCAAATAAATATTAATTTTCTGAATTTTTTAGGGGCCCTGCGGGCCGGATATAATGGCCTGGTGGGCTGCATCTGGCCCACAGGCCACATTTTGCCCACCCCTGCCTTACAACAAGGTTATCTAACTTCGCAGTGGCCAGGCGCCTCAGGCCTCGCAGGCTGTACCAGCAGGGGTTGCATTAGCATGGGCCATGGGCATGCACATCATGCATGTGTGCAGCTGGGCACTCCCTACCCCACTTCATTTCACGCTTAGGCAGGAGCACCTCCCTCTCCATGGTGTAGTGCCTCATCTAGCCTGCAGCCCCTTGGGGGTTCCCCTGCACCATGGGCTGCACCTTGCCACCCCAACGCACCCCCTTGGAGCTGGGTCAGGCAGTGGAAGCTGGAGAAGGGGGAGGGAGCCCCAAGATCCCATCTGCTGTTGCAGTCAGAGCCAGGGGCAGCCCAGGAGCTGCATGTTAACCCCTTGCAGGTCACCAATTGGACAGCCTTGCTTTAAAATAATCAAAGGAAAAATGTGGGTGTTTGTACAGGATTACAGCTGCAATAGTGCTCAGGTAGGGTAAATGTGAGGCATGGTTCTCTAAGGATCTAAGAGGGAAACTCTGGATTCAGAAATTCAAGCCTTGAATCAGTCCTGGACTTGTTAGCAAGTAGCTATAGCCTTGTACCTTAATTTACCCATCTGTAAAGTGGGTTTCATAATGATTGCCCATTACTAGGCTATTACATTTCTATAACACCTATTTGTGAATGAAACATGACAGGTGTCAGGCAGGTTGTTTTGGGGGGGGTGCTTAGACACTATGGTGATGAAGGCCGTATAAAAACCTATAAAGAATGAGTGGAACAGTCCAGTGGTTAGGTTACCAGCATGGGATTTGGTTCAGTTCTCAGCTCTGTTACAGACTTCCTGTATGACCTTTATACAGCTTACAGATTTGGATCCCACCCTTCGCTGAGGTAGAGCAAACCAAGAGGAAATGAGCAGCACGAGGGTATGTCAGAACTCCAGCTCGTGGGGCTTACAAGCCCGACTCGTGGCTGTAATAGAGACGCCTCCATTATGCTGCCATCCAGACTGTCCAGAAGGGAGGCACCTGCCTACCTGGATGTCTAACTGGCACAGAGTGCACTGAATTCAGTACAAAGTGCAAACCATGGTCATGCTCACACAAAAGTGGTAGTGGTGGGGCTACCACCACTCTCCCCACCAGCTCCAGAAAAGCCCAGTGGTTAAAGCACATGCCCAGGAAATAAAAGATCTAGGTTCTGGGTCCTCCTCAGCCTGAGGGGGCTCAAAATCACCAAGTGTGACCATGGGGATTGTGCGTCAGTGTATTTTAGATTAATCAGGCATTAGTCGGGCTGTGTGGAAGCCTTAACGGTTCAGGGATTTTGGTAAACCTCTAGGCACCTCTAAGTTGGACTTAGATAGTCATGGTCTAGATGGCCAAGTATTTCATGTATACCCATAGGCTAGGTATGGACATTCAAAAACGCTGAGGTAGAATCAATTTAAGTTACACAGTTTTCTGTAAGCGGTGTTGTTTCAATTGGTACCAAACAGAACGCACATTCGCCATTGGGTGGAGGGGGCAAACCTTAGACTGGGTTCTGCTGTTTTTAAACCAGTCTGTGAGCTGAACTTCTGTTCTGTTATAGGTATAGACTGGTTTCTGATCACTTGTACTGATGTAATGTCTGTACTTGGCCATAATAAATAGTGAAACCTGAGACTCGCACAGTTCTTTTCAGGGGGGTTTTTATACGAAACATCAACGTTTACTGAGATGTAAGTGCTGTAAATATGAAACGATTTATAGCAGGGGCTGGCAACCTGCAGTACATGGCACGCGAAGGCCTTTTGCTTGGTATGCACACCTTGGGGTGGATGGCAGGGAGGGTGCCAGGGCTACGCTGCCACAACAAGGATCAGGCCCCTCGAGGCTGCCCTGCTGTCCGCCCCGGTAAGTCAGCATCTTACAAATGGAGATTGTGTGTTTTTGGCACACTGCCTAAAAATGTTTCCGACTCTTGATGTATATATTTAATGGTGTTTCAAAAGAATTTTAGAATTTTTTTGGAAGACTGGGTTTACTGTTATCAGTCTCCCCTCTTGGATATTTGGTTTCTTGGTGAACACAGAACGTTCACTTAAAAAAACAAATTACAATTAATTCTGGAGTCCAGTCTAGACATGGTATCAGCCCCTTCCACAGGCTGGTGAGGAGTGGGGGGAAATATCCAACCTGACACATAAGGAACATGGAGCAGACAAAATCTGAATGATCTCATCAGGCAGATGAAGGTAAAATGAGGAATCCCAGCTATAAAGAAGAGTTTAATAAAGGCTATCATACCACTACCTCCTTACATAGCAGGTTTGACATTATATATTATAAAAGTGACAACCTTCAATTGTGGAGTGTAACTGCAGATTTGCATTACATTTGCTTTGTGTCGTAGGAACAGGCTTATATTTTTCTCACAACTAATGATTTGCAGT
>NW_017728992.1:184442225-184448088 GCF_001723915.1 Gavialis gangeticus | reverse complement strand
GGAGGGGGGGGAAATATCCAACCTGACACATAAGGAACATGGAGCAGACAAAATCTGAATGATCTCATCAGGCAGATGAAGGTAAAATGAGGAATCCCAGCTATAAAGAAGAGTTTAATAAAGGCTATCATACCACTACCTCCTTACATAGCAGGTTTGACATTATATATTATAAAAGTGACAACCTTCAATTGTGGAGTGTAACTGCAGATTTGCATTACATTTGCTTTGTGTCGTAGGAACAGGCTTATATTTTTCTCACAACTAATGATTTGCAGTGATTTTTTTTTTTTTAGGAAGCTGACAATTTCATGCCAAGGAAAAAGGAAAAAAAAAGAAAGAAAAAGTGGCTCTGAAATATTCTTCATTGCTAACCCTTTGTAGTAGAAATTCTAATTCTTACTCAGGCTTGCCAAAAGCAGAGTTTTCATTAAATATTAAAAAGCTATTTGTTAAAATAATGTTACCATAGCAACTACAGAAAGCTCAAGTACCCTGGTGCTTCTGACTCACAGCATATTAATCAACCACTAGCTATTATTTAATGAGCACCCCCTACAAGGCCTTGCAGTAACGATATGGACACAGTAGTTGCTGAATCAATAGTCCCTGAGCATAGCCATCATCTGTGGTCACTTGAGTATTGGACTTCAGTCTCTTTGTTATGGTAAATGCCTGTTGCACATAGCATCTGTCCTTACTTTGGATGAAAAGGCATCTTTGAGGATCTGAGTCTAAGTTAGGCTCCTGAGTACTTGTGAGAGCTTCTGCCAAAATGCTTTGGATTGTGCCTACTACTAGCATGCATTTTAAACAGGCCCTAAATGATGCAGTTACAGGATATAAAAGTTTTGCTGGCTTGAGTTTGAAATAGCTGCTCTGATGCCTGGAAATCACTAAGACATGAGTGAATTATGCAGCCCATCTCAAATGAGTACTAACAGAACCTTTAGTCAGTCCCCACAGCTGGGTTTTTGTACCAGCTTCTAGGCCAGAAAAAATTATCTCAGTAATATAAAAATATATAATTATTGGGCCTATTCCTTATAACAGGTGCCTTGGCTAACAAAACCAAATGTGCAGGGCTTGGAGAACGAGAAAAATCAAGTTTACCAAGGGCAAACACTTCCACAGCAAGCCCAGAAAAGCTCCTTTTACATTACAACTTCTAAGTTCATCTTAAGCTGATGGACAACTACAAACAAGTTCTGGGCTTTATTGAACATTTATTTCTCACCTTTCCAGTAGTAGAAAGCTTTTATTCTCTACCTCTGTAGGATCCAAAGCTGTCATATTTTAAAAGTATAGTTTACACGGGGAATATTTATCCCCAGCTCAGGACTGAATCTCATTCAGTTGGGAGGCTCTGTGTTGGGATAAATCTGGGGACAAAAGTCTTGATTTCAGAGGGGTAGGAGGAGGAAACACTTTGAGAAAAATGGTGAGTCGTGAAGCTGTTCTGGGGTTTGCTGTGTTGCTGAGAGCAAGTGATGCAGACACAGGCCTCTTACCAATTCCATATCACAGATCTACCTGCTGTTGTGGTTCAGTGGTGGAATCCTTGTCCGCCATGCAAGAGACCTGGTTTGATTCCTGTACATGCATATAACTACAGCCCTTGAGGCACTGGAAGTCCTGATCCTACCTGGCCTTTGGGTTCTGTCTCAATGCCCCTAAAGCGGGGGTGGAAGGTCTGGGCAACCTCCATACCCCAGCCCAGGTGTATGTATTGATGGTCTTGGTGACCTCTCTCACACATGCCATGATCCAGAAGGATCAGCTGTTACCTACTGCTACAATCGCAGACCTTTGCACGTTATTACATCTTTTTTCTTTTATTACCACCCATTAGGCTCAGCAATGCAACATATCCAAGAGAAATCTTTTTACTCCGTCAGTTTCTTGTCAAATAGTCTCCAAATGTTTGCTGTTCCCTTCTCCCCTTGACTTCTACTGGTGGCACCCAGGATTTGCCCAGGTGGGTCCCCAGCATGGGTCTGCTTGGCTTTGCAGATCAGGTACAATCTGTTCACTAAGACAGTAGATGACCATTGCACCTACTGGATGCAAATTCCACTTACCACATGGGACAATCACTGTTGGAAGACATTAAAGTCAATAGATTTCTTTCCACACTTTCATTTCACTGGGCACGTCTACACGAGAGCAAAGAGCTACAGCGACGCAGCTCATCACTACGGTGAGGCAGCACTGGTGGGCACAACCCGTGACGCTGATGCTGTCATCATAGGAATGAGCTACCTTGTTATAGTGAGTCACTGCAGCAATGTAGCTGCTAAAAATAACTGTGCGCCACCAGGATGCGGCAGTAACAGCTGTTGCTGTGCCATGGGGGGCATGTGTAGATGTGCCCACTGGGGCCAGAATTTCACCCGCGTGTCATATCAACCAGAGCTGCAGCAAGGGTCCTTAACAATTCAGAGATTTGAGTCCCAAGGTAATATATTTAATTGGAAGTGGAAGAAGGGGGAATGAAAACAAATATTAGTTTTTCTTGGTTAAAACCATGCCATTGCTCAAACTGCTTTGATTTCACACCTTTAACAAAATAAATAAATAAAATAAATAAATATATATGACTTTGTAGTTATTAATCAGAGGAAATGTGATTAATGTATCAGCACTCGGTGTGCCAGGTTTCACTTCTTGCTGCTTTGTTTGGGTGTTGCAGACTGTGACTATGACAACCACAAGCAATTCTTGGACTGATGCAATTTGTGACATCCTGCTCAATGGAAAAAAATTCTGACAGTTAAAAAAAAAAAAAAAAACTTTCAAAAAAGAGCGTGGTTTTTGTTCCACTTCTTTGAAGTACTGCAAGCTTGTGTCAGGCCCTGATCTACTTACCGTAACGGGTATTGCTCACAACACCTAGACAGAACAAAATAACGGCCTTCAGCCTCACAACGGTTGAAGGAGCAAAGCCAAGTGCTTAGGAAAATCTGATTCTCCACGTACGAGCTGGAGTGTAATTTCATGGCAATATGGAACGAACCTCTTCACACTGTCTGTGCAGGGGCTGACTGCATGATCCAGTAGGTATGTTCCAGCTTTACTTACTGCTCTATGATCTGGTCTCAAGATTATCTGATAACGGGAGCTCAGGCTCACAAAAGCTCATGCTATACGTCTCTGATTTAGCCTATAAAGGTGCAAATCTACCCTGTCTTCTGCCTGACTTCAGACTAACACAGCTAAGTACCTCTCTCTGCTCAAGATCAAAGATGCACAGCTTCATTTAAGCCCAGAGCCTGTAAGCACAGGATTCCCTTTGCTTCCTGACCACCTTCTTCTACCCCATAACATTCTTCTTAGCTGTCTTTTTAACTACATGCCGTCTTAGCCTAGCACAGATGAACAATGGATAGAGGGAACACAGGGGAAAAAATCTGCCTATTAGTTTTATCTTGAGTGAGCTGTTTAGAGAGATGGGCTTTCTGGTGAGGCTGAGAACAAATCTCTTTGAAAGCCTACAGCTAGAGCTCAACCTTGCATTGTATACAAAAGGAGAGGGAAGCATAGAAAACTGCCCGCATGCTGCTACGTTTTGCACAGTCATTACCATGCACATCCAGTGCAGACATTCATATAATATCATTGAGGTCTTTCTGCACTTTCCTAGGGTTAGAAACAAACTTGATAATCCAGTATTGAGTTTTTAAAAACCAATACAAATCTTTTCAGAATGGTAAGCACAGACTCTTATCTCCTTTATGCAATCCACAGAAATCCAAGAGTCTATCCTATCACATGCAATATCACTACCATGCTCCTGAATTAGATGCTGGAAGTAAACATGGATTTAAAACACACCCCACACTCTGAGGAGAACAGGTCACCCATAAGAAGCTGGCCAAACTCACTGCATTGATTGTGAGAGCACTTTTCTCAATTTACATTGATATAATTGATATCAGGCCTCATGGGCACATCATCAGCTGTCAGGTAGCCAGGAAAGAGGAGTTTGGAATTCTTACAGTCGGGGCAAAATGTCCTATTTATCTAACAGACAGAAAATGTCCGGGCTATATTTAAGAGAGGCTGAATGAGTCTGCTTCTATCATGTACATGGGTTAATGGGAAAGTCACATCTTCTTATGCAAAATTTACTCTGAGCTTTACGTCAGTCCACGTTCCCATGTCACAGGCCAACATTTAGGCTTCCATATTTGGAAAGGCACTGTAGCATGCTGAGGTCCCAGGGGTGGCTGTGACACCCTCTGGTGGCTCTGCAACCATGCCCCAATCTGCCCCTAGGGTGCAATATTAAGATTAAAAGGGAGGCTTGTCCATGGGCCTTTGTATGGGCCCCAGTCTGCCTGAATCCACACTGGGGTTCCCCGACACCCTGCTGGTCTCACCGGCACTGCTCCTGGGCCCCTCTACTCCCAGGCCCCTTGTGGAGCCCTTCTCTCCATGCCACTGAAGGGCACCTATAGACTTAAGGGTTAACTGTGTGACTCCATTCCTCCCCTACACCACGCCCCAAAGCCTCCGGGGTGTTACTGTAATGTTGTTTGCCTGTTGGGGCTTTGGTCTCCTTCCCTTTCCTCTTAGCTAGGCCTCCTAGCCACTGTAGTGGACCTGGCTTTGAGGCACCAGCTCTAGTCTAGCCCTTTTGGGCACCTGTGACCTCGCTCTCTGTGCTGCTCTAATGTTGAGCCCTGCTCTCGGCTCAGCATTCGTTCGGGCCTCTGGCAGGGCTCAAGGTGATTTTGTGCCCACAGGGCACTAATGGGACCTCTGTATACTACTCCTTCCAGTCCCAACCCAAACCGCCGGTGCTAAACTGCAACCCTCTGAGTCCCAGTAGGGATCCACCTGCAGCACCGCAGCCCCGCTAGTGTTTTTTGGTAGCTGCCCTGGGACCAGGAGCTCCTACCCCTGTGGCTTGCAGGGTTAGACTAGCTTGCTAGCCCGAGCCTCAGACTTATATCCTCCCAGGGCCCTGCCCCCTCCCAGTCTGCTGACTACCCCGGGCTGCCTGCAGCTGCCTGCTGATTGCCCAGTTGCGTGGCGGCCTTCAGCCGCTGCATCCTGCCAGGCCTGCAGTGCTCCCTTCTCTCTCAACGGGACAGAGTGCCCCAAGCTCTGTTACAGGCACTAAACACTGTGATGGTGGTGCGCTCAGCTCCTAAGAGAACTCTGTATTTTTACTGAGCAGTTGTTCTGACTGACCTCTGGGGCATAGGCTCTTGAAGATAAAAAAAGGGGTTGGGAAAGCATCTAAAGCTCCTTGGCTAGAAAATAGTTAACATTAGGGGAAGGAAGAGAACTGAAGGAGGAGTAGGGAAGTAATGGTGAAGGATTTTTTTTTCCCCCCAATCCCATAAAATCTCTGTACTCTGCACTTAAAAGCAGCACACATCCTTGGCGGACTGAGCTTCTAGCCTCAAACACTGACAACTATGGATAGTAAATGTGTAGAAACCAAACTCACTCAGCTCCAGGTTCTCTCTCACCAGTAGCATAACTAAAAGCAATAATGGGCACTAGCCTTTATGAAGGAGGGAACGGGTGCAAAAACAGCTGCCACCATCAGCACTGCAGAACCTGGTGCTGCCCCATGTTTACAAATAAGCTTTAAATCCACAAAAGAATAATGCATATGGTGAACAGGTTTCTTGAATGCCACCCACGTATCTACACTCCTCAGTCAACATTCATGCCTTGACTTTGGTCCACTTTTTGCTACTTTTTGCTTTGGATTTGAGCAGGAAAGGTGCACAAACACAAGATGGTCTTTCCAAGCTCCCCTTCGTGCCTGTTGCCACCATTTACAGATGTTAGCAGTGTGCTGGAATTTATAAGCAAAGTGGCCTTGGGAATTTTCAAAACAGGG
>NW_017728992.1:184434052-184437225 GCF_001723915.1 Gavialis gangeticus | reverse complement strand
GTGCCTGTTGCCACCATTTACAGATGTTAGCAGTGTGCTGGAATTTATAAGCAAAGTGGCCTTGGGAATTTTCAAAACAGGGATTCAATACTGTCTGCTTGGTTAGGAGTTTATCTACTGGGGCCGCAGGAGAGAGAAATACCATGTTTAACGTTGGGGGAAAGTCAGTGCCCTGGCTTGTTACTGTACAGGAATGGTGCAGTTCCAGAAGAGGCATTATGACCATCTTAAAGTGGGATGGGGGGGGAGGGGAATCACTTGGATTTGGAAAGCAAATTAGAGCAAAGTGAATAAGAAACTTTAGAAGCAACCGTCTAATGCAGTGACTCTTAATTACAGTGCGACAAGATCCTTCTATGGGTGCTGCTCAATATTAGCACTGTTAGGTGTGCAAAAACTTCCACCTGATTCATAAGATAAACCCAGAGATTTCAAATAGGAATCCCACAGAGTCCAAAACTTTCTGCTGTGGTTCTTCTGAGTTCTTTGCAAGAGCAAAACTGAATGAGTGAAATTTAGAAGCTGGCATTTTCTGAGTCTAAAAAGGTTGAGAACCACTGGTCTAATGTACAGTTATGTTCAGAAAGAGACTCACTAAAGAGGCTACCTTTCTAATATACCTGTTCCCCATTCCAGTCACATCTACTGACTTTGAGGGGATGGATACATTTCTATACTTTCTGGCACAGCAGAGCCAATACGACTGCAGAAAAAAGGAACTGGATTCTGTTCTGATTCATACATCATAAGAATGAGCTTCCTTCGAACTGCTGAACCTTGGCAACTAGACAGAAAAAGCACAGCCTGATTTCAGACCTCAGGTGGCATTTTAAACATTGTGATCTAGCAAAAAAAACACACTTGTGATTCCAACAGTGAACATGAACTATAGATGATACTGAAGGAGGACAAATATTAATCTCTTCCCCCATCATAATTCCAGCATCACTTCAACATTTCTGATGTCTTTTACTTTCACAATTGACTGAAACAGTGATGAAATGATTGATTGAAGAGTTTTTGTCCCTTCCTCGCAAGGTTTTTTTATGGAACCACTTCTTTCAGTCTCACTCCTGTTGATAAATTTTTCTCCTTGCTTGTTTCTTTCCCCAGTACAGATCCACTTTGGCTCATGGCTCATTATGTACTCTCTATGGTCCGTCTTTGCCAAAGGATTTATACTGGTGTAACAGAGATGAATCTTCATATCACTGAGGCCAAAGGGGAACTGAAATTCTGCGGAATTTTAGTTAAAAGCAGACACCATTGCATGTGTAAGAAAAAGCTGGACTTCCCTGGATCTTGTTGATTTTAATATCCAAGAGCATAATTTGAAATGATAGAGAACAGTCTAACTGAAGAAGATACAACTGCAAAAAATATCCTAGCTTTGACACAGTCCAGCATAAACCCCATGTCTGGCTCCTTGACCCAGCCAATTTTAATTCCCTACCTTCCAAACTCTAATATTTAAACTAGAGAGCAAGAACAGAAGCACCTCCTATATCATGACAAACTTGGATCCCCGTATATTCTGCAACAACAGCACATGGATCCCCTGGAACCAGCACCTGGGTCTTTTCACGGTGCCTCCTATTTTCCCATGCCAGTTGCTCCACTCATTGACTCTGTATGTGGTTTGATCTAAGAGGACCTAGATACAAGGCCTGAGGTTTACCACTCAATTTGTTCCTTATTCCAATGACACAAGTGGGCAATGAAAGCCAGGCGTATTCAGAGGACTCTTGCTTCCCCTGCTTTCCCCTTAAAAATACAAGGCTTTCTGCCAACAAAGAATTCTGCACCTCATCTCTTCCATGACACGAAAAGCTGATTTTCTCTTTCAGGGGCATGCTGGTCCTCGTAAATGATAGCCAAGCTTCGGACGGTGCCAGTTGTCCATTTTGTTATCCCTTTACTCAGTTAAATACATCCATGTGGTTTATGTCTGAAGCAAGATTGTTCTTTAGCCTGTGCTGTAACACATTGCTGACTTTATTTTGTGGCTTACAGGAGATGCCAAAAAACAGACGAGTGGTTCCACAGCATTAGATTTACTCCCTATAAAAATTTCTTAAATAAAATGTTTTTGCTTTTGCTTTGATCTTCTATCCCTTTTATTCTGTTTGACCAAACCCAAGTTCCTCATTTAAAACTAAATAGATACCACTACTCACCAGGAACTTGCCCCTTACATCATGGGAATCTCAGTACTTCTATCTCTTTGAAGACAGGCAGAACTTCTGACACCTAAAGGAGAAAGGAAAAGAGGCATAACTTATCAGAAGGGAGAAAATGCAGGCAGCCACCCCAATGCTTGATTAGCCAGTTAAAAACCACACAGGGTAAGATGAACGGCGAGTAACAAAAAGCATCATTTTTGGGGGTTTTTTTTGCTGACTCTTCTGAAGTGAGTGACAGATGAAAGACAATGAAGTTCTGATCCTACAAGGCTTTCCTTGAGGGTGTTCAGAACAAGTTCTCTCATTGCTTAGGTACTTAGGGCAAGCAGGAACTGGAAAATCCCATATTTTAGCATCCCCAAAACCTCCCACTGGTGCTAATATTATATACCAGAAATATCTGTCAGTGATCCAGCATAGCAGATATGATCTGCTCTGCTAGTCTAGTGGAGATATGACATCTTAAAAACAGTCATATTAGGGTGTGGTGCAGTTCTGAGAAGGGCACTGGAAGTTCGCAACAGAAGTCCTGTTGCCAGCAGAGTAATTAGGGGTAGCTGAGTGAGGCATCGGCCCCAGGCGCTGATTTACAGGGGGTGGCAGCAGTCGCAATAACTGGGGGTGGGCATCAGCAGCAGCCAGGGACCGAGTTCCTGGGACATGTGGAACTGACACCCCGTCAGGATTTTGCCCACGGCACAAATCTTGCTAGTGAGACCTCTTCCTGCTGCCACTTTTCTCGTTGGAGAGGCTCATTTTCTATGTCTGACTTGTTAAGAGCTGGCTTTACCCATCTCTGATTTAGAAAGGAAGAGGCATCAGGGGCAAGTCTTGTTTTCAGCAACTACAGCAAATCAGTGATGATAAAAAACACTGATGGAAGAAATGTGCGAGAAAGATGGCCAGCCCTGAAGTCTGCACAGCATACATACAGTTTGGAAGGAGGTAGGAAATGAATAACTATGAGAACAATAAGAACCAGGCAAACAT
>NW_017728992.1:184431379-184434041 GCF_001723915.1 Gavialis gangeticus | reverse complement strand
TGTTTATAGGAAAAGAGGAAGGAAGGAAGGAAGAGAAAGAAGATCTCAGATAGATGAAGAGTAACTGGCTCAGATTTAAGCCAAAATAATGATAACAGGAGGAGCAAAACACAGGAAGGAGCCTTGCAAAGACAAAACATCATCTGTATTCTCTCAGCTGATGGTTAAATTAGTTCAGAGTCAGAGTAGTCTTCATGACTAATAGATGCACAACATCTCACCCTAATCAGTCAGGCTACGGTAAAACAGGAATAACTCCCTTAAAAGTAATGGCATACAATCAGGTAAATGAGTAGAGTTTCAGGACTGCCGACAGTAACAAAGATGAGAGCTACATTCTGCACTTTCAACATGATGAGGTGTCTGCCCTTTGATCTCTGTAAATCTGGACCTTACTACTGTCAACCAAGTCTTGATCACCTTCAAATTACTCTGCTGGAGTAATCTCACCATGGATGCAGATGCAGTTTGTAGGGCATGCAGCCAGCTGCATCTGAAAATAGCAAAGGCTACCATGATGGCGTAACTTCAGTGCACCACTAATTGTACTGGTTCCCTGTTGGTCTGTAAACTGGTCCCAGCATAAGCAGACCATATATAGTTTTTATGAATGCCTTTTTCCTGACAGAAACATGAGACAGAGCTGTTAAAAGATAGGAAGGAATACCCAAATTTAAAAGGGAAATCTCCCAAGGATTTCCTCAGGGCACTTCTTCTACATGCCTCCTATCTCAGTAAGATGAAGGAGATTGGTGGAGATTGCTGTGATTTGGAAGAGAAACAGGAGAGGTAGGAAATGAATAACTATGAGAACAATAAGAACCAGGCAAACATAGGCAGCAGATGTCACATTTAAAGTGACTGGCTTTACAGAAAAGAGCAAGAATATGGGTCACCTCAGTCAGTAGGGAGAGAGAGCACCACCTTCATTCTTAACGTAAACTAAAGGATTTGGACAGAAATCTCACCCTGGCTTGTTATTGAACTGGAAAATCTGAAAATAGATTGGGAAGGAGGAACAGTGAATATTTTGCTTCTTCTCATCTAGTTAGAAATCTAGCAAAGTTCTACTAAACCCCCAGGTTCTTTCTGCTGGATCTGTCTTCTCCAAAAGGAACTGCACCCGTGTGGTCTAATCTCAAAGAAAAATAGGCAATACACCAGGGGTTAGCAAACTGGCCAATCCGTCCAACACCTGGACTCCATTTCCCAGCAGTCCCTGCCCATATGGCTGGGGCCAGTCTCCACCGAGACCAAAAAGCAGCTACGCTGGCAGTACAGGCGGTAGAGAAGGGCAGGGTGCTACTCCAGAGCCGCTGGGATTTTGCAGTAGGGGCAGCTTGCTCCAGAGCCAGGGCAGAGCTGTGATCTGTAGCCTGCATGCTCTGGGCAGGGGTGCGCAGGCAGGGAATTGCAGCTCTGCAGCGGTGACAGCCTGGTCTGGTGCAGGGGCAGAACCGTGATCTCCTGCCTGCGCATCCCTGCCCAGAGCATGTAGGCTACAGATAGTGGCTCTGGAGCAGCCCCCTGCCATGCCCTGTCAGCATGGCTGTGGCTGGTCTCCATGGCAACCCCAGCCATGAGCTTTCCTGTGCAGCTGCAGCTGGGTCTCCATGGAGACTGGCCCAAGCCATGCACGGGGGCAGCTGGGAAATGGAGTCCACAACTGACCGGATCTGGTCTGCAGACCAGACTTTGCCTGTCCCTGTGATGCACTCATCCCCTGAGCTGTAATTTTCAGAAGCAATTAGTTACTGTCACCGGGGACATCTTTTTGTACTCTCAGGCCTCATGCTTTTCACTTCTCTTGGGAACAAGCTCCAAGATTCTTCAACTCTCAGACCCAGTGCAGGATGCAGTACCCTCTGCAGGGACCACACACCCCAAGCTGAAGGTTTGCAGTAACCCAAAACAGCCTTACAATCTTGCCGGTAGGAGTGAAAGCATAATCATAAGAAAGGAAGGGGTTTAGAAGCAACATAAGCATTTCTCTTACTTTGAAAGCATGGCCAGAGTCCTAATCTCTTAGAGTTTGGGCCTCAATCTTCTTCTTTTACCCCTGTATCCACCAATCTTTGACAGTTTAGGTTTAAATCCAGCACAAATCCTTTGTTTTCAATTTCTTAAGCCCCTTCTCCTGTGCTGTTGGTCAGTTCAGCAGAGTGTCACAGGTAGTACTTGCAAGGAAATGGCTCTTGCACTTTCCCTCAAAATTTTGGTACATGGATTGCTACTTGAAAATGCTGTACTTTTTCCTGCCTATATTCATCTAGCCCAGGGGTGAGCCAGGCCATTCTATCCAGCCTGTGGGCCCCCTAAAAATTAAATATTAATTTACTATTTGCTCCTGGCTGCATGCCAAAGCTGACACGAGCCAGGGGCAGTAGGAACCAGGGGAACCAGCAGCAGAACTGAGCAGCCCAGCCCCGCTCACCCCCCAGCCATTTCACTCTCTTTCTGCCCCCGCCATGCTTTGGCACCATGTGGCCCTGGCTGTATTGCTGGACCAGGGAGCACAGGGCCACGCCAGTACGAACATGTATGTGTTTGCGCGTGCAGGCAGAGGCAGAGTGTCTGTGTGCACATGTTCATAGGGTGAGTCCCACACGCACACCACACCATACACATGCACCCACACCCCCCTCGCACTGCCATACATGCA
>NW_017728992.1:184428634-184431369 GCF_001723915.1 Gavialis gangeticus | reverse complement strand
ACATGCACCCACACCCCTCTCGCACTGCCATACATGCAGACCCCCCACATCCCCTCATACACCCCAGCCATGCCCCACGCACCCCATACCCACACACTCGC
Organism: Gavialis gangeticus; assembly: GCF_001723915.1. NCBI lineage: Eukaryota > Metazoa > Chordata > Crocodylia > Gavialidae > Gavialis > Gavialis gangeticus. The sequence continues at coordinate 184,431,268 of NW_017728992.1, read as the reverse complement.
AGCCCCCCACAAACCTGTACGCACCCCCCACGATAGACAAGTGTAAGACTTCATTTTAAGCTGTTGTGCAATCACCTCTATGTACACTACACAAACGCATGTAAATCAGGACAAAAATAGTTTTTGAAATCAAATTAATGAATGTTGTGGATGTTTGCTTTTTAAAACATAATTTGGCATTTTTCTGGTTCCGAGATGACAAAACCACTTCCTGAAAGGAGTACTTCTGGGGGGCAAGGGAAGGGACTTCAGGTGGCAAAGGTCAGGGGGTGGGACTTCTAGTCACAGGATGGCGACCAGGGGGTGGGGCACCTGCCAAGAGGTGGGGCTACCCATGCAGCCCTCCAGTTTGCCAAAACTTGGTAAGCAGCCTTCTGCCCAAAATAACTGCCTGCCCCTGAAGTAGCCCCTTCTCAAATTTACCCCATGTTTTCATATACTAAATCCCCTTATAACAACCAGACAAACATGTAGTAGTCATAAATATTATAGGCAGTCATAAATATTACAACAGACATCTCTGATCCAAATGCTGATAGCAGTTATTTTGTTGGAAAATTATTATGTTTGTGACTTCAGCTGAGAGAAAGCCCACAGCTCCAACCTATTTTAAACTGGTGTTGCTACTCAGGTTATTAGAATAAATCTTGCAATATTCTGTTTTTTTCCTTAAAATTGAGTATTCTGGAGGCAAGCGATTTTGAAAGAAATCTTAGATTTAACACAGTAGATGGAAAATAAAAATTAAACCCAAATGTATTATGTATTTTCATCAGTCTTATGATTTTTTGGTCCCTGGCATGATTTTTGGACACCTGGGGCTGGCAATACAAGAATTAAATCAGGTGATAAGCAATCACGTATCTAGTACATTTCATTCACACATTTCTAAGAATTTACAATAGGTAGGCAATCATCATAGTCTTCCGTGCCTGAGTTTTCCTCATCTGTGAAATGGTAATGAGCCTTGCCCACGTTACCTCATCAAGTATTTGTCTACACAGGCAGTTATTCCCGCGTTCTTTACGCTGAGTTGGTTTAATTCAGTGAAAGCAACACTCTTGCAAATAAAGCATGGGGTAAGACACGCATGCGGGAAATTAACTGCTACTAGCTAATTTGCTTTTAAGTTCACACTTTACCTTAATCTGAATTAAATTCCCAGTGTACACAAACCCTGAGGTACCGACAGAAATGAGAACAGAACCCACATCTCCTGACTCCCCACTCACTAACCTACTTTTTATGGTCCAACCTGCCTCCTGAAAGAAAAGGGTGACTGAGCTCTTCCGCTAATAAAAACATTTTCACGATTTAAAAAAAATCTCTGTTAGAAATGGATTCTTGAAGCACAAACATTCCCAGGCAGGTTTTGCAAACCAAAGGGTACTGCACCAAAAACTGGAAGGCAAAACAGCTGTTCATTGCTCATGCTGAAAGGAAGCGATTCCAAGATAAATGGACTGTCAGGAGCTCTTTAGCAATCTAAAACACACATCTAGACCGGATGCTTCCGCGGGACAGAGGGACGAAGAAGAGAAGTAACAGCTTGACAGAAGTGTTCCTTTGGGATTATTAGAACTGGAGGAAAAACATTGATTTTTGCATAATAAAATTACATTAACACAAAAGGAAACTGAATTGGGAGTCTTCGAAGAGTTTCTGCCTTCAGCTGTGCTTGCTCTTAAGACAAGACCTCTGACTTTTCCTCAGAAGATGCCAACACAGTAGTTTAAACCCTACCGAAGGTGCAGAGAAAGTGTCAGTGTGCAACAGAACACATGCATAATGAAAAACATCTGCCAGCAGAAAGCAGCCCTAGGATTTTCTGGCTTTTCCTATGTGCACTTCACATAATACATTTCTGTGCAGACACAAGCTTTCTAGCTCCAGCATTCCCCAGGGGTGTGCTCGCAATGCAGAGCTCTAGCAGGAGTGGGAGAGGCAGTGGGTATGTGTTAGGTTTTCCCTTTCTATCAGCAGATATGTAATAGGCATCAAAAAGTGTCGTTTCCTTCCCAAACTAAAACAAGACTATATTGCAGTCTTGTTAGTGAAAAGAGGGCTGATTGAGTAATCACAGACTTGTAGCCCCCTCTTCCTTTTTTTTAAAAGTATCTTTCACTAAATGAGTTTCATTATTGACCACAAATGTCTCGATTCATAATCAGGAAACCTCCCACTTCAGCTAACCAGCGCATTCCAGATCCGTCATGTCACATGAATTGAGCAAAAGAGACTTGCTCAATTTGGTTATCCCTCCATCCACATGAGCTACAGAGAGCTTCCTGTGTCTGCGTCTGCGCTGCCCTGTCCTGTCCTTCCCACGTCTGGGCAGCAGAGGCTTGTCTAAAGGAGGAATGCGCTGGAGAGGAAGCGTGGTAAGTGCACTGTGTCGTGCTGGGGTGACAACGTCTGAAGCACAGCTTTTTAGCTTGAACTGGTGACTCTTCCCAGGCCTTTTACCCGAGTTTTTTTCACCAGTAACACAGGGTTACCATGTTTTCAGTTTCAAAAAAGGACATCTGCGGAGCAGAGGACAGAGAGGGGAGCAGCGATATGCCTGTGCCCTACCCCTGCCCCTCACCCCCAAGTCACAGCCCCCCCCGGCCCTGCTGCTGCCCACACCCTCCC
>NW_017728992.1:184426982-184428542 GCF_001723915.1 Gavialis gangeticus | reverse complement strand
GCCCCCCCCGGCCCTGCTGCTGCCCCTCACTCCTGACCCAAAGTACCCTGCCCCCCAAGCCATGCTGGTGCCCCTCACTCCCAACCCACAGTCCCCACCATCCCCACTGATACCCCTCACTACTGATCCACAGCTCCCTGCCCTCCCCCAAAAACTCCCCCAACCCCTTCCCCTGCCCTGCTGCAGCCCCAGCATCAGCACTCATGTGCAGCGCACATGATGTCCTGCCTCCAATCACTTTCTTTCGCTGCCCCCAGCCACGAGCAGCTCCTTGCTGGAACAGAGGCAGAGCAAAATCCTGGACGTTTACAGATATTTAAAAAAAAAACCCAAAAAACACCCGGATGGAGATGGGAGGACCCAAAAAGAGGACATGTTCAGAGAAACCTGGATGTATGGTAACCCTAGATAACATGAGTAGTATTGGATAGAAGTGGTACAGCAATTATCAAGACTGGGGTATGTTTCTTTCTGCGGGACCACAATATTTCAGAGAATTTAAGAGTTCTTTAAGGGACATAAGCACTGCAAATTAGTCAGGCCCCTAGTTGGGCTCTTGGAAATGGACCCTGGCATCCAAAACAGCGAGTCCTTCGTGGGTGTGCATAAGAAGATGGTGCAGGTGTGGAGAAAAATCTAGCTGAAACGAAGCTTCAAACCCAAAGTGAACTATGGTGATGATGGCAGAGGTGAAAAGAAAACAGGGTGGATAAAAATCAACCATTTAACCACCCCCCCCCGGCCAAAAAAAAATTGGATTTTTTAATTTAATCTTATTTTTGTTAAAATGCCTTTTTTTTTTTTTTTTTAACCTAAAGATAGTTTTAATTTAAGATATGTTAAAGCTCAAAGACGCCATCATGGAATAGGGATTGTAACTTCTAATTATATACTATTTGAGACAATATATTTATAATACTTTTCTAAAAAAGTTACATGAATAGGTCACAACATGCCATGAACTATATTAGGGGCCCAGTCTTATGGGGTTCCCAGAGGCTCCTCTATAGATTAGTAAAGATTAAAGAAAACCACTCTGCCCAATGTGACTCAGTGCTCAGTCTAGAAGAGGGGTAGGCAACATTTTTTGGCCAGAGTGCCAAAAACCCCACAATGTCTACCTTGGAAGGTGCCAGAGTGCTGGCATGCCAGAAAAACAAAATGAGGGTGGGAGGGAGATACATGGCAGAACGCACTGCATATTAGTGTATTTAATAATCATAAATGTTGCCTTTGTTGTTGTGTATTCCTTTTTTGTTGAGCATGTTGCAATGAGAGAGAGAGAGAAAAAAAAAAGACAAATAAACGAGGAGAGCAGAGAACCAGTCACAAGCAGATGCACACAGAAAACCACGTGCACAAACACAGAGAACCAGAAGACACCCAGAGCAGACATGCACACAAACATCCAGAACCAGACACATGTGTGCGCACAGACACACAGAACCAGACAGAGGCAGACAAACACACACAACCAGTTGTGCAGGCACATGGAGCCGGGCTCCTGGGCCACTGGATAAAGTCCAACCCAACAATGACCTGGTCCCGCCAGAGCCCCTG
>NW_017728992.1:184424596-184426889 GCF_001723915.1 Gavialis gangeticus | reverse complement strand
CCCACCCACCCCACACAGTTAAGCCAGCAAACGGTGCGGTGCTCCTGGCAAGGGGCAGTGCCAGCCTCATCCTAGTATGTGAGCTGGGCTGGGGCTGGGCTTGGAGCCCGGGAGTCAGGCAGGCTCAGCTGCAAGCCCTGCTGCAAGCAGCTGCTCTGGCATCAGCTCCATACCAATGAGTGCACGCACGCCTCAGAGGGGACCGTGGGGACAGGGCCTGAGGCAGCACAGCCCTTCTGCTGTCCGCTCTGAGGTGCATGTGTAGTTAGTGCCAGCATGGAGCTGATGCCAGGGCTGTGGAGCCCAGTGCAGCTGTTTGCAGCCTACCCACTGCCTGCTGCAGCTGCCCAGAGCCCAGGCTGGCTACAAACAGTCTCTGGGGCCCAGTCATCAGCTCTGTGCCAGGAGCGGGGGAGACACTGCTGCCTCAGGCCCCTCCGCCACTGTCTGCTCCGAGGTACATGTACATCTGCCAGTATGGAGCTAATGCCGGAGCCTGGAGCAGATGTTTGCAGCCTGCTGGCTGCAGCTGGCCCAGGCTCTGGGTAGCTGCTGCCAACCACAGAGTCTGGTCTGCTTGCAGCAGGGCTTGCAGCCGCTCAGCTGCCTGCTGAGAGCAGCCCAGGCTTTGTGGCTGGCAGCAGCTGCCTAGAGCTCAGGCTGGTGGTGGCGTGCTAAGCAAAATGGCCTCGCATGCCTTGCTAGGCACACGTGCCGGGGGTTGCTGACCCCTGGTCTAGAAGATCCCATTAAGCATCTCTGTGATGCTTGGTTTCAGTTCTCAAACTGGATTTGTCTCTCCAGGGATAACATCCTTGTTAACTACAGTATACGGAGATGAGAGATAACAGATCTGATTACCTGCCCATCAGCCCTACTGTCTCTCTGTAAGTTTGTGTATACAGAGTCAAGCCCTTACCTCTCTCTAAAAGTGCAAAGTTTCAAGAAATTAAATGAATAGAGGACTGTTGGTGTGGAGTAGATCTGGGCAAGGAGAAGGAGTTTGGAGACAAATGCAAGAAAGGAGGGGCAGTAGAAACAAAAGAGAAGCACTTCGAGTAGACTATTCCAGAAGTCTTGAGGGATAAGTTTCTGAGTATAGCCTCTCCATTGATTTGAGATCTAGTGAGGGAATGGTATGGTAGAAGGGAAAATCCATCATGGCAGCAGGCTTGCTAGGCCGTAAGAGAGACACTGTTTGGGAATAATTTAACAAAAATTATATCAAACGTGAATGCATTTTTTGAAGAAAACAATGATGATATTGAGACTTCCTGACCTGTGATTTAAATTGATTAGATTTAAATTTAATCTACCCTGAAAGAAAGTACCTGAAAAATGACTACATGGAGATCCTGCCTACCTCCAATAATTCCTCAAATCAACAAGAAACAATCAAGCAGGCAAAGCATCAGAAAGGGCATAATGGCAGCAATTCTTGGAAGTTTCTCTTTAAAATGGGAACCCTGAGGCTCATAGCTTTGGAGTATATGTAGTGCAGCCCTGGTCTGATATTTTTCACTCTGTCAAATACATATATTTTTCTAAAAATTACCATAATAAAAACTACAACCCAAGTGATCTGAATGATTTCTAACACTGAAATAGAATGTCTTATACTGAACTGAATATTCACAGCTGTGCAGGAAATGTATGGTTTGCAGTCTGTAGATTATACACTATTATAGTATGATTACCAGCTATAAACTTTTTAGAAATCTGTATCAACATGTCTGAAATTCACATCATACGAGCAGATCCTGGTGTCACAGGGCAGACAATATTTTTTCATTCTGTGATTACGAGAGCAGTCTCCATAAAGAAGGTGAGGAAGTATTGCTCACCTTTAATACGGACAGCAAGACATGTGGCAATGGGCTTAAACCAGGGGTGGGCAATTATTTAATCTGGAGGGCCAGCTAACGAGTTTTGGTAAGCTGTTGAGGGCCACAAGGATAGCCCTGCGACTTTATAGGTGCCCTGCCTCCTGGCCATCATCTTGGGACAGGAAGTGCCGCCCCATACCTCTGAACTTTGCCACCTGAAGTCCCTCTTTTTGCTCTGAAAGCACTCCTTTTGGGAGGTGAGGAGGGGTGTGCCATCTTGGAAAAATACAAATCACATACTAAAATCAAACACTGATTATAACATACTTTAATTTTATTTAAAAAAAATAATTGGTCCTGATTTGTGTGTTTGCATAGTGGATAAAGAGGTGATTACAGAAGAGCTCAAAATAGTGTTACTCTTGTATATTATGTGTGGGGGGTAAGGGAGAAGTGGAGGCCCCAGC
>NW_017728992.1:184403477-184424240 GCF_001723915.1 Gavialis gangeticus | reverse complement strand
AGGGTGGTAGTGGATGGGTGTGTTGGGGGGGAGAGGTTCTTAGAGTCCTTGGAGTGTGAGAGTCCACAGAGCCACGCGTAGTGGCAGCAACCAGGGCCAGCTCTGCCCAGCCCCACAGCATGCAGCTCCTGCACTCCTGCCCAAGTCCCCGGCCACACATCGCAGCAGCAAGCAGGACCAGCCCAGCAGGCCCCACAGTGCAAGCTTCCACATTCCTGCACGAGTTCTTGGCTGCACATGGTGTCAGCGTGTGGGGTCAACCTCACCCAGCCCCAAGGGTGCAGCTCCCACACTCCTGCAGCATGTCGGGTCAGCCCAGCTCTGCCCCACAGCACACAGCTCCCCACACTCTGGCCCACTTTTCTCCCAACAGGAGTCCCTGCTCCCTGCCCAGTGGGGCCCTTATTTAAATTTCCACTCTCCTAGGAAGAAGGACTAGGAAACAGAAGCTTCTCATCTCTAGAGCTCCCTACCTTGGGGCTGGGGTGGGTCAGGCCAGGCTGGGGTGGGGGTTGGTTGCTTAGCATGGAGGCACCAGCTTGCAGAGGGGATGCAAGGGCATATTTTGCCTGCCTTTGGTTTAAAACATAGCAGAGACACTTGGAACAAATTTCATGAAAAAGCATCCTAACAAGAGAAACAGTAGGACAGTAGAATAGGCAGCAGCCTAAGGAAGTTAAGAGAAGCAAATCTTGTCTCTGTACAAAAAGGTGGAACAAGAAGATCACAAGGTCCTTTGCAACTGTGTGATTCTATAACACGTTAGATTTTCGACTGCTATGTTTTCTCAGCATTTTTCAACAGGTAGCAAACCATGGTGCAACAGAACTGTTCCTTCACCAGGACCATGTTCAGAAAGACTCAAGCATCCACATATGAAATATGTGCTTAAGTATCAGAGATTGTGCACAAAGGAAGTGTGGTCCTATGTCTTAAGCACTGAACTGGAGTCAAATATATAGATTGTACTTGGGGCTCTGCCTCAGACTTCCTGTATTGCTCTGAGCTAGTCACATGATTAGCCTGGGCCTAAATCTTTCTACTGATACGAAGAGGATAAGTTATGCTTGCATATATGACTGGTATATTATGTAAACTATTTACCATAATTACTTGAATACAAGACAACCCTGAATACAAGATGACCCACAATAACTAGATTCTATCTATAGAAAATTTAAAAATTTGTTATAATTTTTCAGGTATAGAATCTAATTATTGGAGGTCTGCCTTGAGTTTGACCTCCTCCCACTGTTACAGTAGGGAAAATAAGGGATGAGTGGGGAAAGGAAATCAGGTGGTCCCCATGCCTTCTGCAGCCCCTTCCTTCCTCCCCCTACTGTCAGACCCCACTCTCCCCGAGCGCATGGAAATGAGGGACACATGAAAACACTGGCTTTGACATAAACATGCCGGCAGTAATTTGCCTATATGAGTACCTATAGACTTAGTTCATACAGAATTGATGCATTTTTACCTTTTGTGAAACTGCTGCAAGTTTTAGCACAGGTATTCCATAAGGACACTTTTAAGCAGCATTTTGTACCTACTTATATATAGCACAAACTATGCGTGATATTTGTCTGAAGCCAAAAGGCTTATGATTTACCACATAGTTCATTGGGCTGGGCCCCAGCAGAACCAACAGCATATCAAACTATAGCTCAGCGCTGCCCGTTTATAAATGTCTCGTTTTGTGCAAAGACATACCTGATCACAGTCAGCAGAGCTCACGGGGAATTTTGCTTTTAGTTAACTGCTGCTGTACAGCCAGCTGGGGGAATTTAACTTTTTTTTTTTTCCTAGTGGGCCTCAGTTGAAGTGGAGGCTGTTCGTTGCCTGTAGACAGTAGGTATGACTGATACGCCTCGATGTATGTTACAGTCGAATAAAGTAGGGACCTACCTAACTCACAGTGAGAGAAAGCAATTTTCACAGCTTGGTTGCAACCCAAAAAGCAGATTTCATGGGCATTTTGCAGCAGAGCCGCCCGTTGGGCTGACTGGCAGAAAGGCCTCGCCCCTTTTTGCTGATTGGCAGAGAGGCCCCAGGGAGAGGAGGGACAAAGGGGCAGCTGCCATCTTGACTGCTGGCTCCCTTCATGTGGCCATGCCCCTTGGGGGTGATTGATGGAAAGACATGACAGGGCAGCTGCCATAACCCGCCAGCACCTTTCCCTCCCAGGTGGGCTGCAAGGTCAGGCCACAGCAGCAGTGAGGACTGCTGGCTCCCACTAGGAAGCCAACATTTTATTTTATTAATTTTTTTTGGTTGATTTCCTGGTAAATTGTGGCAAATACCATTTTTTTGGTGGCAATCACCATCTTTTGTGGTTTCTGCAAACATCATGAAACTGCGATTTAAGTAGGTTCCTACTAACGAGGGAAGCCTTGTGGCGTGGAAGCCATGATGGCAACACATTTAATTTCTGGGGGTTGTGGAAGAGAAGGAGCAAATCCATTACGACTAGGAGGTCTAAAATCAAAAAGGCCACTTTGTATTCTGTTCCTCCTCAATCATGAATAGGTACAACCCCTTCCTGCCCATCCCACCGGCATCAGTTTACGGATCTGACTGTGCACAAAGGGAGGTGAAGGGAAGCGTAATACATCACAGTAGGGGACATTTCAGAGTACAGACTTAAAAGCTGTGAAAGGGAATTACCTCCGTTCCTCCCCATAACGCATGAGAGAGAGGAAACTCTTATTTTACATAGTGAGGTCCTGGTCCATGGCTCAGACTCTTAGCTTCTACTGCAATATAATTAATAGTCAGCTATATTGCACAGGCTACCTTTGTGATTTTAGCTTGCAACATGGCAGGGGGTCGGACTAGATGATCTGTCCAGGTCCCTTCTGACTCACTGATTCTATGATTAGTTATACTAGTGATAAAGCCTGCTATGGTGCTTCCTCCTCACTGAAGCCAGATAGGCAAGTATCTTTTGCCTTCAAAATGATATATAAATTGGAACAAGAGAAACAATAGACCTAAACCTTTTCCTCAAGTTTCCCCTAAATTCTGCACATTATGTTTAAATATTTGGAAGTAGAGGAGGAAGAGGCAGGTGAAAAATAAGCTGTTAGGAGAGGGGGAGAAAGAGAAGAAAAAAAATTTACCAGCTGGTCAGAAAGTGCCCAGGTAGCTTTTGGCTGTTGCTGTTGCATCAGGTTTAAGAGTCATCCCACAAAGAACATTTCCCAAACTGTTCATGTACCACACTGGGATGACACCAAGGCTTTTTGCAGATCTTCCATGAAAAACTCTAAGAGATGCTCATCTCAGAACAGACGGATGGTGGCTGGGGCATTTTTCTGGGAAAGGGGAGACCAGGTTCAAGTTTCTGCTCTTACCAGTTCAGGCAAGGGATTTGAACAGCCCAGATCTAACGCGGATGCCCCAGGCCCCAGGTTACCCGCGACTCCAAGGCAAGTCTCAGCTCCATCAAGACGGTTCCCATGAAAAGTTTCAGTTTTGACAGAATGACATTTTCTGATGAAAAACTGTTTTGTCAGAAAATTCCCAGCCAACTTGAGAACACCACTCTGCGTGCCTGAATATGGTAAACAGCAGCTGCCTGTGTGTCTGGCAGTAGAGATTAGTTCATCACATTATGCTCCTACCTCAAACAACTTACTTTTGCTGAGATGTAGGTGATCTAAGCCCTACGCAAGTGAGGCAAAGGATAAACTAATGTATTTCCCTTACCAAGGTAAAGGATAGCAGCATAAAACCCTATCCATGTAAAGCTCAACAGCAGCAGTGAAGTCCCTATTGGGCTTTACGGAGGCTTTTAGCATTTCCTATTTGGGATTAAAAAAAAAAAAAGAAGTAATCATCTAGGAATCTATTTCCTGCTCCTTCACACACACAGACAAGTCACACCATCTCTCCAGGCCTCAATCCCCCATCCTTAAATTCTGTAAGTCAGAACTTAGCATTTTTTCTAATGAAAACCCTTCACTTAAAGTGGATCGTGCCCTTTTTTCAGCAATTCCCTCATCTCATTTTTAAAGCTATAGGTGTGATCTATGAAAACAATACCCTATTTTTTTATTGCTGTTCCTTCATTTCTTCAAAGAGGAGCATTTTCTTGAAGGCTGAAAAATCTCAGTTTCATGAGCCATTTTAAATTGGCAGCAACAATTTCTGCGAGGTAAAGACTTGAATGCATAAGAAAATTCAGCCAGAGCAAGACATTTGTCCCATGCCCTGACCTGTCTTCTAAACAAACACAAAGTTTATCATTAATTTATTTGGTTTTAAATGGCTTGAAACATTTTGGACTATTCTCCCTCTGCACCTCACTCTCCACATTGAGACTGTCACTCTTTAGATAGCTACATATGTCGCAGCGCACCAAGGACTGTAGCTTGAACTGTGCTAGTAATAGCATTGGAAAACAGTTGTCAGACACTCTTCAGCGAGAACTGTGATTGATAACTGTTTTCCAACACAGTTGTTACTACCATAGCATAGTTACAGGAAAGTCTTCTTGTTTAACATACATAAAAGCACAATTAAGGTATGGATTATTCCGCCTCTAGTTAATTTACAACCTATTGCTGTATATAGTATTAATATTATTGCAGGCCTGGGAATAGCATTGTGAGCTTGGTATAAATGCACAGCAGGGTAGATGGAATTGATGTTATATAACCCATGAATGCACACAGGATTTAGCCAAATAACTGCATGCCCTTCACCTCTTTGCTGATCTTTCAGTTTGTGACAATGAGAGTTAAGAGTAAATATGGCAGGGCCACATTTGAAAAATCAATTTAAGGAAATAAACCTAGTAATAAACGATCCTTTGTGATGTGGATCAAACTAAAAATTTGTTCAAGGATTGATTTAAGTGGTCTTAGTGATTCAGGAGGAGATGGGTGAAGTTATAATTAGTTCAGGTTTATTAGAGACGTCACATCATAATCAATAGTAAATTATGTGACCTGCTGTAAAACAATGTGATGAATAGTCTTGGGGTTTTTTAAGCTGCAGAGAGCCAACACCGTTTAGGTCCCAATAGCACAATACCTGATCATCTCACACTTTTCTAAAGCAGGCAGTCCCAGAATACAACCACTTTTCCCCATATTATACTGATGGTGAACCAAGGCCTAAAGAAGCGAAGGCCCAGACCTGCAAAAGGAGTCCAGTGCCTAAATCTCATTGATTTCAACGGGAATTAAGCACCTAAATACCTGTGGGCCTGGGCCTGGGCCTACTGGGAGACTTGGCTAATCATTAAGGCAGAATGACTGACCTCATTCCTAGCCCAGTTGTTTCAAGTCAGATATATGCCTACTATGACAGGCAGAAAGCATTTGTCCTATCTCTTTCATTTCATCCCTATTTTCAAAAGGAAAACCACAATACTGGAAAGAAGAGAATAATACTGTCCAGTTAGCCAATGCCCAAATTTTGTTATTAAAAAAATGTGGTTCTCTTATCCAGCTTTTTGGACCACGTCTCGTTGGCTGAGCTATAAGCGTTAATGTGTTAGCACTTTCCTGCCAAACACAGCAGTAGTCAGGGTAGAAGTGGTAAAGGAAACAACATGAACACAGAGTGGAACGATAAGACAAGAAATCACGTTGCTCCCCTTTTCAGATTACTGTGTTTGCAGTACACCCTTAGGAACTCTGGCTATTACATGTTACCTAGCCTCTTATTTTCATTCAGTAAATGCCTCCGTGTATTTACAACTGTAATGTTAAATGAAGTACAATCTGGTCAGCAGCCCCTAAGATCATGCCAGATGACCTATTTTCAGCTAGAAGTAATCATCTACAAGGCATTGAGGACATTGTTGGAAAGGTTGCCAAGAGTCCTCTGTATACTGGTCACTCACAGTTTCTCCGCATTTAGCTTTGACTGCTCTCATAACTGGAAACTATAAACCAGCCTATTTTATTACACGTTTTCAGCTGGTGAAGGAAAAGCATAAGTCATGCAACCGAATGCTGGAAGACTTAACAAACAAGTCGGGGGATTATGCAGGCCTTTCAGACAGCTCTCCTAAAAACATTCCTGGCTGCACAGAAGACCAGAGGGCCATCATGAGTTGTCACTTGTTTGGGAGAACTGGTCAAGGAAAATATTTTGCAGTCTGGATAAAGCAAATAATGAAGATGTTGCCAGGGAGCAAACAGCTTTCATCCCAATGACCATGGAAAGTCTCTGAAGGCAGAGGAGATGCACCGTCATCCCACTGTCCTGCGGTGAGCAAGTTGCACAAGGGTACAGCTCTCAGCATGAAGTACAGCTCGAGCATCAACAGACTCCCTGAGACCTCTGGTTCCACCACTGCCCCAGAGCCTGGGAGGGTATGAGAAGTAACTATGAAGTAAGCTTGTTCCAGCTTCGATTGGGAGAGGAGGAAAAATGTTTCCCTCCTTACCATGGGGATATGCAGCACAGCTTACTCCACACAGGCTGGGCACCAAGTCCAATATTTGACCTTGAAGTCAGGGTAACCTGTTCTCTCTCTTCCCTTTCCCCCTAGATGTCAAATGTTTTAGAAGGCTAGGAAGGTAAAGAGCTGGAATGAACGTTTTCCTTGTAGCCTGCACATTTCACAAATCTTTAAAGCTTTCATACCGGTTCATCACCTGTCAAGAGATAAGTCATAAGGAAGTCCGGCACTCCAGAATTTCACTGAGGGATCTAGAGACCACAGGGCATGTAGGGTTGGGTACTTCATGTGAAAAAAAGGTTTCAGGTTGTTTTTTTGTTTGTTTTGTTTTTAAAGGTAAATACTGTATTTTATTGATTAGTTTTAAAAATAGTGCTCTCTAGAGGTTGGGTCAAGTTTACAGCCACAGATATAACTGGTGTTAGGGCTTTCTACCCAACCTGGAATCCAGAATGAAAGTGGCATTTTGTAGGAGTAAATCTTGCTCCCGTTTAACAAATTTGCTGCTGACTTTGCAGGATAGAGCCCAGAATATAGACGGCACAACCCTTGTTCCATTATGGACAGCTGTTCAAGAAGGTGGCACTTCCACTATTTTAAAATACTAGGGAATGGATGGTATATAGCAGACATCTGACCCTGAAAATGTCAAGCAGGACATCTATTTAATGTGAGCAAAAAAGCACGTGTACAGCCTTTTTCCAATTCTCCCCTTGTTCTTCCAACGTGACTCTTCAACATCTCTGAAACCCTACATGGTCCCTCCTTTTGGAGGGATCGGATCTATTGCATCAAAAAGCATGCAGGAAGTTCTAGCGCATAAAACCAATTTTTGCATACTTTTGTCTGGGCCAGGACTGCTACTGATTCTGAAAATACCTTACCCTTTTCCCCCCTTTTATTAAAGGCTCTTTTATGTCTGTTTAAAAAAATACCAAACATTAGAACTAAAGTCTAATGTCCACCAGTGCTAACGTTTAGTAGTCTTGTTGAGTGACTCCAAATCAAAAGATAGGGCTTTCTAGTTAAAAAAAAAAAAAAAAAAAAAAATTTCAATGTCTACTAAAAATGTCTGGCTTAATTTTTTAATCCGGTAGATGCTCTCTTCTTAGACTTCTTGTTTTTAAGAAACACTGTATTACACGTCTGTTATGAGATCTACCTAGCCATTGTCAGCTGGCAAGGTTTTGAAGGTAGAAGAACAGGCTACAGCTTACTAAGAAAGCCACATTTGTTTCTTGGTTAATTCTTTCTGCTTCCCTGCTACCCAGTGGAATTTGCTGAAACCAAGGTCATAAGTCATTTGGTACAGCAACTTTTGTCTGTAGGCTGCCCAGCACAACACAACCTTTACGGAGGAACCTACCTGCTTTGGCAATATAAATAGTAAGGCCAGCTGATGTCTTGTTAAAGACAGGATTCTGTTTGCAGCGATTCAGCCCACAAAGCATCTCTAGCTGACACAGCTACCTGCTACACTAGCAAGGGAAGCAAGGAGGATGCACGTTTAGGCACTCTGCTTCTGAACAGCCCCAGTTTGAAGTTGCAGCAATTCAGAAAAATCCACTGGAAACTCAAACTGACAGCTGAAAAAAAAATTAGGAGAGGCAGGGAAGTCTAATTAACTCTCAGTGAAAACAAAGAGCTAATGAACTGGCTCTCAAGTGCTTTTCAGGATGCAGTTCTTTTCATTTGGGGAGATGCTCTTGCACATTTTGTCAGCAGTGCAGCACTGGGAAGATCTAAATGTTGCCCAGGAGCCTGATTAACAAGCGTGCTTCTGCTGGAGACTGCTTTAGCTCTTTGGCAAGGCCCTCGCTTCATAGGGAAATGGGCATGTCACAAGCAGGAACAACGCGTGTGCATGGCTGAATGTCGGAGTCCATGCAGAACCTGCCGACTGCTGCTCACTTCTTCCTTGGCTGCAGGACTCAAACTGGAGCAATCAGTTGTCCCCAGGAAGGTTGTCCTGGCAGAACACTAACCCCTAGCAGGGAGTTGCATAGTTTTTATTCCATTTTCCCAAAGGTGGGGGTGGAGGGCACAGAGAATTGGATACTTTTCCCCAAACTTGTGAAATACAAACGAAGATTTTTAAACTGCTGGAGTTCAGTAGCTTAATAATCTTTCAAGAAAAAATGATGAGAAAGATAAGACAAGATTTTGTCTGGATGATTTTGTCAAATTTAAGTACATTCAAGGAATTCCCAGTGCTGCTCCATCCAGCATACCACTAATGCTGGACTTGGACACAGCCAGCTTCATCGGGTAACTGGATGCATAGATGTAAGCCTACTTTGAGTTTCGGTATAGCATCTGCATTTGAGCCTTGCATAGGTCTAGTGCAGGGGCGGGCAATTATTTTGGGCAGAGGGCCGCTTACTGAGGTTTGGACAAGCCATTGAGGGCTGCATGACAGGCAGCCCAGAGCTGATTAATTTTCTAAATTTTTAGGGGGCCTGTGGGCTGGACAGAATGGCCTGGCAGGCCGCATCTGGCCACAGGCCATATTTTGCCCACCCCAGGTCTATCGTGACAGAATTACGAGTGCTAATTTTGTTCATACAAGTGGATTTTTTGGTTCCTTTTTCACTTTGAGGGAGTCTCCTAACAACTTATTGAGTGATGAGGTCATTCCTCCTTCACCCAAATCAACTGTTAGTTCTTGAACTCCGGCATGGTCTATAACAGCGGTTTCCAAACTGACAGATTGCACACCACCAATTTAAAACGATACAACCTTACGCACCACCAGGAAATTTTTTATCATATCAAGTAATTAAGGTGTACCACTGACAGGTTGTCTGAGCACCACTGGTGGTACCTGTACCACAGATTGGGAACCGCTGGTCTACACTAACTAGCCGTGTCAGCAGACCCACCCACACCTCCTGCTGCCTGCTGCGCCCCTTCTACAGCTCTGCTTACTCCGAGTTCACTGTGCTCCCTGCTGGCGCAGCGGAGAAAGAAGAACTGCCGGGATTTGGCAGGAGCCACGTGCAACAGGCAGAGCCACCTAAGTAGAGCAGTGCCCTGGGAATGTCCTGTGGCAGCTGCCATCATCCATCCTAAGCTCAGGCAGCAGAAGCAGCCGAATTCAGAAAAGGCCGTAGTCCTCCCAACTATTTAGATATTTTCAACTGATTTGGGGTTGTATTCTACTCTCTTCTCCTACAACACACCTGGACAACTCTTCCCCCATCCCCAAGGCTTCCCTCTCCCAAATGAGGGAACAATCACCAATCAGCCACAACTCATGAGGTCTGCTTAAGCATGGAGTAAATGCTTCTCTCAGTGAGGGTCTATGCACAGGGATCGACTTAATTCATGATTTTGTGGAAACCATGAATCTGGGATTGTCTGCAAAATCAATTTACAGCCCACAAAAATTGTTTAGTCTCACTGTGATTTAGGTATGGCCCTATCTATGCATCCTTCATAATAAACCTGGGGTCCAGTTACTGCCCACCTTACAATGCTGGAGTGGCTTCTCTCCCATCCTCCACCACCCCATTTAACCAATTAAAGGCTTTGCATACAATTTTTAATTTACTCTTAATGGCAGAACTGTTGGTGTATTATAATCTGAACTTCTGTCTTATGCCATGTGTTAACTGACTCGTTGGAGCTTTGTGAGGTTTCCATGAATGCCGCTTGAAAAGTAAGTTTGGGGAGAATCATATTAAATAGAGAAAGAAAAATGAATTACTAGCTATGCTGAAAAATCTAGGCCAGGGTTTTCCTTACTAAGTTTCCAGGTATCTTTCAAACAGTAACAGATATCAGGAGCCTTAAAATATGCACACTGTTACAATGCTTGCTGATTAAAAGCTGACTTAGAGTGCTTAGTAAACTTAAGACATGAGCAGCGAATATTAAAATCATCGTGTCATCAGTTTTTTTGAAGCCTTATATAAACACTGTGCTGCTCATTTATTCCTTTTCTAGCTCTTTCTCCCCATGCAAAATCTGGTGAGAGAACATCCTTTGGAAAAAAATCAGGTGTTTAAAACACGGGGGCCTGGGCTCAGGTTAAAACAGTGATGATATGGAGGGGCTGAGAGCAGACAACGTGACCCTCCTCATGCACAGGAAGAAAGATGCATCCTAAGCTGTTTTTACCTGAACCTTACAAAAGAGCAGCAGCACAGGAACAGACTTTGGTGTTACGACTTTGATAGGGGAAGGAAAATGCCAAGGGATTTAAACAGGGAGAAACTCGCTGACAGAATGAAAACCCTTCCACTTGCCTAGATTGTGAGTGTAAAATGAATGTATTAGAGAGGAGAAGAGGACACTTTTGCAAGTGTTTTTAAGGCTTTGTAACAATCAAGTGCTTCATGTTCTGGTCCCCCGGCTTGACCTGCTCCACCTGGGTCAAAAGAGCTTCTCTTGGAGCCTGCTGAGGAAAGACTGAACTCTGCACCTTCCCCATATCGGTGCCTTGTCTTCTCTTCCCCATCGCCGATAGCACCACCAGAAAGGGTGAGGAACCAGTAGATTCATACTCCCTCTCTCACTCCCAAGTTCCTCTGAATTAGCAGGGGTGCAGAGAGACTTTTGTCCCCATCACCTTTACACTGCAGTGTCTGAGCATCTCAATCATTACTGAATTTAATACTGGGAGGGAGGGAAGGATCACACCTATTTCACAGGCAACACATGGAGAGATTAAGAGATTTGCCCAATGTCGGACCGAAAGCCGGTTGCAGAGGAGAGAACATATTCTAAATCTTAGCTCTGCGCTAGGATCCTAGATCTGTGTACCACAAAATACTCCTTCCTACCAGCACCCATGAGGCTATCTCCAGGGTCACCTCTGTATCCAAAAAGCTTTACTAGAACTGCTTGCAATATCATATAGACCCACTGACCACTGAGAGAAGACAGGCACAGCTGTTAAGGCATCTCACAGCCATCTCAGTGATGGAAGCTTGAGCCCCATTTCAGACTTACTCCAACAATGCCCCAGTCAACTTAGTTATAAATGGATAGTTGGTCATTTTGGCTGGCTGGTTAAAAGGCAGCTGGGCAAGACGCTAGCTGCATCACTCCCTGGTGTGCTGCTGCCTATGAAATTAGGCCACCATTAGACTTGAGCAGACCTTTGACCTTTTCTGACTTACCACTGGCTGAAACACTGTAGCCATCGTGTCGACAGGAAGTTCAAATACACTGTGCAGTTTATACTTATTAGAGCTGTTGTGCAAATTAGTTAACACACAACTAGCTACATTAATTGAATGTTTGTTATAACAGACACACTCACGCCGGATTCAGAAGCGGATGGCGCCAACGTCATGTGGATGTCATCAGGGGAAGCCGCCAGCAAAGCTTAGATTTGCACAGAATAGTTTGGAGGTGGAAGGATGTGGCTTAAAACATTTTGTACTGTAAACAAGCCACGTCCTTATAGTGAACTCCAGCCCTCTGAAGCCTTTCAGGGCAGTTAGTGCTCCTTTGAGCTTGGCTTTGGGTATGTTTGCTCCCTGATTTCTCTCATTTGATGACATCTTCCCTATTAGCAGCAAGCACAGCATGACAGTATCTACCAGCTGATTTCCCTCCAACGCATCCCTCTCTGTCCAAATGGAAACTGTGACCCTGTTGAGGCATACGCTGAATTTCTAGTCAGGGTTATTTATAATTCAGAGCTAGCCCTTCACATGCTGGCATTTTCCAGACTAACAGCCAACTGGTGATCTCCTCACGGGCCTAGGAGCCAGATCTAAATAGTGCCGATCCCATCTCTGTCACTAGCAACCATCTGCAATCCCAGACAAGTTACACTCTGTGCCGAAGCTTGTTCATCTCTGAAGTGACGGAAAATACATTCAGGACTTCTCTCACTGGGGGGCTGCAAGGAATTATTCAGTAGCTCTTAAAGTACTTGTCTACACTAGGCACGTCTACACATGCAGTGGTTACAGCGCAGTCATTTAATACTGGCTTAAGAAAGCATTAAATGACTGCACAGTAACTGGCTTTACTGTGCAGTCCCAATGCCGCATGGCTATTTTAGCAGCTACTGCACAGTAGCATCAGCGTCACGGTACATGCCCGATGACACTACATCATCGTAGCAACAAGCTACAGTGATGTAGCTCATCACTGTGATGATATAGTGTCTCGTGTAGACATGCCCGCTATGTGGCAGCAAGTCCTGACAAGAGATGCTCAAGTACACCCCACCCACACTGGTAAGATGACTTTGGACTCATCCTTGGAAGGTGCTCTCAGGTGTGGCAGAGACAGGGTGCTGGAGGAAATGAAGAAGAAAGAAGCTGGAGCAGCCTGACCAGCCTGCCTGCCTCTGACCACAGGTGAGCAGGACGTGCTCTGGCCTGTCATTCCTTGGACTCCCCATCGCTACAGCATCCTCAACCCCTGGATTCTACGCAGGAAGATACTAGGGTAGTGAAAGGAAAGCTCCAGTCCTGGACAGTGCTTCGTGCATCAGCCCTCTTTGTTTGCATGCAGTGGAGTCTGCAATGAGACACAGGTACATGTAAACATGGAAGGCTGCAGCTTGGGAAACTGTCTGTAATACTTTGGTGAGGAATACAGCCTAGGGCTATTCTTATTGGAGGCTGCTATGTACAGCTTGTTCCTCTGGTACTCAAAGGGTTACCTACTACACTTATTTGTGACTGTCACTGCTTAAAAAAAAAAAGGACTTAGTGCCCTTCTCCCATTTACTTGCTGCAGAACCTACAATTCTATTGTACAGTTTCTAGTGTACAGCCAAAGGCCGCTCTCAGTATACGGTAAAGGCAAGGAAGGATTTTATTGTTGCTGGATGCAAACAAGCAATGGCCACTGCAGTTAATCTATCCAGGCAGTCATGGTTTTTGTGTATATATTTTGATTAAAATATGTATGTAAACAAAGATGCAAGTGAGATGCAGTCCCTCTGGCAAATAATCAGTACAACCTTCCAGCATCTAGCCACTTACCATCTCAGCCCCGAGGTTCCTGGCTAGTTACCAGCCTGACTACATAATGCATGTTCCCATTGCATGTCAGCATTGTATTTTATTTGGTTTTAATTCATGCTAATGCACCTTGTGGATATGCCAGTAAGAACCATTAAAAAAAAAAGGGGGGTGGGGGAAGGGGGTGGTGTAAACAAATGATGCCAAACTCACGCAGCCTTTCAGAAACCTATGGCTGCACCTAGTGAGGAAAATGAACCTTTGCACACTTCTATAGCACTTTCAAAGTGTCTCCAACTGCTTCACACGGTACTTAGTTTCACAGTTTGTAGGGTCGGAAGGGACCTGAGCAGATCATCAAGTCCGACCCCCTGCCATGGCAGGAAAGAGTACTGGGGTCAAACAACCCCGGCGAGATGTTCATCTAGCCTCCTCTTCAAGACCCCAGGGTAGGAGCCTGCACCACCTCCCTTGGAAGCTGGTTCCAGATCCTAGCCGCCCTGACCGTGAAGTAGCGCCTCCTGATGTCTAACCTAAATCTGCCCTCTGCCAGCTTGTGAGCGTTATTTCTAGTCACTCCTGGCAGTGCTCGGGGGAACAGGGACTTCCCCAGTGCCTGCTGGTCCCCTCTGACTAGTTTGTAACAGGCCACTAGATCCCCCCTCAGCCTTCTCTTGTGGAGGCTGAACAGGTTCAGGTCCCGTAGTCTCTCCTTGTAGGGCCTGCCCTGCTGCCCCCAATCATGAGAGTGGCCCTCCTCTGGACCCTCTCCATGCTGTCCACATCCCTCCTGAAGTGTGGCACCCAGAACTGAACTGAACTGAATCCTCACAAAACCCCTCTGAAGAATTGTACTGGTTACGGATGGATGTATAGAGGCCCAAGACATTAGAAATCTTGTCCATATGCGTCCCTGGACAAGTCAAGTTACAGAGACATGAGCAGGACCCAGGATTCCTGACTCCCCTGTTTCTCCACCACCTAGTCACAAGCCTGAACTCCCTAAAAATGGCAAAAAATGTGTGAACCTCTTTGCCCTATATATCACTGCCTCAAAGTAGTGTTAACTTCAGAGCCTTGCTAAAGCCATTAAAATGCTATTATTTCAAAATAAACTTTGGAAATATGACAGAAGCTAGAGAAAACTACTAAAGGGTCTTGCCTTAGATATAGGGCCATATCTATTTGACAATATCTGCATCAATTTCAGTGTATTATTCCTCACCTTGTAACACTCCTATCTTGGTATCATTGGGGAGCAGCTGCTCTCCTGTTTCTGATCTTTGTGCCAGGATCAGTGCTTGGAAAGACATAACCAGTCACAAAAATGCATTTTGGGCTGCTAAGACCCAAGCGCTGGTGCCTCATTTCAGCATGACACTGAAGCATGTGCTTAAATGTAAATTAAGTATATGCTTCAAATTCTACTGCTTTTAGTTGTACTTGCCAAGGCAAGTCTTCAGCTACTTTGCAAGTCTCCTATGAACAATTTTAGCACTGATCCCACCTGAACCAACAATACAACTCCTGTTTAATTCAGGACAGCTGCAAAGCTTTGATGGAAAAAATATAACACTACACTGATGATAAAGTTGGGGGAGAATTCACTAACATGCAGAATCACATAGGTATATTCATAAAGCAATCAAACATGGCAGATACATGACAGTTCATTGCTATTACGATATATTTATGTATATCGTATATATTTACATATATATATTTATGCTTACTTATATATATGTAAGCATGTGCTCATGCCCTAGCCCTTCCTGTGGTCAAAATTCAAAACAAAAACAGAAAGCAGGAGGGGGCTGGTGAAAAGCTTAAAGCCACAGGCTTGTCTGTTTGCATTCCTGCAGCCTGATCATCGCACTAATGAGTGTGTATTCATTTACATGTCTTGCTCATTGACTTGTTTTGTTTTGTTTGTTTTAGTATTTTTCTTAAGAGGAAAAAAAAAAATCAATACAATTGAGTGATTAATATCCTCAAATGCTGGCACTGCAAGCACTGGCTTCTAGCACTGAAGCACCTCAGGTTCATAACTACTAAAAGAGTATAAAAACAGATGGTCAGATAGGTACTTAAAAAGTAAAAACCACAGGTACTTAAAAAGGTAAAAAACCTATATTGCATTTAAGGGTAAAAGCAGACTTGGGTTTTTACCAGGTCTGACCGTCCCATAAAACCAGGTATCAGATTTCTCTGGGACAAAGCCTTTTATCCTGCAATCCTGGAGCAGTACAAGCCCATTGTCCCATTTTAACAACCTGTGAAGTATCCAAGAAGACTTTTTCCAGGGACAATGGGAACTAATTCAAGTTAACTGCCATTCAAGCGAAGGATTGTCTCAGTGGCAGGATTCAGTGTGGGTGGGTAGATGCACAGAAAACAAGGTGATAACAGAAATGTTGCTGTGGGTCAGTCTGGTATCTTGTGAGCCGGCAGAACAAGCCAAACAGGAAATTTTCTGCCACAGAAAGCTGGGATCCTACATCCCCACTGGCACACAGACTGGGTTAGGAAATCGGCTGGATATTAGACCCTGCGCCAATCTTGAATCATTCAAGATGCTTTCGCATATGCATAGGACTCTGCTCCAGCAAAATTTTTTTCCAGGTGCCAGATATCGCTGGGTGAGGAAAACCTGCTACAAAAGTTGATACGGGTTGTGGGGATGGATTCCCCCACAAGTGACAGCACATATTTGTTCAGAGTTGAAACACTTATTCTTCGTGAAGACCTGTTCAGGAAGGTTTTCATTCTCTCTTAAATTAATTGTGTCTAAACATGCTATCAGCTGCTCCAGGACTTAAGCCGGCAATTCCAAAGGTCTGAACCAAGGGTCGAGTTTTGCCACAGGTGTTAAGTAATGTTATAAGGAAAGCGTGCAGCCACACAGCTGATGAGAAACGTCGCTCCAGGCGGGCTCTGCATATTCCCATCAGTGGCATTCGGCCACTGGCACCAATGAGCTCATGCAACCTTCTAGCAAGCAATGGACTCTGACCCACACGATGATTTAGAGGGCTATCATTTTACAAGAGGACGAGGATGAGTGGTTAAGGTCCTAACTTGATTTTGGGAGACAAGCCTGCTCTGACACAGGCTTCCAATGAGGCCTTGAAAAAACACCATAGTAGGTCTGTGCCTCAGCTCCCCATGTGCAATCATCTCATTAGAGTTTCTCTGCCTCACCAGGATCAGGGGAAGATAAGGACCATTGTTGTGAGATGCCCAGATACTGCAGTAATGGGCCTGGACAAAGCCAGGAAGGAGGTGATGGGGTGTGACCACACTCCCTTCAGCTGTGCAGCAGGCACATACGGCTGTTACAGATGTGCTCCCAGAAGTGGTGGTCGCTTTAGAGTGGTTCAGCTGCTCTAATTAAAGCGCCTGGAGAGTCATGTCTATCAGTATCCCCATACTGGAAAATGGTAGTGGGGGTGCTTTAACTAAAGCATCCCCCACTGCCATTTTTCAGTGCAGGAACACCAATACACTTGACGCTGGAGTCCGCTGGAGTGCAGTAATTACCACGCTCCAGCAGACTCGAGTCTGCTCTAACGTGCTGCAATTACAGCATGCTGGAGCAGCCTCGCTGTGCGTATATAGGTGCCCATAGCGTGTTCTCTGAGCTTGCCAGCTGATCAGTGCAAACTCTGGCCTGAGCCCCTGCTTTTGCAGAGCTCCAGAGCCCAGAGGGCGAGCACTCAAAATCCAGGATGGGGAGGACAAGGGAAAAGAGGAGATGAGAGGCAGCAGCACCCACCCCCTGGGCTCCAGAGCCATGCAAAAGCAGAGGCTCCAGCCGGAGCTTGCTCCAAACAGAGAGCTCCTGCGAAGCTCTGCTAAGAGCCGTGCAGACATGCCAGCGAACTTGCACACAGCACTGTGCTGGCACCACGTGCCCTTGGTGATGGGAGCAAACAGACGCCTCAGACAGAAACCTGCCTTCTCTGTGGCTCGCTGGGCTACATTGTACAAGACCACTTGTGATGCACTCTCCATTTTGAGATGCTACATGAGCGCATAGCAACGCACTACTGCAACGTAGCGTCGGCGGGCGCAAACTGTGATGCCGCAGCTGTCGCCATAGCAATGCGCTCCCTCATTATAGTGTGTTGCTACGGCGACGTAGCTGCTAAAAATAACCGCGCACTGCTGGCACAACACAGTACAGTCTGTTACTACATCGTCATTTAGGACTTCCAAAAGGAAGTCCTAAATGACAATGCAGTAACAACGGCGCCGTAGGGGCCCAATGAGAATGAAGGATGACCATAGTGTTCCTCCCCCACCCAGGAAAGGAAACCTAAAATTTGAAAGGGGCAGAGTGGGAAAGGGACTGCTTCAATCCAATCATTGCATTTGATCCGAGACCTCCAACAGCAACATGAGAGCATGAACTGCCAAAGGAGAAAGGGGATTAAAATCCATGTGGGAGGGCAGAATGGAAATAAAAGCCTGGTGGAGAGAGATGCTAGTCCTTCAGGGCCACTTTGGAGGTAGAGTGGCACTGGAGGGGGGAGGGAAGCCACCATTTGTTACAGAGGTAAAGCTCTGTTTCGTCTCCTGTCTGTATTTTTTTCCACTTTTTATTTTTGGGTCTTGCAACATTATACAGTATTAAATCGCGCATAGCCAGAATAGCAGCCTTCAGTGCCCTCATCCAGAATGCTTACGGAGCATCAAAAACAGCTCAGGAGAATGAGGCCATTACCACAACATTAAAATCCAATTTCCACAATCATCTTCATATGAAACCTTCGGTTCTGAAATTTATCAAAGCTAAATGACTATTAGGAGGAGCAAGAGGAATAGCATGCTGCTATCTTGGCAAAGTACTCCCCTTGCGGATCTTAGCATACTGGCAGAGCTGCTCTTTGTACTAGCACTAGGCCAGTATAGTGACCTCTCCCCTTCTCCCCACTCCTGAAAGAAAACCAGTTTGCTGCTCTAACCATGTTTCTACACTGGTTCTATGTTGCCACACAGCACAGCACTCAGGAGTCCCGCTTCTTCGTCCTTTAACACCGCTGTGTTAGCACAGGTCAACAGCATTAGGCACAGCCCAACAGAAGAAAGGCTTCAACCCACTTTTCCAGGATAAGTTACAAACTGGTGTTTTACAGTGCTTGCAAAGTTCACCAGTCCTCCCCCTCTGAAAATCCTCACATTGCACCCCAGTAAAGGGAGACTGCAAAGTGTTATAATGGAAGCACCAAGATACTGATGCTAATCAAAGGGTTTGACAAAAATCCAAGATAAACCCTACATTAATACTGTTTTTGGAAAAGATTCAGCCCCTATGCTGAAGCTATAATGCTTATGATTAAAAAATTGTCCTAGTGATAAAAACTCCCAAGACCATTATCTTGAGCCAACATACATGTTAGCAGAAAATGAAAATGTTTAGATAAGCATGGAAGGAGCCTAATTTTCACTGCTCTACCCAAACTAATGCAAGAATTAAACACTATCAATGCTGATGAATGAAAATGTTAAACAGATGAAAGAATGATTAAAATCTATGCGACTGATCCGAGGGGGGCCGCACGTAGAATATGTTGCAAGATCGTAGGGGTCTTACAGCTAACCACTGGTTCTTGGATCCAGGGCACCTGGCTAGGTTTCCCAGGGTAGAAACAGACATTACATCTGTGTCACCGTAAAAATTGTGACACAACAAACAACAGTCTAAAATAGTGCCGCTTCATTGCAGTGGCCATCTGTTTGGTCTGTGGCAGAAGAGTGCCGACAACATGGAGCTGCCTGCACTTTTCAGCTATTGCAGGCAGCTGCTCTGGGGGCTTGAGGCGCCCAATTCTGCGCACCCTGGGAATATCTATACAGGATCAAGCCCCTCAAACCCCCATAGCACCTGCCCAGCTTTACCCACTTATAGAGACAAGCCCTATGGTATCTCGGGACACCTCTCTGTGAATGGGGAAAGTCAGTGTTTCCTGCTTACAGAGAAGATCCATCCCGGGATCTCCAGGGGCTCATCTCCTAAGTGGGGAAACCCTGCACAGGTCCCCTGCTCCTCACAAGGGCACAGGTCAGCACAGTTCCCTGCAAGCAAGCATGGAAAGGCACAGCACCTGGGGGATTTCCAGCGTCCCTGCCTTCACGCTGGGACCAGAGCTGACCCGTGCCTCTGTGAGAAGCACGGGTCGGTGCGGGTCCCAGCGTGGAGGCACATGGCACTGTGAATTCTGAGTCTTGTCTCGTCTCACGCTTCCTTGCCAGGACCCATGCTGCTCTCGGGTCCCAGTGTGGAGATGCAGGGCAGTGAGAGATGAAGGGAATCCCCATGCAAGGGGAGCACATCACCAGCTGTCCCACATCAGGTCCTTTGGTGACATTTGTTTTTACCCTTGCTTTTTGCTCTTTGGAATCGTGCTGTTGTGTGGTAGTCGCTTCTCATTTTACTGCACTCAGATAATGATACAGTACTTACCTCAAACCACTTAATCAGCAAAACACTGGAGTGATTGATGACAGGCACACAGATAAACATATCTAATGCTACAGGAAAATATAATCCAAAACATTTAAAATTAGGGCATCTAAAGGCAGGCAGCCGAAGCCATACGTAGTCTGCAAGTGGCTTGTTTAGCAAAGGTTGAGCACCCAGAACTGCTGAATTGTGCATGCTCTGCATTACTGAAATCTCTAGTCCCCCAACTTCAGGCACCAAAAATTTGGGAAATGGGTTTTGGTTTGACAGGATGTCTCAAATGCATTGAATATTAGCAACATAACAAAAGGAGAAAAGGAGTTCATAAGAGCAGTTCAGGTTTTATAAAAACAGGCAGGACTGTAAACAGATACAGGTTTTCTCGGAAATCCCTCAGCTCAGTGGGAACCAGAACATACATCTGGAATCCTGTTAGCTGGAAACAGCTCTCCTTTAGGTCAGGTTATGTCACCAGTATTTGAATGAAAACTGAGTTGTGCTGTTCCCACAGATTTTTTACTTCTTGGTAATCTATAGGCTGCAGTCATGCTCTCAACCACCCTGGCACCTTCCAAAGTCAACATCCAAAAGCATCATCATGGATTCAAATGGTTGGGGAGGGGGCAGGATGCAGAGAAGGGGGAGGAGAGAACAGGATCAGATCCAGCCTCAGTAGCCTTCCATGCTTTCAGTTTTTATTTAAAAATAATAATAAACCTGGGAATTTTTCAGGGTTTATTTTCCAAACATAAAAAACAGGTTGAAATCGGGGGTAAAAGGAAGAAAAGAAAAAAACATGGTTTAAATAGGGAAAAAGAATACTATGTTCCCATGGCGGTGATGGAGGGAGTAAGGCTGGGACTAGGGAAGAGGTGCAATGAGCCCCATCGGCGGCTCCTGGGGCTGCATCAGGGAGAAAAGCGGAGGGAGCTGTCAGGTGGGGG
>NW_017728992.1:184374028-184398477 GCF_001723915.1 Gavialis gangeticus | reverse complement strand
AAAACATGGTTTAAATAGGGAAAAAGAATACTATGTTCCCATGGCGGTGATGGAGGGAGTAAGGCTGGGACTAGGGAAGAGGTGCAATGAGCCCCATCGGCGGCTCCTGGGGCTGCATCAGGGAGAAAAGCGGAGGGAGCTGTCAGGGGGGGGGGGGGGGACATGGTTCTTGTTGCTATGTGCAACCTGGGAGGGCTGAGGGATGGGGAGCTGCGTCGGGCTCTTCCCAAGGGGTGTCCCCCCCTGGATTTGCATGCTGGATGAGCAGGCTGCCCCTGCAGGCTGGGGCCAGTGGCAGAGCCAGGCTCTTGCTGGTGCTTGGGGCAGGCAGCAGCCTGCTCGTCTGGCGCACAGATCCAGGGCACGTGCCCCCTCCCCGGGAAGAGCCTGGCGCAGCCCCTCAGCCCTCCCTGGGTTCATGTAGCAGCAAGAGCCATGCCTCGCTGCCCCGTGCCCACTGACTTATAGTTCCCTCTGCAGCTGTCGTCGGCTGTTCCTGGGGCTGCTACAGCAGGGGTTGGGGTGAGTGGGAACAAGAGGAGCACTGGCAGGCACGGCATGGGTTGTCCCCACTCAGCTCAGCCCCTGCTGCAGTTGCCCCGGTAGTGGCTGATGCCAGCTGCCTGCAGCTGCTGGGCTGCGCCGTGACCTGAACCTGCCCCCACTGCCTCCCTCCAAGGCTTCACTTGTCTCTACTCACCCGATCCCTCGGTTGCACTGTGCAGTGGTGCAAGTAGCTGGCGTCAGCTGCTTCTGGGACTGCTGCAGCAGCGGCTGGGTTGAGTGGGAACAAGTGGAGCCCTGGGGGGCACAGCGCAGCTTGTCCCAGCTCACCCCAGCCCCTGCTGCAGCAGCCCCGGAAGTGGCCAATGCCAACTTCCTACAGTTGCTGGGCAGTGCTGGACCACACCCCCCCGTGGGGCTCCACTTGTCCTTACTCACCCCAACCCCTGGTGCAGCAGCCCCAGGAGCAGCCGACACCACCTGCCTGAACCATAGCATGGTGCAGCGAAGCCCAGGGGCCGGGGGTGGGAGTGGTGCATGGCCACATGTAGGGGGGACGACCCTGCACGGGATCAGAGCCAGGAGTCCCATGGGCCCATGCAGAGCACCTGGGTGCAAGGCCCACTGCATGGAGCAGAGCTAGGCTCTCCCACCCGCACCCTGCAGTGGATCTCACAGCTCCCAGAGCCTGGGGCAGGGTCACAGCCAGAGCTGCCAGGGTGCCCTGGGAGCAATTCCCGTGGCCCCTCTTGCCCTGCCCAGGGTCAGAGCCGGGAGCCCTGCATCTCCAGGCAGCAGCTCCAGCCACACTCCCCCAGCCCCTGCGCAGCCACTGCCCCCCTCTTTGCGTGCAGCCACTGCAAACCCTGCCACGTCCTGCTGGAAACCTGTGCCTCAGGTAACAAGCACTTTTAACTTACTGGCATCCCCCAGCCAAGCCAGTTCCCACTCGTGCTGGTTAACAAGGATTTTACTGTACCTGGTAAAACTGAGTGAACTGAAAAATGGGTGTAAATCAGTGAAAACCAAATAACTTCTGTAATAAAAAAAAAAAATAAAAAAAATCAGAATTTATCCATTGAGGGGGGGGGGGGGGGGAAAAAAATCGGTAAAAACTGAAAATGCGGAACACTAAACATCAGGAGTTTTACTGAAACAGAAAACCAGTATGGTTTGGGATATTTGGCCTTTCAGTGTCTGCTTTAACCCACATACACACCTTGCACAAGAAGTCATTGAGAGAAGAAGAGTCCTTTCATGGTTCATTCAGGCTGGCAAGAACTAGACGCATGCTTCTGTCCACCACAGTGTAGATTAGAACAAGCTTAGAAATTATTTACCACTATGCTGTCTAAGCTTGCTTGTAGGAGGGTTATAAACTAGTGAGAAAAAAAATAATGCACTAGCTCTGCCAGTTTTACAGTTTTCACTCTTGCTACCTTTGGCAGAGCTGTACCAGTGAAGAGGTCAGCTCCAATGAGGGCCAATTCAAAGGGTCCATATATTTCCCATGTCTACCCTTGGAAACAAGCTCAGATGTGGTAGCTCTCTATTTTGCAGCTCATTCCAGAGCCACAGCAGTATTTTTCTGAGCAACAACCACAGGTACCTGTTACTTGCCTGCACCAAAGGGTACAGGCAGCCCTTGACTTAAGATGTTTCGAGTTACAATGAACAGCACTTATGACTATAAATTGACACCGTTTCAACTTTCTGACACCAGTTTTGACTTTACAACACTTGATCCAATGGCACATCACACCAGCGAACAAGTTCACTGTGTCGCCCATCTCCCTGGAGAACGTGTCCAAACTTCAGCAAACACTTCCTTTAAGAAAGCAGACAAGACTCCAGAAAAACCTGCAGCCAAGACTCCAGCCAAGAGCCCTTCAAAAAGTCCAACTGAGATCCCTTCAAAAAGTCCAGCAAAGTCACCTCAAAGAAGTCCTTCCAAATGAATGTGACTGCTATTTACAATATAAATACTTTTATGTAGCTACATTACTCATCTATAATTGATTGAGTACAAAATTCTAGGGTATTTTTGGTGAAAATAGGGTATCGGGCCTTGGCTCAGGAACCAATCCCCCATTTATAACATTGTTCCTATGGGAAAATCAGTTCCAAGTTACGACGGTTTGACTTAAGACGCCGTTTTCAGGAACCAATTGTGTCGCAAGTCTGAGGACTGCCTGTATTCTTTTCTCCTAACGCTCAACCACTACCTGCACAAGCCAATTGAACTTGGTTAGTTCATACTTCCAAGGTAATTTATCATCATCACCAACTGACACAAAATGTTATGGACATGAAGACTAATGCATCTTCAGATTTCCTCACTGTCTAGGTTTTCTGGTAAATCACCTTATTAAATTTAAGGCAACTCAGATTGGAATGGATCAGCTGATTCCTCAGAGCCTTAGATCTTGTCTTCACTTCCAAATTAGCTACAATCTGATCCCAAGGTGCGGGTGGTAGCTGCTTTGCAGCTGCTGTGGAAGTTCAGCACACCCTTGGCCCATCTGGTCTTTCCAACTGAGACACGAGATCAACCATGACCAGCTGGCATGATGACGGGCACCATTTGCCCCAGTTCTATACTATCCCCAAAGCCATGGCCGTTGTATTAACTAATGCAACTCTCTCCATTTTGCTCACAGGTTAACATTTTGTAGTGAAGATGATTGCTAATCACCTGTTTTACTGAGAGGCACACTTAAAAACTCACCCTGGATCCATTTTCACTTTGCGTTCTCCTCCAAATATAAATGATAGCTCCAGTAGAGGAACCTTAATAGCCTTTGAAATTTGACATGAAATAGGATAAGGATACAATGCGCAAGTTTTTCTTGTACAGTATGTAGGTAGCGGAGAATGCTCCTGCTATGCGTCTGCATTGCTCAACTCCTAGCTCTATTTCAGGGCTGTTTTTAATTCCAGAGGTAAGATTACCATTGAGAGAAAGGCCACTTGTGATGCACTCTCCACTTTTAAAATACAGAGAGATCTTACAACACTGAAGGTGAGTTGGACAGAAAGGAGGGGTTAAACTTTATGTACTCTAACTTTTATTTTTTCAAGTGTAGTTATACTCAGGAAAGGATTATGGTAAGATGAGCTCTTACTTGACATACCTGCCCTCTGGAAGGAGTATATCTCTGCTTCCTTTCCTCAGAGGGCACATTTTCTTTTACACTAGTGTTTGCTCTGCAGACAGCTGTGGGAAAGAAAGATGGATTCTACTCCACTTGGCATCTCACCAGCTGCACTCTGCACTAAATCCCAATTGCGGACGCTTCATTGCCGGCAGCGATGTAGGAGGCAGGAAGAACACAGCTTGATTTTCCCATTCTGGAAAGATGGATACAGTCTCTCCTCTACTCCTCAGTGCAGAAGGGATCCGAAACAACTGGAACCCAGCTAGGGGAAGGCTCACAGCTCCACAGCATGCACCTTGGTCTCTGTGACTAAATGGATGCTTCTCTACTTGATGGGGGTTGGGCGTGGGTGTGACTTGATGGGGGCTGGGAGCGACTCATGATTTAAACCAGTGGTGTTCAACCTTTTGGCCTAGCAAGCCAGATGAGGGGTATGGGGCTGGTGTGAGGGCAGTCTCCAGGAACCCTACACTGCCTCTGCCTAGATCTGCAAACCAGGACCAGACCCCATACTGCCCCGTACACTGGGTCTAGTGTGCAAGCGATGGCCCACAGGGCTCACCCACAGTCCTG
Organism: Gavialis gangeticus; assembly: GCF_001723915.1. Classification (NCBI taxonomy): domain Eukaryota; kingdom Metazoa; phylum Chordata; order Crocodylia; family Gavialidae; genus Gavialis; species Gavialis gangeticus. Next base: position 184,394,242 of record NW_017728992.1, on the reverse strand, counting down.
CATCACGTTGGGTACCTGTGGGTGACCCGCAAAGCGGGTCAGGTTCAGGTGGGAATGTGAACTACTTCCCATTTTGCAGTTCAGGTGTGGGTCTGAAAAACTTTTTTGGGTTAGACTTGGGTTGGAATGTAAGCCTTGCCACCAGCCGCTGACAGGCATGGGGGCAAAAAAAGTACTTTACTGGAAGAAGCAGCGCAAATGAGATCAAACAAAGAAGGCAGAATGGCTATGAAGGAGATCAAACAAAAGATAGATCAGGGTGTGATCTATCTTTTGTTTGATCTCCTTCACAGCCATTTAGAACACTAATGTGACGCTTCTTTTGGTAAAGCATTTTTTTCTTTCATACCTGTCAGCAGCCCAGCCCAACACATGCCCAGAAGAGGCATCATGAGTTGGACCCGATTCACCCAACATCTGTATAGATCGGGCACTTTAGCAGGGCTTTTTTGGCGCTTTTAGCTAATAGCTTATTGAATTAGCTATTAGGTAAAAGTGCCAGAAAGCGCTGCTGAAGCACCCAATCTATACAGATGCTGCAGAGCCGGGCTGAACTAATGTGCTGCCGCTTCTGGGAAAGCGTGTTTTTTTTTTTCATGTCTGTCAGCAGCACTCAACTTGAACAGCGTTTGGGTCAGGTTGTGGGTTTGCCTAAAGCAGGTCTGGTCAGTCCACAGGTAAGATGTTGCTAATGCGGGTTGTGGGTTCAGGTCTGGGTGTATAATATTGGGTAGGGGTCAGAAAAAAACAAAACAAAAAACACCCCCCAGACCCACGCAGGTCTCTGTCCCCAGGGGCTAGATGAGAGCACGAAGAGCCAGGTCTGGCCCATGGATTGGGTGCTGAGCACCCCTGATTTAGACAGGACAGAGACGGAGAAGATTCACATTCAGTTTCTGGCTCTGTGGCATGCCACGTGTTTGCCCTGGGGGAAGGCATTTAAGGAGGGATTAAACAGAGATTTAGGTGCCAGACTGTGGCTTTTGGCACCTAACTCCAAAATTTTGATTTTTAAAATCCCAGTTCAGCAGCCATATTAAACTAGCTGTCTGACAGAGTTCCCCAAGTAGCTAATGTCCCAAAGGGTATCAGTCTTGACATGCTGAGCAACTCAGTACCTACCTGAAGCCTAGGTGCTATCCGGATTCACAGACTTGCTGTTGCTCACTTATTCTGCTTGGGGAAGGGGGGGGTGTTTGGAGCATGCAACATGGATTGAGTTCTGCACAAAGCAAAGAAGGACATGGTGGTGATACACCCTCTCAACCCCCATCTTGTATCCAAACTGACAGGCAGAGCACTCATTAAGGATGGGAGAGGACCAGATTTCATTTCCAGTCTTTGCTTCGGGAGATCTGAGCTTGTATCTCCAAGGGAAATGCCCCGATCACTAGGTTATGGCTCTTCTAGAGTAAAATATTCTTGACCACTCCTCTGGAAACCAATCCCACTTGCATAGGACAAGTATTCACTACATCAAAGTACACAGTCTAGTGGTTAGGATACTCCTTAAGGAGAACAGCCACTGCTCCACTGAACATTAAATATTAGTTATTAATAATACCAATTCTGACTCCATGCATGTAAACATGATCTACTTCAACACAGGGCTAAGAGCAGGACCACTCCAGAACACCTTATAGCCTGATGATCAGAGCACACTTCTTAGAGGTGTAAGATGTGGGTTTCAATCTTCCAAGGCAGAGAAGAAAATAGAGCTGGGGCTGCTTGCATCCTAGGAGTGCTCGAACCCAGTCTAGATAAAGGTGGGTGCTGACACCGCTACCAGGGCAGATTTGGCTGGGGGCAGGGAGCATCGGTGCAGTCTTGCCCCTCTTTCACCATTGTCCCTGGCTGAGCTAGGTGCAGTTGCTACTGTCCCATTCTAGCTGTGAGCTACTGCTGTGTGGGGTGTTGGGCTCAGCAGGGCACAGTGGTGGTACACTGGTGCCTCCTTCCAGCACCTGCGCCCAAACAGTGGGGGACACTTGGGGAAGGGGGTAGGTAAGGGGCAGAGGAAACTGTGAGCCTAGCACCCATGCAGCTGCTCCCCACAGCCCCTGGTTGGAGTAAGGCAGGAGCAGTTCAGAGGCTGTTGATCCTGGATCCGCCCACGATCACAACCAGCTTTTAAGAAAAGGGAACTTCAGCAGCCCAAACTACAGGTGAAGGAGCATACCGGTGAGTCCGGAGTTGAGAGTTGTCTTTTTTCAGCCAAACTAAGGACTTAAACATATCCCTTTCCTCACTATTTCCCACTGGTTGTCTTATGTTCCCTGCACAGCATGATGGTTTTTCTGGATGTCATTCTCAGGCATCCAGGCTCCTTGTACAAGGTAGGAGGAGAGTCAGGTACTTGCCTCAGACCTGTGGGGTCTACTCAGCAGCTGGACACCTCAAAATCAGGCACTGCTGTGCTCACAGTCACCTAAGTACTCTCTGTGGATCAAGCCCCAAAAAACATTTGCAGTGGAGGGATTGGGAGGGGGAAGGGGAAAGAGGAATTACCTGTGAATTTAGGACATCTGAGCAAAAAAATTCCTGCACATAGGCGAACGAATGGAGGGCTTTCACTGTTCACCCTGATCAATATATTCTCCTTCACACTGACCACACTTTAATCAAAAGCACAGATGAAATTTAAAAAACCTGTATACATCCCCTACATACTCAGCACTGTTTTAACCTTTGTGCCTTGGTTTTCTCATCTGTAAAACAAGGATGATAAAGCTTCCCAACTTACCTAGGTGATTGTAAAGCTTAAATCATTCATGCCTGTAAAGCACACTGAGATCAGAGGAAAGCATTATGGTTACCGCAGATCATTTACACAGTCAGTTGAAACTTTGCTGGGAAAGTGGAGACAAGTATGTAGACTGCACTGTTTTGGTTACGAAGCCCCTTTGTTACAGCAGCTAACTCGGACCCTGTGCGTAGCTTCACACCAGCTATTAAGTCACTGAGGTTTCAAACCGCCCAACTATCAGCAGGCTTTCTGACCCCTACTGCTGGATATGCACTAAAAGTCAAAAAGAAAGGGGAAGCAGGGGGGAAGAAGCCGGTATCTTCATATTCATGAGCTCTTTAATAATACCAAACAAGACTTGGAAGCATGTTGTCTGCTGTTGCTCTTGCCCTTTTGCCTAGCGAGAGAGTCATAAATATTTCAGGAAAGAGCCCAGAAAATTTGCAAGATGGGTCCTAGCCCTCTATAGCATTAATGAGCAGGTCATTAATAGTTAATAAGACAGCTGCCACTGATCTCAGAGCAAGGGAAGGTGAAAATAGCAGCGCTGGTCCATTTACAGCAGGAAGGGCTGGATCCCTTCATCAATTAACCCACTCCCACATGACAGTGTTGATTACAAACCTTTAATTAAAAACTGTTACAAGGCTAGTTGTTACTTATAAAAACAAGATACAACCTACCCTATGCGCATTGCGATCTTGGAGAATCCTTTACTTATGGTGAACTCCCAGCACAGGGACTGAAACAGCAAAGGAACTGGACCTTCTAGGAAAAGGGTGGCAAACATGGCCCACAAGCTGATCTGGCCCACAGAGTCCACCATATGGGCCCTGGTGCTGCCCTTGGATCTGACCAGACCTGGCATGCCCGTTGGCAGGACCGGGCCCATGAACCCCACTTCCCCCTCCCCCCGCACATCTGAACCAACATCTGCTCACAGTCTGGGACCTGCACTACCCACGGTCCCTGCAAGCATTATGTGCAAGGTGGGTCCTGGACTCACTGGAGTGGGTGGGTGCTGTATGTGGTGCAGCCTGACCCAGGACAGGCGCCGTGCGCACCATGGCTGCTGCTGTGGCGGCTGCGTTGCACCACACATGGCACCCACTCCAGCCACTCTGGGATTCCTGCCACGTGCAGCACGAGTCCTCGACTGGCTGGAGATGACACTGGATCAGGTATTCGGGGGGAAAGGGAGGAGATGGACAGACCTGATCTGTAGGGCAGGGGTGGGCAATTATTTCAGCTGGAGAGCTGCTTAATGAGTTTTGGCGAGCTGTCAAGGGCCGCAAGGATAGCTCCACCCCCTGGTTGCCATCTTGGGACCTGAATCCCCACCTCTAACTCCTGACCTGTGCCACCTGAAGTCCCTCCCTTTGCCCCAGAAATACTCCTTTTAGGGGGGGCTGCCATCCTGGAACCAGGAAAAAACAAATCATATACTAAACAAAAATCAATTACTATAACGTATTTTAATTTTATTTAAAAAAATATTTTTGTCCTGATTTGCGTTTGCATCGTGTATATAGAGGCACTTGCATAATAGGTCAAAATAGTCTTACTTTTGTATATTGTGGGGGGGGAGGTAGGGCATGTGTGGTTGGGGGACAGTGTGTGTGCATGTGTGTGTGGTGTGCATGTGGTGGGTGGGGTGGGTGTACGCATGGGTCTGGGATGTGTGGCTGGGGTGGAGGGGTAAGTGGGAGTGCATGTGGGGGCAGTGGCTAGTGTGGGTGTGTGTGGCAGTATGGTGGGTTGTGGGAAGGATATGGGAGGGTATGGGGGTATGGTGGGGGCGGGGTGTATGGGAGGGTATGAGTGCATGTGTGGGAGGCCCTTAAAGTCCCCAGAGTGCCTGAGTCCCAAAAGTGGCATATGGTGGCTGTGAGCGGGGCTACCCCTACCCAGCCCCACAGCGGGCAGCTCCCACCCAGGTTCCTGGCCACGCACGGCAGCAGCAAGAGGGATCACCTTGCCTGCCCCATAGTGTCTATTTCTGCACTTGTGCCCAAGTCTCCATAGCGCACAGCTCCCGGAGTCGTATGTGCCCAAGCTCCTGGAGTCGCATGTGATGGCAGCATGCAGGGCCAGCCCCACCTGGCCTCATAATACTACTGCCCGAGTCTCTGGCTGCACGTGGGGCCAGCCCTACCCAGTGCACAGTGTGTATTTCTGCACTCCAACCTGATTCCTTGGCTACACATGGCGGCATAGCACGCATTTCCATGGTCCCACCTGAGTCCCCAGCCACATGTGATGGCAGCATGCAGGGCCAACCCCATAGCGCTCCTGCTCGACGCTTGCAGCTCCCATCCCCAACCATTTTCTAGCTATCTCAGGAAAGGATCCCTTTGGGTTTAGACGTCATGGCCACATACAACCATCATGATCACATTCTTCAACCTCTTGCATTACAGAAGCCAGAGATGCATTACAGTTTAAAAAATGAACCTGCAAACAGCTTGCTGCATAGGAAAGGGGTAGGGCTTTATCATGCATCATTTGCTCTATAGCAACTGCCCACATGCATGCTCTTGCTCCAAGGAAGTGGAAACTAAACTGTAGTAACTTACTTTCAGTGAGGGCTCAGCTACTGTGGTTTATCTTCCACTGACAACATGGGTACAGGGTGTGCACAGAGGCAGCTGCCACACAAAGTCCTACACCTTTTTACTCTGCAATAGTTGTCCAAATGTCCATAAACAAATCTTAGTTAACCTGGATTGCTGATACTTGGTCTGCAGTTAAGATACAATTGGCTCTTCAATTCACCACTTGCAGCTCTCCGCAGAAAGCAATCGGTATTTTATTAAACAATCCATGGGTAACTTAGTCATTCAGAGAGACCTGGACAAATTGGAGGACTGAACCAGAAGAAATGTCATGAGATTCAATAAGGAAAAGCGCAAAGTCCTGTATTTAGGACAGAATAATTCCATACATCAGTACAGGCTGGGGACCAACAAACTAAACAGCAGCTCTGCAAACAAGGACCTAGGGGTTACAGTGGACAATAAGCTGAATATGAACCAAGTGTGCACTTGCTGCAAAGAAGGTTAATGGCATGCTGGGCTGCATCAGTAGAAGCGTTGCCAGCAAATCAAAGGAAGTGATTCTCCCCCTCTATTCAGCACTGGTGAGGCCACATCTGGAGTACTACGTCCAGTTTTGGGCCCCCCACTATCGAAAAGACAAATTGGAGAGAGCTCAGTGCAAGGCAACACAAATGGTATGGGGCTGGGGCACATGACTTATGAGAGGCTGAGGGAACTGGGCTTAATTAGCCTGGAGAAGAGAATGAGAGGGGATTTAATAGCAGCCTTCAGCTCCCTGAAGGGTAGTTCCAAAGAAGATGGAGTCAGACTGTCCTCAGCGGTGGCAAATGTGGAGTAGGTTTGATTTAAATTGAATCAATTGAAATCACTGGTCAGGAAGCCCTGATTTAATCACTGTTTTTCGACAAAAAGTACATTCTTCTTGTTTGATATCCTCAATTCATTTAACTTCTTGAAACTGCACTTTTAGAGGAAGGTAGGGTTTGACTCTGTGTACACTAAGGGGGTCCCAAATGCCGATCCGCAGGAGGGTTGGCTGCCGGACTGTAAGTGACCAGCATACTGCAGACTGGCAGCCAATCAGTAGGCCAGTCACTGCCAGTCTGCAGTTTGCTGGTCCGTGGTCACTTCTGGTCCGCAGCATAAAAAGGTTGGGAACCCCTGCACTAACTTGCAGAGAGACAAGAAGGACGATAGGCAGGAATCAGATCTTTCATCTTCCATCTCCATATTCTGCTGTTAACAAGGATGTTATCTCTGGAGACACAAATCCACAGTTTGAGAACTGAAACTAAGCATCCAGAGATGCTTAATGGGATCTTCTAGACCAGAGGTTTCAACCTTTCTTGGGTCAGTGTACCCCCGGCAGCTGGTCGAGAAGGACAGAGTCCCTTGGCAGCCAGTCGATGGGGGGTGGTGTCCTTCAGCAGTCGATCAGCACGTGTGCCAGCAGCATGCTGGCGGCAGAAGTACCCCTGGGCCTTTCCAGGTACCCCTAGGGGTATGCATAACCCTGGCTGAAAACCCCTGCTCTAGACTGAGTGCTGAGATCCACTGGGTAGAGTGCTTTTTTAAAAATCTTTGCTAATCTACAGAGGAGCCTCTGGGAACCCCATAAGATTGGGCCCCTAATGTAGTCCATAGCCTGTTATGATCCATTTATAAAACTTTTCTAAAAAAAGTTATGTGAATAAATTGTCTCAAATAGTATATCATTAGAAGTTATAATCCCTATTCCATTATGATATCTTTGAGCTTTAACACATCTTAAATTAAAGCTATCTTTATAGAGGTTAAAAAAAAAAAAAAAGGCTTTTTGGAGGTTTTTAAGACCCAGCTAGACAAAGCTTTGGCTGGGGTGAGCTAATTGGGGATGTTCCTGATTTGAGGCGGGGAGGGGTTGGATTAGATGACCTCCTGAGGTCCCTTCCAACCTTAATTTGCTATGACTCTATAAATGTACTGTAGCTTTTTTTCTTGTTGCAAAAAAGGCCTGAATATTTCCCACAATTCACTAAGAAATGTAGACTCTTAAAACTGACTACCTGCTAGCTAACACTTGATGGCTTGAGTGACTCATAAACCAGCCAAGACTCAGCATCACTGATTTGGGCTCATAAATCTGTAGATACATTGGTGGTGGTGGGGGGGATAAAGCAATAGCACACTGCCTTTTTCCTGCACGTTCAAGTAAAAATAAGCCAAAACAGTATCTCTATGTAAGAGGTTTTTGGCCCCCTGAGCAAGTCCTTCTTTAAATCAGCTGCTGCTTGGTGAGAGCTCTCATTTTTCTGGCCCTGTCTGGGTTCAGCGTAGATCGAAATTTAGCTTTAAAATAAATTTTCTGTATATAAAGACCTGTAAAACAGGATCTTATAATGGTAAATTTCCAGTATTTTTTTTAATTTGGCTGTTATTTGATTAAAACTATCATGTTCTAAAAGTGCTTTGAAAAAATATTATTACTGGGACCAAACAATAAAATGCATAATTAGCATTACATTTACAAGAGCTCCCCTTTAAAACTTACAGCAAGTAACATTTTCATGCCTTAAAATGTGGGGCACCTGAAATGCATTATAACCCTCAATTTAAAATCTTCAAATGATTTTCAACTGTTTGAATCACATTAAGCTGAAATGTGGCATTAAAAAATCCTCCAAACCAACCCATATTTGTCAAGCTCATGTATTTTTTTAAGTAATAAGAACTTGCATCTTAAACTAATTTTTTAAAACCAAAAGCAGCAAAAATAGTTTAATATTTCCACGTTATTTGACTTCAGCTTCTTTTTACCCAGTCTCTTCACATTAATACTACAACTGCTCATTCTGAAAACAAATATGAGATTCACTGGTCTTATTTTAGGGGCTGATTTCTCTCCCATGCTGGTATTGCAAAGGTCGTGCTACTAAATACTCTGGTCTTCAGAACTCTGCAAGTGGATTTCTGGATTACTGGTTTTAAGAAGCACAGACAACCAAAAACCACCACCCTAGGGCAAACCAAATATTCATCACACCGCAACCAAAAAAAGAAAAGAAAAGAAAAGAGGAAAAAATGCAGTTAGCCAGGGCAAGATGCAAGTGAGGTTTCAGAATAGAGTAGTCTGTACTTAGCAAAAGACTGGTAACGAACCGTGTCAATTCACAGTCCCTTCACTCTGTTGCGTGGGCCAGCAGTAACTTATTCGAGCGGAAGAAAGGTCTCCCAACTGGTTTCTGCCAGAAGCCTAGTGTGGGGGAGGTTTTCCTGAAGGAAACTACAGCAATGCCTGGCTGCATGAGACAGAAAGGCAGCGGGGTATTAAAACATGTAGTAGTTGCTCCCATCTACAGGTCTGTCTACTGGGGGTGGAGAGAAGGGGAGAAAGGAAAAGTGGAATTTGTATTCCCTGTGCTGTGAACAACGTGTAGACTGATTTCTAAAGCCATACTGTTACTGCAGAAGAGCTTGATACCAAAGCGTGAGCCAATTTTAACTAGCCTAGGGCATGGCCAGCAAGAGCATTTAATTTGAGTATCTTAACAAACCCAAAGCTTTATGTGGGGAAGTGAATGGATGGTTGGTTGGTGGGGGGGTGGGGCTGTAAATTAACAATGCACAAGTTGTGCTAGCCTAACTCCTCATGTGGACACTTTTAATATGCACTAGGCCTAAGTACACACCTGCAAAAAGCCCGAGGCTGAATCAGTCCAAGTTGTGCTGTTTTCTGTACGCACCGTAGTTCAGATTGGTAGCGAACAGAACACACGTGCGCCCTTTGGCGGGGGATGCAAATCTCAGATTGGGTTCCACCATTATTAACCAGTCTACGTGTGCTGAACTTCTGTTCTGCTACAGGTACAGACTGGTTTCTGATGCCTGATACCGGTAAAAATAGACGGTCTGTACCTGGTCTAAGTGTCACAACTAACTTCACTTTGAAAGCAGAATACTGGTGCACAACGCTCTTCGAGTACACAGAGAATTCACACCAGGAGTCAAGCACATAGGAGATGCTGTGCTCTATCACTGTAGCTTACTTCACAGCTGTTCAAAAGGAGGCCAACTCGGAGTTAATGTGCAGCCCCCAGGCTCTGCTTTGCTTCCTGCCTGGGGCCTTCACCCCAGGTGGTGGATCAGCACAGAGCGCCAAGGGTGGTAGGGAGAGGGGGTGCCTTATCATCTGTTAGCAACCCCATGCAGATAAACCATAATACCATCACAAAACCCACAGCGGCCAAGCACTTCTCATGCGCTACCCTACTGGACATCAAGAGCTTTTGGGAATTTTCAGGGCGAGTTGGGCTAACATCTTAATCTTCCTGCTTTAAGATCGTACCTTGATGGGAACTGGAGTTAATAGCTAGACCAGGTAATGGGATAAAGTCCTGTTCAGATCAGGGTTAATACAATCCAGCTTGATTTCTTTCTCTGCAATGTTGCATTGAAGTTGGTGTTAAAGTTTCTGGGGGGAGGGGACGTTGTTAAGGAAAGCTACTCAGAGGTCAGGGATGGAAGAGTCAGGAAGGTTAAAGCTGCTTTTGTGGGCCTGTGTGTGCTAGAGTCAAGGTGCTAACTGCCATGGTCATCTCAGCTGATCGAATCAACCCACCCTTTACCTTTCTTACCAGCGGCTCTCCTCCCCTTCTGTACAAAAAAAACCCCTTCCTCTCTGCCAGTCCATTCATAGCATCTCTGAACCATTTTGTCTCTAAAGTGCAACCTGGCCTTATTTTCTGCCTGATTTCAGACTGCCACAGCTAACCACCTCTCAGCCCTAGACAATGACTAGGTCACGTACCAGAGGGTAGACAACAATTTTAGTTTTCAGGGTGATGCAAGTCAAATAAAAGGCTTCAGCCTGGGCATATTGGTCGTTGCACATGATGCCAGGAGGAGCTGGAGTTATAGGAGAACCAGACTATCCCGAGGCACACACAACACCTGCCACTATGCTGCGCTGCACGCTTCTCTCACATAAGCTTGGGGTACCATGGAAATATTAATTGATATTTATAAAGCACCTCCCCTCCCACAGGATTACAGTGCTTTTTGACCTTTCACCTTGCAGGACTTTGCTCACCAACAAATGGAATAAAAGCTATTTTCGTAGCATGCGCCAACAGTTTACCAGGGCAGGAAGCGAGGAACACAGTTGCCATCTGGAACTGCAGGGTGACTCCAGGCAGGCACAATGCCAGTCACTCCTACTGCATCCTGTGACAAGGGGCCAAGCACCTCTACTCCTGCAAACCGAGGCAGTCAAAAGTTGCAACCAAAACCAGACCAAACTGGCCCAAGCAACAAATGTTTCAGGAGTAGTCTGTACTTAGTCTTTGGTAGAGAGATGGGCAGTAAGTCCAGAATGAGCCAGAGAACTGCTCACCCGTCAGGCTCAAGAAAATACAGCTCCTATTCAGGTACTAAATTAAGTGTCCAAGTTTTAAAAAATCTGAGCTAAATTCGGACCCCCATTTTCCAGATCCTGCAGAGGCGATGTGCTCAGTCAGCAGGGAGAGATCAAAGTCATGTCACCCAGGTGCAGCCCCCCCTTACAGACTCATTGCCAGCACACAGAGCACTTAAAAGTGGTGATGGTATAATGGAAAGGGACACACAGAAACTGGAACTGCCTTCCAAACCAGAAGCGAGGATTTAGCTGCCAGCCCCTAGAGCCTCAGAGATAACAAGGCATTGCATTTGTAAAGAAGCAAGTGCAAAGCAGAAAGAGTTCAGATTTCATGAGATTAACTTTATAACCACCAACACAGTTTTGTGATCCTGGGGGATTTGAGAAGAGAGGGGAAGAATAAAATCATCTTAGGTAAGATGTCGCTTTGTGGCAATCCTTCCTCAGCTGTTCAGAGGCGACACAAATACTCGCACACTTTGCTGGCTCGTTTTGACTCTAGGTAATCTCAATGAAATCACAGTTAAAAGGACTGGGATGACAGCCCACAGCAGATAGATCCAGGTCTCCCAGTTAATCAAGAACCACAAAGCTTCAGATCAGCCTTTGCCAAGAGACCAACCTCCATAGCATAAGGGTACAATAAAATCTCAGTTGAGATCTTTGTCTTTAGGAAAAAAGTAACAGAACAAGTGAATGATTCTAAAACATTTCAAACGTGTGTGTGCTTGAAAGCACAGTGATTTATACAGCTAATTGATTTTGTTTTCCTGATGAGATCTGCGTTTTGTATTCCACCCTTGCTTTGCACCAAACAATATCATCCCAACCACCTACGTACCCCCTAAATGCTGATACCCGCAACTGTGCTCATCTGGTTTTCAAGCTAAACATAACAAATCCCAAATTCAGCAGTAAAGGAGCAGCTACTAGTAAGAATTTTGTTTGACAATCCATTGCAACCTTTTAACCCTATAGAGCTCTTTTGCTTTTATTTTGGCAACTAAATGAAACTGCTCGTCCTACTTGCTTCCTCTTCACTTCCACCCCAAACAATCTTCTTAAAATGGACCGCCTACCTCTCCCTTCAGAAACCCAGGCTGTGGTAGTAGGAAAATGCTCTTTTAAGATAAAGTCTCTTTTGGGATGGTGCTTGGGCAATCTGCATTTCCCTATTGGCTTTGTCATCTTTTGGGATTCATACCCCTTAACATCTACTAATAAAATTCTTCTTCTCCAACAGTCCCTGGCAGTTGAGGGTGCTGTGACATTAGACGTAGGATTCCCTCAAATGTTTCTGGTGGTATGAAGGGGGTAGCTACTGTCTGCATGGTTTATCAATAGGAGAAGAAAATAAAGGAGTACATGGGGATATCCCCTCTCTTCTTTGGTGGCTCTCCATTTCCAAGGCAAAGCTAGTTTAAAACCATGTCCACCTGATAAACCTCTGCCCAGCAGTGGTGCTTTGCTCTGTGGGGGCTGCCTCTTAAACCAGAAGCCATGTGGCCATCTCTCTGCAATGCCACTTGTGGCCTAATTGGCAAAGATGCTCAGCAGCACCAATTAGTTTTTCTATATGCATCTACATTGCTTTCCAGTTTAGGAGGCAGCCTGTGCAGAGCTGCAGCATAGCCTGCTTGAAGGCTGCGAGAGACAGTAAGCCAACGACGTGCACAACAACCTGGGAGTCAGGACTGTTTTCTCTGCTTTATAGGAGAGGGACAGCTCATGAATGAGGCTGGCATCCCAGACACAGTCTATGCACAGTATAGAGGATAACCAGCAAGAATACAATCAGATGGAGCTAGGTGATGGGAAGAGTGTTGCAATCTGATTTATGATCACGGCGGTCCCTGGGGGGTGAATTTAGGCGACTGCCCCAGGGCCACGCTTTGCGGGGCCCTGCAGACAGTGCCATACAGGCCCCGCCATGCACCGCTGGCTTTGCTGCTGCCACTGGTTCTGCTACCGAGCGCTGCTGGCTCCAGCTGCTCACCACCCCCGCACAGCCTGATATGCCCCGGGCCCCACATACCCCTAGGGATGGCTTGGCTTATGATAATGTTGAAACGCAATCCCTCCATTCTCCAGAAGTACGGAACTGGAGCAGCCATAATTTGGGGAAAGACAGCAGGTATGTCCATCCATTAAAGCACCGAACTATGTACAGTGACTTCTTAGAGGGGCTCATGTAAACCCTGTGTGCTTGCCAAATAAGACAAATGTATCATTACAGGAACCACTTAGGCATTTATCACTTTCCAGCAATTTAGAGGGATTCTCTCCTTCTCAGACTGGCCATGTAGACAACAGCCCACAGTTCTGCATTACCTTGAACCAAAAGATCTCAAAGTGCTTTTACAATGAATAAAGCCCTGTAACACTCCCAAAACAAGTGCTGTCACCTTCATTTTACAAACTGGGTTGGGGGGGGGGCAGGGGGCACTGGGAAACCACAGGCAGTTCAAAAGGTGCTGAGGACCTGCATCTCCCACACCTTCAGCAAGGGTTTCTAGTTCTTGGCCCTTCTGAACTGAGTTTCTAAGATACATGCCCAATGCCAGAGAGCTAGAACATGCTGCCAGAAACAGAGGTGAAATTTCACTCCCATCTTTGACTACTAGATTATGATCCCTTCTGATTTTATTTTAGAACACAACTGAGGGATAGCAGTAAAACACAGCGGCATCATAAATGTAGCAGACTGGAATGGATACTAAAGGTATGATTAGTCTGGCAAGGGCCATTAGTTATTGTCATGAACAAGCACTGCAGTATAAAGACTAACAACATCCAACCCAGGACATGGATGCACTTGATGCTCTAGCTGCCTTGCAGCAGGTTGAAGATGACTGCAAGTGGTGGCAACAAGAAAAACTGTGAATCCTCTGTAGCAGTCTGATACCATCAGAGTACCATAGGGCAGAGGCAAGTCCTGAAAATAACTTCCTTGCTTCTGAATTACAGGAATCAAAACAGATTTGACTCAATGTTATTCTGCCCTGAAGTGGGGAACTTGGATCTCTTTGGAGAAATGCAGTATATTTACTCAGTCTGAAGGAAGGTCAGAATCCTCTCATGGTGAAATAACCCAATCTTTCATGAGGTGCAGGGACGCCGTAACAAAAGCAGGGAAGACTGCTAGGAATGAAGTCTGCAACATCAGTGTGCATACTACATAATATTTAAATAAACTGGATTCTGTAGAGACAAAAAGACTAGAAAAATTCCCTGCGGTGCCTTAGGGTTAGTGCTAAAAGAGGATGCAGGAAGAATACGATAATGTGCGTCTGCTCTGGTTGTAAAAGAATAGCATCAAGTAACAAACGTTACTGGCTGAAAGTATTCAGACTGCGAAAGAACATCCACCCTTCAACAAACAAGGGCTGAACCTTACTGATGCTAAATCCTGTCAAGTTCCAGCTTACTTCAACAGGAGTTCGAGGATCCTCAAAACCTGCCAGGATCCACTCCCAAGGCCTCTATCTAATGGAATCATAAAAACAGAGAGTGATCACTGACTTTGAGATGAAACATTGCCATCTTTGGCTTTTGTATCTTATGTATTGAAAAGAAAGTTAGTATCTCCAGCTTCTTGTTCCGACTGCAACTAACAGAATGGGAGTTTACACATAAGGGGACAAGAAACACCCCAAAAGCCTGGCAAACAAGGAAAAGAAATGCCTTTGTCAAAGACAAGGAAAGGCAGCATGGACTTCCTGCAAGACATCTGTATGGTACTAATACTCTTTAAATTTGTTTACAGAATTAACTCACCTCTCGTCTTCTGTGATTTTTTTTGTGTTAAAAAGTCAACGAGAATCTCTATAAAAAGGCAGGAATCACATTATTCACACAACTTTTGCCACAAGAGATGTACCAGAAGTAATTTGCTCCATCTTCCCTAATACAGTCTGGATGCTAGAGTTAACTGCTGAACCCAATGTAAAGTAGCCTTAAGCTTCCTTATTTATGGTCATTGGCTTAAGCAGGTCGGAAAAATCTCATAGGAATCTGGTTTACTGTTCAAAGCTTAAGTGAGTAAAACATGCAGCCTTAACCTTTACTGAGAAGCTATTCAGTAAAAACAACAATTAGAAACCACTATGGGAGTATCTGAAATCTACAGGCTGCATATAACAGAGAAGTATTTAGGGTTGGTAAAAGGGAGCAGAGTAACTGGATCAAATAAAGCAATGAAAATTGAATCCAAATATCCGGACAATTTTCCCAGTAGCGGAAATATTAGACTATGGAATAGCTTTGCAGCGGAGAGATAGGAACTATGTTTCAGACAGTCCAAACCAGCCTGGACAAACAAGGGAAAAATGTATCAATTAACAGAGTTTTTGGCTGGAAGGGCCCATTATATCATCTAGTCTGACCTGCCATATATCAATGGACATTAATTTTCATCCATATACCTCTAGGGTAAACTCAATAACCTCGTTTGACTACATCATGGGTGTTAAACATATAGTCTGTGCACCAGATCTGGCCTGAGGAAAGAAACTGTTTCTTCGTGTCTGCTGGAAGTCTAGTGGGCTACCTGAAGTTGAGGGGCACGGCCACTGGAGCATGCCCTGCCACAGAATTTGGGGTCCCTAGTCCCCAGTGAACATTGCCATTGTGGCAGGGGGCCAAATGATGGTTGCGCAGATACAGCCCTCACTTGTCCTGCTGCTATCCTCCCCTGGATCTGTGCTTCCTGCTCCCGGACCTGTGCTGCCACCTATTCCCCCACTGGCACTGCCACTTGATGCCCGACCTGCAGCACTGGCCACTCCTGGACCTGCGGCACAGACCCTGGATTTGAACCCACCTCTAGGACCCATCAGAGCTGCTCTGGCTCCATGAATCCAGCCTGGGTGGAGGCCCTGTTGTCCAGATCCAGCCTGGGCCTGGGGTGAGTTTGACGGTCCTGGACTACACCGTTAAAATATACCTTCCAGAACAGCACCCAATTTTGAGGCCATGCAGAGCTAGAGAAGTGTACTGTAAACAGATCTGCATTATAAATCTTGCACTAGCTTTATACTATAAACTTCCTC
Organism: Gavialis gangeticus; assembly: GCF_001723915.1. Classification (NCBI taxonomy): domain Eukaryota; kingdom Metazoa; phylum Chordata; order Crocodylia; family Gavialidae; genus Gavialis; species Gavialis gangeticus. The sequence goes on along the minus strand of NW_017728992.1, from coordinate 184,378,492 downwards.
AGGCAAAGTTACATCACTCCACGGTGTGATTTGTGACTGACAATGGGTTTTGCCAGCACAATTAATAGAGAGGAAGTTCCAAAAGCCAAACTGCACTTGCCAGTACAGCTTATTTCACTTGTAGTGCAAGGTGTGGGATAAAGTATTCCCCCGAAAGCACAGGTTTGCCTGTGTAATCTGCATCTGCACTAAGCACACTTTGTGGTTATAATGTATGGGCACACTTACACCAAAAGGCTCCCAAGTACAGACATCTTTTGAAAGTCTTTTCCCTTCATGTCTGTGACCAGTTCAGGTCTCTGAACACATGAAGCTGTATTTAGACTTTCCTTTCAATACTCCCATTGATCAGCACACTTTAGGAAGCTCAGCTACATTCTTCCAGGATCAGGAGCAGTCGGACAGAGGAACCATTTCATTTCAAACTGCTCAAAAATGATGCTCTTATCACATGAACACCGACAACTGTTGCTTGGCTTATAATAAACCATTGCTTCCTCAATAGCCCACTCATCACCACATTCTCCAGTGTTCTGAAACACATGGTTTTCTAAGAGCACAAGTTTTCCCACGATCAGGGAAACCAGCTCCAATGGCATGGCTACCCGGCTTTACTCTGGTGGTAATTCCACTATAAAGCCAAGGGTGTGAGAGCACTAAAAACCAATAATTATGAAATAATAACCAGATCTGTAAATATATATATGAAAATTAAAAAGCACCTGGAAAACAAACACATTCATTCAAATTATGGAACTAGAATTCAATCAAGGAAACCTCAGAGAATACAGCATCACTGGAACTTCTAACTGTATCGTTACAGATGCCCAGATGGGGCAGATAGAATCCGCACATTGACTGATAATACCAGACAGTGGCTTATAGATCTGGAAGTTGGGATCTGATGCCATGCAAAAGGGAGAAACTCTAAGCAGCGTTCATGGCATCATCATCATCGTTCTAACAGGGGAAACGAGCACCAGGCTCATGGAAGTCTCTGTTCATCACCAAAACCCTTAGCATGTACGCTGTCTTTCAACAGGCTCTCAGCACTGGGTAAAATTCACCCCAGTGCATTGCTTTTATATATACTGATTCAACAGATCTCCTTCCTGTCACCTTCTTAATACCCCTTGCCCAGTCACCCCCTGATAACATTTGCTGCTCTGTTCTAGCTCCAGTCATTGCTACTGAACATAAACTTTGGGCCAGCTTCTTGGTAGCTGAATGACAGCAGGGTCTGTTTCAGGGCAGCATCTTAATTTAGTAATTCAGAGGGATGACATGACATCTGCTAATTTCAAGAAGGTTTTGTGTCAGTTGCAGAGTATTTCACACTGTAACCCATGTACCGATTTATTAGAACTCACACCTAAAAGGTGCTTCTAAAGGTATAAATACCCTGTCGTTTGTAAGCATGGATGGCAAAACCTATTCCTACTTGCCCATAAGCACCCTCAAGTCTACCGACCAAAACACACATATAGCACCTCACCCAGGGCCTCTCTAACACTGAATACACAAAAATCACATTACTACGCATCTTCCTTGGCAGTACTGTTGCCCTCAGCAAGGCTAACACACAATTTTAATCATTAGTCCCACAAGAGTTGGTGTTCTTGCTAAAAGTCTCACTTCACAGTCATCTAAAAACCTCAGCTTTCACTTGAAACTTCAGACCTCAGGGCTACAAAATGTTTTAGACTAGAAGATGAACTCTGCAGGCTCAAGAAATCCCGGTAAAGTAAAAGAACCAAGTGAGTACCATCATGATTTTAAAGCCATTGTCATGATTTGGGGGGTGGGGAGAGGAGTGCCAGCTTGTGATTTTTTTTATATTACTCCTTCAACCTCAGCACACAAGGTTTTCATTCGTTTCACTTGCAGTTTGTTTTATATGAAGGACCACGGAAACAGAATATTTTTTAAAACATTGTTATGCTTTAATTTTTTCAGTGCAACCCTGGGAATCAAAAGGGTATTTATGGCTTAAAGAAAAAATTTTAAAAAATATTTCTGTATCAGACAAGTATGCACTGAATACCAAACAGATGTTCACTATGTTTCAGACCACGTATTTTAACTGACTGATAAAATAAACCAACTAAATAAACACGAATTGCAGCCACGTGAAACATGTAAATATACCTGCACACAACACAGTGAGTTATCTTTGGGGGAGTTAAATTCAGCAACGCTTCCATCTTTTAGTATCACTTATTTTAAAAGCTTACAGCTACATTCATACAGATGCACAAGGTAAAATCGGATTTGCAGCAAATCTAAGGGTGAAACTCAGTAGTCAAGTTATGCCTACCCATAAAAAAATATTAAAACCAATATATAAATTACATAATAGATTAATCACAGTTTTCTGTTACCTACCAGAATCCTCTAAATTTAAAAGGCATTCAGTTTTGGAATAAATTATACCCCAGGTATTGTTTCTATTTATTCTCAAAAGTTGTGTTTAGCCCTCAGATTCAGTGGGCATTTGGAAAAAAAAAAACTCAGGCCTGGATCAAGACCTCCCCTTCTCCTTCCAAATATTAACTCTACTGTAGCTAACATGCTCCAAGACACCATCCAAGCACAGAGGGAGCAAAAAAGGAAGTCATGACACATGCAAATACTGATGCCAATTCTGGCAATAAATTCTGCATTTTGTACAGGGATGACCAAAAACAGGTCCTTTCTCCACTTGTGTCTGCAGACAGATTGTTTGGGGATTCAAAAAGAATCATAGCCTCTCACCACATTCAAGTGTCATTTCTTTTCATGAAGTTTCAACAGCAGAGAGAACACATCAATGTGATGCTACAGAAATTAGGTTTCTTTCATTAAAAATCTATATGCCAGTAATAAATACAATGCTTAGAAACCACAGACTATTCATCAGTTGAGGAAGAGGCTGCTGCCCTCTCAGAAGAACTGTTTAGCTAATAATGCATTACTTTCAAACATTTAACTGATAGCCTACTGGTAGGATGAAAATTTCCTAAGGGAACTTCTGCTCTTTAGGTGAAGAACAGGTAGGAACTTAACTTCTCAAAGTGAGGAGTCGCATTGACTTCAACTAAATTACTTGCATGATTAAAGTTAACAACAGTTTTTCTGAACAGGGACATAACAGGATGACCATGAGAGATTTTTCATTTTGAGTTTTAGTCTGCTGATGGATAAAATCTGAGTTGGAATGAAACGCTGTATGCGAACTTTTAAAGTGCACTGAGTTCTCAGCTCTATCACACGCAGTGTGTTCTCTGCTGGCGAAATAAATTCACAGGTTTAACAATGCAATAAATGTTTTTGCAAGCTTGCCAGTACTTCATATTAGAGACTGAAGCCATGTCTGCATTAGGAAGGCTATAGGGCTACTAGCATATTCTACCAGCAAAGCACTTCTAATGGGAATGCAGCTTTACCGGCAAAGCTGCACTCTGTACCACTACAGTAAAACCACCTACTGTATATGAAAGGCGCCCAACTGGTAAAAGTGCATCTACACTAGAGATTTCTGTTGACAACTATGTCAGTTTAAGATGCCTATTCTTCATACCTTTGACTGATGCAGCTATACTTGGAGAACTCAGTAGTGTACAGCTAGCTAACTCAGTGGTGAGAGCTGCAAATAAGGCCAGATCATTAACTTGCCAGGTGCAAATTACCCATGTAGCACACACCCAGAACCACTTAACACAAGTATTAAGATTTTGAACTTCAATTTCAGGAAGGCATTTCATTTAAGATATGTGAGAAGCAAGGATCTCTCAGGGTGATATTTTTTTTTATTGGGCCAGCTATGCAGTTGGGAGAAAGTTAGATTTGAGGATATGCTGACACACCTCCCTGAACTGGGCCTTGCTTTTGATTTATTTAAATAAAATCACTGCTGTTGGCTTATATCCTTCTAATGAAATGAAGTCTTCCTCTTGTGACCAACAGATAGAGGTTGTAGCCAGGTCGGTCTAAAGCAGTGGTTCCCAATTTGTGATACGGGTACCACCAGTGGTACGTGTTAACAGATTATACATTTCTTTATATGACAAAAATGTGCTGGTGGTACTTAAGGTTGTATCTTTTTAAATTGGTGGTGGTCAGAGTTTGGGAACCGCTGGTCTAAAGGCAAGTGTGACCAAACACTTTGGAGGGAGGGCTTCACAGGTCCCTGGCTCGCTTTATAGTATATGGCATTCAATTCATCCCAGCAGTCACCCAGTGCTTTGTGGCCAGGCTGCCCTGAGACACGACTGCAAGGAGCCCGAGCCATCCCAGCATAGGAAAGTGACCCTAACCCTACCGCCTCCTTCCTCATCCCTTCAGGCGTCCCTCACCTTCCTTCCCCTTCCTGACATCAAACTTTGCTTTTCCTTGGCTTTTTTAGGCAGGCCGGTCCCCCCAACACTTACAAACCGCAACACCAAGAGTTTTAATTCCAGAGGAAAAGATGGGGGGGGGGGGGGG
>NW_017728992.1:184373127-184373560 GCF_001723915.1 Gavialis gangeticus | reverse complement strand
TCCTCTCCCGCCGCCCCCGGCACCGCGCGCCCCCCGCACCCTCGCGCCGGGCACCCCCGGGCAGCGCCGAAAAGTTGGGCGCGAGGGACGTGTCCGCGGCCGCCGGGGCAAGGGGCAGAGATGGGGGGAAGTTTCTTACCTGCGCGCCCGGGCCGGGGGCACTAACTTTCCTCTGCGGCGGCGGCGGCGGCGCCGGTCCGGAGCGCCTGAAGAGCGGCCAAATTAAAGGGGAAAAAAAAGAAAAAAAGAAAAAAAAAAGAGACCCCAAAAAAAAAAATCCCTAAAAAAAAAAAAATCCCTCGATCAGTGGGGGATCTACGCCAAAAACCACGTGATCTCTGACGTCAGCGAACGCATTTGCATACGGTGCCACCGCCAGCTCCGGCACCCGCGGCTCCGGGTTTGGCAGAAAGTTGGAAACTTCCCGCCCCCG
>NW_017728992.1:184367822-184368127 GCF_001723915.1 Gavialis gangeticus | reverse complement strand
CCCAACCCCTAAAAACCCCCACCCCAAAGTTTTTAAATCCAAGGGAAAAAAGGGGGGGGGGGGGGGAGAAACATGCCAAGGCCCTTTAAAAAAAAGCTAGATCCCCACACTGGGAGCAAACAAAAGGCAATCAGGAAACAGTTGAAGGCAGAGCCCCCCACCCCCGCATGCCTTTGAAGTGGCTCAGCCAGGTGGAAAGCCCGGGCAGATCCCAGCTCCTCCACCCCAGAGCCAAGTTGTATTCTTCGGGGATGGGGGGCTAGACATCTTTGTCTCTGTCCCCTCAGGACAGGCCAAAATCAGTA
>NW_017728992.1:184361085-184367270 GCF_001723915.1 Gavialis gangeticus | reverse complement strand
GCAGCGCAGCGCCCGCCGCCGCCGCCCTGTTGCTTCCCGGCCAGCGCAGCACCTGCAGCCGCTGGGGCTGGCTCCGGCCCCCCATCCCCATCCTCATCCTCATCCCCCGGCTGCAGCGCCATGGGGCGGGGGCGGCCACACGGGCTGCCCGGATCCTGCCCCGCTGCCAAGTGTCCGGCGGGCTGGGCATCCGAAGCCGGAGTTTGGGGGCCTGAGTTTGATGTGTGAGAGGCTGGATCTGAGCTCTGGGGGCTGCGCCCGGGCTCGCAAGAGATGGATCCGGGGTTGGGGGCTGGACCCGGGGCTTGAGGAGCCGCGTTTGAAGTGAACAGGGGAGCTGCGCCGGGGTTGGAGGGGCTGCATCCGAGCTTTGGGGAGCTCACAGAATCAATGAGTCGGAAGGGACCTAACAGATCATCGAGTCCGACCCCCGCCACGGGCAGGAAGGAGCACTGGGGGTGGCAGGGTCATAAGACCCCAGCCAGGTGCCTGCATTTAAAGTTTGGGGCGGCTGGATCCCGGGTTGGAAAAGCTGGCTTGAAAGGGGCTGGGTGCGGGAGGAGCTGGAGGTGTCACTGCGGAGCGCGCGCCTCTCGCTCCCGACCACGTGCGGCCGGCGGCGCGGGGCCCCGGGACCAGGCAGCTGCGGGGGGCGGGGGCAGCGGCCTGCGGGCAAGGCAAGTCGTAGCCTCTGTGACATCATGGCAAGCACTGTGACGCAGCGGGCTCGCTGACGCCATGCTGCCTGGGAGATGGAAGCGCAGCGGCCCGCGCCCTCCTGCCCCTTCCTGGTCTGACCTGGGATCTCCAGTGGCCGCTGCGGCGGAGCGGCTCCCCCCGGCCCGGCCCGGCCGAGCTTGGGGCTTGCAAACCAGCGAGTCCCCGTTGCCCAGGTCCGAGCCCGACAATTGCGGTGGGTTCACGCGCCGCCGCCTGCCTTCCGGCCCTTCAGCAACTAATAGGAATTAAGGGAGACACGTGATCACCTGAACTTCGGGGACAGCTGATCTATTGCAGGGGACCCTCGGTGGGATCGTTGTAAATCTCTCTCTTCATTCTCGAGCCCCCGTACGCGTTCACACCGCCTTCCTCCTCCTCCCACCGTGGGGGGCATCCTTAGAGCCTCGTTGGCACCAGCGTAAAGCGCCCAGACAGCCTGGCTGGTTGGAGGCTTGTTTTCCTCTAGGGCTGGGGACTGGGATGTGCTGAGAGTGGATGTGAGAAGACAAGCTCCTCGGTGTTGTAGCTGAATAACCCCACGAGGAGGTAAATATGTCACAGCAATGTCAAGAGACTTCTTTTTCCAGGGAAGTCCTCCGCTGAGTAGGTGTGTTACTGACTGACTGATTAAGCTTAATATCTATGACGCCTTGATAAGAGAATTGATTTGTTCCTCCCCCTCTCTCTCTCCCCCAAATCTGGGGGTTGTATTTACTTTGTTTCATACTTTAGATGAAGGAATTAGGAATGCGTAGACACACAACCCATCCCGGGGGTCTGAAGGAGCTTGCTGACACTGTCCGTGTTCTGGTTTTTGTTGCTGCTTAAAAATTAGAACTTCCCTTTCTTACAGAAGTGCTCACCATTTACTCCTGACTTGACCTGTCTGCTGTATTTGCTTGTAACTTTAGGAAGGGGGTGACAGCAACAGAGAGGGCTCAGAAATTTGAAAATGAATGAAAATGTCCCAGATCAACAACCCCTCAAATAATAATCATAAAAAACTCCAAATCCCCCCCCCCAAACTAAAATAACGTTTCTACCCTTATCTTCCTCCAGTGGCAATCATCCATAATGACTTACCCTGGTGTCTGTGTTCTGAAACATGAAACATAAAACCATGGTGTTCTGATGCAACTGGTGGGTTTATTTGTGCATAAATATTTTGAATGCAGTAGATCAGCAAATATAAGGTAACACTTTAAAAGCTTTCTTACAACAATATTCACATGTTTTCAAAATGTCCTTATTCTCATTTACATGAAGACCACTTCACACAGCTTTCGTAGTTCAAGAGGACTTTTTGGGTGAGTGGAAATATAATTTCCCCCCCACCCTAAGCCCCCCCTTTCCAATATGAAGTAATATAAGGGTGAAAGAGAAACAAACCAGATGTTCTAGATGTTTAATTCAGCCCATGGCTGCTCAGATTCACATGGCAAAGGCTGCAGTAACCCAGGCTAGCAGTGGCCTCCCAATAAAACCCAGGCTAGCAGTGGTCTCCCATTTACCTACTGAGATTTCTTTATTCTTCAGAAATGTGTACTGCTCATTGCCTGAAAATATCCAGCTGGAGGTGAGTGTACATTGCAATTCACTCACTGAAACACAGAATCTAATATGTGGGGATATGCTGATTTATGGTGGGGGGGAACGGGGGGCATTAAACCCATCAGTAGACTAAGCCCTCCATGCATTACTTAAGAAAATACAGGTATGTCCAAAATAGTAGGACTACTCTCCTTAATTCTCAATATGCATTTCATTTTTAATTAAACTTATGATTAGCTAACGTAAGGTAACATAACAGAATGAAAATTACTTCCACAAAATATGTGACAGGTGAAGGTGCAAGGTGTCAGTGTATTGTTTGAAACCTACTTCTCCAAAGGATGGAACAGCACAAAGTGCACTCATTATATAGCCCAATACACCGCTCAGGAAATTGAGACTGGGGCACTGTAGCAGGGCACTAGTGTGCCTGCTACTGAATAGTACTAAAAGGGTTCAGCTGCCATTCGTCAGGGCAGCTGGTGCCAGTTGCTGTGGCAACTGATTGGGTCAGCTGACCGCCAGGGGGCAGGGCCTGGCCTTTATAAACAGAGAGGGCTGAGGCTAGAGCCAGTTCCCCTCTGGCAGCTGGAACAGCAGGAGGCTCTGCTGCAGGGCAGAGCAGCCCAACCACCCGAGCGTTGGCATTATGAGATGCAGGGGAGAGAGCCCTGACAGGGAGATGGAGAGTAGCCAGGGTGGCGCTCAACAGTGATTATAGCCAGCAGGCTTATTTTGTGTTTCAGCTGGCAGGCTTATGGTTTGCATTTCCGTTTGGATTGATTGTGGTGATTAGACTGGAGGACTGGGCGAGGCTGTAGGGGTGGAGGAGACCTCAACAAGAGCCCCCCCAGTAAGGTGGGGGTGCTCTGAGTGCCAGGGAGGGTGCTGTAGTTGGCACGAGAAGCGCGAGTAGGAGCCAGTGGGGGCTATGCGGGCACGGGGAAGAGACTCTGGCGCGGGCTACGCGAGCACAGGCAAGAGGCCCAGTGGGCGAGGGTGCGAGAAGCACTGTAGGCCCAGTGGGCGTGGCTGCGAAAAGCGCGGTGTGGGAAGCACGAGTAGGCCCCAATGGGGCATAGGCCCGAAGAGGTGGGTGTGGGGGCCAGGTAAGGCTAAGGCCGCCTGAGCCCCAACTGTGAGAAGCCCAAGTCGGGCATAGGACCCTAGGAGGGGTCTGGGGCCAGGTAAGGCCGAGGCTGCCTGAGCCCCGAGCGCAGGCATAGGCCCGAGAGCGGGTGCGGGAAGCACAGGCAAAGCCCGAGTTGGGTATAGGACCCTAGCAGGGGCCTGGGGCCAGGTGAGGCTGAGGCCACCTGAGCCCCGAGCATGAGAATGCGAATATAGCCCCAGCGCGGGCAAGGGAGCACAAGAAGCGTGAGGCACAAGCCCCAGTGTGGGCAAGACTGCAGGGTGCGGGCCCGAGGGCGGGTGACCACGAAGCACATGAAGCAGGCTCCAGTTGGGCGCTGCCTGGATGGGGGAAGCCCTGGAAGGGGGCAAGCTTAGTGAGAAGCCCCGGAAGGGGGCAAATTCATTGAGAAGCCCGGTGAGGGCAAGGAGCGCATAAGCGCAGGGAGACTGGCCCCAGTGGGGCACGGTCTGTGAGAGAAGCTCCAGGAGGGGTGCCTAGATTGAGCGGACCCCAGGGGGGAAGCGGATATAATTAGTAGGCCTGAAAGGGCTAGCAAATAGAGGGGCGCTGGTTGCGGGACGAGCCCAGGGGCGCCAATAAAGGGGTGCCGGTTGTGTGACAAGCCCGGGGCGCCAGGCAGGGCGCATACAGGGAACTGACCAGATAACGTCTGGTAGCTCTGTGAGGCTTGGGGCGTGCTAAAGGGGAGGTTGGAGGCACGCATAGCCCATAAGGCTGGGGGGGGTCACATATTGAGAGAAGCCCCCCCAGGAGCGGGCACGTACTGAGGGAAGGCCCAAAGGGATGGCGGGCTACTTAGAACAGTCTGGGAGACAGGCTGGCGAGGGCCAGTACAGGGAGTAGCCCCGGAATCGTGGTAGAGCAAGACCGGCCCTGTGCCAAGGAGGGCTAGAAGGCAGCCTCCCATTGATGATATAAGATCAAAGACATGGTGGGCGAGACAGAGGGCGTTCAGGACCCAGACTTGGCACGGTAGGCAAGGGCGCTAGGGGAGGTCACGGCACCCCTAGGGGCCGTCCTGCCACAGGCACCCTCTTGTTTAAGCTTCATGACATCTTATTTTCTAGACAAACTGGACAGATGAAAATAAGAAGTTTTGTCCTCCCTAAATACTTTAGGTGGCTAGGCCTCCAGGCTTTAATGTCAAATGAGACCATGTGCATTGGTTAAATGCACTGTATTACATTTCTGAAATACAAAGCTTGCTGGGGAATGGGGTGCTATGATAATGTAGTCCATCATTTGGTCACAACACACCAGATTCCATATTTCAACCTAGCGGTCGTCTTCAATGAGCTTTCATTTTCAATACAGTGCTAAGAAGACTTGGTATGCTAGGTTTAGGGGAGAAGTGATTAGGAAGTCTGCTATTTGGTTCAGACCCATTCATGGCTATATTTTCTGGAAGGACAATTGTAAAGAAAAAAAGTCATGTGGTGATGAGTTTTACCCCATGAGGGTGAAGGGAAGGGCAGAAATCCATCTGCTTTTTAGGGCATGATATTTTCTTTTTAAGAAAGTCTTTAAGAGTATATCATGATTGTAATAAGGACAGAACATGCATTTTTCTACCTGTTTGGCCATTTCTGTGTCTACTGGTTTTAAATTTGTTCTTGAGCAGAGCAGTTACAGAAGGTGTGTGCACTACTTGAGACACATTTGTACTGCCCTAATTGGAATTGGTGTAGCTGTGTGTAGCTAAATCGGCTAATTTGTGCTAACTAGCCTATGCTCAACACTTCACTCAGCTCCACTGCTGCTGGTCAGGGAAGTAGCCACACTAAAAGCCTGTGATCTTAGACATGGCTCCTCATAGCCTCTCTAGCCCCTTTACAGCAAGTAAAAAGACCTGGTAGGGTCTGAGAATCCCTTACCCAACACTCTTTCTCCCTCAGATGCATTGTCTACTGGGGCATGTCTATAGGTGCACTTTAATGCGCATGAAAGCATCACAAAAACCCATGCACTTTTGCTAATGTGCATTCAAATAGGCTAATGCACCTTTTTCTAGTACCTCACACTAGAGGGCTCCTATACGTGAGCACGGAGGCTGCTGTGACACGCTGGAATTTGCATTGGAGCAAACTTGATTATTCAGGTCTCCTGGATCATGGCAATTGCCGCGCTCCAGCAGCCTCTTGCATCTCATGTATCAGCATCCCTGAACTTAAGAATGGTGGTGGGGGTGTTTGAACTAAAGCTCATCGATGAAGCTTTAGGTCAAGTGCCCCCGCCACCATTTTCAAGCATGGGAATGCCTGATACAGGAGACATGGTGGCACTTTAGAGTGGCTCTTGGAGCTGCTCTAATTCAAGCTCTGTCCCTTACCCCTGGAGCACGTGTAAGAAGTGCCCAGTAAATTTTTAATGTGCATTAACAAAAGTACATTAATGAATGTGTAGACATGTCTCTGGTTGTCTTCTGTCTTCTGAAGACTCCTTCACAATCCCTAGCATAGGAAGGCTGAAAAGTAAGATGGAATTCTTGGAAAAGACACCTTCAGAAAATGTAGCAATTAATTCATATTGTGAATTTGCACACACGGTACCCTGAGCTACGGTGGAGAACCAAGTTCATCCTTGGTGGAGGATTGTTAGCACCTGACCCCCTAGCAATGCTACCGATCATGTTAGGCTCACTCAGTTTGGATGGCCAGTGCTCACACTGTCAGAATAGTGTCTATGATGCCAGCAAGCTTCTTGTTCCAAGAAGGAGATCACAGGCTTCAGTTCTTAATGCCAAAAGTTCAGCCAGATT
>NW_017728992.1:184348620-184360944 GCF_001723915.1 Gavialis gangeticus | reverse complement strand
ACCTAGACAGTAACATCAGTGGCCAACTGGTACATGTTTAGGGTGGCCATCATAGAGGACAGTCTGGTTGTTCTTTGTCCTCTATCAATACGAAACCCAATGTCTTTATGTCCTCTATTTTTCTCTTCAAGAGAAAGAGGAAGTTCAAGTACTGCTGTTTTCAAGCGCAGGGATGCTGATACATGAGACACGACAGCGCTTTAATTAGAGCAGTTCTCAGAGTCACTAAATTTAATCATCTCTGGAACATGTTTAAAAGTGTCCCTATATGCCAGGGACACTCTTCTCTTCAAGAGAAAAATAGAGGACATAAAGGCATTAGGTTTTGTATCAATAGAAGACAGAGTAGCAGAAAACCAGAATGGCTTCTATGATGGCCGCCCTATACATGGTGCTAGCCAGCTAATTTGCAGACATGGTATAGCAAGACAGAACCTCTGAAGTATTAAGGGTTCCCAGGCCCCTTTTTGTACACAGACCAAAACAGCTTTGAGTTTACAGCATATACAGCCTAGTTTTCACTAGTTACTGAAACATGCTTAGGTGACATCACCCACATCCTATTGCTCCCAAGTTAGGGTAACTGTCCCATCAGGTACAGATACTTGTTTGCCAGGTTACTCCAGGTCACTCTCATATTTGTTTTGGAGTTTTGTACTGGTCTTATCAATTCCCTTGCTTTCTGTTGGCCTCCGAGGCACCTCTAAGACTAATGAGCTACTTTCCCAGCACTTCTGTATAAGCCATGTGTGATATGCCTAGTTCTGTACTCATTGGGGCCTGTGTCAGCTTATGCTGGTAGCAGGACTTTTCTATAATCAGTTGTTGTATTAATTCATACCCCAAAAACCTGGTATGCCTATGGGTCTCATACAGTACTAAACACCCTTCCTGAACTTCAGAAAGTTACTTATTAATTTCAAGGGATCAATCTGTCTTAGAATAGCAGTTGAATTAGTAAACTAAATTCTTCAAATAATTTACCATAACTGTAGATATTTTTACTGGAAAAAAGGAAGATTGTCTTTTCAACCATATTATTTTTATAAGGTTCTTTGCTGGCATATAGGGAACATGCTCCAGGGATGATTAAATTTAGTGACTCTGAGAACTGCTCTAATTAAAGTGCTGTCATGTCTCATGTATCAGCATCCCCACACCTGAAAACAGCACTAGGGCTGCTTGAACTAAAGCTTGTCAAACAAGCTTTAGTTCAAGCGGCCCCATTGCCATTTTTAAGCATGGGGGTGCTGATACCTGAGATTCGGGAGGCTGCTGGTGCGTGTTAATTGCCATGTTCCAGCAGACTTGATTAATTGAGTCTGCTCTGATGCGCTGTAATTACAGCGTGTTGGAGCAGCCTCTGCACGTGTGTGCAGGCACCCTAGGACTCCGGGATTTTTGGCCTGGTGCTGCCACTAAACTGCTTAGATCAGCATTTATCAACACATGGGTCTATATGAAAGGGTCACAAACAAGCTTTAGAAATGAATCAACAAACTTTAAAAATGGCTTCTGCTTTAAAAGAGAAAAATGAGGGAAACCATAGCTTTTCCTTTGCAGGCTGGCAGAGCTCCAGTCTGCCAGGGGCTGCTTGGGGCCCCCCACGCACCCCACACCCACCCCCTGCCCCACACCCTAGGGGGCAGGGAGCAGAGGGTCAGGAGTGAGGGGTACTGTGTTGGGACTGGCAATTAATGTTTACAAATGGGTGCTGGTCCAAAAAAGATTGAGAACCACTGATTTAGATGATGGTGAGCAAATTGCTTTAGTATCCTGTGCTTCTGATCTATCACCTTTTGCCTGTCTTAGATAACTGGCATGTTACCTTCTCTAGACAGGTGCAGCAGCTCCTAGCCCAATAGGATTCTGATGTTGTTTAGGTCCCTAGGCCCCACTCCCAGACAAATGATGTATAATGATAATACACTTTTGTGTTTTGGGTTATTCCTTAGTCTCTGATACTTCAGTGAGATACGTTGATGCTCCACATGTATTCAGTGATCTCTCCATGGGTAGCTCACTTCAGGATTGTCACGCAGCATCGGTATTGATTGACCTGCTTAATATCTAAAACAAAATAAAGGGTAGTTCTTTTCATTAACCTCTCGTTTATTGACACTGAAACGCTGATCTGCTTGCAATGTACGTTTCAATCCTCATGCTTTTCGCTTTGTGCTTCATTTTGTTTGAACAATGAAAACATACTAGTTATTTGCACTCTGGTCTCATATCTATTTTATGGTCAGATTTTCATGTGCTATTGTAATTGGATGGCCAACACCAGCCAAAAGATGCAATTTGTTTGACTAGCTTTAATATTAGGATTTGTAATACTTTCCATTAAGAGAAACCTAATTTTAAGACAAAAATCATTTAATCTCTTTAATGTAGAGTATATTCTTTAGCTGGAGATTTGCAAGAACATAGATTTGATAGTAGTCTAAGATCAGATCTAAATTGCATAGAAATCAGTGGAAGCTTTTTGTCTGTTTTCAATGGGAGTTGGAGTTGGCCTTCAATAGATAATTTCACAATGATTCACATCCCTCTTTTTCCCCCCCCTTGCAATTCTGTTATAAAACCATGAATATAAATGCACTGAATCCACAGGATAGGACCCTATGTAGTCATGTGTATCACAAGATACATTACTTAAAGTGAAAAAGCCAGTGCTGGTTTCTTTTTCAGAGGCCTTAAACTCTGCACTTACACAGGAAGTGGTGTTTAGCTGATGGTCAGCATACAGGTTGCAAACAAATGGCAGGAAGGAAGATGCTGCTATAGCAATTGTCCTTCATCCCCCTCCAAGTAAACTACCTTATGCTTTAATTTTTTTTAGCAATGACCTTGGGAGTGCCCTCTTATTGGCCATGACATTTTGGCTTTTTTGATCCCCGAAATATGTTTCCTAAATGAGAGGAGTGGAGAGAGGCTGATCAAATGAATCATCTGAAAAACAAGATATGAAAATCAATGCACAGAAAATCAGAGCAGCCTAATTGGATCAGGCCCTGGGTAGGGTTGACCTTATGATTTTCTGGACCCTAGGTTAATGGAGAGATCTCAAGGCAAGATACTTTCCCTGCTAGGTACCAGGGCTGACACAGAAGATTAGTTACAAAGTCTTGAGTGAGAAAATCCCCAAGGTGTAACCCCCCACAGGCACTTACTTGCATTTGCCTGTGCTTAAGATGGATCCTGGCAAGAGGCGCACAAGCATCTGTCTTTTTCTGTTTCAGAAACTCCAGGAGTGCTGATCAGTTATCATGGGAACCATCTGGTTTCTTCTTATAGAGATCAACAGTTAGTCATTGAACAAACTAGAACATGCAGCATTGAATTCTGCACCCTCAGTTAAATACAGAGGACTCGGTTCAAGGCCCCTAAATGCTGGTCGTGATGATTGCTGCAGACAGAGAGAGCTTTTTGCCTCAGAGCTCTTACCTTGAGACTGCTGAAGCTGCTTTGCTAGACAGGAGTGGTGTCAGGTGAGTCCCCTTGCTGTGCAGCAGTGCCCTGGAAGTCTGATTTCTCAGAGATCCTAAATACCACCAGCAACAGGCCAAATCTCTGGGAGCTTGATGTACTTGGTGTTTCTGAGAATCAAGACCCAACTGTCTAAGTTAGTGACACTTCTTCTGCTTGAGGCTTCTCTTATAGTGGGAGTATCTGGTCATTAGAGGGTACCAGGTACAGATGTAGGGGCACTAGTGTTTAATTCTTTGTTCTGCCACAAGTCTCCAGTGTGAGTTACTCTCTGTGTGGCCATTTCTACATGTTAAAATGGGAATGATAGCACTTCCAACCCTCACAGGGATGTTGGCAGTCTAAATGGGTTCAAAGATGATGGGGCACTCGGATAGTATGGTGATGGAGGCCAAACAGGTACTTAAGTTAGGTCTAAAGCAGGAGTCCAAATCTTCCTCTCTTCTTTGTGCAACATGCCTTGAACAAAGCCACGTGCCTCCTGCACCCACACTTATCCGCTGCTGGCTGCTTGGCCTTCTCCGGGGCCGGCTAACCGAAGGATTCTTTGAGATGCACAGATATGCAAGGAGGATCAAATTCCACACCACTGCTCTTGGCTTCCTGTAGGCAGGGGGATTATTACAGGGGTTTCTAGCCCATCAATGGACCAAAGTGCTGAGTGGCCTCAAAAGCAGCCCCTGTTCAGTATTCATCCTCTTGGACTTTCCCCAGAGCAGACATGAATTCATTAACCTTTGATGAGATTGTCATAATTTTTCCTATTGTGCTTGCTAATTACCAAAGCTGGCTTTCATTTTATTTAAATGAGGGCTTTCTCCCTCACGGCCCATCTGCTGTGAAATCATAATGCACATAACTTGTGACATTAAAAACACTTCCATAGCAACATCCTGTGATGTGATCAGCCCTGAATTATGACCTCACTGCACGATTGGGTGATGTTGGGGAGGAATAAAGAGCAACCTCTTTAATAGGAATGAAAGGATCTCTGCTCCAAATGGTGGAAATTGCCTTGGGAGAAAAAGGTAAAGCAGACTCAGACTCTGTGTTGGACCTCTGTGCAGGGCTGGATTTTTCTTCTTTTTTTGGAAAACTTTGGTTTGATGGGAAAAATCCTGGTCACCTGAATTTTTAATAGAAATAGGTTTTTCAAGAATTCTTTCCAGTACTGTGGGGCTTTTTTTCTTTTAGTTTTAAAGCAGCAAGGAGAGCTCAACCCCCTCTTTATGCTTTCAGGAACAGGTCCTGCATGGCCTGTGGCAATGCATGCTTTCCCCAGGCTACCCTGCTGCTATGTCTCAACCAACCCCATCCAGAAAAGATGACTGCTAGGGGGTGAATGGCCTAGTTTTCCAACCCATTCATTCTCTCACCTCCCTGCTGAGATTGCTGGGGAGGGTGAGAATTGTAGCAGGGCTTTGTGGACAACTGGACTGAATTAATGACCTGTAATTTTACATAGGCCACTTAACAGGCATCACATCAAACATTATTCCAGTGTCAGATACTAAGACCTGATCTAATGCCAATTAAAATTCACGGAAACCTTTTTTTGCTGCTTTCAATGGACTTTGGATCAGATTGTCCTCATCACCATGCGCTCTCTCACTCTGCAAATGCTTTTGTATGATCGGAAACTTCATTCACTGAGACTATCTCTATACATGAAGGTGCTCATATAGTAAGTTAACATGATCAAGTCCCTAGATTGGATTTAACTCTAGGCAAAAGAGGAAGAGTATGCAACTAATTTTTTTTAATGGAGCTGATTACTGGTGAGGTGTAGGATGGTGGTTCTGATTTCAAACAATAGCCCAATGGGGCCCGCAGTCATTTGAACAGGGGGCGGGGGCAGTTTGAGAGGAAATGAGCTTCAAATATTGACTACTGTACTGGTTTTCATTCCAGTGTCAAAGGTGTATGTGAGGCTTTCTCTAGAAAACAAATGCAGGGGCATAGCTTTAAGATAATGTCATTTGAATTGACTATGAAAGAACAGGATGATGGGGTTGGGGGGGTTAAAGAAAAAGCGATGCTGTTAGTACAGTTTTTTGATAGTGCATCAGATGCCAGTGTAACTGTGTTGTTTCATGGTATATTGTAGAAATATCTACCTGACCGAGTTAGGATTGTGAGCCCATCATACTAGCTCTGTACAAGGATGCAGTCCTTTGCATAGCATTCCTCTGTGCTTTATTTCATAACCCATCTAACGGGTTAAAAACTTTCACACCCTTCTGTCCTCCACTTTTTCTTGCAATACATGCTCAGTATTACTAGTGATAACTCCTCTCACTTATGCAGACTGCTTCATTTTCAAGGCACTTTACAAAAATTAGCTAATTAACCTACAGAATGAAAAAGCTGATGAAAACCATTGCTGAACTTCATTCTTTAAGCTGAAGCCACTTTGGCGACATGACCTCAAAGAGCTCCGTGTATTTAAACTCGAAAACAAAACCCACAAAATGCCACACACAATGGACTCACCTTTTCCCTCTACAACTGGCTTTAAAAACGCTCCTAGGCTCAGCCGTTTCAGGCCAGTTTCTGCCTGAAAGCAAATTTTTACACTTGAGTAATGTGCCACCCCCTGAAAATGTAGCTCGGTCCCTGAACTATTGAAGTGCAAATGGCTCCATGGTAATCTAGGAAGATTCAAGAGAAGCAGGTCAAATGTCATATTAAATACTTATGGCAATGCAGCTTAACAGCAGGGAGATATAAGCATATTTACCCTGGGCAGCCTTAATGCTGCCGATTTTTATATTTTCTTTTCAGAAGGAGAATGTAACGGGTTTACTGATCCCTGACTAGTGCATGCTAAATAAAATAATGCTACTCGGCACTTTTGTGGTGACTTTCATGTCGGGTTCTCAAGTGTTTTACAACATTAACTGGATAAGCCTTGTACAGTAGATGAGGGTAATTATCCCATTTTACAGATGGGGAGGTGAGGCAAAGAGATTAGGGCTCCTGTTTTTTCAGTGCTCTCAACATGGCTGAGTCCCTCTGCTTGGCTGCAGCTCCACGAAGGGATCTGTCAATGCAGTGTCATGGCACAGTTTGGGCCTTTGTAATTTTTCCACGTTCATGTCAGTAATGTTGCAGAGCTGGGTCATAAAGACAGGCTTTTTGAGTTCTAGTTCAGCGTCTTAATCACAAACCTATTTTTAATCTCAATGACGTGCTTTTGATATCAATTGAACCATGCTCTGCTTGTTAGTAAGTGTTTGTAACATTAGGCTCTAGAATTTCTTTCTGTTAGGTATAACAATTAGAACCTCCTTTTATGCTTGGAAAAGATCATCTGCATCCTTCCCTTTGCATCCTAGATGAGAGATTATGATGCCCGTTCAAATAAGATGGAATCTGTATACTCTCACGAATTAATGATAGTTCACTTTACAGGCTTAGTTAAGAGATTCAGCTGAAATCTAGACTGCATGTATTCTCCCTGGAGGCTACAGTAACTCCATGATTTCATTTTGTTGGGAAGGCTTTGTTAATAAGATCCCCTGTATGGATGTTGGCTTTAGAAATCTTGATTTAGAAAGCTAACTGTTGGTGAATGTACGAAATGTGCAGGCTACTGTGTACACATTACTAGGACCAAAGAGGAATGTTTCTTCAGATCTTGATAAACCCAGGAAGATATGCAACATTGAGTGCACAATGTTTTATCACACCAACCACCTTAAATGTCAGCCTGTTCAGTAACAAATTTATGGTGACATTTTTCCAAAGAGACAGTTAAGCTCCGCTCAAGTGCTGCTTACAAAATACTGGTTTTCCTGCACTCACCTAGTGTATCTTATTTTCCCCAGATGCTCTGGATGTATAATTTGATTTATAAAAACATGTACTTGTTGCTTTAACCTCTGGGTGCATTTACATTACTAAGACACAAATTAAATTTAACATCATGTTGTAAACAATTGTATTGTATCCAATAATAAACAGAGTGGGAGCTCCTGGATGTAATGCCTTCCCGGGAAGGTTAGATGAAGCTTGGGGAAGGAGACTGGGAGCAGAGAAGCGCACCATGGTGGGGTGCGGTTACGGGAGTTTGCCTTATGAGAGATCCACATGAATTCCATTGGTTGCTTGTTCATTTCCCTCAGAAATACAACTAATAGGATACAAGATGCTTCCCTAATTTTAAAATTGCTGCTTTCAACCATAGCAACACATTTCCAAGGAGAATAATCCCCAAACATTACCTGAGAGTGCCTTGGGATGCCAGAACTTTTCACCGGGAGAGAAGTAGGAGAGGAATAGATTCATAGACATTAGGGCTGGAAGGGACCTCAGAAGATCATCAAGTCCAGCCCCCTGCCCCAGGGGCAGGAAGTCAGCAGGGATCATAGGATCCTAGCAAGATAAACATCTAAATGTCTCAAAGTAGGTGCGTGAACCACCTCCAGTGGCAGTCTATTCCAAACCTTGGGGGCTCGGACAGTAAAGAAGTTCTTCCTCATGTCCAGCCTGAAATGGTCATGGAGGAGTTTGTGGCCATTCGACCTCGACATCCCTTGGGGCGCTCTGGTGAACAGATGTTCCCACAGATCGTGGTGAGCACCCCTGATAAACTTATAGGGGGCCACCAGATCACCCCTCAGCCTGTGCTTTTCCAGGCTAAAGAGTCCCATAGCTCTCAGCCTCTCATCATAAGGTCTGTTTTCCTGACCTCTGATTATGCGCGTGGCTCTTCTCTGGACTCTCCCAAGCTGCTTCACATCATTTTTGAATTGTGGAGCCCAAAACTGGACACAGTACTCCAGCTGTGGCCACATCAAGGCCAAGTATAACGGGACAATGGTGTCCCAGGATTTGCTTGAGAAGCATCTATGGATGTAAGCCAGCGTTTTGGTCGCTTTAGTAGCTACAGCATCGCATTGCAGGCTCGTGTTCATCTTGTGGTCAATGATGACCCTCAAGTTTCTTTCTTCCGTAGTGCTAGCCAGCGTAGCACTGCCGAGCCTATAAGGATGCTGCAGGTTTTTCCTCCCAAGGTGGAGAACCTTGCATTTTTCGGTGTTGAACACCATCAGGTTCTCATCCACCCATTTTCCGAGCCTGTCAAGGTCAGCCTGGATCACCCTCCTGTCTTCAGGTGTGGATGCTTTGCCCCAAAGTTTGGTGTCATCGGCGAACTTGGCCAGTCTGCTTCTGACTCAGATGTCCACATCATTAATGAAGATGTTAAATAGTATAGGCCCTAGGACAGAGCCTTGAGGGACCCCACTCGTCACAGCGCACCACAATGATTGACTTCTGTCAATGACCCACATCTGGGTCCTATCGCAATGCCAATTCCCTAGCCAGCGGATCGTGGCGAGGCCATGGCCTCAGTTAGCCAGTTTTTCCAAGAAGTGATTATGGGATACCACATCAAAGTCTTTTTTAAAGTCAAGATATAGGACATCACTCTCTTCTCCCATGTCCAGGTGGTAGGCCCACCTGGTCATAAAAGGAAATAAGATTGGTCAAGCAAGACCTACCTGCAACAAACCTGTGTTGGCTATCCCTCAGGGTGTTGCCATCAGCCAGTCTGTTAAGAATGGCCTCTTTGATAATCTTTTCTAAGACTTTCCCTGGGATAGAGGTCAGTCTGATGGGCCTGTAGTTTGCCGGATCCACTTTCCTCCCTTTCTTGAAGATCGGCACCACATTGGCCTTCTTCCAGTCTTCGGGCACTTCACCAGAGCACCAGGAGGTCTCAAAGATCCGTGCCAGGGGCTGGGCTATGATGCTCGCCAGCTCCTTGAGTACCCTGGGGTGGAAACTGTCAGGGCTGGCTGACTTGAAGGTATCCAGCCTCTCAAGGTGTTCCTTCATGAGGTCAGCACTGATGAAGGGCAAGGAATCTCCCTTGCCTGGACCTCCCCGTCCCGTAGTGGGTATGGGCGTCCCATGGGACTGGTGAAAAACTGATGCAAAGTACCCATTTAGCAAGTTGGCTTTTTCCTTGGTGTTGGCTGTCAGTTGTTCCATCTGGTTTAGCAGGGGTCCAGTGTTGTCCTTGCTTTTCCTCTGGCTCCCCACATATCAAAAACAGGACTTTCTATTGTCCTTGATACGTATAGCTAGTTGGTGTTCAGTCAAAGCCTTGGCTTTCCTGGTTCACTCCCTGTAGATCAAGATCAATGCAGAGTATTCCTCCTTGGAGGTGGATCCAGTCCTTCATCCTTTGTAGGTCTTTCTTTTAAAACGCAGGAGGTCCACTAGTTCCCTGGAGAGCCAAGGGGGCTACTGTGCCCTTTTGCTGCCTTTTGTCTGAGACTGGATAGACTTTGCTTGTGCATCCAGGATCACACCCTTGAGGAGCAACCACTCGTCCTGAACTCCCCTCCCCTTTGGGTTGTGGCCCTTTAGGGCCTCAGTGACAAGCCTCCTGAGCTTGTCAAAGTCAGCTTTCCTGAAGTTGAGGACTTCTGTATTGCTGACTGGCTTGCCAGCTTTACAGCGGATGGTGAAGGTGATCAGCTTGATAGGTTCCCGTTCAGTGTGATTTTTCACAAATCCATATTAAATAGGCATTGCAGATCTTTTGGAGGGATAGCATCATCTCCTATGACTTGCTACTCTTTGATACATCAGTTTTCCTATCAGAAAAATGCATGTAATAATAGCTATTTCAGAGAATATTATGAAACTTAATGTTTATGAAGTGTTTGGGGATCCTTGGCCAAACAATGAATTCAAAAGTGCAAATTATTAATAACCATATTGGGATAATTTGATGGATATTTCTCCGTTTGACTGTAATGTGATGGAAGCTATCTGCTATCTCTTTGGTTATTTTTCACCAGTTCTGGAAACAAAATGCATTCCATACTCCCATCATTTCCCTTTAACTGCACATGTGTACTAATAATAATAATTTAAAAAGTGTTGCCAACAAAGGTAAGTACTGTATGTTGGGGCATAGGATGCTGGTCTTTCAGTTGCAAAGCATAAGCTTTATGATTTGAGCTCCAGGAAGGCTTTTCTATCTGAAGCTAGTAAAAATTCCCTTCTCACAGCGGGCAGCCCTAGAGGATAATATCACATATGCTGGCATGCACAAGGCCAATGCATACTACCTCTAGCTGGCGGTAGCAGTAGCAGGCCTTTCTCATTTGTGTTGACCAGCCACTAGAGGAAGGTGTTTTTAAAACACTTTGCTCCTGCGTTCCACATGTCATCCCTCTGCGGAGATTCAGGCCATTTCTTTGTCTGCTTCCTTCGGTTGCCCAGAAATGCTTCTGAGGCAGGAGATAAGAGTATGAATCCACAGAGACAGAGGGATGCTGCGTGGGAGCATGTGCACCAGTGGTAGAGGAGTGGGCTGGTGACCATGTGCAATCCAAGGGGAGACCATTTTAAGACAGAAAGCTTGTGCACCCAGTGTTGTTGTGGGAATCTTTTCCACATCAGAAATGGAGGAAGCTGAAAATCTGTTCCATTTTAATGGCAAGTAGGTGGGGAGACTCGAGCTCCTAGCAAATTGCTGTTGTGGATGTCACAAATACAGACATCCCCTCCCTTCCCCTCTCCCCCGACTCGACTGGCATACTTCACTTTCTAGAGACCCAAGTTTCATGTGTTGTGCCTTTTGACTCTCTGCTCTCTGATGTTTCTGTTACTTGTTACACAGATGAACTGCACGGTTGACTCGAGAGAGGAATATCCCATCTGTTGAGACTGCACATCTGTAGTCAGCCACACTGAATTAGAACAATCCCTCTACCCTTTCCTTCTATGCATATTTAATAACCCCACTTTGAAGAAACAGGGCTATTAGCCCGAGCTGCATAATTATCAATGGGCCAATCTTAGGATTCCCATCCTACCTCGAGCTTCTGAGTTCAAACATATTGAATCTCCTTATCTCTGTTTTGTGTGTCTAAAGGCTGAATGGCCTTATTGTAGGATAGCATAATACACAAGGCAGGGTAACAAACAGCAGCAGCTCTTTCCCCCCAACAAAGTTAATAGAATGAAATTTGATGTTGCTAAGAGATTTGGATTGCATCCCTCCAACTTCAGTAGATTAGTCTGCATAGCAGGAGGCATCAGAGAGACCCTGGCAAGGTGCCAGTAAGCAATACTTCTATCGGCCTGCTACATTAATATTTGTGTGCACTGTAAAATTAAAAAAGGGGTGGAGTGGTGGATTTGTTTCTCCTGGGTTGTGAATCCTTGTTCTTGTTCCTACCGAAGTTGATATAAAACACCAATGCTTCAACAACAAAGACCATAGATATCAGCAACAACATGACTGGAATACGAAGCAAGTTCCTAACACAGCTGGTCTGCCTTAGTTTATGATCTCGGCTGATCTCTCTGGCTAAGCAGAGGTAATAGCATTGCTTGTATTACAGTAGTCTCTAGAAGCCCAACAAAGATCAGAGCCCCATTGTGCCTGGTGGTATGTGTGCATCCACAACAGGAGATAGCACCTGCCCTGGGAAGCTTGCAATTTTAATAGACAAGACAAAGGGTAGCAGGAAGTGTCACCATGATACTAAGGACCTGGAGCATAGGGAGTTTAAATGACTTATTCAAAGTCACATAGGAAGGATAAGTACTGAACCCAGCTATCCCAAGTTCCAGTTCTAATGTAAAGATATTTTCCTAATATTAAGCAAGATGTATCAAGATCACCAAACTTGGGAAGTTCTGAGGTAGTTTATCCATATTCTGCTTTCTTCTGTTTATTCTGCTGGAAGGAAAATCTGTCATCAAAGACCATGAAGAAAGAAACTTGGAACTCGATTCTGATGTGATATACTGCTTAGAGTTAAAAAAACAAAACAACAAAAAAAAAAAAAAAAAAAAAAAAAA
>NW_017728992.1:184344092-184348558 GCF_001723915.1 Gavialis gangeticus | reverse complement strand
AGAAAAAAAAAAAAAAAAAAAAAAAAAAAAAAAAAAAAAAAAAAAAACCCCAAACCCCCCCCCCCCCCCATAATGTCAAAGTGTCTTATCAAAAATAGCAGGACCAATTTCCTTCACATTTTGCTGATAAATTGCACCTATTGGTTAATAATGGTACTAATTTTGGAATGAGAAAGAATGAAATATAGGAGGAAAAAGTACAGGGCCAGATCCTCAAAGCTGCTTAGGGATTTCTTTGGTCAGCATTGTAATGTCGAAGCTCTAGGTGGTCTACTCCTGGTGGATATTCAGTATCAAGGTAGGTATGCAGGCTGTCCCATGGGGAAGGTCTAAAGAAGGGATTCTCAGAAGCTGGTCAGTTGAGTAGGGAGCCGTCTTAATGGGTCAGGAATTAAATGTAGAGGGGATAAGGGCTTGGGCACCTAAGCAACTGGCCTCGTGCACATAACCGACTGGCCAGACACAGGCCCCTCTCCTGAGTTAGGATCTTTGGTCACAAATTCCCATGGAGGGAAGGCACCTAAGACAGGTCAGCCACTTGAGTAACCAGCCACCTATCTTACTCCATATTTCTTCTAGTGCTTACTCTGTTTTCTGGGCTCTGGCTATCTTTGTTTTAAGTACTACCCAACCACTAGATTACACACTTATGTTCCCGCTTGCACTTTTTCCTTCCAGGTCAATGAATTTGCATCATGACCAGGCCTCAAGGGAGGTGCGAGGAGTGTAACAATCCCAACGTACACTAGGCTGGAGTCTCTCCAGGGAGGTTAGTGTGTCTTCCTGAGAGGTGGGAAAAGTGGCCGTTAATCTCACGAAGAGGAAGGCAGTGAGCCGAAGTCTTCCACTTGCTGGGCAAGTGCTCTACCAACTAGGATATCATGTATAAGGTGGGCTTTTCCTCTTCTGGTGCCAGCATTTTTAAACGAAAGCAGCTAGGACTGTATCACATGAGGAGCCAAATCCTGCCACTTTATTTTAGTTGTTTTCGGTAGGCCCAGAACTGCAGCTTCGGGTGCTGGGAACTATCAGCCAAACAAGGATGTACTTTCCACAGTTAGGCCACCACTGAGTGGGATTTATTTTGGGGATTATAATTTAGGTGTCTAAAGCTGACTTAAATCCTGTTTCAAGTGCCTAAATTCTTTTATTTTTGGATCTGGCCCCACAGCCTTGCTGGGTGAGAGGGTTAACAGACCTGTTAATGGTCCAATGATGGTTGTATGTGGCTATCGCATATTTAAATATCAGCCATCAAATGAGGCTATTTTGAGAACAGTTATATCCCAAACTGTCTGTCAGCCTCCCACTCCCCCCAAATGGTAGACCTAACTTGAAGAACTGAATAGATTCTGAGAGCAGCAGCGGTTAACGTTAGTGGATAAATTCCTAGCTCTCTGAGGGAGACATAATAGGTGGAAATCATAGCGTGGCTCATGGAATTTGCTTTGCTGTCACTATGAATATTTTTAGTGTGTCTCATGGGGGTCTCCATGCATTCTCCTAAAAATGGACTCTCTGGGATCTTTGATTGCATGATCAACGGATAATAGCAGCATATGGCTGGGCCATAATTCAGTATGGAAACTTGTGCTAAGGATGTTGAAAAATTCAGACTATAGAAAAAGGGCAGGCAAAAAATGTGGGAGGTGGCAGAAATCTCACCTTCACCGCCATACAACCAAAGGCAGAAAGAGTGTTTGGAAGGATTAATGCGGAGCCTGCCAATTGATTCTAGCCAGCCTGTGCATGGGTGGTGGCTCCACCTCCAGCTCTGGCCTTTGCCAGCCTTGGGTGAACCATGCTTGTGCCCTGGCGCCCCTGCTCACACTTGGCTGGTGGTGTCCCACCTTACTGTGGCAGGGAGCTGGCAGGACCCACCCTAGGCACTAGGACAGTGCGGTGGGCACTGCACTTGTGGCTGGAGGCAGTGGAGCTTCCCTAGCACCTCCCAGTAGGTGACTCCAGCCCTAGCCCCATCTCCCACCTTGCTCCATGCCACACTATGAGCCAGCCCAGCCACCTGGTGCTTTCTGGCTGCAGCCAGCGTGGCTCCTGTCCCATCTTGTCCCCGCAGGTGAGGCTTCCCCCTGGGGCTGGGGCTCCTCCTGGGGGAAGGGGGACCTCTATGCTTTGGGTGGGCGCAGCCTGCATGGCCCTGGCAAGGATTTATGGCAGGCTGGAGGGGGCTGCTGGGCTTCCCCAGGCTTTGTGAGAGCAAGTGGGGATGGGAAGGGGTGGGGCTCAAGGAGGTTGGCATGCAGGTGATTCTTGTGGGGCATGCCAGGGTGCAGGCTGAGGCAGGAGCTCCATTGTGATTTTTGGGAGGTGGCTGTGGTGGCAGGGCTCTGCTGGGGGTGGGGTGTCCTTCCTTAGCCAAGTGTCCTGCTGGATGGGTTTGGTTTCCTTGGGAGAGAGACTTTATTTTGAGCTATTATTAGGCACGTCTATATACACTATTCAAAAATATACAAATTGGGACAAAAATAATTTTTTGGAATAAAAGTAAAATATTTTATAGTAAATGTTTGGGTTTTTTTAGTATATGATTTTTTTTATCTTACATTTGTTAAAACAATATTTTCACCATTAATTTTGTGTGTGTGGTCCTCAACAGCTCATCAAAACTCTGTTAAGTGGCCCTCCTGTCGAAATAATTGCCCACCCCTAGATTAATGCAAGGAACGTGTGCTGTGTCGGTCCATGCCCCTCCGTGCTGGCAGGTGTCTAGGGGTAAATCCCGTGCAGAGGGATTGCCGCACACACAGCACTGCTGCATGGGGCTCACGTTGGCCAGTGGGGAACCTCTGCTTGGGGAATTTCACGTGCACAATTCCCCTGCAGGGACACGTCTGTGTAAGCAGGAAAAGCGAGGCAGGCACTTCTAAGGCTTGAGGGGCCTGATCCTATGTGGGAATTCCTGGGGTGTGTAGGACCAGGCCCCTCAGGCCTGAGGAGCCCCTGCCGTGGGGCAGCTGGAGACCACAGGCAGCTTTGCATTGCCCATGGTCTCCCACCATAAACAAACACATATGGGCTGCAATAAAGCTGTCTGATTTCTTCTGTTGTGGTCACATTTGTGGCACAGCAAAAGGTGTGGATACCTATTTGCTTTCACTTTGTTCCACCATAAACATTTTTATGGGTGAGGTCTGTTTCCACCCTCAGATAGGGTTGCCAACTCTGGCCGAAGCTATTCTGAGAGATTCCCCCTGTAGGATGGGGAGGCGGCCCCGTGTGCGGTGCGCCCCGATGACGCAAGACGCACTCCTGGATTGCTTTCAATAGTCACTGGGAGATTGATGCCGATTCCAGTAGACTGACGGCCAATTCGGGAGGGTTGGCATCCCTACCCTCAGGGTAAAAGAGGACAGAGAACTTCCAAATTTTAGTTACACCTCGGGTAACTGAAAAGAAAAAATCAGACATTTCATAGGATTAATACCAAGAATTGATTACTGGAAATCACTTGAGTGGAATAGGGAGATGATGAAGATAAGAACTAATCTGGTGACTGAAAGAACTTTTCAGTTATTTTATATAGTGCAGCCCCAAGGCCCGCCACACCAAGGTCCCCGTCCCAGTGGAGCTTTGCAGCAGGTATGAACCTTTTGCAGCCCCAGCAGAGCTTGCTAAGTTGTCCTGCAGGCAACACAAGTTCACCTGTAGCTACTGTCCCCATTCTGCCTAAAACAAAACGCAAAGTGTTTGTCATGGGAGACTCCATCCTGAGGAGGGGTGAGGGGGCAATCTGCCACCCGGATCCCTTGGCCTGGGAAGTCTACTGCTTGCTGGGAGCCCATATCCGAGACATTGCGGAGAAGATCCCTGAGCTCCTCCAGCCCACTGACCACTACTCTGTGCTCCTTATCTATGTGGGCACGAATGATACGGCTCGGAGCAATCCCAACTGGGTCATGAAGTGCTGCAGGGATTTGGGAGTAGGGCTTAAGGGGTTGGGGGCAAGGTGGTGTTTTCATTGATCCTCCCAGTTTCGGGCTATGGGCTGAGGAGGAAGAGGAGGATTTGGGTAGTGAACCAAAGACTGCAGTGCTTGTGTCATTGGGAGCTGATCACCTTCACGATCTGTTTTAAAACTGGCAAGTCAGTGAGTAATACAGAAGTCCTCGATTTCAGGAAAGCTGACTTTCACAAGCTAAGGCAGCTCGTCAGTGAGGCCCTAAAGGACCACAACCCAAAGGGGAGGGCAGTTCAGGAAGGCTGGCTGCTCCTCAAAGGAGCGATTCTGGATGCACAAGCAAAGTCTATTCCATCTTGGAGGAAAGGCAGAAAAAGGGCACAGCAGCTCCCTCGGCTCTCCAGGGAATTAGTGGACCTCTTGCATCTAAAAAGAAAGGCCTACAAAGGACGGAGGTTGCGATCCACCTCCAAGGAGGAATACTCTGCACTGGTCCGGACCTGCAGGGAGCAAACCAGGAAAGCCAAGGCTGCAACTGAACTCCAAA
>NW_017728992.1:184343791-184344004 GCF_001723915.1 Gavialis gangeticus | reverse complement strand
TAAAAAGTGCTTTTTCAGATATGTGGGGAGCCAGAGGAAAAGCAAGGGCAACATTGGACCCCTGCTAAACCAGATGGGACAACTGACAACCGACACCGAGGAAAAAGCCAACTTGCTAAATGGGTACTTTGCGCCGGTCTTTCACCAGTCCCGTGGGACACCCTTTCCCATTATGGGACAGGGAGGTCTGGGTGAGGGAGATCCCCTGCCCTC
>NW_017728992.1:184338540-184338791 GCF_001723915.1 Gavialis gangeticus | reverse complement strand
CATGGGTTTATTGCAGGTAGGTCTTGCTTGACCAATCTTATTTCCTTTTATGACCAGCTGACCTATCACCTGGACAAGGGAGAAGAGATTGATGTCATATATCTTGACTTTAAAAAAGCCTTTGATCTGGTATCCCATGATCACCTCTTAGCAAAACTGGTCAACTGCAGCCTCAGTTTCACCACAATCCACTGGCTCGGGAATTGGCTCTGTGGTCAGACTCAGAGGGTGGTGGTTGACAGAAGTCAGTC
>NW_017728992.1:184323372-184337648 GCF_001723915.1 Gavialis gangeticus | reverse complement strand
AAAGCGCAGGCTGAGGGGTGATCTGGTGGCCCCCTATAAGTTTATCAGGGGTGACCACCAGTAGCTGGGGGAATGTCTGTTCACTAGAGCACCCTAAGAGATAACAAAGTGGAATGGTCACAAACTCCTCCAGGACCATTTCAGGCTGGACATAAGGAAGAACTTCTTTACTGTCCGAGCCCCCAAGGCTTGAAATAAACTGCCGCCAGAGGCGGTTCAAGCACCTACTTTGAACACCTTCAAGAGACATTTGGATGTTTATCTTGCTGGGATCCTATGACCCCTGCTGACTTCCCGCCCCTGGGGCAGGGGGCTGGAGTCAATGATCTTCTGAGGTCCCTTCCTGCCCTAATGTCTATGAATCTATATAAGAATGTGGCTTGTGTAAATAACTTTTCTCTTATTTGTGTGTGTATTTATGCATCAAAGAGACAAGAGGCAGAAAGGGAGAGAGATGAGGAGGTCCTGCAATGGTTGGGATTCAAACGAAGAAGAAGGGCTTTTAGTAGAGCCAGTTCTGTAATTGGTTTTAATCAGTTGATCCGTTAGCTCAGACAGTAGATGCCTATTTTTTTGGAGAAAATGTCTGAGGATTTTTGTTCTAGAACCTGAGAAGGAGAGGGTTTCATTGAATAACCAAAGCCCAATCCTCAAAGGAATGAAATTGCCTGAATCCTGAGCATGTCTCTATTGTCTGCAGTACATTTACTCATTGTTACTTTGCATTCTGGTGTTAGTTTTGAACTCTTTAAGCCTTGGATGCTTGGGACAAGTGGGAAGGATCATGTAATATAATTTACTGTGTGTTCATGTGCATGCATGCGTGCGCACACACACACTCCTGTGCACATGTGTGCATGCAAGCATGTGTGAGTCACAGGACCCTCTAGCTAGTGGTCTGCAGAGATGATGAGAGACAGCTCTATTGCCAGGGAGGGGAGAGAGTTCCTTTACTACAAGTGACTGACAGATATTTTCTGAACTGATATTTATATTGCATTTATTTTTTTTTATTCAGTCAGCGGAGTATAGCTCCTGCCTTGCTTACAGCGTGAAACTTGTGTAATGGACTGTGTAAGCTAAATGTATTGCACTGTAATGTAGATGTGTGACAGCATAGGGAGCAGCCGTAGTACCTTGAATGTGAACTTCCAAACTGTGCTAACTGCATGTACCTACAATTCCCAGAGACCCTGGGGGCTGGGAGACAAAAGACAGAGGAAGCAGGAGCAGAACACACGAACCAGCACAGGA
This sequence comes from Gavialis gangeticus, assembly GCF_001723915.1. Taxonomy (NCBI): domain Eukaryota; kingdom Metazoa; phylum Chordata; order Crocodylia; family Gavialidae; genus Gavialis; species Gavialis gangeticus. The sequence continues at coordinate 184,336,394 of NW_017728992.1, read as the reverse complement.
GCACAGATGCAGCGGCAGGGGGGAAACACATGGCCAGAGACTCCAGAGGATGGAGCTAGGACAGTTGGACTTTAGCAGCGGGACACAGATGTGCGGACAGCAATAGAGCGTGCTCAGAACTAGAGGCTGGTTTGGGACACTTTTGGAGGTATGTAAGGGTACAAGTCTTCCCTCCCATATCTACCTCCCCCTGTCCCTCCTTCCAGTGCTCCAAAATTGCAGGGCTTCCCACATGCTTTTCTCTGCTTGCTACATTTGTTTATTTGTAAATTTGTTTATTTTAAAACTTGTAAATTTTAAAATTTAAAACTTGTAAATTTATTTTTTTTGCAGCAAGCCTGCCAAATGCACAGAGCCCACCACTTGGGGAAGCCCTGAAACTGCATCTTAATTACCCTGAATAAGTCCAGGGAAGCCATTAATCCATACTTAATAACATAGGGATATGGCTTCCCTGGGCTTAATCGGGGTAAAGCCATGGTTTTAGGCCATGTCGCAATTTATAGGGAATGGCTGGACTGCTGGCGCTCTTCGGCCAGTCAAAGTCATGGGGTGCCCTGCAGCGCTCAGCTCATGAAAATGGTGGCTGGCCCCAGGATCTGCCTGTAAAATCAGCCAGCCACCTCTTCATGTTCGGTAGACCCCTAGTTATTAGTTACCTGATCTTGAACAAATATACCACAGTGTTACTGCTTGTTATCTGTTATTCAGCTTCTAAGGGTATGTATTTTAATGTTAATATATACTTACTTGTATTTGTTTGTTTCTCCCTAGCCTATTGGCTTATGACCCTAATCCCCAGAATTTTCTGTATAAATTTGGGAGTTGTGGGCCTTATTACACTTGTCAGTCTGACAGAGAGTGGGAATGACAAGGAGATATTGCTGCTTTATGTAGTGGGTGGATGGAGTTCCTACATATACATACTTGCTAGCTCAGCCACTGGTAAGAAGTGGGAATGACAGTACTGAGGAATAGCTTCCATATTCTAAGAAAGCCAGACCCAGGGCCATTTAAGCTCTATGAAATAGTGTCAGTAGTTTATCCAGCACTTCCTACCCACTTTTCAGTCTGGTGTATTCTTATGCAATATGAATGTTATCCTGACCCCACTGAATGCCAGTGGCAAAAATGCTATTGACTTCAGTGGGGTAGATTTTCACCCCAGATAAATCATTAAAAGACACTCTAATGCAGGGGCAGACAAAATATGGCCCGCAGGCTGGATCTGGCCTGCCAGGTAATTTCATCCAGCCAGTGGGCACCCACCAATTAATCGTACCTTGCCCAGCCCGTGCGCCTCACTCCCACTGTCATGTGTGGGAGGGTCCCAGCCCAGCCAGCATGCACAGCTTCCAGGCAGACCACTGGTGCCACTGCTGCAGCTGCCGGGGGATCTGCTCAGTTTCCCCGGCCTCTAGCAGCTCCTCCTATGTCCCTGCTTCAGTGCTTTTTCTAGGCACTAGGTAGGGAAGTGGCTGCAGGCCACTGGGGTGGAGAGGGTAAGGGGGATGGGAGGTAAGAAGGGAGGAGGGAGAAGGGGAGGTAAGAAGCTTCAGCTGGGCAGGAGAGTGAAGCATGGGGCTGGGGCTGGTTGGAGTGTGGAGCCCAGGGTCTGCATGCAGGGAGGCAGTGCACAGAGCTTGGGTGGGCAGGGTATGGGGTGTGAGGGAGGGTTGAGGACTTCCCCACACATCCCTCCCCATGGCGCACAGGCTTTGTCGCTGGTGGCAGCAGCCGTGGGCGGCAGACCCTTGGGGTGTTCATGGCTGATGCAAGCGCAGCCACTTGGTGGTACGTGGCTCCAGACAGTTCCACTAGATGCATGTGGTGGCAAGGAGTGGAGCCAAGTTGGCCTGCCTTTATTGTGCGGGGCTTCCTGCTTGCATGCCACTGGGGGGAAGACCTGCATGATGGGGCCAGCTGCCTTCCCCACTCCCTGCTGCCATGTGCAGCTGCTGGGACATAGCTGGGAAGCAGGGGGCGGGGCTCCCTTCCACTTTCAGTGGAGTCCTGGCAGCTGCACATGGCAGCAGGGAGCAGGGAAGGCAGCTAACTCCATCACACAGGGCTTCCCCCCGGTGGCACACAAGTGCTGGGAGCTGCATGTAAAATGTGGGGAGCTCCACACAATACAGAATGGGTTGGCCTGGCTTTGCTCCTTGCCGCTCTGTGCAGCTTCCAGAACTGGCTAGAGCTGTGTGCTGCTTGGTGGGTGCTCCTGCACAGGCCATAAGCACCCCAAGGAGCTCCACACAATACAGATTGGGTTGGCCTGGCTTTGCTCCTTGCCGCTATGTGCAGCTTCCAGAACTAGCCAGAGCTGTGTGCTGCTTGGTGGGTGCTCCTGCACAGGCTATAAGCACCCCAAGGGCCCACTGCCTGCTACTACCGCTGGTGGCAGGGACTGTGCGCCATAGGATGAACTGTGTGAGGGGTACCCATACCCTCCACCCTCCCTCACAACCACATACTCACGTCCTGCCCCCACAAACCCCCCACGTATACACGCACCCTGCAACGTACCCTGTACCCCCCCACCTCACCATACACACTCACCCACCCCTCAGCCACACCCCACACACTCCCCCATGCACAATATACAGGAGTAAGACTTTTTTGAGCTATTATGCAATCACCTGTATATACACTATGCAAACGCACATAGATCAGGACAAAAAGAGTTTTTGAAATAAATTTAAGTGGACTGGCCAAGTTTGCTGATGATGCTAAACTTTGGGGGAGAGCGTCCACACCTGAGGATAGGCTGGTGATCCAGCCTGACTTGGATAGGCTCAAAAAGTGGGCAGATACAAACCTGATGATATTGAATACCAACAAATGCAAGGTATTCCACCTTGGAACAAAAACCCGCAATAAGCTTATAGGCTTGGCAGTGCTACACTCACTAGCATCATGGCTGAAAGAGACTTGGGGGTCATGATTGACCACAAGATGAACGTGAGCCACCAATGTGATGTCACAGCTGGTAAACCAAACCAAACTCTGGCTTGCATCTATAGATGCTTCTCAAGTAAATCTCAAGATGTCACCCTCCCGCTGTACTCGGCCTTGGTGAGGCCGCAGCTGGAGTACTGCATCCAATTCTGGGCTCCACTATTCAAGAAGGATGTGGAGAAGCTTGAGAGAGTCCAGAGGAGAGCCACGCACATGATCAGAGGAAAGAGAATAGGCCTTATGAAGAGAGGCTGAGAGCCATGGGACTCTTCAGCTTGGAAAAGCGCAGGCTCAGGGGTGACCTGGTGGCAACCTATAAGTACATCAGGGGTGTGCATCAGGATCTGGGGGAATGTCTGTTCATCAGAGCACCCCAAGGGATGACCAGGTCCAATGGTCGCAAACTCCTCAAAGACCATTTTAGGCTGGACATAAGGAAAACTTCTTTACTGTGCAAGTACCCAAAGCCTGGATTTGGCTCCCTCCAGAGGTGGTACATTTGGATGCTTATCTTGCTGGGATCCTTTGACCCCAGCTGACTTTCTGCCCCTGGGCAGAGGGCTGGACTCGATGATCTTCCGAGGTCCCTTCCAGCCCTAATGTCTATGAAATCTATGAAATTAAAATGTGTTATGCAAGATGTTTGACTTGTAGTATATGATTTGGTTTTTTCGGTTCCAAGATGACAACTGCCCCCCACAAAAGGAGTACTACCAGGGCAAAGGGAGGGACTTCAGGTGGCAAAGGTCAGGGGTTAGAGGGCAGGATTTTTGGTCCGAAAATGGTGACCAGAGGGCGGGGCTACCCTTGTGGCCCTAACCAAAATCAGTGCCGTACCGAGGGTCTCTGGTGCCTGGGGGCCAATGCTTATATTTGTGCTCCCCCCCTTGCTGCAGCGCCTGATCGTAGACTGGGGGTGGGGGAGGGCGGAACCAGAAACCGGAAGTGCCTCTCCCTGCTGCTACCATTGCTTCTGGTTTTGCAGCCGGCCGGCACCCCACAACAGCCCCGTGCCCAGGGGCCATAGCTTCCTAACACGTCCCCTGTCGGTACACCACTGACCAAAACTCATTAAGCAGCCCTGCAGCTGAAATAATTGCCCACCCCTGCTCTTACATAAGAGTAATGAAGTCGCTGTGTTAAATTTAAAGAGAATTTCCCACACATCAAGTTACTGGCATAATCGTCTGGAGTGTGACGTCTGCACAAAGCATACAGGTTTGCCTGGATGATTCAAGGGAAATGGGCTGGGAAGCGTCCCACAGTTAGATTATAGGTTCAACTCTAGCCAGGTCAGATAGTAACTCACAGCTGCTTGGTTGCTTGAGATGATTTGTATGCATCAAACCAGGTCCTAATGGATAGATATCACCCTCTCTAATGAAGAGGAGGAGAAATTTTGCATTGCTATTACATCTGTTTGGTTGGCTGCTAATTTGGCATCTTTAATTAATGCTAACATCTAGCACAACAAAAGAGCAACAATGAATGCCTGAAATGTTTCTCTGCTTTATTTCTGATTACTGCATGTAAAAATAAACATTTGTTCAATGGTATGCACAGTACTGATGTCCTCCTTCAAGAAATACACTGATCATTTAGTCAGAGTTTTATCTTATTTACACATCAAACAGAAATGGGGAAGCAGGGAAGGCAGAAACGTTATCTCTGAATGCACCAGTTTTTGTGGATCTGAATGGTTTCTACTTTCATGCTCCTTTTCATGCAAGTTTTCTAGTTTAAGCATTCAGTTCTTCGTAACAGTATCACTCCCTCAACTTTATACTGCCTTTATTGCCTCTAGTGTCGCGTTTGTCTGGTTTTATCTTTAGCATCTCAAAAATTGTCTCTCTCAGGGCACGAGGTTGCTTTGATTTGGTGTTATGGTATGAATTATTTTTTCTGTGCCGGCTGCTAAAAATGCTGCACAGGCAGCTGCCAGTTTGTGTTCCTAGAGAAAAAACAAACACACCTGCAGCTCTCTTGTGAAGACCGTACTTTGGTTCTTTCCTCCTCTATTGTAAACCAAGGTGAAGTTCAGCCTGGCCCTGAGAGGTTGTCCTTACTCTGTGTTGATGTAGTGTGGAATGAATGGCACTGAAGAGAAAGCCAGGTTTGCTCCAAATATTGCATCCTGAGATGCTCTCAGGTTCCTAAACATTCAAAGGGACTAAGACCAGTAACCTTCTCTTAAGTAACTGTAGGAGGGTTCACCTCCGAATGCATCTTCCTCTGTCAACTTTCTCTCTGCCCTTGTCTTTCTACATTCAGCTGGCAGCATTAACAACTAGGGAAGGGTAACCACTTCAATATTGTGTTTTGGCAGGGCAGAAATGACAAAGGGAAGAAAGCTGCCGTTTTCATGCTGTCCAAAGGTGGAAGGAGTAAGACTCAAGAAACTTGTGAGCAGCCATAATGCTTAATATTAACAATGAACAAACTCTGATGTCCTAAATAGTTTTGAAGAAGATACTGTAAAATTGACGTTACCAGACGACAGCTCAGTAGAATTCTTTCTCTGATTTAAAAAAATACTAATGAAAACAGTGGGTTTTTTTTAAATTTCTCGGGGGGAATTGTCAGGAGTGACTGGCTGCAACCTAAAGCACAAAGCAGGCATCACAAGTGGGATTCAGGGATTGTGTATCAGAAGCCATTCAGTGTCTTCTGCTCTGCATAAGGAATCTGAGACGGGTGTACTTATTTTACATGAATCTTGTCTATCAGGTACTATTCTTTTTCAGTTGAAGCCCAAGGACCATGGGGCAAAGCAGGAAAGTTTAAGGCTCTTTCTTTTTTTCATTGTCTCTATGTAATTTGCAAGGCAGCCATTGGAAGTTCTTAGTTTTACATTCTGATCGTCCTCTTCCCCACTTCCTGCACAGAAGCTCTACATAGACGTGGATTTTCCAAACCATCTGATTTGTTTGGATAATAAAAATCAGTTAAGCCTTTTGAGAAGGAGCTGACATACAGCTGCCAGCATATTGTAAATATTTTCCAGGCTCAATTTTCCAAGTGAACCCCAGGGGTGGGCAGGCTTGGGAGTTGCTGAAGGCATATGTGCTCATACTAATGAATGTTCTGTGCTTTTAAAAAGTAGGAACAGCTTAATAACCAGGGTCTCAGGAATTATACGGCTTTGTGGCTTTTCCTATTAACTAAGTATCCATTCTTATGTAGCAAGCTCACCTTTCAGAGCCTGGGTTGAGTCCCTGGCTTGAGATCCTGCTGTTTTCATTGGTGGAGCCCATCCACCAATCAGGAGGCAGCAGGACAAATAAAGTCACACCCCTTTCCTGACAGGAGGGGGAGAAGAGCTCCCCAGGACCTGATTGAAGACTGTAAACTGTCAGGTCCGGAAGACTTCAGGGGGCGGAGGCCTGGAGCGTATAAAAGGAGCTGCATGCCCAGCACAAGGGGCAGATGCAGTGTGGGATTCAAGAAGAGTGGAGCCAAGAAAAGCTGGGGAGCTCTCCCCCAGCGGGCAATAGGCCCAAGGCTCCTGAAGCTGCCACTGGAGGAGCAGCCTTGGGAGAGGTGCAAGACCTCTCGGGCTGTTGACGGTGCGTGGAGACCTGGCTCTGGGAGGGGTGTGAGATTGCTCGGGCCCATCACAGTGCATGGTTTGGTACACGGAGCCCAGGCTTCAGGATCCACAAGCAACAGCTCGAGCCTGCGACCCTGAAGGGTCAGCGGGCCACATGGTGCATGGGGCAGCGCATGGGGTAAGGGGCTGCAGTGAGGTGGCTCAGGCCCCATCTCCCAGCAAGCGGCCAGGTCCCATGGTGCGCAGGGCAATGCATGGGCCCGAGCCTTGGGAGCCATGGCAGGGCAGCTCAGGCATCACTGGCATGGGGAAATAGTAGTGCTGCAGTGTGAAGCCCAGCACCCAGGAGCCAGCAGCGGTGGTGCAGCAGCTGAGAGGAGCAGAGCCCTCAGTGCCCAGAGCAGGGCACAGAGTGGGGAGGAGCACAGCTGCACCAGAGAGGCCTGGAGAGGTGCTCCAGCAGAGAAGACGCCATCGAGCTGCGCCCTGACCACTGCCACCTGAGGAAGCATGAGTCATTGGGCTCTTGGGTCCCACAGGGGAAAGACATTTGGGGCAGGCAACCCCAGAGAAGGGGCTGGGTGAGCAAGGCCGTAAGGGAAGGGGCCTCTGGTGCTTCCTGGACACTCCCCTCCCCCTCCCCCCCCCAAGGCATCTCACTGGAAGGAGGACTACCTCTTGCCATGGGTCAGGGACTATGTTAAGGAATAGGTGTTATTAAGATTGTTCCTGTTTGCACCTTATTTTGTAATTGAAATGTTGTATTGTGATGTTGTATTGTGTTGATGCTGCTGAAATTGTTTTATTGTGATGGGTAAATAGTGTTATTTAGGGTCTGACCTTGGTTATTGGTTAGTGTTCACTGTGTAAATATATGTATATGATATCTAGTTTTATGATTATGTATATTATAACTCAATAAATTGTATATAGTTAAGAACTATAGAGGAAAGAGGGATCTGCTCGAAATTCTGGCATCCCTCTCACAGCACCCCCTCCTGCCTACCCATCCTATTCAACTGAGAATGGGGCACACCCTTGGGTGTACCTGGGTTACACTTACATTCATTAATCCAGTTCTTGCACTGGTATTTTTTTAATGAGTGATGTTTGTTCATAGTGGTGTGTCTACATGTGTGCTTTACTGTGCAGTAGACTAATTTTCTGTGCAGTAAAGCATCACCGTTTACATGGGCGTGGCCATTAGGTCAGTGTAGAGTAGACTAATTTACTGCGCTATTGGATAGTTCTGTCAGATACAAGTACTATCCCATGGTGGAGTAAATTGCTATGCTTAAACGCATATGTAGATAGCGACATCCTGACTAGTTTACTCTGGCTTAAATTGTGCCAGAGTTTATTTAGTGACATTAATTGCACATGTAGACGTGCCCAGTTTTTACCAAAGCATTAACACAACAACCTTTCCCATCTATATAGCAAAATACATCTGGACCCACAGACGAAAGAACCTCAAATATTTGGAGTATGAGTAAACACCTTAAATCTTGTAGCCTGATTTTTCAGAGAGCATGTAGAACAATGCTCCTTTGGAAGTTGGTGGTAGCTGCAGGTGCTTGGCATTTCTGGAAATCAGGCTACAGATGCTTATCTAAATGTGATTCTCAAAAGCCTCAAGGCTCCATCCCATGGGATCACCATTCCTTGACAAACAAGTGACATGTCACTATCTTTTGTCGTAGGATAGGTTAAGAAACCATAGGACCTGCTACTGTCACCTGGTGGGGCTTGGAGTTGTCCGTAGACCTGCTCACTCATCTAGCATTTTGGGATGGACATCTATTTTTCCTTCTCTAGCACTTCTAGTCTTTCCCTGTGGTGGGCTCTTTCCTCTTGAAGTCGCTCTTTCTTTCCTTTGCATTAAAATCCTCCCTCCTGCTTGCCCATACGCAGTTGGGGGAAGAACGGGAGTGGTTCAGGGTGCTGTCTTCTCCTTGGAGACCCACAGCTGGAGCTCAGATGGCATCGGCTAGTGGCTGCCTCTCCATTAGGGTAACCAGCAGGAGACATGGATTTCGGTAGCCTTGCAGAAATGACTTTATTCAGGGGGGGAACTGGGCACATTCAAAATCGGTGCAATGATGTGAGCATACTAGCCTATAACACCAATTTTTACAAAGTCTATCTTCAGGGTAGGATTGCATTGTAAAAACTGGTGGTCTAATTCTGTTTCCACAGAAGCCCCATTGATCGAGCCTGACCTGGCTTCGATACAGCCAAATTATTAGGAAAATAAGACTTTGTTCTCAGTGATTTGCTTCGCTGCTTGTGACTGGTAAGCTTCAGAGTCCCTCGTGTGCTAGAAAACTCACGAGGATTTTTTTGTTTTTTGATTTTAATTGAACATGATTGCCAATGATCCATTTCTTACAACTGAAAAACAGCCAGGAAACTTAAAACATCATGATAGGAGATGGCTATGGGTGATCCAGCTGTAGTTTAGAAAGAGTTATTTATCAGCACAATAATGTTGAGGATCGTTATGGTAAGGTCTTTTTTTTCCCTTGAATTATACAGCTGGGCTAATTGGTAGCTGTCAAGTTTGTTTTATATATACTTCAATATGCTGTGGTGTTGCAGCGTCCATTTGCTAGCAAATGTTCTAGCTAAGTTTGCAGAGCAGTGTCAATTAGCAATCCATTTCCATGTGCCCACAGCTTTGTGTAAATGTTGTACTTTTTCTTGAAACTTTCCATGGAGTTCAATCATCCAAATCTGCTTATTTTTGTCATATGGCAGAAACTCTTTGGGAAAGAGAGAGACATTTTAAACCTTATGTGCACACCACAGTGCCCAGAACAATCTGTCTTTGATTCCTGATTTGTATTTTGAGGTGCTACAACAATTAAATAGTAACCAAATGGAAAATTTGAGCAAGTTCTCCTTAGCTGTTTTGAGTTACAAATGTCTGTGAGGCAACCTCCCTGGATTTTTGTGTAGTAAAATGTTATTTTTCATGTTAATGACTCAAAAATAGCCAAACTGATTTATATCCTTAAATACACGTATTCCTGTATGTCATTAGAAAAGTAGCTCTGCCTCTGAGGTTGAGATCCTGGCTGCAGTGAAATCTATGCAAGTTTTGCACTGACTTTGTTGAAGTCAGAATTTCATCATTTTACTATTGTACACAGTCTGAGGAGTGCGGCAATACCAGTCACCCTGTACCTTTGTAGACTTGGAAGTGGGATTCTTTTGAACCACTGTTAAATTTCAAATTTTGAACTTTTAGGTAACCTGGCAATGTCTTATTACTGTAATAAAAAGCATTATTTTAACATATGTAACCCGGGTACACCCAAGGGAGTGCCCTATTCTCAATTGGATGGGATGGGTAGGCAGGAGGGGGTGCTGTGAGAAGGATGCCAGAATTTCGAGCGTATCCCTCTTTTCTCTATAGTTAGCCCAAGCCCAAAGCTCTTAACTATATACAATTTATTGAGTTATGAATATATATATTAAACTCTTTAAGATAGATATAATTACAGATACAAATATATATATAAAGATCTGTTAGCTAGAGGAAGTCGGCCCTAGGGAAGGTATTCGGGTAAGTACCCACGCCTCAGGCCCAGAAGAGTGGTGGATCCCAGGACAGTCAATCCAGCAAGTTTATACCACAAGTGGGTTAGCTAATAAAGACATCCTTATAGAGCCCATTATACAGAATTAATACACCCAACTATTTATAGCACCAACAATAACAATAGATAGCAAATAGGAAACATAACTATACTGGATATTAGATGCACCCTATCCGGCTTCCAACCACTTGGTCCCTCAAATGGGATAGGGTCTTCTCCCCCTCGGCCCATTCCCCCCTGGGTCCCTTGCCTGGGGGTGCCTCCCCTGCAGGGCCCGGGTTCCCGGACCTTCCTCTGGGGACTGTTGATTTGGGCTCTGGGGCCCTATACCACCTCAGGCCTCCTGGAGTCGTTGCCCTTGAGTTGAGGGTTCTTCCTTTTGGGCCATGTGCCCTGCATTGGACACACAGGGAGCTCCTATGGGAGCCGAGCCCTCACTGGCTCCGGTTCCCCAGCCTCACACCAGGGTCTTTCTGCTTCCCGGGCCCTGCCTGGGGCATCGGGGCTCTTTTAGTTTAATGCTGAGCCACACTGCGGGGCTCTGGTTATCTGGCTTAGAGCCAGGGCTAACTTGAGCAGCCTCGAGCTGCTCCCAGGGCCAGCTCTCCATGTGCCAATCCACGCACCGTCAAGGCTCAGGTGGGGTCCAGATGATGGGCTTCTCTGGAGCTGCTGTCTCTTCACCATCCCTCACTGCATCTGCCCAGTGCACTGAGCGTGCTGGAGTTTTATTTACACCAGAGGCCCCGCCCCTGAAGTCTGCTGGACTTGCAAAGCGCAGTCTTCAATCAGGTCCAGGGGCTCCTCGCATCCCCCCCACCTCCAAGCAGGGGCGGGGCAAGACCCTCCCAGCTGTTACCTGATTGATGGAAATATTCCACCAATCCAAAGTGTTCTTCTCCAAGCCAGGCTTGCCAGGCAAAAGCAGTGAGCCCGCCATATATACGTGCAAAACTCTAAAACTCTTGGTTCAGGGATGATACCTTTTATTAGACCAATTAAGAAACTGCAAAAACAGAATCTTTCTTTGCAAGCTTTCAGGCTCACACACCCTTCCTTAGGCTTATGGAAAATTAAAGATGGTACAAGTCCCCACAGGTAGAAAAAGAAATTTCATTTTGCACAGAGGAAGCTGAAGATGGATGTTTGCAAGGTTCCCTCTAAGGTGTGCGCGTGCGCAGCCGCACACAACTGAAAGTCCGTCCGCACACAAACTTTTCAAGGCCGCACACCAGGAGAGGAACTGAAGGTAAGCTCCGAGGCGAGGCAGGGGTGGAGGCCTGGCGTGGCCTCCGCCGGCTCCAGGGAACTGCTGTGCTCCCCTGCATTGCCTCGGGGAGTGAAGAGGTACGTGGCATCAGGGCCGGGGAGTGGAGTGCTTTGCCGGAGCTGGCAGAGCCCACAGAGCAGTTTGCTGGAGCCAGCGGAGCCTCACTCGGGGCAGGCAGCGGCTGCTCCCCAAGGTGAGGCAGGGCAGGGATGGAGGCTGGGGCTGTGGGCTGGCATGGGCTCTGCTGGCTCCGCCAGCTCCAGGGAAGTTCTCCACTCTCCAGCTCTGATGCCATGTGCCTCCTTGGTCCCCAAGGCGATGCGGGGGAGTGGAGCAGTTCCCCAGAGCCAGCGGAGCCCACGCCAGCCTCCAGGCCCCCAGCTTCAGCCCCAGCTCCAGGCCCAGGCTCCAGCCCCTGGATCCCAGCCTCCAGGCCTCTGACCCCTGGCCCCCAGCCCCCGGGCCACAGTCCCCACTGCCTGCCCTGGGTGAGGAGTGAGGAGCTTACCTTTGGTAAGTGTCCCATGCTGCGCCAAAAGGGGGAGGTGGGACCGAAGCGCTGCACTCATGGACCAAAGCCACGCGCTGATGGACTGCTGCTCCTTAAAGGGAACGTTGGATGTCTGTTTCCTGTATAATAAAATAAATATGATTTATTTTAGTATACGTTTTAAAAAATGATTGTAACTAAAAGGTTCTGGTAGTACCTCAGTGGCATTGCTTTTCAAAAGTGAAATAATTATTTAGGGTGGGTCATATGATTTACATTTTTTCACTGATAGGAAGACAGTGTGATCTTGTAGATAAGGGACTGGATTGGGACTCAGAAGAAACGAATTAATTTACTCTTCTATGTATTCCTAGGGAAAGTTACTTAATCTCTCACTGCCTCATTTTCCCATCTGTAAAATGGGGCCAATAAGACTCCTTTCAGTCTCATCTTTCTAATTCTCTGCCAATGCAGGGGACTTAGGTGTAAATAGCACTTCAGTCTCCTGTTCTCTGCCTGTGATACCCAACACTCTGCCAAATAAATGTGGGGCACAGGGTGAGGGATGTGATTGCTCTTCTAATTGCCTCAGAGGGTCTAACAGGGGAGAGTGAGGAGCTAATTAAGTTAAAGGATAAAGGACAATGATGGCACAGTAACGCATGCTTATATAAGCTCACTGTGAATGTATTTAGGCTGGAAATGGGAAGAACCATCAGAGGAGGGAGGTTCTACCCAAATGGAAGTTGTGAGGTTAAAAAAAATCCAACCTGTTTAGTTTTAAGATGGTGTTTGATAAATATATGAATTATTGAACATAGTTGCCTGTAATTGCAGAGGACAGGACTTGATAACCCAGGTGGTCCCAGCTGATCCTTTAGATCGTACCCCCTCAAGAGCATCTCTTACAACATAACTGTGAAGTGACTGGCAGTGATCTTGATGCCTTGAAGAGCTACTGTAATAACATAATTAGCATTTAATAGCATGAAATACTGTAGGTAATTCAGATAATATTATGTGCACATATATTGAGCTTGATCCCCCAAATATTCAGCAATGATTGATTAACATGGTGTAAATGCACAGACAAAGATGTGGGTGCATATATATATATGCACCCACAGCTTGCATATATATGCACCTCCC
>NW_017728992.1:184315769-184322811 GCF_001723915.1 Gavialis gangeticus | reverse complement strand
TAGGTCCCTTCCGACTCATTGATTCTGTGATTCTATGATATATCCTTTGCTTTGGGAATCAAGTGCATGAAGATAAGGCCAGTGAAATGCCAAGCGTGATTATTTAAACAGCATTATAGTGAAAAAGGAAAGAGGAGTAGGGAATAACAGGGGCTTCCCCCATGTTTGACTTTTCCCAGGAGATTCTCAAAGCAGTGGGTGATTTTCCATATGTGTTGCAGAGATTATAAATCCTAGTCAGTTAAACTGCTGCTCCTGGATTCTTCACCCAAGTCAGCCCAGAGCAGATTATACTGGAAATGCCAACAGATGCTTAACAATAGCGTTGTGAATGGCATCACTGTAATTAAATGTCTCAGCTTGTTGCTTTGAAGAAGGAACTTCCCTGAGTTCTCAGTAATGTGCAAAGAGGCATTTTTGGATGGAGGTGGGGAGTGGCAGGGATTCTTCCTGGCTTTACTCATGGAAGGCTAACACTGATTCAGCATCCCCAAATGACCTTAGCAAGACTCACATCCTCTGTGTGGGATCTCCTGTACAGTCTCCCTTCCTCACTTCACTGAAGTATCATGGCATATGGCAAGTGGTACACAATCCTCCCAATACTTCATGTCGCATGGTAAGTATCATTATCACCATTTTACAGATGGAGAAATTGAGGCAAGAGGATTTAGAGGCTAAAGTCACAAAGATGATATAGGTGCCAACCCACTGTTGTGGTTCAGTGGTAGAATCCTTGTCTGCCATGAGTTTTGATTCCTGGACCACACACAAATACAGCTATCATGGCACCAAATGTACAGACCCAGTCTGGCCTTTGGATTCTGTCTTAACGGTCTAGGTCTGGGTATCCTCTGCTCCTCCATACTCCTGCCTAGGCGTGCATGTCAAGGGTCTGGGTGACCTCTCACACATATGCCATGATCCAGAAGGATTGATGGTTGCCTTCTATTACTAAATATGTGTGGCAACTCAGTGTTTGTAGAGTCTTATTGTGGCCAAATGGAGTTGATGCTACTGAGCAGGGCACCTAGGATCCTCTATATCCTGCCTACCTTCTAAGCACCTGGAAGTTGCACATGCCTTGCAGGCTGCATTAGCAGGGTCTGCATGCCACACAGATGCCAGCAGTGTACCCCACAGCTGCACTGTGCATGCACCCAACCCCTGTGCTGTATTGCATGTGCATACATCCTGGCCTCATCTTCAGTTCCTTGGTCACAGCTCCTGTGGCACTATGGGATGCACTATGCCGTGCTGTGCTGTACTGTGCTGCACTGCATCAGTCTCTGTGGTGGAAGGAGGAAGTGGAAGCTGGAGGGAGGGGGGCTTGGAGACTCCAGCTGCTACAGCAGGGTAATGGGGGAGAGGTGGTTGAGTGGAAGCCTGAGGGCTGAAAACTAAGCCTGTGGGCTACCAGTTGGACACCCCTGCTCTATACAATACGGGAGGGGTGGGGTTAGGTGTCTAAGCATGGGGTTTGCAGAAACCTCCATGCTGAACTGCCCTGTCTAACCAGGAAAGGGGTGGAGTTCAGCCTAGTCCTGTCCAGGATTAGGATCTTTAGGGGCCTATTTCCCTTGGGCAGTACTGTAACTAGGGAGGGGTGAGTGGAACACCATCCCCAGGTGCTGACTAGGAGGGGGCACCAAAATCACCTCCTGGAATCTTTGCTAGGGCAGGACATAGGAGCTGGTCAGGACCCAGCTATACCCAGCAGTATATCTGAGGTGATGTGGTCAAATGGAGCAAGCTCCCCCCTGCCTCCCCTGGGAGCTGTTGCTACAGCAAATGTCGTCTTGCATCCTATATGTCTGCATTGAAGAAGGGGTTGGGAGAGCAAACTGGGCACCAGGGTTGGCTCCCAGAGAGCCCAGTGACAGGGCTGCTGCTGCCTGAGTGGCACTGACACTACAGCTAGAGACAGACATGCACATAAACTGGTTTAAGTGATCAGAAACTGGTTTAAACCTGTAACAGAACATTTATTTCACATAAACCAGTTTGAAAATGGTCGAAACTGGTTTGAGATAAACCTGGTTGAATGTAGTATCAGACTTAAGTAATGTGGGTCAGACTTGTTTATGCAATGTTTGTTCCAGCTCCCTTCCTGGTTTAAGTTAAATCACAGTCCCTCAGCATCCCAGCATAATCTCTGGGCTTGGTTGGGCTCTCTGCTCCAGAGAGATGGGCTGGCCCCTCCCCTCTGCTCCCTGGCTGGAGCTCTGGAAGAGACTTGCAGGCACAGCAGGGTCTGCCTGGTTTCCCCTTGCCCATCCCCTCCCTCACCACTTGCTGCTCAAGTAGGACTCCCTCCCTCCTCTCTCCCACAGCACAGACTATAGCCAGCATGTGGGATGCTAGCTAATGCTGACAGGTGTCTGTGTAAGGCAGACAGGACAAAGCAGATGGGACAGTGTCTGTTTAGGGCTTTTTGGAGCTAATCAACAGGTAGCTGGTAATGTTCCTCCAT
The DNA here is from genome assembly GCF_001723915.1 of Gavialis gangeticus. Classification (NCBI taxonomy): domain Eukaryota; kingdom Metazoa; phylum Chordata; order Crocodylia; family Gavialidae; genus Gavialis; species Gavialis gangeticus. Next base: position 184,320,338 of record NW_017728992.1, on the reverse strand, counting down.
TCATTCCTTGGGAAAAGTTGTTTAAGAAGAGCTTGAACTAATGAGAGAAGCTACTGTTTTGCTGATGGGCTGTGTAAATCCCTGCTGGCTCTGTAGCTGGTCAGACGAGCAGCAGTGGGGGGGAACCCCTCCCTAATCAGAGTCTCCTGCTGGGGCCTGGTCACACCCCCCTCAGCTCACTGTTATGGAAGGGAAGGGAGGGCTGCAGTAGTGCCCCCTGGGCTTCTAGCCTGAGCCACTGCAGGCATGTGCATGCATTTCTTCAGTCCACAGGGGATTTCTGTGGTTACAAACTGGTTCAGCCTAGCCAGGTTAGACTAACCTGCAAAGATTGAATCAACTCGGGCTCAGGCTTTTTGAATGTCTGTCCCTAGCCTACTAGAGCACTGGAAGAAGCAGCAGTAGCCCAGGAAGGTAAGTCTTCCTTTCCCTTCCCTTCCCTTCCTCCCCCATCCTGTCTATAGTGCTCCACATATTCCCCTCCATGAGGCTGTCAGTGAGCTCACTGCACATTGACCCCTGGGGATTCACAATGTTGAACCCTGTCTTAGAATCAGGTGTCTAAGCACTTTCATTGAAAGTTCATGTCAAACATTTCTTTCCAAATGCAGGGAGATGTAATGAGCCTGGTCCCAACTGAGGAAGATTCACCACCAGGCTCCAGCTGGAAGTAGTCAGGGATTAGGTTAAGTCTCCCCCCAAGGCTGCAGAAAGAAGGTCCCACCCACAGGTCTTTATAAGCTGAGAGCAGACAGCAGCACCTAAGGTAGGGCACTTACCTAGGCTGTGGGATACCCAGGTGAAAAGCCTTCCCTTGACTGAGGGGTGCTAGAGAGTGAGAATGAGTGTATTGCTCAGGGTTTCAGAAACTCGCACGGCATGGGGGAGACCTGGGTTTAAGAAGTAGACAAGCTTCAGCAAGAGAAATTAAGCAGGCCCAATAGCAGTGAGAGCAATCACATGGGAGAATTGGGTTCCACCCTTCTCTGACAGAGTGTGGGTTTGAATCTGAATCTCCTGCATTATGGGTGAATGTCCTAGTAATGGTACTGGTGTTGGCAAGGGGCTTCTCTTCTTCTGGCCTTGCTTTGTATGGGGTTAGATAGAGTCTGAGCACACTTAAGTCACACACCACAAATAAGAGGAGAGGGGACACTTCTTTGTGAATCTCGGTGGGCCTCAGAGTTGAGAGTGGCACTGAGCAGCTTGGCATTCTGTTATGCTAGCAACACAGCAGCAGAAACTTAGGTTTAAAGAGGACTTTACTAGTGGAGATTTAGGTGCTGAAAGACTTTTTGGTGCCTACAGGGTGAGGCAAGTGTTTTGTGAATGTCAGTCAAATGTTGGAGCCTTCCTATCAGGTTTTATTTGTTCCTCTCATCACCACTGAATGTGTATGCCATCTTGGGCAAGTCACTTGGGGCTAGATGCACAAAGAGGACAGGGGTAAAAAAAGAGAGGTTTAGATACTTAAGTTCCCCTAGTGAATCTATCTCTAAGTGACTCACTGTAAGTGAGGCAGTGGCGGTGGGAGGAATGGGTACAACCCAGGCTCTTGACTGGAAGGCTAGAAAAGGGCATAACTCAAATGGCAATGCTAACGCCCAGTGCCAGTATTGGGAGATGAAGGGCAGAGGTTGTCCCTATATTAGCAGACAGCCCCCCAAGCCTACTAGGGAGTCCTTACCTTTCTCCTTCCTGTTTTTAATGAGGGCTTAATCCTGCAAATGAGCTCCATATACAACTCCCACTGATTTTTAGTAGAAGTCAATGGAAATCCCAAGGCCTGAATTGGGCTATAACCAGGTACAGACATTACACTTTTACTGGTATAAGTGGTCATAAACCAGTCTATACTCAGAACAGAACAGAAGTCCAGCTCACAGACTGGTTTAAAAATGGTTAGCTGCATCCCCCAACATGTAGCAGAGCTGAGCTCTAGTAGGAGCAGGAGGGTTGAGAATGGGAAGTGTAATTTCCACTTTGGGAAACTCATTATTTTTGGGGGGAGCTTGGTGTGTTTAAAGCACAGATTTCAAACATATGGCTCATGGCCAGATCTGGCCTGTGGAGCCCTGCTACCTGGCCCCCAGTGCTACCCCTGCGTCAGAGCAGAGCCAGAAGGCATGGCACCTAGTGGACCAGCCCTGTGGGCAGGGACGTGTGCTGTGAGTTACGCCTGCCCCAGCCACTCTAGGACTGCACAGGCGGGTGCTTGTGGCATGGATCCCACAGCAGCCAGAGTGGGTATCACACTACATGCCATGGTACTTCCCTCAGCCAGACTATGCCACATGCAGTGCCTGCTCCAGAACGCATGTTGCATATGGCACCTGCCCAACAGCTCTGGGATCTGCGGTGCCTGCGAGCACCACCTGTAGCATTGGTCCCAGATGGCTGGAGCAGAAACCAGCAGTGCAGTGCCCAGAGCTGGTGCCATATGTGGTCCAACTGTGTGGGAATGGCATGCAGTGCAGCACCTGGTCTGGCTGGTCTGGAACCTGTACTACATAGCCCTGGCCAGACTGCACCATGCACCGTGCCTGTTCTGGCTATTTCAGGATTTGTGCTGCACACAGCATGGGTCCCTGGCTGGCTGGAGCAGGTGCTGGATCCAGTATGGTGGGGGAAGGGAGAGAGGAAGGGGTTTGTAGACCCTCTCCAGCCTGTATCATAGAATCACAGAATCACAGAAGTCGGGTTGGAAGGGACCTTGTAGATCTTCAAGTCCAACCCCCCGCCTGGGCGGGAGAAAAACTGGACTCAGATGAGTCCAGCCAGGTAGACTGTAGACTGGCCCCATACCACTCATCTGGCTCATGGATCTGGATGCGTTTGACATTCCTGATTTAAAGGGATTGTTGCTTTTTCTTGTTTTAGTGACAGACTTTAGCATTTTCTTTATTCTGAAACCAGACAGTAGAAATTACAAGTGTGACATTTTCTAATGAATCTAGGGCCAAAATCATTTAGGTTATTTAAGTACGTGAGTCATAAGACTAAGGTTATGTCCACACAGCACAGGTGAGTGTAGATGCAAGGTAGGTTTAAATGAGTTTAAATGCCATGAAAAGCATCCTACAACATCAGTTGAACTTAGCTGACAGCAAATGAGGCCGTAAGCAAACATGTGGCCTAACTGGAAGTCAATGAATGTTTTAAAAATGACTTCAAACAACCAGGATCTGTGCCTTCATTCTCAGACATTAAAATAGTTTGTTCTCTGTAATGTTCAACAGTACAGTAACAACCTTTGAAAATATTACCTCCATTGCCTCCAAGAAGTGCCTGTGACTATTCAAAGAATAAGACTGTTAGTAAAACCACACAGTGTGCTGTCCTCACAAGTACAGTGTGCTGTGGTTGTAAAACAGACTAAGTAAGAGAAAGCACAGTCTGTCACTGGGCCTCCTTTTGCTCAGGGGCAACAATATGAATACAGCAGTCAATGGGAAAGGGAAATTGGGTTTGTGGTTGCTGACTAGTAGAGTTGCAGGCCTTTCTTTTTGGGTGTCCACATGAAGGCTACTTACAAAAAACCGTTGATAGATAGATGGATGGATTGATTGATTGTTTAATAACTTTAAAAAGTTGATCTCTGCCTATGGGTGGACCTAGGATTTTGAAAAGGGGGTTGCAGATTTTGTGGTGCATTATCACATATAACACTATACATATTTTCTCCAGGTAAAAAGAAACTAGAAGCTTACTAATATGCTAGGTGCCTCAGGCTACATTATTCAGTTTAGGATTGAAGCAAAAATAAATATAGCTTTATTAGAATGTGCATTAATTTGCTGTGTCATATATTATGTATTAAAAAACCCAACAAGCTAGGCAAAATAATCAAAAGATGTTGTTTTTTCAGTCTTGTGGTCAGTAGAATTAAATGCACATCTCTTTTAGATTCATAAAACAGAATCAAGCCTTCCTGAGCATCTTAACCGTGCATCCAATGCTTTACTGAAAGTTATTTCCACCCAGGTTTTTAGCTAGAGTTAAAAACAGTCGGCAGGGCTGTGAAATAAAAGCTACATGACCAGGAGCATTGAACAGACAGCAGACATGCAGAAGGAAGAAGAGTTTGATTAGTGTTACAATAAGAGCCTTGAAAAAGGAGAGAGTGTTGTAAAGATGTATGGAATGAAGATTTTAGAAGGTATCGGGTAGATTATAATGAGTCATATTGCCTCTCCTGAAGGCTTTTCCAGATGGGCTTTGCTAGGGTTACCATATTTCTAGCTTTAAAAAAGAGGGCATCTGTTGGGGGTGGGGGTAATATGATTGTGGGGAGGGGGCAGTGCTATGCCCATGCCCCTACCCCTTACTTCCAAGCCACTGCCCCCCCAGTCCTCTTGCTGCCCCTCAATCCTGACCCACAGTGCCCTGTCCCCCAGACCATACTGGTGCCCCTCTCTCCCAACCCACACCCCCCTCCCCCCATCCCTGCTGATACCCCTCACTCCTGACCCACAGCCCCCTGGCACTGCCTGTGCCCCGCACTCCCAACCCAAAGTACTCTGGTGTCCCTCACTCCCAAGCCACAGCTCCCCCAGCTCTGCCAGTGCC
>NW_017728992.1:184309290-184310769 GCF_001723915.1 Gavialis gangeticus | reverse complement strand
GGTGCCCCTCTCTCCCAACCCACACCCCCCTCCCCCCATCCCTGCTGATACCCCTCACTCCTGACCCACAGCCCCCTGGCACTGCCTGTGCCCCGCACTCCCAACCCAAAGTACTCTGGTGTCCCTCACTCCCAAGCCACAGCTCCCCCAGCTCTGCCAGTGCCCCTCACTTCCAACCTGCAGTCCACTGCTGCCCCTGGCCCTGCAGCATCTGGCTGCCCTGCACAGGCCCTGGCCACAGTACCACCAGCCCAGCCCCGGTGCCACTAGCCTGGCCATGCAGCTCTCTGCTGTCCTGAAAGGACCCCCTCACTCCGTTCCCCCACTTGAAGAGCAGATGTTTCCCCCCCTTCCCATTCCCTGCTGGAACCCCAGCACGTGGACAGCTTCCCCCAGCACTAGTAGGCACCTGCCTCCCCTCACACACCCATCCCCTCCACACACACTGCCACGCACACACAGCCCCACTAGACAGTCCCCAAACCCTGGCCCTCCAACCCCTGCCCCCATAGACTTACCTGCATCCAGCTGCCGGGGCTGCTCCCACACCCCTGCCTGGCTGCGTGCCAGCCATGTGCATGTGGAGATGCAGTGATGCCCCCTGCCTCCAATTGCCCGCCCCATCCTGAAGCAGCTCCTTGCTAGGGCAAGCTGGGAAAAACTTCAGTGGTGAGCACAGCAAAATCCCCAACATTTGTTGATACTTTAAAAGCCTGCCTGGATGAAAATGGGAGGACCTAAAAGGGGACATGTCTGGGAAAACCCAGACATATGGTAACCCTAGCTTTGCTCCCTGAGGGGGCCCTCAGCCTGGCCACACCAATCAGAGTCTTTAAACAAACAAAACAAGCAAAGAGACTCCTGCTGTCCTGGAAGGAGACCTCTGTGGCTCTTGCCCTAGCACTACTGTCTGCCCCCTCCATGTAGCTCTTGCTTCTGGCTTGCAACTGTTTCCTCCTAGGTTACTACCTTGCTGCTCTTCTCTTAAGGTTTTAAGGTCTCAGTGATTCACTTTCTTATCAGCAGTCTCCTCACAGCAGTAGCTATTCAGTAGGGCTAGCTGCCCCCTCTCAAGGAGACAGGTCATCTTGTTACAGGAATCCAAAATGCACACAATAGTAGCATCTACCTTTTACAACAGGAGGCTGTCACATCTGCTTCCCTTTATTCCTGGTTCCTGAGGCTGTTGCCCTACCTTTGCCCTGCTGTTACAAGGCTCCCAGTCCTTGCAAACTAGAAGTGGAGACATAGGAAATTAATTTCTGCACAGATGACCAGCACAAGTGCAATGCTTTACACACTGGACCTCTGCACAGGAGGGAATTTCAGCATGTGATCAGAAAGCCCAAACTGGGTTTTGCTTCTGGGTTGGGTGCGAGCGAAGGACACTCAGCCTACTCATCCTCCTGCACCCTCTTGATCACCTATGCATAGCCCTGCACAATCAAACACCAAATGCTCCCTTTAATTATCATCTCA
>NW_017728992.1:184294871-184308735 GCF_001723915.1 Gavialis gangeticus | reverse complement strand
CTAGGGACAGACGTTCAAAAAGCCTGAGCCTGAATTGATCCAATTTTTACAGGCTAGTCTAACCTGCAATACTTGGGCCGATTTAGAGGTGGATAGACATTCCCTTTTCATTCTAGAAATGCAGGGTTTTCGTCTGAACACCTACAGTGGTTCAGACTAAAAGCTGGGGGGTGCTAGAGCAGCCCTCCCTTCACTTTCAACGTGCTGAGCTGAGGGGGGCATGGCCAGGCCCTGCAGGACACTGATTATTCCCGCCTTCTGAGCTGTCTAGCAGGGAATAGTTATCACCCCCTACTCAGTGTTTGTCAACCCATTAAGAAAACAAAGCTTCTCTCCATTAACTTATGGAGCTCTTAAACAGCTCTTCCAAGGAAGGAGATTAAGTTACCTGTTGATTAGCTCCAAAAAGCCTGTCTGCCTGTCATCTCCCACAGCACAGACCATAGCTAACATGTGGCCTACTAGCTAATGCTGAGGTGTCTAGATAAGGCAGAGGGGAGGAGGGAATAATCCCTGTTTAGCAGGGAGAAGCCAGGCAGACACTCTATGCCAGCAAGTCCCTGTGGAGTTCCAGCCAGGCAACAGAGGGGAGGGGCCAGCCCTGCTGTGGAGCAGAGAGCCCCACCCAGCCCAGAGAGCATGCCAGAATGCTGGGGGTGTTTGGCTTATCTTAAACCAGCCAGGGGTCTGGGACAGACATCGCATAAACCAGTTTCACCCAAATCAGTTAAGTCTAATACTACATTCAACCAGGTTTACCCCAAACCGGTTTTAGCCATTTTCAAACTGGTTTATGTGCATTGAATATCTGTTCTGTTACAGGTTTATGTGTAATGTCTGTCCCTAGCCCTAGGAATAGACTTCTGTCCTATTGCTGCCTTTGTTCTGTGTCCCACTCTGGAAGGGGATTGCACTGTGTAGTTTAGATTCCTACTACCCTTTTCTTTCCTTAGCAGTCACCAGCCCTGTTACATGGTGGAACCCATGTAGGTCATAGTTTCATGAGATACAGGGTATGCAAAATGCACCTATACTGCCTTTCTTCAGCTTGCCTTTACCACTTTCCCTCTGGGCATAAGAAAAGTACTGCTTCTGTTGCCACAGACGCCTTACACTGGGTGAAGGGCTGAACTGTACAGGATAAGGAGGTCTGCGCCTTACTCTGTTACAGTGGGAGAATGCTATGCCAGCATTCTCAGATGCACTTGCGAGGCCTCGTATGGGCACACTTTGTGCATTGTTAGGCAACATGCCACATGAATCATATTGCAGAGGCTGGAAAAATGTGGCAACATATGGATCTGAGTTGGGCAAAAGAAATGAAAACAAAACTCATAGCTTGTGCTGTTTCCTCCCATGGCAGCATTTTGTTGACTCTTAACTTGGGCCTCTCCAGTCACTGGGGCAATCCCTGGCAGTTCAAGCTCTCATGCTTTCAACCTCCAAAAGCCTTTCATCACCTCTGTTGAAAGCTATTTTGGAGGAGTGGAATTCTCAGTTGACCTGAAGAAAGTGCAGGGTTGGCTGCTTCTCTCACTTAACCTAAAAGGACCCTTCCCTGACCAGTATCACTGTCACCTGTTATCAGCTTTATTTCTCACTTCCAGGCACTGTGCAGCCTGTCAATAGGCACCACATGTAGCTCACGCTGTGCTTCTTTGAAGAGACTTGTGAGCTTTCACGCGGCTAGTGGGAGAGCTATTATTTGAAAGGGTGGTGGTGCTCATGAACATTGGAAACCAATGTCCAGCACACCAAAAACTGCACTCGGATCACTGTCCCCTTGGCTGCAGCACTTTGCATTTCTCCTTGTTAAATTGCATTCTATTGTTTTCTGCCCATTTGTCCAACCTGTCCAGGTCTGCCTGTAGTTGTTTCCTGCCCTCCAGTGTGTACACTTCTCCCCACAGTTTTGTATCATCTGCAAACTTGGACAGAGTACACTTCATTCCCTCGTCCAAGTCACTGATGAAGACATTGAAGAGTATTGGTCCAAGGACCGAGCCCTGCAGGACCCCACAGCCCACGTCCTTCCAGGTCGATACCGACCCATCCACTACCACTCCCTGGGTATGACCTTCTAGCCAATTTGCCACCTACCAGACTGTGTAATCATCCAAGTCACAGCCTCTTAACTTGTTCACCAGTATGGGGTGGGATACCATATCAAAGGCCTTCCTGAAGTCTAAGTAAATGATATCAACCCCTGCTCCTGCGTCCAGGTGTTTTGTAACCTGGTCATAAAAAGAGATTAGATTAGTCGGGCATGATCTACCCGCTACGAACCCGTGCTGGTTTCCCCTCAGCATAATTTTTCCTGCTGGGTTCTCACATATATGAGCCTTAATAATCTTTTCAAAGACTTTGCCAAGGATGGAGGTGAGACTGACTGGTCTATAGTAGCCTGGATCCTCCTTCCTCCCCTTCTTGAAAATAGGGACCACATTGGCCCTTTTTCAGTCCTCCGGGACCTGGCCTGTGGGCCACAAGTGCTCAAATATTCTTGCCAGTGGCTGTGCAACGATATTGGCCAGTGCCTTCAGTACCCTCAGATGGAGTTCATCCGGGCCTGCCGACTTAAACACATCCAGTCCTTCCATGTGACTCTGCAACATCTCAGGGTCAACGCTTGGTAGTCTGGCGGCCAGCTGTTGCCTCTCTACAATCCCATTGTGAGACTTGTCTTGCCCCTCGCTTAGGAAGACTGAGGCAAAGAACTCATTGAGGAGTTCAGCCTTGTCCCCCCGTCTGTCACCAATTACTTTTGCCCATTCAGTAGTGGTCCTATTCCACCCTGGGCCTTCCTTTTACTCCCTATATATCTGAAAAACAGTTTTTTGTTATCCTTAACTTGGGATGCCATCTTCAGCTCCATGGTAGCTTTGGCCTTTCTAACTGCCTCCCTACAACTATAAGCTGAGGAGGTATACTCCTCTTTAGTAATCTGTCCCTGTTTCCACTGCTTATGTGCCCCCTTTTTTGCCCTTAGGCTGCTCTGGATTTCTCTGGTCAGCCAAGGAAGCCTCTTGACCCCTTTCCCCCTTTTCCTCTGCATCGGGATAGTTTCCCTGTGTGCCTGAAGGATTGTTTCCTTAAGGCACAGCAACACTTTCTGGGCTCCCATCTTGCCAGATCTCTTACTCTGCAGTGCCTCATTGACTAAATGCCTGAGTTCACTGAAGTCAGCCTTCCTGAAGTCTAGCACTTCCACTCTACTAGTTACCTTCCCCTTTCTACGCCTTATGATGAATTCTGTAATTTGGTGGTCACTGTCCCCCAGGTGACCACTGATCTGTAGGTCCCCTACCATGTCATCTCCCGTTGCCAGTACCAGGTCCAGTAAGGCATTCCCCCTAGTGGGACCATGTACCTCCTGCGTCAGGTGGAGGTCCTGTACACAGGATAGGAACCTGAGTGAACGGTGGGAATTTGCTGTGTGTGTCTCCCAGCAGATGTCAGGGTAGTTTAGGTCCCCCATGACTACCGCCTCCCTAGTCTTTATGGTCTCTGAGAGCTGCCTGAGGAATTCCAAATCTAGTTCTTCCCCTTGGTGTGGGGGTCTGTAGCAGACCCCTACCACCAAATCCCTTTCTCCTTGACCTCCATGTATCCTAGCTCACAATCCTTCCACTTTCTCCTCCTCCAATTCCATTTTGATAAGGGTCGAGGTATAACGCTCCTTGACATAAAGCGCAACCCCTCCCCCTCTCTTCCCCACTCTATCCTTTCTGTACAGCTTATAGCCCTCAATGTGTACCGCCCAGTCGTGGGTAGAGTCCCACCAGGTTTCTGTTAACCCTGCTAAGCCGTAAGTGTTTTCTGCAGGCAGGAGTGCTAGTTCATCCTGCTTACTCCCCATGCTCCTAGTGTTAGTGTATAGGCACTTGAACCCTGTGACTGGCGTCTTTGTTGCCCCTCGGCTCTGATGCCCAATGGGCCCCTTAATGCTTACCTGCTTATTGCTTACCTGTGCTGTACTGCTGGACATCCCATGGATTGCAGGTTCCTGATGTTCTCCTTCTTCTGCCTCCCCATCCCTCGTCTGAGTTAGTTTAAAGCCAAATGTAGGAAATCAGCGAACCTGTTGGAGAAAAGACTTTTACCTTTCGCTGAGAGGTGGAGTCCATTCACTTCATCTCTGAGGGCTGCTGCCCTGCCTGGATCTCTTGTCTGTATTGCTTTACCACAGGGAATACACCACTGCATTGGGATGTGCTACAATTGTTTTATTCCTAGTTGTATTTTCCCAACTCATCAGACCGACCTGGTGTCCCAGGTACCCCAAGGGCATAATCAGTGCCTGACACTTCCTTTTCAGGTTCATCCTCATCCTGATTGTATTTCTGTCATCAAGTTGGTGTTATTGTAAACTATGAAGTGAGATATGGGCAGATTCTAGCTTCTGATACATGTGTGCAACTTGCTTTCCTAGCTTCATGCACTTGTAGCTGAGGGCAAAATTTGGTCCTTGGATTTTTGAAGTGGCTGCCCGAAATATAGGATCCAGGGCATACAATGCAGACTTTACTGGACATTACAATAGACATCACTGCTATTAATTCCTTTGATCAAAAAGCATTTCAGCACATGCTTAGCTTGACTAGAATTAAGCTAATCAGGTTGCTTAAAGTTAAACAGGTGCTTAATTGATCAGGGCCAGAGTGCCTAGCATCCTCCAAGATTAAGCTCCAGACCAGGTTGTGAAGGCTGGCTGATTTCTACCCTGGCTATGCTCTTTGTTACACCTGCATAACTTAGCCTAGTGTGGTCAGACATATTCTTTCCTGAGTATATAATTCTCAACCAAAAACTGCACTTGGATCACTGTCCCCTTTAATTCTGACTTGCATATTCTTCTGTATGAATCATCTGTGACTTTGGTTACATTATTTATGTTGTGTTTCTTTGAGGAAACAGAATTCTGTCTTCCTGACTTCTGTTCAATTCATTTCTCAGTCGCTGTTAAGGGAAATGTTTCTTTGCATCTATATAGGAAGGGATTTTTTAGTGGGAGGGACATGCAGGGAGTATACTTTTAGGAAAGGCCCATTATAAATTTTAAGTGTAGTAGCTCTGCTAGTGGTGACTGTTTGCAGTTATTTCTAAGAAACTCATTCTCTTCATTTAAATCTAAAACACAGCAGCTCAGCTCAGCTGAAAGGCAGGACATAAAGTCCTATTTAGAAATGGTGAGGTCGTTTTTGGAGTGGGTGCAAGCAGGCACAACTCCAGTAATGTTGCTCCTAGCCAGGTCAATGGTGAATTTGCCTCATGTGTCCGTATTGTTCTAGCATAAGACACACGTAGTGCCAGAGGTCTAGAGCTTGTATATACTAACATGTCATTAGCTGGCTTCATATTTGTGTCCTTTTGTAAAATCACAGCTTCAATGTTCTCCTTCCCAAAGGTTGTTTGTGTCACATTCTCATTCTTCTTCCTGATTTTATTTTTTACTTTGCTTTCATTTATTTCCTTGCACAAGTAGAAGATATTAAAATGGAACGCTCATTGCTCTGCAGTAACTGTGCTGCTGGGATCAATTCTGATATAATCATAGGAAGACAATGGTGGCTACCACAAAGTCCAATAGTCCAGACACAAATTAATGAGCTTGATGCAAGGATTACTGGGTACAATTCTAAAGCCCATGATACTCTGGTGGTCAGACTAGATAATTACAATGATCCCCTGTGACCTAAAATCTATGTGCCTGAAAAGGTTCTGGGAGGGATTGTGGTCAATTTTTAATGGCACTCTCCATAGGTTACTGCATTTCCCCTTCTCTGTACTCTCAGATGCTATCCATAAATTTGAAGAAAACATTTTAAATAAGAAAGGCCAATTTGCAAAGTAAGAGGTTTCATGCATGGCAGAGACTTGCCCCTTATTTTCATGAGCAGGGGAATTCCTCATTTATTTCTAAACCAGGTCTTATTGCAGTCAAGAGGAGAATACATGAGAAGACTGTGTTTTACCATGTGCCAGTAGATAGTCCACTTCTGGAGAGGTGAAAAGAGTGGAAATGCATGTCTCCTAGTACTTAAAAAGTGTAAACTAAGCAAGAGCACCTTTTAATAGCTCTAGTCATGAGCCAATTGGCTTGAGTCACATATTTAAAGCTGAAGCTTTTTTCCACTTAAAATCATCACTTCAAGCTATCATTAGATCCACTTTCCTGGACAGGGCAGTTGCTGCAGAATTCAAGTTGTGAGCTTTTACCACCGATGCCAGCTGTTTTGTTGGTTGCCAACCCCCAACTCCGAGCAAACAAAAAGTGTTCTGTGAGCACGTGGTCCTGAATCAGTGGGTACCAGAATGACCAAAATATGCTAGCCTTGCCTTTATTTCTTCTGTGATAGTTTACATGGGGTATTGATTATGAAGAAACTTGTCCTTTCCCTTTTCTTCACTGCCCCATTTAGTGGAAAACACCAGCCACAGCAGTCAAAGGGCTCTGACAGACATGCACAAAAAGCGCCATGAGTTAGAGTGACCCCCACCAACCCAACAGACATTCACCTATTGGGGTGGTGCTGGGGAGGAAATCAAGTTCCACTCTGGAGGCAATCCAGCGGAGGAACCTGCCTGCAACCTCCCCCCCCCGGCATCTTCCTGTGCTGTCTGCAGGAAAGGAGGGGAGAGAAGGGAGGGAGAGGGAACTGTGGGCTGGAGTTTGTCTGACCTAAGCTAGAGGGCAGAGGACTTGGGGGTGGCTGTGAGGTTGGGGGGCTCCAATCCATCTGCCCCCCCTCCAGCTCAGGCAGGGCAAACTCCGGCCCACAGCTCCCTCCCTCTCCCCCCTCCATTCCTGCAGACAGCACTGGGGAGGGGGCTGCATGAGCCCAGCCTGGATTTTTTTTTTTCTAATTTAAATTTTCCTTATTCCAAGCTGTAACAGCATGGTGTCCTTGTGGTCACCATGATCTCCTCTAATGCCCCCTTAATGTGTCAAGTTAGCCTAAAGGGCACCCTCAATTCTCACCCGCCACGTCTTTGATGGAAAGTTAAAAATAGGGAGGCTGCCGTTCCATCCTCTTCGACACTGTCTCCTGCTGTACACTGGCTCCGTTCTGTAATGGGTGTTTCGGTGCACCCTAGCTTCATGGACTATGTGTGGCTCCAACCATCCCTTTACCACACCCCAAGCCTCGCAGATGGAACTGACGTTCTTCGGTCTCACCCTGCACCCCTCACTGGGTGCTCAGGCTCTCCGCCACCCCGTCTCACCCTGTGCCCTCACTGGGTGCTCGGGGTCGGCACACTCCCAGTGCAGCATTCTCTCTGGTGCTTGGGGTCGGCACACCCCCAATGCTATTTCCCCTCTGGTGCTCGGGTCCCCATGCTGCTGTGGACCCCCTATGAGGCCTCCTCCATCCCTTAGAATCATAGAATTGTAGAAGTTGGGTCAGAAGGGACCTTGTAGATCTTCAGGTCTGACCCCCCGCCTGGGCGGGAGAAAAACGGGACTCAAATGAGTCCAGCCAGGTAGGCATCAAGCCTCTTCTTAAAGACCCCCAGGGTAGGGGCCAGCACCACTTCCCTAGGAAGTTGGTTCCAGCTCCTAGCCGCCCTAACTGTGAAGTAGTTCTTGCAGATGTCTAATCTAAACCTACTCTCCAATAATTTGTGTCCATTATTCCTTGTTAATAGCCTCTCCCAAGCCACCGGTTGAACAGCAAACAAAAACACAAGCACCTGGGCTATAACATAAATTCAAGCTGCCTGGCTATAACATCATTCACCCTACCGGGGAATACTCCATCCCTCAGCAGTGACAGAAACTGTTCCTGCAGCCAAGCCTCTCCCCTTTCCTTGCTCTGGGAGAGCTCTTTCCCCCTGGGCTGCTGGCTTGTAATTTAAATGGGCCTAAGGCCCTGCCTCTTCCAGCCAGCTGACCAGGTGCAGGTGCGGCCAATTCCCTCAGTAACTAGTTGTCCCAGCAACCTGCACCTGGGTTCTTAACTCCACTCCAGGAGTAGCAGGCACCTTTGTGCCCTGCTACACAAGCCAAATTAGCCAAAAAAATTCCAAATCTGAGAGTCAATCCAGAACCATAAGTGGCCCTACTACTGGTAAATATCATCCCACCATCTGGGGCTTCAGTTGTTTCCAAAACTTTTGATGGGCATCCTACTTGCAAGCCCAAGCCCAAGCCCAGAGACTTGGGGTTCAGATGCCCCCAAGTTTTGCTTGCCCTCAGCCATAAGGCCGCAGGAGCAAGCTAGGGACGATTCTCCCTTGTCCATAAAGTGGGCATAAAGGCAAGACCTTCTTACTCCAGGAGCTAAGTGGGAGGCTTACTATACATTACCTTGGCAGGTACTATCCCCATGCCAGGAGAGAGGTCTTCCCCAGGTATAACTAGGAAGACTGCCTCAGTGGTCATGGTGTTTCCCTTGCCAGGCAAGCATAGGACCATGCTTGATCTGAGCTGACAAGAGGCCAAGAAGTGATGCATTGTACTTATGCAGGCTGCCCCTAGAGAACACAAGTTCCCTAAGGCACTCCATTTAGGAGTGCCTTCATCTGATCCCTCATTGGGTGAGGGTTAATTTGTTGCATGATTGGCCACTTTTAAAGCACTCAGCAGTCATGCATGTGTGTTTTGGCATGACTGCTGAGGGCTTTCAGGGGGCCACTTGCATGACAGATGTCACTTCTGTCAGTGCCCCAAGAGGTTTTTCACTCCCAATTGTGAGACCAGAATCCACCTGCTGCCTGTGGCAGGAGTAGCTAATGCAACATGTTTTCCTTCCTCTTAATTCTTGTTTCAGCAATATTTTTGATCCTTCCAACTTCATACAGCTTTCTGTATAATGTTTAGCTCAATGATAACTCATCCCAGATGGGTCCTGCAAAAGATAGCACTGGTTGCCTCTGTGTGTAGCACATAGCAGACTGGGGAGGGGAAAGGTAGTACAGTGGCGGATAGGGTAGAAAGTGAAAGTATGAGCAGCAGACTAGGCTTGGAGCATAGGGCAGGGAGCAGAAAGCAGAGCAGAAGATTGGACAGGGGATGGGAATTGAAGTGGCACTTGAGGAACGTACAGGGTTTAACTATGGCAAGCCAGCCAAGAAAGGCTGGCTCCCACTAGCTTATATTATGGCTTCACTGAAATCAGTGGATTAGCTTGTGGCTTGCCTATTTCTGATGCAAGTGTTTCTGGAATCTGACAGTTCCTTGGTTGTTTTGGACCCCGACATTCCCTACTTGTTTCCCAGGTTCTTCTGCCATTTCATTCTTTTGTCATACATTTCGATGTTTCGCCTCCTTTTCTTAAAGCACTTGGGCACTGCACGGGATGGAATTATGGGCATCAATTTTGCCTTGTGGGCATTCATGGAAGAGGCAGAAAATTTCAGTGGTTTCAGTGCCTCACTTCTGTGGCAGAGTTAAGAATAGAGCCCACATTTTATTAATCCTAATACAATCTGGACAGCTTGGATCCTGCACTGGGTTAAGTTCCTCACGTCTCTGTGAAGACAAGTTTGTGAAATTTCTGGGACTATACAGATTTTCAGCAAACAGTTGGGCAGGACCTGAAGGTGCGCCATCTGTTTAAAGGGTACTTTTCTCTGTTTGGCTGCACGGGACTACTGCTGAGCTGTGACTGAGAGGAGAAGCGATGCCCTTTGAAGTAGAAGCTGTAGCAAACAGCTGAGTGGCTCATTCTTAATTCATTAATCCTCTGAAAATTAAGCAGGTTGCAAAACACCCAGATGGAAAGGATCCAAGTTCTGTACATTATTTTTTCCAAGGAATCACTCTGCTTCTTACTGCCTGTAGCTGCTAGGGATTTGAATTAGAACATGTGTACAACATTTTGTCCAAGAGAAACCATGTAGTTGAATCAAGTTTTTATCTTCCCACTCTCCTCCTGGTGTTATACTTTAAGGGGGAAGCATTCAAGAGACTTGGTAATGTAAGATTACATTACAAGAAGATGACATTTTTGTCCAGCTGTTTTGAGCCATGGTATGTGCTTCCAGGGTTTGATCATTGATGCATTATTCTAATTCTTCTACTAAGTTCCAAAAGCTAGATTTTGGTAATTGATTGTTGAGTTTATGGACACCCAAAAGGCAGAATAAACAATTGCCTCTGCTGGGTGTTTTAAAGCCTTCCCACCTGATAGTGGCGGGAGCTGCTGTTTCATTGTGATGACAGCAGTCTTTATTTTTGTAGGTAAATAGTGAAATGCTGGTTTTGAATTGTTCTTTTAATTGAATTATTTAGACATACCAGGACTATCCATAGGCTAATTCATTATCTTACTGTATGTAAAACTCTGGAATAATTGCCTTCAATATGTTTTGGATCTTGCCATGTTCAGTATTTTATATTCTATCTGGTATCCTTTTATGATAACATGAATAATTCTAGTTACCCATTGTTTGTGTATGTGTATATTGAAACCTTCCTGACTCCCTAGAGATTGCTTCTCTAAATGAAGCAGTCTAAGGATAAAACCCCGCAGTAAACAAAATTAACAAACAGTTACTCTGGAGACTGTGAGCTTGCTTGTTGTTGATAATGATGTGATGTCTGTGCACTCTGACCAGGCTAATAATAATTCAGAATAAGTGGGAGTATCATATTGAAGCAGTAAGCATGTAATAGCCTTTCTATTATAAAGGATAATTTTGCTACCCCTGTTGACTGACAGAAAGTATGTCTGTGGACTATAAATCGGCATGTAAGGATGACTAAAAGGCTAATTAGTTCCAAGTTTGGAGTGAAGACTTGCCAATACTCGCCTAATTCAGAAGTATGTCCTGTTCAGCAAAACTGGAATTGGTCTTAAGATTTAAACAACAACTGGCCTCTTTATGTTACTTCTCGTGCCCCCAGAAATAGATATGTAAAAAGAGCTGAAGCTATATAAGTAAACCACGGGGAGCAAGTTACTCATACATCTTAACTTTGTAGTAGGTTTTCCAACATTTCCTCTTCAAACTGTTCCCCCTTGCAAAAAATAAGAAAAAAAAAGTCTAGTTCAAGGCAGAAATTTGCCTAAGGGAGCTTGACCTTTGAAACATAGGAGATGATCAAATGCCTTAAACCCTTTATTTATAATTTCAATTAACATTGACACTCCAATCTTGCTGAATTAATGATGAGATGATGTTGTTACTGACTTGTTCCACTATCAGCTCATTATTTACTACCCCACTCATTATATTTTTTCTTGATCCTATGACTATATATTCAATTTGTTTGGCTAGATACTCTGACATTGCTCAGAGTATGTTAAGAGTGTAATGGTCTGGTTCTTTTATACGTTTATCCTATAATTTTTCTAGTTCTGTGATTAAAGACCTGAACAATTCCAGCTTCTTTTTTTGAAAAGAGTATTTTTCCCATTTATCCCTGCCTGTAACTTAACATTTTTCACAAAACATAGGCTGAGATCCTATTTTACCGATTATCCACCTAAGTGGACTTAGGTGCCTAATTGCTATCCATTTACCCCCTTCTAAGTCCCTGAAAAATTGTTAATGAAAACGGTAGGTGGGTCCTTTTTTTTCTGCTTTTTGTGATGTATTAATGTTTTTTCAGGGACTCAAGCAGCATGGAATAGAATTACATTCAGGTACCCAAGTCTACTTAGGTGCCTGACAGATGGAATAAGATAACAGTGCCTGGATTTACTGAAGTGATATTTTCAGTCCTGAAATGGGCTATTGCAGTCCATACTAATGAGTAACACTTCTATTCTATCAAAAGAAAGGTATTTAGAATCCATGTTTTAAGAGCTGAAATACTAGGTTGTGGTCTGGCATTGAAGGTCTGAGATAGAAAAAGCAATGTCCAGTACGAATAATTATGTTTTTAAGGGTGTCTTGCTTGCCAAATGTCCTTAACATCCAGGTTGTTCATTAATACTGAGGGTCTTCCAACAATTTGTAAGCCAGGTCTTGTTCTACAGATTTTATTAAGATGCTTGCCTATTACTGGGTTTCAGTTAGCATCCAGAATTACTGGAATATTTTTTTCTAACAGACAGATGACTGCAAGATCATTGAAGAGGTCTGGATTTCCAATATTAAAATTATACATATGCTTTCTTAGATCAGCTTTTTGAAGTTAAAAAAGCCTGTAGCAAGAACCTAAATCTTTCCTCTGGATCTCTTTAAGGTCTTCATTTGCAAAGATGTATTATGCGCAAAACAGGCAGTTTAAGGGGCACTTACCTTCCGAGTGTCCTACATCGGGCTCTGCCTGAATGCTTGAGGGAGACTGTCCCAACAGGGGCACCATATTTGTAGTTCAGTATTATCCTCAGCGAGGGAATGCAAGAATCAAAAAGCAGTTCGGGAGCCTGGGAAAAATCCCAGCCCCCAGGACAACCACGTCCCTAGACTGTACGGCCTCTGAGAGCTGCCTCAAGAATTCCAAGTCTAGCTTTTCCTCTTGGTGTGGTGGTCTGTAGCAGATCCCCACCACCAAGTCCCTTTCCCTTCAGTCTCTATGTATCCTAACCCACAATGTCTCAACTTTCTCTTCCTCCGATTATTTTTGTCCTGATTTACATGTGTTTGCATAGTGTATATAGAGGTGATTGTATAATAGCTTAAAATGAAGTCTCATTCTTGTATATTGTGGAAGGGTGTGAGGGTTATGGGTGTGTGGTACAGGTTTGTGTGAGGCTGTGGGTATATGTGTATGTGGAGTGTGGGGGAGGGTGGATAAATGTGGGTGGCTATGTGTACGGGGTGAGGGAGCATGTGTGTATTGATATGTGGGGTGTGGGTAGGTATGGGGTTTGTGGGGGTAATGAGTGTGTATGGGGAGGGTGGCTGGGGTGTGTGAGGGGATGTGAGTGTGGGGTATGCATGGGCAGGTGTGGATGCATGTGCATAGCAGTGCAAGGGGGGTGGGTACATGTTTATGGTGGGGTGTGCATGGTGGACTTGTCCTATGAGCATCACACACCCACCCACGCACACGCACATACCCATCTCCCTCATTGCCACCGTGGACCCCTGCCAGTGCTCCTGCCAGCCTGGGCTCTGCATTCCTGCCGCTCCTGCCCTGGGGCACCAGCATGGGTCCCGTGTTCCTGCCCACCTGCTTGCTGCCACTTTGCTCCTGTCTGTCACTGCTGCCCTTCTCCTTCTTCCCTACCTTCCCACCTGCTGCTGCCCCTCCCCCTCTCCCTCTCGCTGAGCACTCTGGCACACCTGGGTCTGCAGAACATAGCAGAAGCCGGCCCGGCTCAGCTGGCACTGCACGGAGCCAGTCGAGAATCATGGGGGCTGGGCTGGCTCCTGCTGCATCATGTAGTTCTGGCAATGCTGCTGGGAACCATGGGTACTGAAGTGGCTGGTGGGTGGGCAGGGGGGATGGAGAGAAGTGATGTGGGGGTGATTGGCAGGAGGTGGGTGGGAGTGCAGTGGCAGCTAGGCAGGAGCATAGGGCCCATGTTAGTGCCCTGGAGCAAAAGCTGGTGGGGCTCCAGGGTGGTGTGGTAGGAGCATGGGACCCAGGCTGGTAGGGGCTCTGTGGAGCTAGGCCACCTCCCCACTCTCCCTGCTGGCACTGCCCAGCCTGGCTCTGTAGACCCCCAGCCAGCCCAGACCAAACGCTCCTACTGCCCCACCCTGGGTCCCCAGTGGTCATAGAATCAAAGAAGTAGGGTTAGAAGGGACCTTGTACATCTTCAAGTCCAACCCCCTGCCTGGGCAGGAGAAAACTGAGCTCAAATGAGTCCAGCCAGGTAGGCATCAAGCCTCTTCTTAAAGACCCCCAGGGTAGAAGCCAGCACCACTTCCCTTGGAAGTTGGTTCCAGATCCTAGCCGCCCTGACTGTGAAGTAGTTCTTATGGATGTCTAATCTAAACCTCCTCTCCAACAACTTGT
>NW_017728992.1:184294489-184294824 GCF_001723915.1 Gavialis gangeticus | reverse complement strand
AGTGGGGCACACAGAACTGGACACAGTACTCCAGCTGTGGCCTGACCAGTGTTGCGTAGAGGGGGAGGATTGCCTCCTTGGCCCCTGTAGCAGGATGACACCCTAGGGTAGCCATGTGCTCCCCTAGGGTGTCGTCCGTACCGTGCCAAACATTTGTTAAGCACCCTCAGAATCATAGAATCATAGAAGTAGGGTTGGAAGGGACCTTGTAGATCTTCAAGTCCAACCCCCTGCCTGGGCTGGAGAAAAGACTGGACTCAAATGAGTCCAGCCAGGTAGGCATCAAGCCTCTTCTTAAAGATCCCCAGGGTAGGAGCCAGCACCACTTCCCTAGG
>NW_017728992.1:184292014-184293757 GCF_001723915.1 Gavialis gangeticus | reverse complement strand
GTGTTGCATAGAGGGGGAGGATCACCTCCCTGGCTCTACTTGAGATGCACCTGTGGATGCACGACAAGGTCCAGTTAGCCCTGCCAACCGTGACCTCGCATTGTCGGCCCATGTTCATCTTGGAGTCGATAATGACTCCAAGATCCCTTTCTGCCTCCGTGCTCTCAAGAAGGGAGTTTCCCATTCTGTAAGTGTGCTGCTGGTTTCTACTGCCTATGTGCAGCACCCTGCACTTGTCAGTATTGAGGAGGAGGTGTGGCTGTGTGTGTCTCGCCCGCCAACCGCCCCTGTACCACTCCCCAAGCCTTGCAGATGTACCAGACATTGTTTAGGTCTGTTTCACTCTCCGCACCTCACAGGCACTCGGGCTTATCTTGCAATCTGCGCCCCATCGGCACATGAGCCTGTCTCGCAACCTGTGCCTCACTGGTGCTTCTGGCTTGTCCCCACTGGCAGGGTGCAAGCTGCGAGATAAGCCAGAGAGCGCCAGTGGGGTGCAGGCTGCGAGACAAGCCAGAGAGCGCCGGCGAGGCGCAGGTCGCGAGACAGGCCTGAGCGCCTGTGAGATGCAGAGAGTGAAACAGACCCAAACAATGTCCGGTACATCTGTGAGGCTTGGGGCGTGGTACAGGGACGGTTGGAGCCATGCATAGGCTATATTTGGCTTTCTTCGCAACCGTGCTCCCTGGCACTCATCAATTGCTCCCCCCTTTCTGGGGCTTCTCACACTGCTCACTCTATGGGGCTTCTCACACTGCCTGCTCCGGGGCTGGGGTCAGTGCACCCCCAAATACCGTGCCTTCCCTGGTGCCAGGGCCCCCACACTACCATGGAGCCCCTATGAGGCCTCCTTCAACCCCTAATAGTCTCACCCGGTCCTCTGACGTAACGACAACAAAAGCACCAGCCAATTGGCTATAACATAACTCTATGCCTCATGGCTAAAACGTCCTCCAAACCACACCGCAGGTGTTCCATTGCTCACCCATGTCACTAGCTGCTTGTACATCCTTCACACGTTTAGGGCCCAGCTCCTTCCTCCTTGGCCACAGGCTTCCCCCCCTGGGCTTTGGCCTGAGATTTATATCTGAGCCAGGCCCTGCGCCTTCCGTTCAGCTGACTAAACAGGTGTGTGTCCTTAACTCCCTCCGGTTGCCCCCTAGCAACCAGCACCTAAGCCACTACTCCAGCTTTCCAAGTAGCAGGTACCTTAGTGCCCTGCTACTGCCCTACTTGAGATGCACCTGTGGATGCACGACAAGGTCTGGTTAGCCCTGCCAACCGTGACCTCGCTTTGTCAGCCCATGTTCATCTTGGCGTCAATAATGACTCCAAGATCCCTTTCTGCCTCCGTGCTCTCAAGAAAGGAGTTTCTCATCTTATAAGTGTGCTGCTGGTTACTACTGCCCAAGTGCAGCACTCTGCACTTTGAAATGCATGCTGTTTTTGTTAGCCCACCCCTGTAACCTATCCAGGTCTTGCTGCAGTCTTTCCCTCCCTACTAGTGTGCTCACCTCACCCCAAATTTTGGTATCATCAGCAAATTTAAACAGGTTGCTTTTCACCCCATTGTCCAAATTGCTGATAACGAGATTGCACAGTGCGGGCCCAAGGACCGAGCCCTGGGGGACTCCGCTGCCCACTTCTCCCCAGGTCGAATATGACCCATCCACCACTACCCTCTGAGTACGACCCTTCAGCCAATCTGCAATCCATCTGACTGTGTAGGCATCAATGCCACAC
>NW_017728992.1:184277865-184287014 GCF_001723915.1 Gavialis gangeticus | reverse complement strand
ATCCAGCCCCTCCAGAAGCTCTCTAACCCAGTCCTCCCCAACCTGAGGTCTGGAGGCATTCCCCTCGAGTTCATCTTACATCATGATGGGGAAGTCCCGGTCCCTGCCTAAGAAAATGGAGGTGAAGAATTGGTTAAAGAGATCTGCTTTCTCCTCTGGCACAACCACCAGATTGCCCAGAGAATCTTGCAGGGGCCCCACATTTCCCAGTGCTTTCTTCATCCTCCCTATATATTTGAAAAAGGACTTTTTATTATCTTTGATCTTGGACGCTGTCCTAGCTCTATGTCCGCCTTAGCTTTCCTGACAGCCCCTTTACAGGCCCGAGCAGAGGAGGTATACTCCTCTTTGGAGATAGCACCCCCCTTCCACTGGGTGTACGCCGCCTTTTTGGCTATCAGGCATTCCCGGACACCCTTGGTGAGCCAGGGGGCTTTCGGGCTCTCCTGCCCCTCTTGCTTCTTGTTGGGATGGTCACCCCTTGGGCCCTGAGTATCATCTCCTTAAGGAACGACCACTCATCTTAGGCACTGAGTTCCCCTGCTCTCGAGAACCCCAGCACCTCTCCCACTAATCTCAACTTCTTGAAGTTGGCCCTCTTGAAGTCTGGTCCTAGGGTACTGGCGTGGGCCCCACTCTACCACCTAGCTGTCAGTGCACTGCCACCTGCTCACTGCCACTCCCCCCTCCTGCTGCTGCTGTCACCACCATTTCCCCACTTCTCCCCACCCCGCCAGCTGCTCCAGCACCACATAGTTCCTGGCTGTGTCTCTGGGACTGCAGGACACAGCAGGAGCTGGCTTAGCCCCGAGGACTGGGGCCATCCCTGATGGTCCTTCCCTCCCCTTCCCCCATGTTCTTAGCTGAGTTACACTCTTGGATGGAGGGAGGTGGAGAACAGCCCCAGGGTCACCAGGCCAGAAACCTCTGCTAGGCAGAGGCTTCTGGTTGGGGCCTAGGGTGGGGTGGGGCCTGGGGTGGGGCAGGTCTGGATGGGCCTTTCTGCTGTGGCTGCTGGGTCCTGCTGCCCCTAGGCCCTGCCACCAGCTCCCCTTAGTCCTGTTGATGCTGGTGCCTTGTCATCTTTCACAGGCATCTAGGGGAAGATAATTCATTTTCTACATTTTTGGGGGCCCCACAGGCCAGATAGAACAGCCTGGTGGGTTGGATTGGGCCTGTGGGCCATATTTTGCCTGCCCCTGGATTATGAGCTAGATTCTCAGATAGCATACACTGACGTAGCATTATCAAGGTAAACAATGCTTAAAGGAGTCAGAACATATTACATCTAATACTGAGTAACACAAAGTCTTTGTAGTGAAAGCTGTTTGGATATTGATTTAAGTTGGAGGTTAAAAAAAGCTTTTTATGTGTGAGGGTAGGGATACATGGGAACAGGCTATGAAAGAAAGATGCAGATGTTTTTCATCAGTGGTTTTTAGAAGTAAATTAGACAACCCTTGTTGGGGATGGTATGCTTGACCCTACCTTGGTGCTAGAGGCTGAACTCAGTAATCTTCTGAGTTTGCATCAGACCAGAATTTCTGTGACGGTCTCTCTGACATGCTGACTTACATTATTATGTGTTTATATTAGCACAGAGAGTCCCCACATCATTGGCTTATATAGGCCCTATCACAATATAAATGAGAAATAGTGAAGCTATTTCCCTTTAAATTATATACAGTAAAATTTCTGTTTTCCTGCATCTTACAAGTCAGCATGCTCCACTCACCGGCATGCTGGCTTGCAAGATAAAGTGAAACCAGAAGTGCCCACCGTGGCACTTACGGTTTCTTTGAGCCCCCATGGCTTGGGGCAAAGCAGCCTGCACTGCCGAGCCCCCACAGCCTGGGGGCATAACAGGCTGTGTGTGGCTGTGCAGGACCCGCCTCCCTGTCCAGGGAGTGGCGGTGATGCTGTGGGAGGGTCGGTAATACCGTGGGAGGGGCGGAGGGATGCCCCAGATGTGGTGTAAGAAGTGGTGGCTGGGGCCGCTCAATTAACTGGCATATTTTGTTATCTGGCATCCCTCGTTCCTGTCCCCGTTTCGTGCATTTTGCCCTGCACAAAACCCCATGTTCAGGAGTGTACACAGTGACAAAAATCAGAGGCACAAATTTCTGCCTCTGCTATTTTTGCTGCAGCAAACACATGCCCCTGCACATGCATGCTCATCTGGATGCACTTCATGAGATTTCTTTTGGTCCAATCCTCCAATTTGTCTAGGTCTTTCTGAATCCAAGACCTATCCTCCAGCATATCTAGTACTCCCTGCAGCTTGGTGTCATCCACAAACTTGCTGAGGGTGTACTCTATGCCATCTTCCAGGTCGTTGATGAAGATATTGAACATAACTGGCCCCAGGACTGACCCCTGTGGCATTCCACTTGATACCTACCAGCTGCCAACTAGACATTGCACCACTGATCACTACCTTTTGAGCCTGATGATCCAGTCCATTTTCTATCCATCCTATAGTCCATTCATCCAACTTGTACTTCCTTAGCTTGCTTGCATGAAAGTTGTGAGAGACCATATCAAAAGCCTTGCTAAAGTCAAGGTATAACATGTCCACTGCTCTCCCTGCATCCATAGAGCCTGTCATCTCATCATAGAAGACTGTCAGGTTGGTCAGACATGACTTGCCTTTGGTGAATCCATCTGACTGTTTCTAATCACTTTCTTCTTCTCCAAGTGCTTAGAAATGGATTCCTTGAGGATCTGCTCCATGATTTTTCCAGGGACTAAGAGGAGGCTGACCAGTCTGTAGTTCCCCAGGTCCTCCTTTTTCCCTTTTTTAAAGACGGGCACTATATTTGCTCTTTCTAATCATCCGTGATCTCTCCCAGTTGCCCTGGGTTTTCAAAGATAATGGCCAATGGCTCTGCAATCACATCAGCCAACTCCCTTAGCACCCTTGGGTGCATTGCATTTGGCTTCATAGATTTGTGCATGTCCAGCTATTCTAAAAAGAATCATAGAATCATAGAAATTGAGGGTTGGACGGGACCTCAGGAGGTCATCTAGTCCAACCCCCTGCTCAAACCAGGACCAGCCCCAACTAGATCATCCCAGCCAACGCTTTGTCTAACCAGGTTTTGAAAACCTCCAAGGATGGAGCTTCCACCACCTCTCTGGTAACCTGTTCCAGTGTTTTACTGACTTCCTAGTGAGAAAATTCTTCTAATATCTAACCTAAACTCCCCTTGCTGCAACTTGAAACCATTGCTCCTTGTTCTACTGTCTGCCACCACTGAGAACAGTTTAGCTCCATCTTCCTTTGGATCACCAAATAGTCCCTAACCTAGTCATTTGCCACTGTTGGCTGCTCATGTCCTCTCCAAACTGTATCCCAGGTGCAGTTGTCGGAGAGCACACCTTGCCTCTGAAGACTGAAGTAAAAAGGGCATGGAGCACTTTAGTTTTTTCGGCATCACCTGTCACTAGGTGGCCTCCCCCATTCGGTAAGGGACCCACACTTTCCCTGATTTTCCTCTTGTTACTGACATGTTTGTAGAAACCCTTCAAGTTGCCCTTCGCATCCCTTGCTAGCTGGAACTCCAGATGTGCTTTGGCTTTTCTGATTTCATCCCTGCATGCCTGAGTAATACTCTTATATACCTCTGTAGTCATTTGTCCAAGTTTCCATTTCTTGTAAGCTCCCTTTTTGTGTTTTAGCTCACTGAAGAGTTCCCTTCTAAGCCAAGCTGCTCTTCTGCTAAACTTGCCATTCTTCCTCCACATTAGGACATACCTTGCATGTGTCTGTTTTGGGTGGTGATGTACGTCTGCGTTTGAGGTGGGGCAGCTATCTTTTCAGCTTTCTCATACCTGAAAGGAGCTTGCGTTTCTTTCAAGTTCTGTAAATGCAGGGCAGTGCTTACAGACCACATTCATAAATTGGATTTAATTCATCCATAGCAATACGAAGACTTAGAGAAATAATAGTCAATATCAACTCTTATATTGAAATATAATCACCTAAATAAAAGGATTTTCCCCCCAGGTATTTTCTATTTATAACTCCCCCCTCTGTGACTATGCTTTGTGGACGTTCAGACACATGTTTCCCTGTACGCATTTTAAAGCTTGTTTAGGTAATGTAATAAAATGTAATAATATGGATGGTATCTTGGGAGTTGCAGCAATAACCTCCAACAAACTTAAATTAAGAAGTGGATCATAATTCTCAGATTTGTTGTAGCTGGGTTTAGTTCCTTGGGAGTTTCTATGTAAGAAGAGAGGTTATTCCTGGCTTGCTGGCACTCTACAAAATTTAAAGCTTCTTTGGGATTTTGTAAAAATTCCATTTTGCCATTTAATTAATTCCTAGGTTATGCTGGATGTCACATGGAGTGTTTTTGCTTTGTCTTATTGTTCCAGGTAGTTCTGGCTGACTCTGCTGGGATTTCGAAGGCTGAAATCAAAGTGAGAAGAAATGTGCACAGAGCTGAAGAGGACCATGGATTTTTTTCCTGGCTCATTTTAAGACTATTTTCCTTGCCTTAAAACCTTAAGATGATAGATATGGAATGTTGAATCAAAGTCAGGTGAACTAAATTTGCTTCCAGCCAGCTAAAGAGAAGGCACATGAATGAACAAACGAATGGCCTGAAACCCACCTTTCAGGACCAGTTTAAGGAACAGATTCCAAATGGGGGAGGGGACGTTTGCCACCAGCAAGCACAAAAAGCCTCCAGGGAGGATTTCTAAAAACACTTGGTTTCATCAACAAACTTATCTGGAAAAGAAAATACCTTCAAAGTTTGCTGGAGGAAAATCTGTCACCTCCTTGCCCCTTGCACAGCAACCATTGACTTTAGTAGAGCTCTCATTCAGATCAGTGGGAAAACTCCCATTGATCGGATGCAGCATCAAAACCCAGGAGAACTGGGTTCAGTCTCAGTGAACTCTGTGTGCCACCCTCTGGTAGGCTTACACGTCTAACTAGATTTCTGCTTTTACCATATCCTTTCTCTTTCTTCTTTTGGGATTGAAAGTTCTTTGTCTATTCTTCTCACTAGGCGCATCTTTTTTTTTGTAAAAATATATGTCTCTCTCTATATAAAGTTATATATATCTACACTCTTCATATCACACCACAAAAAGAAAAACCTTCACCCGTTACAAAAAACATACCCGCACACCTGTACAAAGGCCCGCTGGCCCTCCAAACTCATTACAATATCTAAATTACGCACAACACACACAACACCAATAAGTCCATCCTCGTCCCCCATACCAGGCCACACTTCCTTTCCACCCCTGCCCTCCTTGCGGGGGTCACATACTCAGTTCAAGTGTCCTCTCCATCTCTGTCACTCCAGCTCGCGCTACACGAGATGCTATGTAGCTTGTTGCTACAGTGATGTAGTGTTGGTGGGTACTAGCTGTGATGCTGCTGCTAGTGCACAGTAGCTTGTTGCATCTGTGCAGTAGGGTCAGAAGACCCGTGTGCTGCTGGGACTGCACAGTACCCACTGGGCAGTGGGGCATGCGTATAGACCCCTGCCCAGTGTCCTGAACAGTAATTCTTTCCTTGCTGCCTTCACTTTACTTCTTAGCTCCCAGGACCTTTTAGGCCACATTTTTCACCTGGAGCTGGAAAGAAGAAACCACCTGGATACAGGAAAAAATAAACAAACTACAGGAGCAAGGACCAGAATCCAGATTTTCTTCCTCCCCGAGGACTGTTTTAGCCCCTAGACATGCTCTGTCCTGCCTGCTGTGTTTTTGGCTCCAGGCAGATCTTGCATTCCTGGTTGCACAGTAGCTCAGGAGGAGTGGAAGCTGCCCCAGACAGACAAATTTATAATCTTGTAATTGGGGAACTTTCCTGAGAAGTGAGCAAGGTGAGTTTGAATCCTTTCAGGCTGAGGAGGGCCTAAATCCAAGTCCCCCATTTCCTGGGGGAGTGCTGTTGGGCAAAAGTTAGACACCACCACTGCTCAGTTCGGTGCCTACCTCAAAAACAGAGCTATATATTCTGAATGGCCAGGGAACAGAAGGGCGTAGGGTGCAGCCTAGGATAGATGCCTGAGCTCCAGAAAGAGGTGGGAGTTTAGGCAGCCTTTTACATTTAACATTTCCCATTGGCTCTCTCTGGGTTCTCTCATAGGCAAGCCAGGATTTTGGAAAGGGGGGAACAGGAGCAGTGACTTGCATTGCAGGGGTGTCTGTACCCTGGCTCCCAGCTTCCCCACCACACACCAGAGCGGGCAGACCCTGTCACAGAAGCAGCAGCAGGGGACTATTTTAAGTATCTCAAGAAGGTAAGAATCTTACCTCTACCCTCCCATCCTCTCTCTGCTCAGTGGCATGTTCCCTCCATTCCCATTTCCCCTCTCCCATCTCCCACCCCATCCGCTGCTGCTGTCCCCAGATGACCTGGGGGCAGTGGAGATGCACCAGAGCTGCTTTTGCCTTGCTGCAGCTGGGTTGTACGTGAAGGCAGGCTGGGCCAGAGATAGCAGCGGCAGTGGGCCAGTTCGCTTCCCTTGTGCCTGTTCCCAGGTTGGCATGGTATAGAGGGGGGGCCAGGCAGGCAGAAGAGACCTGCCCACTGCTGATGGAGCCCACCTGGAGCGGGCAAAAGCAGCTCTCAAGTTCTTGCCCTTACCCCTGGGGCAAGTGGTGACAGCAGCAGCGGTGAGTGGGGTGGGGAGGGGAAGTGCCACTGAGCGTGGAGAGAAAGGGATGGGAGGGAATTCTTACTTACATTAGGGACTTCAACAAAAGTCTCTGGCTGTTGCTCCCGCAGTGTGGTTGAGTGACAGGGGAGAGGGGTGGGCGGTGCATCTGTACCACTGGAACCCCCCCTCCACCACATCTGCCACTGGGCTTTCCGGATTGCCTTTTAGAGACGATCTCTCTGTCACAGGGCACTAAGGTGTGCCTGCTCCTTAAGAGCAGAAGCTGCCTAGAGAGAGGGCCCTAAGAGCCAGGCAGAACCCCACAGGTGCAGGTTGCCATGGCAGCAGGCTAACGAGGGAATTAGCCTGCACCTGCACCCAGTCAGGTGATTGGAAGGCGTCAGGGCCCTGGGCACATATAAGCCCCAGGGCTGAGGCCAGTAGAGGTTAGTTCTCTGGCAGCAGCCAAGGGGGAAGGAGCTCTCCTAGAGAAAACTACTTGGAGATGCTTGACTGCCAGTTCTGCTGCTGGTAGGATTAAGGGGATATAGGAGCTCATAAGTGCTGGTGGGGAGGAGGCCCATTAAACTGAGAGAAGCTTGCCTTCTTAAAAGGGATAGAGTGTAGACTACAGGGCGCTGTTGTGTTGTAGCCCAGGGGCTTGTCTTTTCTGTTATTTTAACTGGTGGACTGGGCTGAGGTTATTGAGGGGGAGGAGGAGACCTCATTGGGGCACACTACTGTGCAGAGCGCCAGTGCCAGAGGGCACAGGGACAGGGGGTGAAGAGAGCCCAGCGCCAGTGAGGGTGTGTAGACAGGGGTGCAGAGAGTCAGTGACGACAGGAGGCTGAGCTAAGTTAAGGCCTCAGAGGGACAATGTTTGAATACCACTTGCAAAGCATGGCGTAGTAAAGGTGAAGTTTTGGAGCCGTGCATCTAGCCCATAAGGCTTGGGGGAGTATCATAAGGCACCTCTTGAGTGTAGGACCCAGTAAGGGGTCCAACAACCTACAGGATTTAGAGGAGTCTGTCAGGACAGTGACTGAGCAGCAACCCTTCTCATTCTGGCTTCAGAACTACCGGGCAATATTCTGCTGTGAACATTTGAGTCAGTGTCTCTGTCACTGGTAGGAAATAAAGAAAAAAGAAGCATTTACATACTGGTTAGGTTGTTATTTTGCCCCTTAATTATTAGTAAAATTAGAAGTCTTACAGGCTGTTTTTTGATCTTATGAATTAATCAATAAGCCAGATATACACATAACTGAGGGAGTGTGACAATTCCATGCTACAGGGTTGGCTGTGATGCCTCTCGGTGGCCCTGTGACTCTTGCCTGGCTCAGTCTCTATTACAGCCCTCCCTTAACTGCTTGCTCACTGTGCTCTTGTTCTAGAGGTTGAACAGGGAAGGCTGGAACCTGAATGCCACTATACCTGGTATCACAGTATTTGAAATGCTGAAATTAAAGCACTGCTTTAGGGATGGTTTGGCATCTCCAGTCTCAATCTGAAGCAGAGGTGAAAGCATGTGTCCAGGCACCCAGGACAGCTGCCACACATGGTCAGTGGAGACTTCTGGTTTCCACTGATGTAGTGATCATGATTGCATGGCTGCAGCAGTTGCTGTTTGTTTTTCTGCCTTCCTGCAAGTTTTGGTGCCCAGGGCAGCTGCCCCTGTCCTAGTTACACCACTGATCTGACATGCCAAGCAGTCTTTGTTAAGTTACTGGGCACTATTTATTTTGCTTTGACTCCCCAAACTCTCTAAACTTATAACTTTCTCCACAAATACATAACATTCTTCAAAGGTAACTTTTCAATCCTTAGTTTTGGTTTAGGCTGATAAATGCCTTATTGTTTTCCGTTAACACCAAGGTTCTTACAAATTCATTGATTTCCTCCTGGCAGATAATTTTCTTCTTCACTGTACAGATTTCTGTACAAGTTAGAGGCAGAAAAAAGCTTAGTGTCTAAAAGGATTGACACCATATGATTTTGGGAACAAGGGACTGATCCAGAGTCTGTAGGCTTCAGTGATTTCATTGACTCAACTAGGCTATGAATCCAGCCCTTTGTCCTGTCCTGTTTCCAAAGACTCTCCATGTAATACATCTCTATTTAGATATTTTCTGATAAATCTGCTTTATGGATGATATGCTCCTACTGGAGATGAAGGGGATTTTTATTACTGACACCAATAGGAATGGAGTTTAAATCATCACTGCACATCTGTGGGCTGAGATTCAGGGAAATTCTGGCTTAAGTGGTTTTGGCTTTGAGTTCAAACCTTCAGCATAACATTCTTCTGAGATTCACTGATGTCTCTCTCTCTGTGGAAGGTAGCAATTTTAGTTTTCCATCTGTTGTCTCCCCCATCCCTATGGAATCCGTTAATTTTTTTGGTATGAGACTCTTTGCCAGCATTTTTTTATTTTTGAGCCAGTAGGTTGATTTTTTTGGGGGGGGGGGGGGTTTTTTTTCTGAAATATGATACCAAGGAAAACTTTTCATTTG
>NW_017728992.1:184269260-184277824 GCF_001723915.1 Gavialis gangeticus | reverse complement strand
GGGGGGGGGGGGGATCTTCTTACTGAAATATGATACCAAGGAAGACTTTCCATTTGGGGGCCATGTGCATCTTAAGTATATCAATGCATCATCATCTTTACCGAAAAACCTCCTTTATGGTATTTGAGCTTGACCACGCTACTAGCACCACTTCAGCTGTAAAATCATGGTAGTTCTACTGGCCAGTGAAGTTCTGCTAAAGTTTTAGTGATCACTTTGTAAAAGGGTCACTATCTTGAGTCACTTTCCAGTACTTACCAGATGATTCATTTTCTAGGGCAGCTGGGTGAGAAATAGATTTTCTGTTTTCTGGAAAAAGCCATGATTATTTTGACCTTTCTGCTAATGAAGCCAAAGGGTTAAACATTTTCCAGTAGATGGAAGTCTGAGCCTTGGGTTGACTGAGGCTATTTCTTTTAATTTTGATCTTGCTTTCCAAAACGTCCTTTCAAAACAAAACATTTAACATTTTTCTTATGCAAATATTAAAAGGGATGTTTCAACAATATCAAAATACTTTATTTCCTATTTTATTCTAATTAAATTTTCAGCAGAATTGACACATTTTTCAAAATGTAACCAATTTAGACAGTCTTTTTTTTTTTTTTTTTTGCTCTAGAATATTTTAACAGAAAATTTCTTACCAGGTCTAATGGCAAGGTTTTTGAACTATATATAATTTCAGACCTCTGGTAGGGATTTTCAGATGCACTGGCTGCTGGCCAACTCAGCTCCTACTAAAGTCTGAGAGTTTCCTCATTGATTTCAATAACAGCAGAGTTAGGCCATGGCTGAAAACTTTTTCAAGGTGCTGATTTGTAAAGACACAAAGTGGGATTTACATGTCTAGTTCTCGCTGAGTGCATCTACATGAGACCTTTAGTGCACAGTTGAACAATTAACTGCACAGTAAGTGTCCTAGTGTTTTTGTGTGTCTCTAGTATGGCTCACAAAAACTAATAAACTCTGCAGGTGGGTATACTTTGTAAAATACAAGTACTACCCCACTGCAGACTTGTTTTTCATGTGCAGCAGTGTATGTGTAGACACTGGTCCAGCTGGCTGGGGTGCAGGGTGCCTCAGTGCAGGGCTAGCTGGCAGGCAGCCTCAGCACCAAGGCACTTTGCATCCCAGCCAGCCACTCTGTGTGCTGCAGAGCTCCTGTGCTGAGGCATACTGTGCTCCAGCCAGTGTGCCTCAGTGTGAGGGCTCTGCAGGACAATGAGAGAGGGAGCAGCCCTGGGCTGTCTACTGCTCTGTCTCCACATGCTGCTCCATGGCTGGCTGGGATGCAGTGTGCCTTAGCATGGGGGCTAGTCTTGTGCTGAGACACATTGTGCCCCAGCCAGCCCCTTACAGCAGGTGGAGCCCAGTTGAAGCAGCCCTGGGCTAGCAGGCTGACCCCCTGGTTCCCTTGCCAGCCTTGGCTGCTCTGACCAGGCTCCATGTGGTGCATGTGAATAAACTATGGAGCAATTTGCTCTTGGTGTTGTTTCTTTTTTTTTTGCTCCTGGGTGCACATTCAAGTGGGAGCAAAAAACTCCAGAGCAATAACTTCAGGAGTTTATTGTTCCACATTAGTTGCAGATGCATTCATTGCAATGGTGTAGATGTGCCCATTGATTTTTTTTCTAAGGGAGTTGGGTGATTCATACTAGGGCTGTGCAAAGCTTTCATAGTCGATTCAATTTGGAGGAGATTTGGTGACTGAATCTCCAAATCCAGATTGAATCAGGAGACCCATTAAAAGGTCCAAATCAATTTGGAAGCCTCCAAATCTTTTCCAAATAGATTTGGAAAGACTTGGAGATTCAGAAGGCAGTCTTGCAGGAAACAGAAACTGAGAAGAGGGGAGGGAGAGGAGGGCAGGAAAGACTGCTCTGATACTGATATCTGTAGCTGGGCAGTGACTGTGAACTTTCCCTGAATTCCCTTCCAATCCCAGTACTGTGGGGGAGGGATTTGGAAACAACATATAAAGCTGTGTGTGAAGTGATCTGTGCCTTTTGTGAGCTGTCTCTCTTGGATCAGACCAGCAACATCTGAAAGGCTCTGGCTTGCGATCTAGTCTCCTGTTAGCTAGCTAGTCTCTCTTCTGTGTTTTCCCTGACAGTGTGTCATCACTGTGCACTGCAGGAAAGCACAACATATATTACAGACACATAGACATACACATTTTGCAGGATGCCAAACATTATGAAGCATGCTGGAAAGGCAGCTGCCAGGTCTGCTGGCAGGGGAGGGAGAGCTGCAAGTTGCCCCTCTTTTCCACCCCCCTGCCCATCACCACCAACATAGACACATCCTCTTTCCTGGCAGCGATGAGTCTTCTCCTGCTAGTGGGAGCAAGGAGGTGGGAGCAGTGTCTGCATTTGCACCACCTTCATTAACACCAGTAATAACCATCAGCACCAGCATGACAGTCTCTGTCCCAATTTCAGTTTCCAGTGTGAGCCTTCCAGTGCTAGAGGAAGAGCTGGCTCTAGAAGCAGTGGAGCTGACTGCTATAGCTAAGGAAATTCTGGGGAAGGAGGGGGAATCTGAGTTTGTGTTCCACAACCCTCAGAGTTCCCCTTCTGGAAGGCACTTTGGAGGAGGTTATGGGGGCAGGTGGCTCAGCTCCTCCTGTTGTGCTTCTCCCTGGAGTGGATGGGGATAAGGCAGGATCCCCACCCTCAACCCAGAAGTGTGTGGGTTGTGTAGTGTGGGATCATTTTGAGGTGGCAGATGATCCCAGGTATGCTGCCTGTCAGCACTGCCAATAGCAGATCAGCTGGGACAAGGACAAGAAACATTTCATCACAGCAATGCTGCTGCATCTCAGGAGGCAGCACCACCTTGCCTTTCTTCCTTCTCAGCCTGGCACCACTGGGAACATGCCCAAAAAGAAGTCCCCCTCTTGCTCCAAAGTCCCCATCCCCAAGAAGCAAAGGCAGGCCACCCTGGACTAGTGGGGGAAAGGTGGAGACAAAGGGGGGGCCTGTTCCCAAGGTGAGCGAGGTCACCCAGAGCACTGGGGAGATGCTTTCTGTGGGTGGCCAGCCCTTCTCCTTTGAGTATTTGGGGTTCAGGCAGCTTATGGTGCTTGTGGCCCCATCCTAGCAAGTGCCCACATGCACCAGCTTTAGCAGGATGGTGATGCCCTCCCTGTATGAGGCATGCAGGGAGTACTTGAGGGAGGAGCTGTGGAAGGCAGGGCCCAGGTAGCTTTGCACTTCACCTTGGACATCTGAGGACCTGGGGTGGCGATCAGGCCTACCTCTCCCTCACAGGGCACTGATGTGATCAGTTGGGGCATTGGTCTGCTGACCTTCAAGCAGAGGTGCTGGATGAGTCTCACGTGGCAACAGAGATCATGGTGGCCATGAACTGCAGGGGTGGCTTGTTGGGTAGGTCAAGCTCACCCACAGGCTCATGGTTACCAGCAACGGGTCCAATATGGACTAGGTGGTGTGCAATGCCAACTTTGTTGGCATCTGCTGTGTGGCATACAAGTTCCAACTTGTAGTTGGGGACGCCTAGTCAGGGATGCCATGCTGAGGGTTCCCAATGACAGTGCTGTCACTACCACCATCAGCCAGCTTACTTCAGAATGCAGGAAGGTGGTGGGCTATTTCCACCAGAGCATCAAGGGGGGCAAGATGCTGTGGGACAGACAGGCGGAGCTGAGCATCCCGCAGCACAAAATCATGCAGGATGTGGAGACTCGGTGGAACTCTACATACCTGATGCTGGAAAGGCTGGTGGAGCAACAGAAGGCCATCCATGAGATGGCCTTGCATGGGGAGATTAGGATCAGCAGCCCCCTTAACAAAACAGAGTGGGATACCATCTCCCAGATCTTGGTGGTTCTAAAGCCATTCCTTGAGGCAACCAAGAGCCTCAGTGGTAGTGATGCCCTCCTTAGCTAGGTGTTCCCCATAGTGAAGGAGCTTGAGAATCAAATGGAGAAGTTCCAGGGCATTGATGTTCCTGGCTGGGGCAAGCTGCTTTCACCACAGGTGCAGGCACTGGTGAAGTGGCTGAAGGAGGGCATCCAAAAACGGCTGGATCCGTTGTGGTCCAGTATGGTCCATGTGCTGGTGGGGGTGTAGCATGTGAAAGTAGAGAGGTACCTGGGGAGTCGGTCACATGTCAGGCAGGTTATAGTGCATCATAAATCCAATGTCTATATTCAGTCCATGAGTTTCTGTAATCTAGGAGGTTGATGAAGTGAAGTTCATAGGCTTGTTTGTGAAAGGTGTTTTGTAAATTCCCTTTGAGGATCAGGACTCAGAGATTTGGAAAAAGGGAGTTGTTTTCTTGTGAGCAATATGCCCCCACTGGTAATTGAGTGTTCTTGTCTTTTAATAGATATCTGGTGTGCATTCAGTCCGGTGCATGGTTGTTGTTTGGTCTCTCCTGTGTATTTTCCATCAGGGCATTTGGTGCACTGGATGAGATGTATAACGTTTCTGGAGGTGCAGCTGTAAGATCCAGGAATGCTGATGGTTCTGTTGTGGGGTGTAGTAACTGTGGAGGTACTGAAGATATGTTGGTATGTTTTGCATTTCTTGTCATGGCATGGTCTGGATCCATTTGGTGTGTTTTGGGCTGTAGGAAGTTTGCTTTTGGTGATGAGGTTTGCAAGGTTCAGTGCTTGTGTATATTACAAAACACTTTTCACAGATGAGCCTATGAACTTCACTTCATTAACTTCCTAGATACAAACACTCATGGACTCAATATAGACATTGGATTTATGACACACTATAACTTGCTTGACATCTGACTCCCCAGGTACCTTTCCACTTTTACCTGCTACATCCCCTCCCTCCCTGCCAGCCTGTCTCTCAGCCTCCGATGCCTCAATTTTACATTTTCACTGACTGGCTTTCTTGCATGCATACCAGCCTCTGGCTTCTTTAATATTTATTCTTTCCAGGATGAGTACACACACCAATTGCAGATGCTTCCTCAGCCTGACGAAGGGTTTTTAAACCCCAAAGCTTGCTAAGATATATTCTTTAACTATTCAGCTGGTCTAGTAAAAGATAGCAAATTGACCCAAAGAACCATGTCTGCTTATGTCCTTAGACCAACACAGCTACAACCTACACCCCTTAACACACAAGTGATATGAGTTTTGCTTTCAACAGTTTGAGGGGCACTTTCACAGAAACCCCTGCACCTATCTCCTTGAAACTTGGCAGGCTTCATGCCCTCAGAAGGGGCTATCATCCCTGCTTTTTTAAATCTGAATCTTTAAAAAAATATATAGACACAATTTTATAGGTATTTTAGTGATTCCCCATTATAGTGTATGGCTGAATGTCTGAATCTGATTTGGCCAAATTGAATCAGGACAGTGACTGTAATCGAATCGCTGTTTCTCTGAATTGGCTGAATCTGAATTGAATACTTGCTGCTTTGCACAGGCCTAATTCCTGGTGCTGGTGGTGCTGGCTCCTACCCTGGGGGTCTTTAAGAAGAGGCTTGATGCCTACCTGGCTGGAATCATTGGAGCCCAGTTTTTTCTCCTGCCCAGGCGGGGGGTCAGACTTGAAGATCCCTTCAAGGTCCCTTCCGACCCGACTTCTATGATTCTATAGCCATGGCATCTTGGCAGTCTTGAGGTAAATCTCCCCTCACTGCTAATTAGGTCTAACATCTGTAGCAGGGTCATTAGATTCTGGTTTATTCTTGTACTATGGGCTAGTAATTCTGTGGCAACTTCATTTCTGTTGGGAAATATTGGAATTTTTAAAAAAAGTGTTAAATATGAAAATTCAGTCCATAATAGAGTATCCCGTATGGTGTTCATGTTGCTATTGCATGACTTGCATTACATTGTCTCTGAGTTTTTTCAGTGTGTGTTTTTTTTTGAAGTGTGCCACTGATTCTTCTACAGTCAGTGCTTAAATAAATCATAGAAGCCCAGAAGGTATTATCAGTGTTAGAAATTAAGGGCAGTGGCAGTAAGATAAAGATAATTGATGTTATTTAGTGATTTCAAGTTATTAGTTAATAGGTAATACAGTTGACATTTGTCTGTCACTACTTTTAAGACAACACATTGTAACAAGTGGGTGTCCTGAAGTTGGTGAAATTGTTGGCCTGCCCACTTTTCTCTGGGTTAACTGCCCACCTACTTCACCCACCATGCCTTTGATACAACCAAAGGATGATAACAAGGTGCAAGGCTACCCATTTACTTGCCCTGATGACATGTCTCTGACCTCTTTTTATACCACATCCCATGCCTCGCAGATGGCATCCATGGCCTAAC
Source organism: Gavialis gangeticus (assembly GCF_001723915.1). Taxonomy (NCBI): domain Eukaryota; kingdom Metazoa; phylum Chordata; order Crocodylia; family Gavialidae; genus Gavialis; species Gavialis gangeticus. The sequence goes on along the minus strand of NW_017728992.1, from coordinate 184,271,556 downwards.
ACACGGCCTTAGTATATTTGGCCTCACCTGGCCTATAAGCCCATGTCCTCACACTGGGACCCATGCTCCAGAGTCTTATATGGGACTCTCACTGCCCACTGGAGCTGGCAGTCACTGTGCCGTCATGCTGGGCTCTCCTTTAATCCATTAGACCTCATAGTCCCTACCACCTTGGGCACTGTACCCGACTCAGGACCCTCTCAGTTCCTCATGCCCCTATACTGGGGCCTAATCCTGTGCCCTACACTGGGCCTCAAATCCCTTTATCCCCTTGCCTGAGGAGCCTAGCTTCCTCGGCTTAGGGGCCCACGCCCCTGGAGCCTCACACCTGGCTCCTTAATGCAACCTCAGAGATCACAGTGAGTCTGAGCACTGCCTTGAGTCCCTTCCTGACCTGGGCCTTGCCTCAGGACTCACTGTGAGCCTGGGCTCCTGCTTTGAATTCAGGGTGTGCTCCCCTAGCCTTTCCCCTCCATGGGATCACCCACAAGGCAGCAGGGGATGAGGCTTCCTGGTGCCCCAGACTCACCCTTCACTGGGGAGACCCCAGGTGCAGCATTTCCTGGAGACTGCCCCACCACTGGCAGTCCCACCACACCAACCAGCCCCAGCAGGATGTAGTTTTAGGTTATGCCCCAGGACCAGGAGCTTCCAGCCATCCCCATAGCTCCTTTCCTTACTTTCAAAATGTCATGAGGAGCAGCTCCAGCCAGGTGGTATTCTCCCAACCGCTAGCAGCAGACTGCTGGTCTTGCTGCTCTGAGCCCTGTTATAGGGAACAGCTGGGCCCTGTTCCCAATCAGGCAGTTGTTCCTAATAGGAATTGCAACCAGCTGCAGGCTGCCTTGCTGCTACTCACGCCCCTGTGAGTAACAGAGCACACCCTGTGCTCTGTTGCATGCATACAATCCAAACTGCATACATTCATAATAAAGGTGTTTGATTTTGTATTTTGATGGCAAATTTCCATAATTGCACATGGCATGAGTGCTTTGGATGTTGTGTTTTTAGCAAATGCATGCACAAATACTGGTAACAGAGTATATTCTGAAAACAAAATATTCAGAATTTGGTAACACTTGCAAATACCTTGTTCCAAGGAGACTACAATTCATCACAATGCCTTTATGGTGTTGGAAGAAATCGGGGTTATGGAGAAACAGTGATATAGCTATTTACCTTATTACAGGTGACTAAAAGTTATTTTTGCATGTTAAGAAGCCTGAGGAAGAGTATTATGATACTGGAAAGCTTGCCAATAAAAGATATCACCCATGAGAATTTTCTTCCTTTCACATAACTCCTGGATTATCATAGTGTTGAGGTGATGCTGCTACTATCTTTTGCAAGTTAAGTTTCTCCACACTCCTTTATGAAGGCAATGCTAAAAATGAGTTCCTAAGAAAAGTGGGGTTTGATTTTTGGTATATGTTTGAGATTTGCAGATGACTAGTGTCATAGAAGACCTTAGTCTATTTTGTTTTGTTTTTAGTTTGGTTTTGAGATACAGATTTTGGATTCACTTAAATGCAATGTTCAATTTGAGCACTAATCTTTCTGAACTTCCCTGAGCAAGTCTGTCTGAGGCATTGCCATTTTTGGCTAGGTACAGAAGTTCAGAAAGCCTGAGGCAGAGTTACACTGTATTTCATGGCTTTTTCTAAGTCCCCTAGATTGTGCTCAACATCAGCACAGAAAGGTGGGAGGAATATGCAGAATCCCATCCAGTCTGAAGGGAACATCTGGTACTGGGTGCAGGTCAACATGAAGTGGCTCTAATCCACAGGATGGAAGCAAAAAGAGAGGTGCTGTAAAGGTGGACTCCACCTCAGACAACATATGGATCTGTGAAACTTGTAACAAACTGTGTCACTCTCAAATTGGCCTTGTCAGCCACAAACTTATCAGGCATCTGACTAGACTGCGTATGTGTCCCATGATCACCAGAGGATCAAATGGTTGCCCGTAGATTAGTTTTGGAGTGAACAGAAACCACGTTCACCCTTGTGGGATGGGGCATAGAGGCAATTTGCACTGGCCAAGGCCAGCAGGCTGAGGGCGCTCATGGTAGGCTGCCAGAAACTGCCGAGTGTGGCCAAGCAGCTGAGCAGTTGGTCATTTCTGACTGGGCAGTGTGGCCCCAGCCCTGCCCCCTGCCACCTGTCTGTGGCAGCTGCGGGGGGAATGGAGTCCCCCCAGGTATGCTGGCTTGGGTCTAGTGGGGACAGGGCTGGGGCTGCATCCCTATTTGCCATGCTGGGAACCAGGCACAGGGAGGGGAGGAACGGAGCCGTCC
>NW_017728992.1:184261581-184269209 GCF_001723915.1 Gavialis gangeticus | reverse complement strand
CCCGCCCCCCCCCCCCCCCCCTTCCCCTGTGTGGGCCCTCCCAGCTTTCTGGCTTAGGGCCTGGGGGTGCTGGGGCAGGTCCACGGGGTGGGCAGTTCTGCTGACTCCCTCCTTGCCCTTGGTGCTCAGCGCTGCAGACAGCACATCGTTCAAAGCCGCAGCTCCTGGCAGCAGCTGTCAGGAGGGTTGGGCGGGGGAGAAGTGGGGGAATAGAGCCCCTTGCCACATGGGCCTTCCCCCACTGTCCTGGACTGGGGCTGGACCCTGCAGTGATGGGGTACTATTCCCCCTTTCCTTCCCCTTTTTCCCTGCCCCCCCCCCCAATCCAGCTGCACAGGCAGGGGGGGGGGGGTTTTTCTGGCTCCTGTCTGTGGCAGCCTGGGGGGGGGGTTGGCCCAGTGCTTCTCTGGGGTAGAGGAGCACTGGCCAATGCTAGCATGTTGCCCTGCAAGGGGTGTCTGGGAGTGCTGGAGGACACTGAACTAAGGTGACTTGCTGTGGGATCTGGGACAGACATTGGATATACTGCTCTAACCTAAACCGATTTAAGTCTAAGTCTACATCCAGGTTTATTTTGGAGTGGGTTCTGCCATTTTGAAATCTGTCTGTGCACTGAAATTCTATTCTGATACAGGTTTAGATTGGTTTCTGATCACTTATACCAGTTTATGTGCAATGTCTGTACCTAGCCTTTATATCTTCAAAGGCAGTTTTTCTTGTAGAGGGCGCACCAGCTACAACACGGCTTGTGCACAGCTTGCCAGCTTGACCAGGACAAATTGGAGGAATTTCTTCCATCAATCAGGAGGGGGTGCCCCCCTCTTCTCCTGATTGGTGCATTTATGATCCAGGGGCAGAGCTCTGGGGAGGAGGGGTCCCAGTGCAGTTTTCACCACCCCTTGCTCTGGTAGGACCTTTTGCCTGTCCCTTTTGTCCCACAGGGACACTGGGCCTGGCCCCAGAAAAGATGGGCTGAGCCCCACGCCTCACCTTGACTGAAGGTGGGGCATTGGAGGTGCCCAGGGCTGGACCCCAGCCTATGAAGAAAGACCCCCCTGTGGCACGCCAGAGCAGCATCCCAGTCCACACGGTGGGGGGTGAGGGGGAAGCAAGCCTACCACATCCCTGCTCAGGACAACCATGAATTTGGGGAATAGGGGCTTTGTAGGGGAGGGGCCAGAGAAAAGGTGACCTCCCACCCCGCTCCTTTCAGAGAACTGGGTGAGCATGTGCCCTACAAAATGTGAAGCTGCACCTAATATTTTGTAAACTGGTTGTACTGTGTGAGTTGTTATATTTTAGCTGGTAAATAATTCTAAGGTTGTTATTTTCTATTGGAGTGTATTTTTTCTTGTTTAATTTGTTGAGTATTATATTGGGAATCTGGTACTTACCTCTGGAGGTCTGCACAGGATTGCCCTGTGGGCCTAGTGGCTTACCTTAAGGATCTCGGGGTCCTGGGTAGGGGGGCTGCTCTCCAAGCGTACCCTGTGCAACCCCATTCCTGAATATAGTTATAAGTATGTGCATGCAAAAGAGTGTATGGTGGTGGATTTTCTCTAATATCTATTGCTTTTGGGATTCTCTAATATTATCTATTTGCTGCGAGCGAGAGACTTATTACATTACAGATTTTGGTGAAAATCTGAAAACTTTCAATATAAACTGTTGGCTTTCTCTTGTTGGCTTGTTGTTAGGGGAACAAAAACAACAATATAATTCCCAACTGACTGGAATAATGAGGCAAATTATTGTACAGACCAATTAGACAAAAAGTAGTCAACCTTTCAAACCGTGTAGATGCTGGAAAGATCCACCTAAAGGCATGGAGACTTCAGTTTGGTGGTTGAGAATACCTGATAAAACTGTTTACTAAAAATGATTTACTCTAATGCCAGAAGGACCATAAAAGGTGGACGAAAGTGCAAGCAACAATCGTTTACATTATGGATATCTACAGGTTGCTGAGGATTTCTATGCATTGTTGCATTAAAAAGGTTAGCTCTGTATGTGAAATAGCTGTGTGTATGTGGGCAGCTTACCTCTGAACAGGTCAGAGTAATATTAATTGGATATGAACAAACTGAGATTCTCTGCTCATTTATGAATCATCTATCATTTTCATAATTAAGAGTAGAAGAAGCTCACATCTGAAAGCTGGACAAGGTAAAGTGGGTCAGCATAATAGTCTGTGATCCTGAGGTAGGGTAATGCAAAGGGACTCATTATTTAATTATGAAGAGTTGGCCTATTCTGATAGGTAACTCTTAAACCTCCAGTGCTCTGAGAGACTGACTAGCACAGAAAGGACAATACCATGGATATAGCTTGTGCACCATAGTGGCTATAATTACAAATGCACAAAACTATATACAAACTAGGATGTCTGCAGCCCCCAAAAAGGTGCGTAAAAAGGTAGGTATAGACATATGTACTTCTAAGCCTTTAGGCAGGAGAGAATAGAGGCCTAATTCATACTGCATTGAAGAGTGTGGAAAGATTCCCATTGACTAAACCACATAATGATTACTGTGCAGTTTGCTGGATTGCATTCTCTTTTTCTTTTTATCAGTGGTTGGCTGCCCTATAATAAAGTTAAGACACCGCTCTAAGGACTAATTATGTGTAGTCTGTAGGGGCTGAATAAACCAGAACAGCAATTCAATGTACTTGGCTGGCTTGAGAAGATATTGGAAGGTCCCAGTTCCAGCTTTAGGCAGATAGCTGTTGGCCCCTGGTGTAGAGGCACAAACAGCCCTCTTCTCATATCCCTAATGCCTATTCAGATTTCCATAATCTTAGGACCAGTCCTTATTTGGGCTTCCCTGGCATTAGCAAAGGTTTCCCTGGCATTATTCTGAAGGGAAATTACAGCACAGGTGCTTCAGGCTTGGTCAGCCTGGGAGCAACGTGCTTGTCTGAGACTTGTTTCTTCATGCTCTCCCTGCTGTGGCTATGTGCCCTGCCTTCCTGGTGAGAATAAAAAAGTATATATGTCTAGGCCCTTGTTATTTAGATAGTTGAGTGCAGGGGGGCTGGATCTTGAATATCAGAAACAAAAGGGTCTTTGTTTTGCGTGTTGAGAAAAGGAAAGGCCAATGTTGCAATGAGGCCAAGTGCAAGGATCCTCTCTAGCTCAGCCATCTGCTCTGTGGGACTTTTCCCTTCATGGCTCCTCTGCGAGTGCCATGAGCAGAGGTTTTGCTGAGATGGATTTAACTGACATTAGAAAGCTCGGTTTATCTGAATTGAATGATGTGCAGTTTGCTAACGCAGTGCTGCAGCAGGAGGTCCCGGGGTGTAAATCTCTTGTGATGCTCTTTCTAATTCAGAGTTGAGAGGCAGAGAGCCTGCTGAGTGACTGCCTGGTTTTTAATCTCCATTCCAACTGCTTACAGGGAAGAACTGCTTTGTCCTTTCTAACATCCTTTCATCAAGGATCACAAACTGAACAAATTATATCTCCCAACAACTATACGAAGTAGGATTATCCCCATTTCACAGGTGAAACAAGGCACAGAAAGGCTAAGTGGCATCTAGTTATCAGAAGTAATACCTCAGGACATGGTCACTTTGAGTCATGCTCTGTGAACACATCTAAAAGAGAGCCCTTGCCCTGAGGAGACTAACTTCAATAGAGAAGACCAGTATTGCTTAATTTTCTGACCCCGTGGGCTGGATGTGTTTGCATGGGCTGGCCCCATGGCTGCAATCTGGCATGCTGGTTGGCCACACGTGCCAGCCTAACACCACAAGTGGCCCAATCTGGCTGCTCTTAAACTTGACCCTGCATGCTGGATACGACTGCCCACTGGTGCAAACCCACGTGCCAGATCCAGCCATGCACTTGTAGCAGGCTTACTTTTTCAGAGCTTGGGTTGAGTCCCAGGATGGAGGGTTTGCTGTTTGATTGGTGGAGCCCGCCAACCAATCCGGAGGCAGCACAATGGAAGCGATGCAAAGGGAGGGGGCAAGGATCAGCTGGACCTGAATCAGAACTACACCAGCCAGTTCCAGAAGAGTATAAAAGGGGAGTGTGCTCAGCAGGCTGAGCAGATGCGGTGAGGGACTCAAGAAGAGCGGAGCCAAGAAAATCTGGGGAGCTCTTTCCCAGTGGGCAATAGCCCCAAGGCTCCTGAAGCTGCCACTGGAGGAGCAGCCTTGGGAGCAGTGTGAGACGGCTCAGGCCCATCACGGTGCATGGTTTGGTGCACGGAGCCCAGGCTTTAGGAGCTGCAAGCAGCAGCTTGAGCCTGCAACCCTGGCAGGGCCAGTGGGCCACACGGTGCATGGAGCAGTGTGCAGGGCAAGTTCATTGCGGGGGTGGGGACCACAGTGAGGTGGCTCAGGCCCCATCTCTCAGCAAGCGGCCAGGTCCCACAGTGCTCAGGGCGGTGCACGGGCCTGAGCCTTGGGAGCCAGGGAGCAGCAGATGCTGCTTCAGTTAGCCACCTGGTGTGAGGATGGCTGGCTGGAGTGTGAAGGGCCTGGCCTCTGCTAAAAGAGCCCTCAGTGCCGAGCCAGGGCATGGGGGAAATAGCAGTGCTGCAGCGTGAAGCTCAGCACCCAGAAGCCAGTAGCGGTGGTGCAGCAGCTGAGAGGAGCTGAGCCCTCAGTGCCCAGAGTGGGGCACAGGGTGGGGAGGAGCCCAGTGGCATGGGAGAGACCTGGTCTCCTTCAGCAGAGGAGACCCCATTGAGCTGCGCCCTGACCACCACCACCTGAGGGAGCGTGAATCTTTGGGCCCTTGGGCCGCACAGGGGAAAGACATTTGGGGTAGGCAACTCCAGAGAAGGGGCTGGGTGAGCAGCCCCCTGTCTAGTCAAGGCCCTAAGGGGAGGGGCCCCTGGTGCTTTCTGGATACCCCGCAAGGGACCCTATTGGAAGGAGGACTATCTCTTGCCATGGGTCAGGAACTATGTTAAGGAATAGATGATATTAAGATTGTTCCTGTTTGTGCCTTATATTGTGTAACTGAAATGTTGTATTGTGTTGATGCTGCTAAAATTGTTTTATTGTGATGGGTAAATAGTGTTATTTAGGGTTTGACCTTTGGTTTTTGGTTAATGTTCACTGTGTAAATATAGATATAAGATATTTAGTTTCATGTTTATGTATATTATAACTCAATACATTGTGTGTAGTTAAGAACTTTGGGCCTGGGTTAACTCTATAGAGGAAAGAGGGATCTGCTCAAATTCTGGCATCCCTCTCACAGCACCCCCTCCTGCCTACCTGAGAATAGGGCACACCCTTGAGTGTACCCGGGTTACACACTGATCCAACCCCACGCTCTGGATCCTATACTGAGTGTCAATCTAAATCTGTGTGTGCCAGCCCCATTGTACGCAGGTGAGATCTAGCATGCAGGACCCTCTGGGGCTCCCGGTGAGTCTAGAAATGTGGCAGCAGGGAACTGGAACTAGTGCTGCCACTGTTTCTCCACCACCAAATTTTCTTTACTGTGGAAAGACCATGGGCTGGATGACATGGCCTTGCAGGCCAGATTTGGCCCACCAGCCAAGGGTTGAGTACTCCTGGACAAGGGCAATGAAAGGTAAGAGGGGAAATGGGGGTACAGAGAAGTACAAGATCGACCACAGGTCAGAGCTGGAATCCAAACTCTAGGCTCCTGACTCCTGGTCCAGTGCTCTAACCAATGGGCCATGCTGCTGCCCAGCAAATAAAGATGGAATAGTGGGTGGGAATGGAGGTTCTAGCTTTTTAGACCATGCTTTATCCCCAAACATGGCAGAGGAACACGTGAGAGGATCATTTGGCCACAGATACTAAAAGCCTGAGGGTCATGAATAAGAGTGAAGAATTTTAGAGAAAATAGCTCTTGCGTAACTACTGAGCCAACATTCATAGTGTTTGGGTGCAGGTTCCTGATTGTTAGGGTGAATAAATGGTAATCCTATTTGTGCCAGGGATTGGGAGTATGAACCTGTTACTTGAATTCACCTGTTTCTAGATGACTGTCTCACATTCGTTTTTTTTTTTTTTGTTTGTTTTTTTTCAGCATAATACATATCTTTTCTTCTTCCTTCTGGGAAAAAAATTAATAGACCTCCATCTTTTATTGCCTGTAAAATAAACAGTTTTGTAGATGGTGACCAAGATTTTATGAACTAACTTCTTTTCTCTGTCAGATGATTTAATAGTCCAGCTCTGTTGGTAACTTGACAGGTAAATTCTGCCCTAAATTGAACCTACTGATTTTATTAGTGTTAGTGAGATGTCAGCAAGGGAGGAATTCGGCTTCTGTATTTTGTTTTATGGACTACTTTAGAAATGCAAAAAAGTCAGTATCATTGCTCTGTGCCTGATCAAAGAGGACTAGCAAAGAATTGAAGAGGGTAGGATATGCTCAGCAGAGTGCCCAAATACTAGGCCTGTGAGAATAAGCAGCTATTCAATCTGGCTTTGGATCCAGCTGCTTTGGATGCCAGTGATCTGATCCGGAGCTCCGGACTGGGTTCCCATTTCAATCCGGCTGAAGTGGCTCCAAAGCTTCAGAGCTCCCTCGGAGATCCGGCCATAGGGTATAATGAGGAATCAATGAAATAGCTATAACTTTGTTTTTTGTCCGTGGTTTTTTGTTGTGGTTTTGTAGGTGTTTAATCATTGCTCGTTTAACTCATTAACACCTACAAAACAACAGACTGAGAGGAAATAATCAATACAGACAATCAACTGCCCCATGACAGACAGTCAGTTGCACAAGCATCCGTGTCATGAGTTTTGCCTGTCAGCAGCTAGAGGTGCAGACCTCCAGAAGCCAGACTTCCTCTGCAACTATCTCCTTGACAGCTGGCAGGCTTCATGGCTGCAGCAGGGGCTACCATCCCTGCAGCTTTTATCCTGCTGCGCCTTACCACACGCAGTGTCACCCATCTCACGAGTTTTACTTGTCTGCAGCTTGAGGTGCAGTTCCCCCAAACTCCTGCACCTATCACCTTGAAACTTGGCAGGCTCAGCAGGGGCCACCACCCCTGCAGTTTTCACTCCCCTGTGGCGTAACACGTAGATGTGACATGAGTGTTGCTTTCAAGAATTTGGGGTGCACTGATCGTCTTGAAACTTGGCAGGCTTCATGCTCTCAACAGAGGCTATCATCCCTGCATATTTCATCCAAATCAGCCAAAAACCAACAAAGTTATGGATATTTCATTGTTTCCCCATTATACCCTATGGTTGGATCTCCAAGGTGGCTCCAAAGCAGTTTGGAAGCTCTGAACCATTTTGGAAAACCTAAAGAAGCCAGTGCTTCAATCCAGAGATGCTGCTTCAGATGCCGAAGCATCCAAAGCTCCTCCGGATCCAAAGTGCAGTCCAAAGCCTTGCACTGCCCTACCAAAATACCTAAAGATTCCCTCAAAGTCTGAAAAAAGATTACTATATTTTTGGTGGAAATGGATCAAGTAAATTTTAAATTTGTTTTAAATGGTGGACATGTTGAGAGTCAGTCAATGAGACAAAGCATTGTGAAAAATAACATGCTCAATGTATTGCACCTAGCAGGCCAAAGTCTATACTTAAACGTCTATAAATCCAGATTGACACCACTAACTGCAGAAAGTTTTTACGCAGGCATATGCAAAAGCAGAATTTAGTCCTTCATGGCT
>NW_017728992.1:184252103-184256581 GCF_001723915.1 Gavialis gangeticus | reverse complement strand
CACTAACTGCAGGAAGTTTTTACGCAGGCATATGCAAAAGCAGAATTTAGTCCTTCATGGCTGTTGCATATATGATTTGAGAATTTTAAACTGAATTTTCATTTTAGCTGCCTCAGGAAGTAGGGGATTTGTCAAATGTTTTTGTCATTTTACTTTACAAGGGTTCATACCCCCTCCCATAATTCCATTTTTAAATGTGGGATTCACATGGAATTACTAAATCTTGCTTAATTTTCACTGCTAAATTTTCCATGTCATAATTTTTTCCTGGGAAAATGAAGTCATGCTGGGTTCAACCAGAAAGCCCTAGAGCTCAAGCCCTAAGAGTAACATAGCTATTCTTCTCTTAAACACTAGAGGGAAGCAGAGCTATAGAGCTGCACAGCTCAGGAAAAGAAGATTTTGATCTCAGTAACTGGCACAGTAATCCAAAAGGTTTTTTTTTTTTTTTTTTTCAGGGGATCATCAGCTAATGCCTTTCCTTCTACATTAGATCTGATGTATGCGGTCCTAGGAATGTCGATACTTTGGCAAGTTAAAGTGTCTGCCTCTGTTGACAACCCTTAGCTGAGAAAGATGTGCAGCCTTTCTGAAAACTTTTTGTGTCCAGGACACAAGCAAAATCTGTAACTTGAAAAAAGTGTCACAAAGACAGTTTGTGAAGAGGGCCAGACTGGTCATTTGACATTTCCTTGGCCATCCTGGACTGAAAAACATTTTCTGATGGGTTGTTGAATTGATCACAAACACAGTGACAATGTAGCTGTGAATGTGCAGAAATCCAAAGCCTTCCACTCTTCTGATTGAGGTTCTCCTGAGACTCTGAACTTAGGGACCTTTTGGTATCACAAGCAAGAGCTATACCCCCATGCCCATCAGCCTTACCCATAATTGCTACCTAACTTGCCAGTTTTTTTAAAAAAAATGCCCCACTGCCCATCTCTTTCCTTCCTGTTCACAGCAGGATATTTTATTGTATAACCCTAGTGCAGTGTTCTTAAAACTGATAAAATCAAAGGTCAGTGAAGTGTGGGACCCTGCCAAAAACACTCTCCAGTGTAGCTGGGACCCTCAAAGCAAGGTAGGAACGTGTGGTTGTGACAACAGTTCTGGAAAGCCCTGTGGGCTTCATTCACTGCTGTGGTTGAGAGCTACTGCTGTAGTGTTTCCCTTAAGCCTGTTCAGGTTTAAAGATGTAAGGTAATGAGATGTGTTATCTCCCTGGGAAAGCAATGCTGAATGACGCTTGGCATCCAACTAGGATTTGATGTATTTGAAAAGGACAAAGCCAACACTTGCACGTGCACAACAAAATACTATAGCAGTAAACATTAGCTCTGTGTCCAGCCGCAGGATGTGGACAATAGCTGTGCAGTGTTATTGACCTACCATTTACAATGATTTTGGTCTGTAAAGAAAAATAAAAGAATGGCACTTAATACCTTTAAAGTGTTTTAGCTGCCTCTGGCTAGTGATTTTATGGATGTACTGTAGAATTTTACCTTGGAGGTAACTGCATTATCCTGGTGGGTAAACACAAGGTACAATTTTGTCTCTGTTCTCTCTGCAAAATTATTTCATTTGGTTCCTAATTAACTTCAGAGGAATTGTGCCTATGGGAGCTCCACAACTGCATATGTCAGTTGTCCATCAGAATGTGAGGTGCTTTGTAAGTGTACGAGGACGATTATCATCAGGTTTTATATCAGCCCCTCTGGGCTTATTCAGTTTAAACACAGCGAGGGGATAACGTTTTTTGCAAAGTCAGATATTTGATTTGTTGCTGTGAAGATATTGCAAACTTTTTTTTATAGATACATTTATTGTTGCTACTTAACCTCCAGTACAGTGGTTCTCAACCTGTTTGCCGTAGCGGGCCACACTTGCAGCTCTCATTGTGTTACATGGACTGCACCCACACAACATAATTCTTGTGTGTCCATTTAACAAGCTGGCACATGGGCTGCAGCAGTGTGCTGATTGGGCCACATATGGCCCACAGGCCACGGGTTAAGAATCACTGTTCTAGTACATTTGCTGAGTTGGAGGCTCCACTGCTCCTATAATAAAAATGTGATCCTTCTCATCTGCCCCGTGCAGGTTCTTGTACTGCTCCCATCACCATGCTGTCTGCCCTCCTGCCATCCTTGTACCCACTCACAGCATAGAGAGAGGCAGACGGACTCAGTCATCTCCATTTCAGAGATGTAGAAGATGGAACAGAAAGGTTAAATGGTTTGCTCAGAATCACTTGGAGGCCGTCAGACTGACAATTATAGCTCAGGGCCCACTTTGTACGTTTTGATTGCATCCAATCACAAACCAGTCGGCTAAAAACAATCTCAGCAGTATAGGTAGAAGTGATTCTTCATGGATTGGAACTGACCCTTCGGTTGTTCACTGTGAACTTCATTTTATTCTTCTTCTTGGACTAATGTTAAAGGCATCTGACGTGACCACTGACTGGTACTGGATACCAAGTAACCCTCTGATTTATTTTTACTGACGGGTATTCTAAATTCACTCCGGGTAATTCACATCTGAGTTGTGCCAATTCCTGTAATCCAGTCATGGGTATTACAATATTGCTGCAACCAATACAGCTCTTCTCTGGCACTTAGCAGTGGAACACATGCCAGTGATTCATGTGAATCATAAGGAAACTGTTCCCACTATTGAGTACATTAAGTTAAAGGAGAGAGCTATTTCCATAGTAACCACGTGGTGGGTCAGATGGTGACTCTCCAGATTTACCACCAGTGGTTTTGATTCTGAATGATTTATACAGTGAGTTTTGCTTCTCTGGTCTCTTTTTTTTTTTTGGGCTATTTGCCTGAGAATCTCCATGTTGACATAGGGGAGGAAAGGGGAGATTTACTTGTAACAGCAGAAATGCTAGGACCTGATGTTTTTATCTGTAGAGGAAACATTACTATTCTCATGGCAAACATCAATGCAAGCAATAGTGAGAGCACCTGGGGGCTCTAACAAATGTTTTCCTGAGTGCTCTGCGGACTGTAAACTAATCTGAACACGTAGGTGGAGCTGGGAGCCATAAGCTTGCCTCTAGTACAGACGGCCAAGCACTTTCCATTATAAGACCCTGTTTCAGTTGCTTATAGCTTTACATAACTTGTACCATTTGGGCTAAAATTTTCCACGGAGAATGTTATTGAAAATTTCAGGCACTTTGGAAACGGAATTTAGGGGATACATTTCATTTCCTCTTTGGCCCATGCTAAAAAATTCTTACAGCCATTTTGTTGAGAAGCTGTAGGGTTTTCAGACCTTTGAGCAAGAGATTAACATTTGCTAGGAAAACATCTTCATATCTGGGATGCACCTTTTGTTGTCCTCAAGAAATGCACCCAGATTTGGCCAAAGTAAAAGCTTCTGAATAACCTGCTTGCACTTATTCAGCAGAAATGTCTTAGACGCTTCCAGTCTAATATTCTGTACTCAGCTATCCTGAGAATGCTTCACCTTGCAGAAAGTTGGTTAGAGAAGCAGGCAATGGACAGGAGCAGAAAGCCTCTGTAACCACCTGAGCCCAGTCTTTCTGGACCCTCCGTGTTGCAGCTGAGTCTTCAGATTGCCCTGCTGGAAACAAATACTTGTGGAAACCACTGGTGGAGAGTGTAGCACATTCTCCATCATTGACTGGTCAATGTAGTGGATAACACATTCCTACTACCAGGTAGCTGAAGCTATAGAAGTTTCTATAAGAATTCTAAATGTCCAGCTGGGTGCCTATATGTTCTCATGTGATTTCATGTCTGTATTTGCTCTTTAAATTTAAAAAAAGTAGGAAATGTCATACAGAATGGTTTTGTATGGAAGTGTGTGGTTTTGAGAAGAAGGCTTTTAACTCCAAGTTGGTCCAGGGGGATTATGGGCCAGTGAAGTAAGGTTAGTGAACACAAATGCTTCTAAAACCTTTCTTCAATAGTCTCTCTGCCTTCTCTTACCTTCATGCCTCAAGTACCTGACCTGATAGCATTGGATGTGCTTCCATTGCTTTTGCACTCATTATACCCCATCATTTCAGACCATCAGCTGAAGTTCGATGCCTCCCAGAGGTCCAGGATTGCTATCTCCCTGTTGCACAGTCTGGAGGTCCAGTATAATAATAAAGCCACTGTATGCTCAGTCTGCAAGGCTTTCAAGCTACTGAACTTCAAGCTCTTAAAGAGCTCACACTCAGTCTCTTGTTTATGCATTTTGTCCAATGAATATTGAATACACAATAGATAAATAGCACTGGGACCATGGGCCAGAGCTCAGCACCTGCAAGGCAACTCCCTCCTCTCCGGCCCATAGAACCACACTCCCTCTTGCTTGCTGTCCTTTAGGCCCTTCAATTTACTCCGTGTTGCCCAGTGCCCCAGCTTCAACAGGATGGGCAGAGGAAGCTATTGGTCCTGTCTGCCCAATGGCCTGTTTGTTAAAACACTTGCCTAGGAAGTGGGAGATGTGGT
>NW_017728992.1:184245828-184247103 GCF_001723915.1 Gavialis gangeticus | reverse complement strand
GCTATCGGTCCTGTCTGCCCAATGGCCTGTTTGTTAAAACACTTGCCTAGGAAGTGGGAGATGTGGTTAAAACCCCTCTGACTGAGGAGTGTCTAGAACCTAGGTGTCCCATTTCTGGTCAAGTGGGCAAAAGTTTTGTGCATCACTGTGTGCCGCTGCCATCGTTATTGTCTGACTAAGGACTTGGAGACTTCAGCAGAGTTTATGCATTTTCCAAAGGAATTGCAACAGTGTGTCAGCAGAGTTATATGCCTGGGACGTGTGTTAAATTCATCCAGCACCACAGGTGGGAGGAATGGTGCAGGGGCAGTCCATAGGCAGGATTGGACCCACAGACCAGGCCTGGATTCCAGGTCTAGTGGGTACCCTGGAGCTACCCTGTGCAGTGCACGGCAGCCACTCTGAGGCTATGCTGGACACGATAGCTTCTCTGCCACTCTGGGACATGTGCTGGAGTGGCCAATGTGTGCAGCGCAGCCTCAGAGCGGTGCAGCAGCCACCACATGTAGTGCACAGGGCAATCCAGCATGCCCTGTACGCTGCCCCGGGTCACTCCAAGACCCACTGGCAGCACTTTGGGCTGTATCTGGTTCACTGGCTTTATTTTTAAAACCACTGACCTAAGCCTATCACTGCTGAGCATGTAGTAGTAGGCCAAAATGGAGATCTACAAGAAATCTAGATGTCCTAGTGGTTTGATAGCTGTTGCACAGGGTGGAATAGGAATAAGATTGTATTTAGTGACTAAGACAGCCAAGTCTTAGAGGTACGATAGGATCTGGAATAGGGGTGGGCAATTATTTCAGCTGAAGGGCAGCTTAATGAGTTTTGGTGCGCTGCCAAGGGCTGCAAGGGTAGCCCTACCCCTTGATGAGTGCCCCACCCTCTGGTTGCCATCTTGGCATCGGAAGTCCCACCCCCTAAGCCCTGACCTTTGCCACCAGAAGTCTCTCCCCTTGCCCCCAGAAGTACTCCTTTTGGGAAGGGAGGGTTGTTATCTTGGAACCAGAAAAAAAAAAAAAAAAAAAGAAATCATACACTAAAAGTCAAACACCTACTATAACATATTTAAATTTTATTACAAAAAATATTTGTCATGATTTATATTTGCATAGTGCATATAGAGATGATTGCATAATAACTCAATAGTAAAGTTTTACTCTTGTATATTGTGTGTATGGGGGGTAGAGATGCAGTGGGGTGTGTGTGTGTGTATGGTTGTATATGTGTGGGGGGTTGTGAGGGGGTGTAGCTGTGTGTGTGTGGGGCATAGGG
>NW_017728992.1:184242334-184245429 GCF_001723915.1 Gavialis gangeticus | reverse complement strand
GGGGGTATGTGGGGATCCTCACCACACTCCCTCCCAGGACACAGCCCCACTGCTAGTGGCAGCAGCAGGCAGTGGGTGCTCGGGGTGCTTGTGAGCTGTGCAGATGCTGCCACCTGGTGGCGCACAGCTCCAGCCAGCGCTGCATGTAGTGGCAAGGAGTGCAGCCAGGCTGGCCTGCCTCTACCATGTAGGGCTCTCTGCAGTATATGCAGCTCCTGGCACTTGATGTCACCAGGTGAAGCCCCGTGCAATGGAGCGTGTTGCCTTCCCTGACTGCTGCTGTGCGGGTCCCAGGACTCTGCTGGAAGTGGAAGGGAGCCCCACCTCCTGCTTCCCATTTGAGTCCTGGGACCTGCATGTTAGGGGACGGGGAAGTCAGCTGGCTCCATTGTGCGTGGCTTCCTTTGATGGCATGCGAGAGGAGCTGCAAGTGCGCTGCAGGGAGCCCCATGTAATAGAGGTGGGCCAACCTGGCTGAGCTCCTTGCCACCACATTCAGTGCTGGCCGGAGCTGTGCATGGCCAGGCAGTAGCACGTGTGCAGGCCACGAGTGCCCCGAGTGCTTGCTGTGGCTGCTGCCACTGGTGGCAGGGGCTGTGTGCCAAGGGGGGGAGTGTATGGAGGCTCCCTACACCCCTTGCCCTTCCTCACACCTACACCCTGCCCACCCAAACTCCACACTCCCGCTGCCCCCTGGGCCTGGGCCCTACACTCCTGCCATGGCCATCCCCACACTGCTTTCCTGCCCAGCTGCAGCTCCCCCTCCCTCTGCCCCCACCCCTGCTGCTTCCCTACCTGCTGCCCAGAGGTAGCACTTCAACATGGAGATGAGGAGCTGCTGGATGCCGGGAAAGCTGAGCAGGTCCCTCGGGCTGTAGCAGTGGCACCAGTAGCAGCAGTAGCCCCGCCTGGAAGCTGTATGCTGGCTGGGCCAGGCCCTTCTGCGTATGAGGGTGGGAGCAAGGCACACAGACTGAGCAGGGTACAATTAGCTGGCAGGTGCCTGCAGGCTGGATGAAGTTGCCTGGCAGGCCATACTTTGCCCATCCCTGATCTGGACCCCGTGGGTGCATCCCCATGAGTGGAAACATACATGTCCCTCAGGACAAAGAGCAGTGGCACAATGTGTGCTGCTGCTACGTGTCCCCAGGGAACTCCCATGCACACATGCTTTGGTGTGCAGAATGTTGCCCCAGGTGGGGTAGGGGAGGCTGGGGTCAGCACCTGAGCTGGCCCCAGCAGCTTTACCTAGGGGCCTCCAGGGACTGCAGGTGTGGCAATCCTGCAGCAGGGATCCTGGCCAGCAGCTGGAGTGTGGCTCTGGCTGATCAGGCTCCAGTTTCAGGCAGCACACGCTGTCACCTTGTGCATTGCCCCACTTTATTTAGGCATGTTTTTTTTTGTCACTGGGATCTCCTGGTGTCAATCCCCCTTGTGCTGCAAATTAGTACCACAGGGAATGTCTGTATGTGTGGTGCATGCCACACATGTGCGCTCACCTGGATGTGCCCTGTGGGAGCACCCCAAATGTAGGGGATTGAATTTGATGACACAAGAGGCGCCTTCCAGTATTATGTTCCTAAAATGCAAGTTATATACATCCCAGGATCCATCTTGTTGTCTTTAACCTTGTTACTTTCCTCAGACTTGGCATGGGGAAGGCAAACATATTAATATCCCACCTATGCATGCTGGAAGCTTGCCTATTTCTCTGTTGCATTCAGTTGCTAGAAATCAGAGGAAACGGGGCTGATAAGGCATTGTGGCAGGGCACTGTTGGTGCCTGCTACTTTAAGGGGTCAGCCAAGCAGCCAGCAGGTGCTTGATTGCAGTGGCCATTTTAGATCTCTGGCCACCTATATAAACAGAGCAGTTTGCTGCTGGCAGGCTAGGCAGAAACACTGTCTGGCTATAAGGCTGCATGCAACACCCTGGAGGTAAGGGCAGGAGCTTAAGGGGATGGTTCACAGGCTCCTGGTTCTGGGCATGACCTAAAACTGTACCCTGCTGGAAGTGGGTCACCTGGTGGGGCTCCCAATGGTGCAGGACCCTCCAGGAAATGCCAGGCCAGTTACCACCCCAGTGAAAGGTGGGTTGGGGCACCTTAACCCCAGCTCCCACAACTGAGTGGGTTACCCCATGGTAGGGCCAAGAAGGTGGACCCAGATTAGAGTGGGCTAGAGGCTCAGAAGCCTGACTTGAAACACCCTTGACTGGTCAATGCTGGGGCCAGGGACAGAAGGGTCAAAAGAACCAGGAGCCCACCATGAGGGATGCCCAGAGCTGAGGTCCTGGGGTTTCCAACTGGCTTTGGAGGTGGGGCCAGGGCCTGTGTGGCCAAAGGTCCTGGGGGGACCACACCTG
This sequence comes from Gavialis gangeticus, assembly GCF_001723915.1. NCBI lineage: Eukaryota > Metazoa > Chordata > Crocodylia > Gavialidae > Gavialis > Gavialis gangeticus. Next base: position 184,243,065 of record NW_017728992.1, on the reverse strand, counting down.
AGAGGGGGAAGAGCTCAGGGAGCTAGGCAGCCTAGAATGAGGGTGAAGTAGGCTGCCTGATTGGAAGGATTCTGGGGCCCAGTGTAGGGCCAGTGATGGTGTAAGAACGGTGGATACCATCTGCGAGGCTTGGGCTGTAGTGTAGGGGAGGAGCAGAGCTGCAGATAGTGCCCCCTGGCATCGGGGCAAGAATGGGCAGCCTCCCACCTAATTAACATCCTAATTAGGTATCATTAAGGTATGGCAGGTGAGGAGGTGGGCGGTTGTCCATAAAAACAGGTGGGTGGGTCGGCATGAAATCGGGCCCCGAGCATGCCCCCTGTAACAGGCATCCTTACATCCTTACTTCCTCACAGGAGCCGGTCTTTTGGAAGATTGGTGGCTGTGGCAGCACAATACTTTGTAGCTTTATAGATAAGATAGCGACACTACCCAGTAATTAGAGGAAGAGCTGGTAGCAATACATATATCATATTTTCTTGCATATAACACGCACGTTTTTTCTGAAATCCATTTGCTGGAAATTTGGATGTGCTTTATATATATTACATATAGGTGAAGAAATATGGCAACAGCAGTTTCTGCCACCTTGTCTTCTGCTGGGGAAAAGCACAAGTAACTCTGCACTTTACCCACAACGAACAGGTCAATGAGCAGGCTCGGCTGCCTAGTTCCTGCTGCTCAGTTATTTATTACAAGGAAAGATTTTTCCTCTTTCATTCTGCCTTTCC
>NW_017728992.1:184236628-184237334 GCF_001723915.1 Gavialis gangeticus | reverse complement strand
TGAGCAGGCTTGGCTGCCTAGTTCCTGCTGCTCAGTTATTTATTACAAGGAAAGATTTTTCCTCTTTCATTCTGCCTTTCCAAACAAGGTGCATATGGGGCATGTTGTATATGAGAACATATGGTACTTGATATTGCTTACCCTTATCTTTTTCCAGTTGCTTATTACTTTGCCAAACTCAAATGGTTTACAGCTGAATTCTTTTATGTCAAGTATCTGACTGAGGTCGACTATTTCTGGAAATCAAAAAAATGGTTCACCCTTTTGTGAGATTAAGAAATTGGCCCACATGAAAGGATTCTTGCAACAATTTAACTGAGACACTCTAGTGACTCTTCACTTTTTGGCAGGGGGTGTCACTGACATCAAGCATATGCCAGGCGCTGTCTCTGTGAACGCCTGCTTGAACTTGGTCATGAAAATCTCAGTTTGGTTATGGAGAAATCTGTGGAGTTTTGTCCTTGGCTTCCATGGCAGCAAAATGGGGCTGTTCCTTCCCAATAAATATTTTATGTCCTTAAAAATACAGGTGTTCTGAAAAATAACCAGACAATAAGACTACCCCCCTCCTCGGTGCCATGCACCATTATTTTTTTTACAATTCATTTGCCAGAAAAGGCCTGTTGTGTTTCTGGATGGAATCTCTGGCTGAATGAGCAACATAAGATCAAGATTCAGGGGGGGCAGGGGGAGAGGGATTTGATGG
>NW_017728992.1:184228798-184236617 GCF_001723915.1 Gavialis gangeticus | reverse complement strand
CTTCCGACCCTAAATCTATGAAACTATAAACTATGAAACTATAACAAGCTATTATTGCTTTGAAGCAGATAAAATGTCTTTTCATAATCTGCTGAACTACTCTCAGAAATGCCCCAGTGCATGTGTCTGCATGTGGGATGGCCTGTTTACAAAGGGACAGAGGGAGGGTCAGTGGTGTCAAATTCAAATCAATTGGTGGCCCATTTTCCCTGCCAGCATGGAGGGGGTCAATGCTGCTACTCACCCCTGTCACCAACCTAATTTTCATCACCAGCAGTGATCAGAAATAGCAAGTTCACTGTCAGGTAAAGGTGAGGTGAGAAGTTATCTGCCTCTGGTGACAGCTATGCTAAGCCATTGGGTACTGGCTGTGCCAACGCAGCCGCAGTGAGAAGCTCTGTAGCTTGGATCCCTGACCTCCGTGAGCTGGAGCTGGCCGGTGGACTGCATGTTGAACACTTGCTCTGCTTTAAGCAGGGGGTTGGACTTGCTGACCTACATGGAGGTCCATTTTGGCCCTGCTTGCTTATGATTCTTTGAAAGGCAGCTTGGGACAAATGCCTATTTTGTGAAGCACAATTACTCTGCAAAACTGAAACTCCACTTGTGAGGAGGCTTACAGAAGTATCCGAACCCCCTTAGTGAAAACAACACTAAGCAACACAGTTACTTCTCACTGTAAGAACAAACACCTTATGGGAAATGAATGCTATGCTGTTTATACACAGGTATCATACAGATAGAATGAAAGGCCTTCATAATTAGGAAATATCTATTAAAAAAAAAAACAACTACAGCCCTGAACAAACAGGCTTCTAAGCACCTTGTGCTCCTCTTTGTCTCTCCTGGTTACCAGGAACAAACATTTTCTAGAACAGTGTACTGAACTCAGAGACATCCAGGAGCTGAATAACACTGCAAGTAAACACTGCATTTACCTGAATCTAAGTCAACCCTGAATTTAAGATTACCACCCCAATAATCAGATTCTATATATGGAAAATGTATAAATTTCTTATAATTTTCCAGGTGTAGAAACTAATTATGTGAGGATTGTCTTAACTTCACTCCCCACACCCAACATGCATACATGCTGCTACAGCAGGGGGTGGGAGGTAAGGTGGCTGGGGAGATCAAGTGACCCCCTTGTCCTCTCCCCTCCCCCCCCTTCCCTTTGCAGCCAACACTGGCTCCAGATGCCCCCAGCTCTCCACAGCCTTTGCCCCACCACTCCCACCCATTCCCCACAATCTCTGCCCCTTCCCTCTGCTCCCAGTTTCTGTTTCTCCCCTTCCTCCACCCCTCCCTTACTGTCAGATACTGCTCAAGCTCTGTTCCCTCCTGGAGCACAGCACATGGGAGCACAGCCCTTGCCAACTGTGCAGCAGTGTCAGTGCAGCTGACTGGCTGGGCAGGGGACAGAGTTTCCATCTACTCTGTGCCCAGGAGGAAATCTAGCCTGAGCCTGAGCTGAGCTGCGCCTGATCATAAGTGGGGAAAAGGGAGTGGGGCAGAAGCTGCAGAGGGGAAGCAGAGGAGGAGGCAGGAAGCTGCTGTGGGTCTGACTGTAGCCCCAACCTGAGCTCAGGGCCAGGATCAGAGCTGCAGCAGCTGCCTGCCCCCACCCTGCTTCATATGCAAATCGAAGATGAGGGGCTTTCCTCCCCAAGCTGATTGGGGAGGAAAAAAACCTCAGCTTTGATCTGAGTTGTGTTACACAGACATGATGAGGAAACAGGTCAGGGCCAACAGTCATGGCGTGTTTTGCTAAATGCTAATATAGAGGGAAAGTGGACAGAGGCATATGAGCATGGGAAGATATTTTCCAGCCATGTCACACTTCCTCTTCATTCTGTTCATGTCAGCTTGAGTATCTGACATTAAGAGGAACCTTGTGCTACTCAAGCACAGGGCTCTTGTAAAGTCCAGTATTATGCCAGCCAATGGGAATGGACGGTCCCCTACATCTTGACAAGGAAAACAAACTCGAGGCTGGCTGGCTGTGCTGATGGCTCTCCCTGCTGAGATGGAAGTAGGTTTTCAAGACATTGATTTATAAACTTCTTAAAAATCTCCTGGATCTTAAATGTTGGACCTTTCCAACTGGATGGCTTCTCATATATCCACTCCTCCTATTTTAAGACTTTCTTCACACATCTCCAGCTGCTAGGTCCCACAGGGATGATGCAGTACTTGAAAGAGACCCAAAAATGAAGGGCACATAAATCATTAATGCAGGAAATGTCAACTATTGGGGATCTTTCTATCATGTAGGGGCTGAAATGAGCACTATCCACTGGCCTAGAGAACACGTGAGATAAGTGACTCTTATCGCTGCATTTACTTGCTTCATCTGTACTGAGTTATCTGATTTGGAGGTCAAAAAGGAAAAACCCATAAAATATCATAATTACAGCATAGGCATGTGTACAGTTCTATTACTAAACAGTATATTGCAATGCTAATACCTTAACGTAATTTCTCCCTCCACTAGGGGGACCCAAATGCAAATAAAAAGCTGTAGTTTTCACTTAGAAAAAAGGCAGTCTTAGCTATTGTAGCACAGCTGAGCAGCGGGCGAAATGCAGTGAATGAAAACACATCGCTTTATTCTCTCCCTCAATATTTACATTATTGCCTGATGAAGGCCCTGATTCAGTGTGCACTGGAGTCGGGGGGGATTACACATATGTTCCAAATTAAGCATGTGCTTATATGTGATTTGCTGAATTGGGGCCTAAAGCTTTAGAATCAGACCTTTCAATGCTTGATTGGACTCAGCCTTTAGTAACTGAGGAGGTTGAAAGCTCAATGTAAGCTTCAGACGTGACCTGGAGAGTGTATTTCTGAGGTTACAAGATAGATCAGTGTCTGCCTGTGACCTCCCTGCTGGGACTGCTTGAAAGGAAGCTGATGCTTTACTACCAACTGAAGGGAGAATAGAGCTCCAGTTTTTGAGGTGCTTTTTAACTAGCTATTTGTAGAGGGAAGAGCAAAATCGCTGCAGCCTGTCATAAGTGACTTCCAGAAAAGATACTAGGAACCAGAACTTAAATGGGCAGAAGTGTAGATTCTCTCTCGCAGCCCTCTGGCTATTTTGCAGCCAAAAAAAAAGCAATGTGGAGAGCGAAAAAGAGGTGAAGAAAAAACTCTTGAATATTATTTTCAGTTTTGAACCCAATTCATTTTCTTGGTTTATCAGAAGTGTTTTTGTCTTGATAAAATTCCTGAAAAAATCATTTTTAAAAGCCATTTTCAATGCACGTGATTTTAATTAATAATGTTTTGACTAGCTCCTTCTGAAATTAATGAGAGTTTTGCTGGTGGAGCCATTTCTGAATCAGTAACCAAATAGCAACTCCAGGAGTGATCGGGAAGAGCGTTCCACTGAATCCTTCTGTTCTTTTTCATTCACAAAATGATGAGCTTCAGCACTAGACACCATCAGTTGGAAACTCTGGGGAGGGGGACAAGATGAAAATATTTGGAAAATAACTTGTGTTTAGAGAAGGGTGTTTTTAAGTCTTCCTAAAGGCACTGGTTGTTGGCTGCAGCCAAGGCTGGGACTTTGCAGTATGCCAATGCTTCTGCTGGGACCAAAGCTGGAGGCTCCAGGTTAAAGGGTCCTGCCCTTCTGCTCAGGGTCAGACCAATCTCCATATTTAGGGTTAGGAAGGAATTTTACCCCATGGTCAGAGTGGTATGGATTGTGGGGGGTTGGCCCTTTACCCTTTACCCTACACCTTGCTGGGGTCGTTTGACCCCAGTACTCTTTCCTGCCATGGCAGGGGGTCAGACTAGATGATCTGCTCAGGTTCCTTCCGACCCTAGAAGCTATGATCTCTCGAGCATATATAGTGACAACATTTTATAGAAGTAGGTTGTTAGCTGCTGTAGTTCCCTCTGTTTTACCTGTGCCAGGCTAAGGTGTTAAACCTGTGTTGTGTAGAGTTTAGATTATGGATTACATATTATGGCTTGGATAGAGGTGATCTTGCCTCAGGCAGGGGGTTGGACTAAATGACCTCTGGAGATCCTTTCTAGCCCTACTTTTCTGATTGTATGATTTTCTATATCTATAGTATAGAGATAGTTTTAATCAAGTTTGCCCAGGTATGGGAAGCAGTTCAGCCGTGGAAGCACAAGGCTCAGGATGCTAATGGACCCTGTTCTGGGCAAGCTAATAAAGTCCACACCAAGTGCACCTACAGCGAGGTTGCTTTCAGTGTGAGGCAGAATATTCAGAGTTACCTTGGATAGCTCTACACTACAGTGCACTCCCCAGCGTAGCTGCACCCATTCGCAAATGAAGGAAATTCACAGGAACATAATCCACATAGCCCTGAAACATGAGGGAACAACTGCTTAGAGGGAGTCTGCCAAGAGACTCTAAAATGCCATCAGCTTGTCACAGCATATCTTTACTTTGTGTATCTCCTGCATCATAGCCGTTTAGTTTACTACCATATTAAAACCCATGCTGACTTGCTGCTGTGAGCATGTCAGCTAAGCCATTGTAACTGTTCCTGCTTCCCTTGCAGTAAAGGGAAGCCAAGTCAGGCCAGTTGGCCTCTGAAGGAAAGAGAAGCTAAATTACTGCAGTTCAGCTTCCACTCACTGTGGGATAGGAGTGGACGCACAGAACAGCTACACTGGATCAGCTGGATGTGGCAAGTTCCTTTAAGGCAGTGTAATTGATTCATCTCTCTGTCCTTTCGGACACCGCGGGATGGCTGTATTTTGCTTTGTGGCAGCTGCAAAAAACTCTCTGGACTGGAGGGTAACAGGCGGTGAGGGTGTGTAGGGGGCATTTTTAAGTATTACCTAATGGAACTGGTGGTTTGTCAAGACCAATGTTGTTTGCTCTTCCATGGCTGGCATGCTTCTTCCTGTAGCCAAGCCAGCAGGAGCTGCTTAATCCAGCCACTCACCTCTGCCCCTTCCACTTACCTCCTTATCAATGCAGAATGAAAGAAGCACCAAGTGACTGCCATAAATAGCTCTTCCAGCCTGACCTTGGGAGCAGGGGTTGGAGAAAAGTATATAATCAAAATGCACGTGTGATGCCTTTAAAGTCCCTTAGGTCCCACGTGACATCAACTGAGGTGCAAGTAACTTATTCCATCATAGAGATCCCAAAGTGAGGACGAGGAGGTGGGACGAAGAGCATGTGGGCATTGGCTATGGTGAGACCCACACTAAGAAGGTTTGTTGGTATAGCTGGACCAGCAAACTCTCCTCGTATAGGTGCAGCTGATTCCAGCAGGATGGTGCTTATATTGGTTTCCTGTGCAAAATAAACTGTACCAGCAAAAACAGGTCCAACAGCTGGAGTTTGGGCCAGTATAGAAATGTCATTAAAAAAAATCACACCCCAAACTGACATGATGAAACTGGCAGAAGTTCCTAGCATAGATTTGGCCTTTGTTTCTTGCTATGGTCCTCTCCCTGTCTCTGCGAATCTCTGTCCACCACTGCTGCCCTCCCATTACCTGCCCTGCACACTCCCCTTGTAAGTCTCTGCTGACAAAGTTCTTTCAGACATCATTTCCTGACTATCTTGCCTATAATATAGATGTGCTGTAAATTGTGAGATTTATATGGAATTGCACAAACTGTGCTCTTGAGACACTTAAAAGAAACTTGAAACGAACAATTTTGGCAGGAAAACTAGTAACCAGAGAAGGTCATTCCAGAAGAAGCAGTTAAAACTATTCAGCATAGGCTGATTAAGACCCAACAGGCCCTCTGCTTTGTCACGACTTGGGATTTGGCCATCAGTGATCAACAACTAATATAACTGCATGGATGCAAACACCAAGTGGAGACAGGGAAAAGCATGCTTTGCACCACTTGAATCTACCCTTGCTCAACCTCCCCTTCTGTCTAACATTGTCACTGTTGTCAGCAGTCCTTTGATATGAAGACGACAGTTTTCCAGTAAATCGGGAAGTCATTGGTGAGTCTGTGGATGACTGAAGAGGCCTATCTGCATGTTCAACTGCCAAAGTGGCAAATAGTTCTGGAAGAAGGAGCAGATCCTGGTGATGTTGGGTCACAGCTCTTCCCCTTCACCGTTCTCATCTAACCACCTGCATAGTCAGGCAAGTTTGCTCAAAATGATCAATACCTTGTCACACATCATGGCGCCGTTGGGCACAATTCAGTGCTTGAGTTTTTCAGATACTGATTTTAATATCTGACTAACGCAGAGAAGCAAAGAGAGAAAAGGGAAGTCAGTGACTTTGCCTTTCACTAAATCTGTAACAAAACAAGACAGTGAAGTTATAATACAGTACAACCAGAGTTCTTCTCAAGCTTATGTTCCTTACTCCCTTGCAAAGATGAGGGCTTGGGAGCCAGCCAAGGAGTGTACAGAGCCGCAGCTAACAGCAGTGTGGGATCACTGAGGTGCTCCAGCTGTTTGCTATAGCTTTTATTTCAAAGGGCCCTTCTTTTCCAATCAGCTGTGATGAGCTCCAGCTGAGTGGAGAAGCGGCATTCTTTGAAGCAAACAGCTGGATGGCTTGTCCTGAATTTAAGAACCTCAATTAAATGAGTTGCAAACCACTCAGATATGAATTATCTGCATTTTAGTGTGGCTTTAAGCCATTAGAGTGGATTTCACTTTTGAGACCTTCACCTGAAATATTTTGACAGCATTTAATTTTTTTACTATTCAGTTTAGAGAAGCAGTGGAACTCAGCTTTCAGTTCAGTGTGGAAAGTGGGAACCGGCAGCCCTCGTGAAAATGAGGAAGCAAGTGGTTAGTGGTTTCAGGATCAGGCTCAAAATCCTGCCTATCCTCAGTTTGCATAGGCACTTCATACTGATGACATTTTAAGCACTGGAGTGGTCACAGTGGGCTCTCCCTGTCTAACTACAGAACTCTTCACTTAGGACTGGAATGTCTGGACTACCAGCCAAAGGAGGCCTCGGTCTACCAGCTCTGCTAATTACCAGCACAAAGAGCAGTGGAACTGAACATTTGGCAACCACCTTTGGCTACACAATCTCTCTAGCTATTGTGCAACAAGAGGAGCTTCAGAGAGGGAAGAAGTAAAAAAAAACAACCCACTTTTATTTTATTCTCTTTAAAATGATTGTTCTTCTCTTCGATACCATAGGGATGGGCACGCAGGAACCTTCATGCTAGATACCCAACCAGTCATCTGCTTTCTCACTGTACTAGCATGAATGCAGGTGGGAGTTCAAAAATAGACACTTTCAGGCAAAATTTGTGTCCAGTTATTGAAACTGGTCAACTCCCCCTCCCCCCACCAACCCAGGATAAAACCCCAGAAACACAAGAAAAAGAAATTTAAGAAATATTTGATTTGAACTGCAGCTCAGTTTTATATAAAATAATGATCTAGGTTCATGTATTGTATTGTAAGGTATTGTATTGTATTAGCTTACATAGTTTCATAGTTGGTAGGGTCAGAAGGGACCTGAGCAGATCAGGTCCGACCCCCTGCCATGGCAGGAAAGAGTACTGGGGTCAAACGACCCCAGCAAGGTGTATATCCAGCCTCCTCTTAAAGACCCCCAGGGTAGGACCCAGCACCACTTCACTTGGAAGTTGGTTCCAGATCCTAGCCGCCTTGACCGTGAAGTAGCACCTCCTGATGTCTAGTCTGAATCTACCCTCTGCCAGCTTTTGAGCGTTATTTCTAGTCACTCCTGGTAGTGCTCGGGGAAACAGGGACTTCCCTAGTGCCTGCTGGTCCCCTCTGACTAGTCTGTAATAGGCCACTAGATCCCCCCTCAGCCTTCTCTTGTGGAGGCTGAACGGGTTCAGGTCCCGTAGCCTCTCCTC
>NW_017728992.1:184227351-184228498 GCF_001723915.1 Gavialis gangeticus | reverse complement strand
TCATCTTGGCATCAATGATGACTCCGAGATCCTTTTCTGCCTCTGCGCTGATGAGAAGGTTGCTCCCCAGCCTGTAGGTATGGTGCTGGTTCTTCTCCCCCAGGTGCAGTACCCTGCACTTTTTGGTGTTGAAACCCATCCTGTTCTCATCCGTCCACCCCTGTAACCTGTCTAGGTCCGATTGCAGCCTATAGCTCCTTTCTAGCATGCCCATTTCTCCCCACATCTTAGTGTCATCTGTGAATTTGAACAGGGTGCTATTTACCCCCTCATCCAAGTTGCTGATGAAGATGTTGAACAGTGCGGGCCCGAGGACTGAGCCCTGGGGAACCCCACTGCCCACATTCCTCCAGGTCGAATGTGACCCATCCACCACCACTCTCTGGGTGCGGCCCTCCAGCCAGTTGGCTACCCAATTGACTGTGTAGGTGTCGACAAAACAGTTCCCTCTAAAGCAGGAGTGTCAAACTCACCCTACTGAGTTTGTGCTCCCTCAAAGCCCCTAGACCCAGACCCAGGTTTCCTTGTCAGGGAGGCACCTCAGAGGAGGTTGTGAAGGCAAGTGGCTCAGCTGAGTCAGCTCCTCCTGTTGTTTTGCCTCTGCCTGCTGAGGAGGGGGATAAGGCAGGATTCCCACCCTCAACCCAGAAGCAGGGTGGGGCAGGGGGTTGTGTAGCATGGGATCATTCTGAGGTGGCAGGTGATCCCAAGTATGCTGTCTGCCAAAAACAGATCAGCTGGGGCAAGGAGGTGAAACACTTCACCACCATGGCAATGCTGCTGCATCTCAGGAGGCAGCACCCCCTTGCCCTTCTTCCTCAGCCTGGCACCAGTGGGAGCATGCTCAAAGGGAAGTCCCCCTCTTGCTCCAAAGCCCCCATCCCCCAAAAGCAGAGGCAGACCACCCTGCAGGGGAGGGGGAAAGCCTCAGAGAAAGGGGGACGTGTTGCAAGGGCGAGTGAGGTCACCCAGAGCATTGGGGAGATGCTTGCTCTGGATGGCTAAACCTTCTCCTTAGTTGAGCAGCCAGGGTTCAGGCAGCTTATGGCACTCGTGGCCCTATCCTACCAAGTACTCACATGTACCACCTTTAGCAGGACAGTTGTGCCCTCCCTGTAGGAGGCATGCAGGGAGTACTTGAGGGAGG
>NW_017728992.1:184217482-184226814 GCF_001723915.1 Gavialis gangeticus | reverse complement strand
GAAGGCCATCTATGAGATGGCCTTGCTTGGGGAGATTGGGATCAGCAGCCCTCTTAACAAGTGGAGTGGGGTACTATCTCCCAGATCTTGGTGGTGCTCAAGCCTTTCCTCGAGGTCACTGAGACCCTCAGTGCTGGTGATGCCCTCTTTAGCCAGGTAATCCCCATAGTGAGGAGGAACTTGAGAACCTAATGGAGAAGTTCCAGGGGATCGATGTTCTTGGCTGGGTCAAGCTTCTGTCACCAGACGTGCAGGCACTGGTGAGGTGGCTGAAGGAGGGCATCAGGAAATGGCTGGATCTGTTGAGGTCTAGTACGGCCCATATGCTGGTGGGCATGATGACCTGAGGGTGAAAGGGAGCATGTGCATTGGCAGCACCAAAACCTTCTATCACTGGACAGAGGTGCTGGTCAACAGAGTCAGGGAGGCAGAAGGGCGGAGGTGAGGGGATGTGGAAGAGGGAGATCCACTTTCCTATGCCCACACTCCCAGCACCAGCCAGTCTCCTCCACACCAGCCACTGCCAATGTGGGCCAAGGGCATGACTTCAATGTTGGGGTCCAGATTCACCAGACCCCAGCCTTGGGCAGGTAGTGCTGAGGCCTTGGTGTACTATCTTTCTCACCAAGGATGTGGGGCCACTGGACTGTGACCCCTTGGCCTATTGGGCAATCCACAGCCAGATGTGGCAGAATCTGGCCATTGCCTGGGAACACCTATCCTGTCCACCGACCAGTGTTCTGAGTGAGAGGGTGTTCAGCATCGCTGGGGATGTTGTGACACCCCACTGCACCTGCTTGGTGTAAAGTGGTTTGTAAATTCCCTGTCAAGATCAGGCCTGAGAGACTGGAGACAGAGTGTTTTTTTGTGTGAGAAATGTACCCCCACAGGTAGTTGGGTATTCTTGTCTTTGATAGATTCTGGTGCGCAGTTTGTGGGGATACTGGAGATATGTTGGTAGGTTTTGTGTTTTGGGCTGTAGGAAGTTGGCTTCTGGTGATAAGGTTAGGTTAGCAAGGTTTGGTGCTTGTTTGAATTTACAAACCACTTTTCACAGATGAGCCTATGAACTTCACTTCATCAGCCCCCTAGGTACAAAAACTCATGGACTCAGTATAGACATTGGATTTATGACACACTACAACCTGCCAGACATCTGACTCCTCAGGTACCTCTCCACTTTTACCTGCCACATCTCCCTTCCCCACCACCCCAACTTGTCTCTCTCACCCCCTAATGCTTCCATTTCTACTTTCACTGCCTGGCTTTCTTGCCTGCATTGCATGTCAGCCTCTGGCTCCTTTACTATTCCTTCCATCCAGGAACAGCACACACACATACCAAATGCAGGTGCTTCCTCAGCCTGATGAAGGGTTTTTCAACCCGAAAGCTTGCTAAGATATATTTCTGTAACTATTCAGTTGATCTACTAAAAGATACCATATTGACCCAAAGGACCTTGTCTGCCAGTGCCATGTCCTTAGATCAAAACCCTGAGCACCTGACCAGAAGGAGGCAGGGCGCTGGGCACTTCTAAGCCCCAGGGCTGGGGCTGGTAAGGAGACTTCTCCAGCAGCTGCTGGAGAAGAAGCTCCTGCAGGAAAGGAAAGAAGGGCTCTGTCAGAGTTTGGCTACCTGAGATGCTGTTGCTGCTACTGTGCTGCAGTGCACTGCAGTGCTTACCTGTTGTTATTTAAAGTGGTGGACCAGACTGAGGCTGAAGGGGAGGAGGAGACCTCACTGGGGCATGCTACCGTGTTGTGTAGAGGCCCCAGTGCCAGTGAGGGTGTGCCTTACACACACACATACAGTGTCACCCATGTCACAAGTTTTGCTTGTCAGCAGCCTGAGGTGCAGTTTCCCAGAAACCCCTGCACCTATCTCCTTGAAAGCTGGAAGGTTTCATGGCCTCCACAGGGGCTACCATACTTGCAGTTTTCACCCCACTGCGCCTTGACACACACAAATGACATGAGTTTTGCTTGTCAGTAGCTTGAGGTACAGTTCCCCAGAAACCCCTACACCTATCTCCTTGAAACTAGGCAGACCTCATGCCCTCAGAAGGGGCTACCATCCCTGCAATTTTTATTTGAATCAGCCAAAAAGATGACAAAGTTGTAGGTGTTTCAGTGATTCCCCATCATAGTCTATGGCTGAATCTCTGAATCTCTCCAAATCAGTGCCGATTCTTCCAAAGCCAATTCAGTCAAATCGATTTAGAACAGTGATCTGAATCTCTGAATTGAATCACTGTCCTCTGAATTGTCTGAATCCAAATCCAAATCGAATACTTCCCTATTTGCACAGGTCTAGTGTCCAGCCAGCTTATGAATTTTTGTTCCTAAATTCGCCTTTCAAATTGTTAGGTAGATTTCCCTTGAGAATGATAGTATGGTTAGAGATGGAGTGGTTGTTCTGTGAGAAAAATGCTCCTAATGTGGACCATCTGTCTCTGTCCTTTATATTTTTACTGCGAGAGTTCATTCTCCTGTGTAGTTACTGTTTAGTTTCACCCACGTAGTTGCCAGGAGGGCATTTGGTGCATTGGATAAGGTGTATCACATTTTGGGAAATGCATGTGTAGGAACCGTAGATTCTGATGGCTTCTTTACTGGGGGTATTGATTGTTGTGACAGTGGGGATGTGCTGACAGGTGAAGCATTTCTTGCCAAGGCAAGGCTGTGTTCCACTTCATGTCTCTTAGGCAGTGGAGATTTTGCTTCTGATGATGAGTTGGGCAATGTTGGGGGGCTGTTTAAAAGCCAGGAGTGAAGAAGTTGGGAATGTTTCCCTCAATGTCTGTTCTTTGGCTACATAGTTGGTCCAATAAAAGATACCACCCTAAGAAATCCTTACTTTTCACATAATTTCTGGACCCTCATGGCTACAATATCACTCTTATACTACTGTAGAAAAGATAATTTTTTTGCTATTTCTTAGTTGGTCTAATAAAAGGTATCATCTTTGAACCAAGAGTTCTAGAGTTTTGCATTTCTTTTTGTCTCAAACCAACACAGCTACCAAATACATCCCTTATGCTACCGTAATGCTTAAGGGCAAGTCATCCCTGCATGAATTAAAAGTCTGCGGCAACTCCAGTACTTCCAGCACCATTGTTATGCTGCAGCATGAATTGCAGTCGCTGAACTTCAGAGAAAATATCTCAGCGTTACACTTTTCTGCAAGGGGCTGGGTGATGCACAGGAGAGGGGCACATCTGTTTATGTTGGTTTCACTTTGAGGAGATTTTCCTTGCAATGCTGATAGACAGTAGGCTTGTTTTTCGTCTGTACGGGAAGCTTACATTTGGATGGACAGTTATACAACAGGGGGCTTTGGAGTGATAGAGCCATGCAAAACACACCGGGTGTCAACACCCTGGCAAAAGCAAGGATGTTCACTGAAAAGGAATCCCCCTAGCACAAATGCTAGTTTCTAAGCTTAGTTGCTAAGCCTTTCAAAGGTGGCTACTAATCACTGTGGAAGGGGCTCTGTGTTCTTTATGGCCCATGTACTAGAAAATACATCACCCATGATGAACTGTAGCCATGGCACACTGGCTTTCCTTACCAAGAGGGGAAACTGGTGCATCATAGGAAAGACAGTCAAATCAGGGAATACAGAGAAGGATAGGAGGGTAAAGTACCAGGTAGGCATTTCAGAAGTGAAATGTTTTGGTTTTGATTGTTCACCAAAATTTCAACATTTTCTAAGTCTCACTTAGAATCTGGTTGTTTACTCACTGTTAGATCTTTATGACACATAACATTGTCACTAATATTTCCTCAGCAAATTAAAATCAAGCCATAGTCATGTCCTATTGGAGATGATTTTGAGTTTTGCGCTCAATTTTGTTGGAAGCAGGATGGGGCCCATATTAATATTATACGATAAATAAAAAGTCAGAGCAGTGAAATTGTCTTTTAAGTCAGCATTGTATTATGGCTTTGGCAGAAAATGGTATTTGGCAACTGGTATACACAGGTTGGAAAGACCCAGAGCTATTGAATCCTCTTCATTAGCCCCTTCTTTATTGCCAGTTGAAGTCAGAAAACTGTTTTTCTTTTTCTGAGATGTCTGGTACCTACTGGTGTTTTGTAAAGTGAAGAAAAAACATTGCATCTTCTCCTAATTGAATGCCAGAAGAGATATCACAATTTTTCATTTTGTTACTGCTTTAAATCACAACAGAAAATTAGTTGCATATGTAATAAGGCTACTGATGCCATAAGAAAATGATTTGTGACTCATGAGAAAACTTCTTAGCCAAAAATATATGAAACTAATTGGGAAATGATTTTTTTCCCTTATGTGGCAAGTCATGTCAGCCTTATTTTTCTCACCACATAATTGGCTTAAAACCAAAGCAGTTTTATAGTGTGTTGTATTGTGCTACGTTATGCTGGATTTTGTAAACCTTTGCAATCATCCAATTACAAGATATCAAGAAGAAATGAATTTATCTCAACCATAATAACTGTCTACTCAGTCCATACGTACAGTACTTTCAAAACTCAGGTTCCCCCAGGTTCATAGACAAAGAAGGGGGGCTACTTATACTGAAAGGGGATTTTCCCCTAGCCTTAGAAGAAGCAGCAGATTTTCCCATTGGGTCAGTCCCCCCCGTTACGTGTGAGCAGACAACAGTGACAGTGACGACCATCATGGCAGTTTCAGTAAGAACTTCATGGAGTTTCCAGAACAAAGTGTCTTGGGACTTCAGTTCCACACATTTTCTGAGTATTTAAATCATAAATCAAGACATCAGTTTCCCAGGCAGCTTTATTTAGAATTTAATTGCTCAAACCTGTCTTTTGTATGTAGTCACTTAACTCAGTACCCTTTACCAGACCCCCCCATCTGATTATCAAATAGAAAGCTTTAATACCCCAGTCAGAGATTCATAGATTCATAGATTAAGGGTCGGAAGGGACCTAGTAGATCTTCTAGCCCGACCCCCCGCCAGGGCGGGAGAACAACAAAAAACCCCAAAAAGAGAAACGGGACTCAAATGAGTCCAGCCAGGTAGGCATCCAGCCTCTTCTTAAAGACCCCCAGGGTAGGGGCCAGCACCACTTCCCTTGGAAGTTGGTTCCAGCTCCTAGCCGCCCTAACTGTGAAGTAGTTCTTGCGGATGTCCAATCTATACCTCCTCTCCATCAACTTGTGCCCATTACTCCTTGTTATGCCAGCGGGCGCTAGGGGAAACAGCGTCTCCCCCAAACCCTTCTGGTCCCCCCTAGTGAGTCTATAGACGGTCACCAGGTCCCCCCTCAGCCTTCTCTTGTGGAGGCTGAACAGGTTCAGGTCCCACAGCCTCTCACTGTAGGGTCTGCCCTGTTGTCCCCGGATCATGCGGGTGGCCCTCCTCTGGACCCTCTCCATGTTGTCCACATCCCTCTTGAAATGGGGCGCACAGAACTGGACACAATACTCCAGCTGTGGCCTGACCAGCGTCGCGTAGAGGGGGAGGATCACCTCCTTGGCTCTACTCGAGATGCACCTGTGGATGCACGACAAGGTCCGGTTAGCCCTGCCAACCATGACCTCGCATTGTCGGCCCATGTTCATCTTGGAGTCAATAATGACTCCAAGATCTCTTTCTGCCTCCGTGCTCTCGAGTAGGGAGTTCCCCATTGTGTAAGTGTGCTGCTGGTTCCTACTGCCCAAGTGCAGCACCCTGCACTTGTCCGTATTGAAACGCATCCTGTTCCTGTTAGCCCACCCCTGTAACCTATCCAGATCCCTCTGCAATCTCTCACTCCCTGCTAGCGTGCTCACCTCCCCCCAAATTTTGGTGTCATCAGCGAATTTAAACAGGTTACTTTCCACCCCATCATCCAGATCGCTGATGAAGAAATTGAACAGCGCAGGCCCCAGGACCGAGCCCTGGGGGACTCCGCTACCCACCTCCCCCCAGGTCGAATATGACCCATCCACCACCACCCTCTGAGTGCGACCCCTCAGCCAATCTGCAATCCATCTGACTGTGTAGGCATCTATGCCACAGTCGCCTAGTTTTTTAACTAGGATGGGGTGAGAGACGGTGTCAAAGGCCTTGCTGAAGTCCAGAAAGACTACATCCACCGCGACACCTGCATCCATGGCCTTTGTGACCTGATCGTAGAAGGCAATCAGGTTGGTCTGACATGATCTCCCCCTAATAAATCCATGCTGATTGCCCCTGAGCATCATTTCTGATGCCGGCCCATCACAAATGTGCTCCTTGATGATCTTCTCAAAGAGTTTCCCCAGGATTGAGGTAAGACTGACGGGCCTATAGTTGCCCGGGTCCTCCCTCTTCCCCTTCTTGAAGATGGGGACCACATTTGCTACCTTCCAATCATCTGGCACCTGGCCCAAGCACCACGATCGCTCATAGAGCCGTGCCAGGGGCCCTGCAATAACCCCAGCTAGCTCCCTCAACACCCTGGGGTGGAGAGCATCCGGACCCGCTGACTTGAACGCGTCCAGCCCCTCCAGAAGCTCTCTAACCCGGTCCTCCCCAACCTGAGGTCTGAAGGCGATCCCCTCGAGTCCGGCTTCTATCACAGCAGGGAAGTCCCGGTCCCTGCACAAGAAAACGGAGGTGAAGAATTGGTTAAAGAGGTCCGCTTTCTCCTCTGATGCAACCACCTTTGCCCCCTTTCATTGGGAGAGCTGTATCATCAACTGCATACTTACTGTCCACTGAACATCTTTCTTTGAGCTTCCTCATTTACAATGGACTATTTTAGCATGCCCTTCCTATTAGCTGGACCCTTAAATGTGGATTAAACAATCACTTGCATCCCTAAAGTAGCCACTTTAACAGTTGCAGGTGGTATTTGACACACTTGTAATAGATTTTCTTGGCTTGGTAATGTTTTCATAATTGAGAAGGCATGTGCTCACAACACACAGCTTCTATGAAGGTAAGCCGCACTACAGAAATGTGATTAATAAATATATATGATCTGTATGATACATGTCTTATAAGTGAAAACTTAGAACCGATGAAATTCTCATAATTGAATGATAAAACTTCTTAAAAGACCCTTTTAATGGTAGAATTTAGACACCTGGTGACAGCTATGCCCAGTTGTACTGACAGAGCAAATCGAAGGCCCTAAGGATCAGCTAGTACAAAATGCAAGCCCTATCTTGTCTTATTAGTTAAGACATGCTTGTTTAAGCTCAGTGTAATAGAGCTATAGTTGTTTGGACCAGATAAAAAAGTGGGACGATGGCTCTAAGGATATCTAATGAGAAGAGAAAAAGGGCTTACTACTTCCCTCATTCATTACACAGGCCAGACTTGGGTAATTAGGACTGTACTGTCTGAAATTGTTTGTAGGATCTCAGTTTCACTAGCTGCAAAATTTTGAAGGTGTATCAGGAAGGAAAGCATAGGATTTCAGGAGAAGTGGTGACCTAAATTTTAAGGCCGTTTAATGCCACCCTGAAGAAGTGAATTCACATAGAGTTCCTGTGTGATGAATGATGGACAAGTCAATAAGCCAGAACAAACTTTTCACAAGTAGCCACAAACTGTATTTTGAAGAGCTAGCTGGGAATCATTGAAACCCAAGCTGTTGGTGAAATAAGGTTGCTTTGAACATATCAGCCAACTTGAAAAAGGGAAATTCCTTTTGAAGTTGTCAAAGTACAATTTTCTAATGGAAAATTTTGAGTTTTGAGAGTCAAAATGACTTTTTGTTTCTAATTTTAGTAATTTAGACTAAAGTTTAGAAAAAGGCTGGAGCTGTAGCAAACTTTTTTTTTTAGTGGCTGGTTTGTGAAATTTTGACCTTTTTCTGCATTGTGGATAACAAGAAAACCTGAAAGCTCAACATATTTTCATCCAGCCTTAGTGCATACATTTTTGGGGTTCTTAACTTTAAATGCAACTGTGTGTTAAATTAATGGGAGCTGCGCTCTTACCTTATAAAGTTTATATATAAACTAGCAAAATGCCTGTTGTGAATGATGGGGAGGGGAGACGGGGACCTGGGGACAGAGACCAACGTCTGGCCCCACGTCGTCCCCCTGCTGCTCTGGGTCCAGCCCTACTCCCCCCTTCCCATCACCGTTTTGAGTCTATCCCTGCTTCCCCACCCCCCTGCTGCTGCACGAGGGTGGGGTAGCGCCCCCAGGGTCTGGTGCAGGGCGCACAGGGATGTGTATGGCTGCATGGTGGGGGGGTAGTGTATGGCCACAGGGCATGGCGCAGGGAGCACCTGCTGGCTGTGGCTGCGTGGTGTGGGGAGCAGCCCTGGGGTGTTGCACAGGCTGCGCAGGGAAATGTGGTGTGAGGCTGTGGGCAGGGGGGTCATGTGGCCCCAGGGCATGGCATGGGGAGTGCCTGCTGGCTGCAGCCAAGTGGCACAGGGACTGGCCCCGGGGTGTGGTGCAGAGCACATGGGGGCATGGCTACGGGGCATGGCATGGGGAGCGGCCATGGCAGGGGGGGCACCTGCTGGCTGTGGCTGTGTGGTGTGGGGCTTTGCCCTGGGGTGTTGCACAGAGTACACGGGAGGACATAGTGTGCAGATGTGTGGCAGGGGGGGTGCATGGCATGGGGAATGGCCAAGGTGTGAGGAGTGCCCGCTGGCTGCAACCACGTGGCGTATGGTGTGGTCCTGGGGTGTGGCAGAGGGCGTGCGGGGGGTGTGGTGCCTGGGGGGGTGGCATGCAGCTTCAGGGTACTGCACTGAGAGCAGGCATGAGGGGCACACCTTACTCTGCAGCCATGTGCTAGAGCTGGTGGGCGCTGCCTGCACCCCCTGTGCCTGCTACCCTTGCAGCAATCTGCGGCCATGCCCCCCACACCCTGGGTGTCCCACAGCCACAGCTGGTGGGTGCTCCACATCTGGGGGTGTGTGGCACAGCATGTGGCGGGGCATGGAGTGTAGGCAGGGATGTGGCATGTGGCTGCTGCAGCTGCTGGGTGCTGCTCTTGGGACTGCCTGCAGCCATGCACCCACACCCCCATGCCACGCGCTCTCCACAGCCCGCAGATGGCTGGTGCTCCCCACCGGGGGTGGGCACATGACCACAGGGTGCCGAGCAGGGATTGGGCATGTGGGGCGTGCCCCACCCTGCGTGCTACAGGTGACAGGCGCTGCCCACTCCTTGCATGCCCCTTCCCTGCACCCTGTGGCACCCTGCGGCCATGTGCCCTGCCCTCACCACGCACCCCATTGCTGTGCTCCTGTTGTGCCTGGGGGCATGGTGTGTGTGGGGGGGGTGGTGCGCAGGGTGGGTGTGGCACGTGGCTTCAGGGTGCCGCATGGGGAGCATGCATGGGGGATGTGCCCTGCCCCATGGCTGAGTGTTGCATTTGGCAGGTG
>NW_017728992.1:184205831-184212482 GCF_001723915.1 Gavialis gangeticus | reverse complement strand
CCTGGGGGCATGGTGTGTGTGGGGGGGTGGTGCGCAGGGTGGGTGTGGCACGTGGCTTCAGGGTGCCGCATGGGGAGCATGCATGGGGGATGTGCCCTGCCCCATGGCTGAGTGTTGCATTTGGCAGGTGCTGCCCATGCCCCCCTGCCTGTTGACCTTGCAGCACCCTGTGGCCACACTCCACCCCTGCGCGAAGTGTGCACCCTGTGCCGGATTTCTGCATGGCACCCTGCAGTCGTGTGCCTGGGCAGGCGCTCCCCACATGGGGGTGTCGGGCGTGGCTGCAGGGTGTCATGCCTCCCTGCCTGCTCCCCTCACGGCACCCTGCGGTGGTGTGCCCCACACCACCCCACGGTTGCAAGCCACATCCTCCATGGCGGCAAGCCACACCACGCCCCTGCACGACTGGTTCTCACAGCAGGGAGCACAGCCTGGCCCTGCCCACCTTAGCCCCTGCCTCTGCCTCTGCCCGTCTTTCTGTCTGTCCTAAGGCTCTGGGCCGCGCTTACGCAGCATTACAGACAGACAGAAGTGGTAAGGCATTTATTATATTAGAATGCTAAATACTCTGCAAAATGAGCCCAAATTATCTCAGCACCTTAAAAGTTTTGGGTTTAATCTCAGTGTTCAGCTCTGAAGTCATCACAAACCATATTTACCACGTGCACCTTTCCTCTCAAAGTCAGCCACCAAAACTAGGCTGCATATTTTAAGCAGGGAAGCTGATTTTCTATACTCCATTGGAAGCATGGAGATGCTGTAAAATGGCTGCTGTGCTTCTCCCTCTGCCAACATCAGGAAGGAAAGGGGTGAGGCTCACTCTTCAGGGCTATAGTATTAACGCTTTCAGAGCCACGGCAGAATTGGCAGTAGCTTTTCGCTCAGCCCCCAAGAGCTTCTGTCAGTTGGTAAGGTAGCTGTGAGAAGGTGAAAACCCTAGCTTTTGCCTGAGCAGTGCCCATCAGGATTCAGCCATACAGTCAGGATCTGCTGAAGTTAGAATTCAGCCATGATTCTGGAAAAGTAAGTTTTTCTTCATTTTGCCTTTCCAGAACAAGGTGATTGACTTATTTGGGAGGGTGTGGTATGTGTGAAAATACGGTGATATGTCCTTGCCCAAGAGGTACTTGTCTAATCATGTATGTCTGCACAATGCTTGTCCTGCTATAATAAGAGTAGAAGAAATGCTCACAGGATACTTTTAAGTCTGTTTAGTGCAGGGTTTGGATAGTGTAGAGCAGTGATACTTAACCTCTCTAGCCCTGTGGGCTGGATGAGTGGGGTGGGGCTGGTCCATGAGCCAGATCTGGTGTGTGGGGTTGGTACACGGGCTAGATCCAGCAGTCTGTTTGCAGATACAATCTGGCAAGTCGGTAAGACCCTGCATGCTGGCTCAAGCCACAGCATAACTGTGAACTGGGATGGTTCTGTGCACCAGATCATGTCATCCAGTCCATGGGACTCCCCACAGGTCCAGAAATTTGTCAGAGGGGAGTGGTGGCAGCGTTAATTGCCATGGCTCTGGGATCAATCAATGCTACTACTTCTCCTCTGTTACCACATGTCCAGACCCACAGGGAACTCCATTGGCTGGATGACATGGCTCCATGGGCTAAAAGTTCAGCACTAGTGGTATAGACTGAATATCAATGAATGAAGACAGTGAAAGGAAATGTTGACCAGCTGCCTATTCTGTGAACACCATGTCTTTTGTGCACTAAGGGAAGCAAAGGCATGGTGATCCTGATTATGGTGAAAGTGCAGCAGGGCCATGAATGCAGGGTTGATGGCTGAAGCCATGTTGGTCCAAGGACATAGGTAGGCAAGGTTCTTTGAGTAGATGTGGTATCTTTTATTAGACCAACTAAATAGTTGGAAAAAATGTTCTTTTGGGCACAAATGCCCTTCTTCACTATAGGGAGACCCGAGGAAGGTTGTTTATGCCCGAAAGCTTGCAAAGAACATTTTTTCCAACCATTTAGTTGGTCTAATAAAAGATATCACATCTATCCAAAGAGCCTTGCCTGCAGGGCTATGAATGGAGATCAGATCTCTTGCTTCCTGGCCCTGTGTTTTAGCCACTGAACTGTCCCTTGGAGTCCCCCGCGTTCAGTGGTAGAATCCTTGTCTGTCCCATAGGAGACCTGGGTTTGATTCCCAGATGCTTACACAACTACAGCCAAGGAGGCACCAAATGTCTGGACTCAGTCTGGCCTTTGGATTCTGTCTTAGTGGCCTAAGGCGGGGATGGAGGGTCCGGGAAGCGTCCACTCCTCCAAACTCCTGCCGAGGCATATGTGACAAACGTCTGAATGACCTCTCATGCATACACCACAATCCGGAAGGATTGATGGTGTTGAAAATGAAACAGTTTTTCCCTTTCTAGATAATCCTTGCCTTCTGTTGAACAGCAGCTTTCCCCTTTGCTCTCAATTTTTTCTACCTCAGTAATGTGACTCGAAAGTGAGTTCTTGGAATTGAGCATTAATTAGGGCAAAAAAAAAAAATCCAAACCAGAAGTGGGAAAAACAAGAAACTCAAACCAGAGTCCACCATTAGTTTGTGGTTGGGTAATGGCTTTTATGAAAGTGTTCCTTTGGAAAAAGTAAATGAGAGACACTAAAGACTCCATTAATGACTGCGACTACATATTGAGAAATCATGAAGCACCCATAATGATTTACTTAGAAAATTCTACAGGGGCAAGGGAGAGAAAAGTAGCAATGTAACTACTTTCTAGTAGCATGTGCTGTCTCTTCAGGAAATTTGTTCCTTTTAGAAATTTTGTTCTATATCCACGAAGCTCACTTTGACATACCACTGACTGCCTGTTGCTGGCTCTGTCCGTCACTGCCTGATCCGTGGCTGGACATTTTCCTTGTCATGATGACAATGGACTCTGATATTTATTTCTATCTTCCCATTCCCTGTTTCCTTTGAGCCCGGCTCTTTCTGACTTGTGCTATTCTCTCCTTATAGTTTTCTGTTTTCCTGCTTTGCTATTTCACTTTCTGTCGGACCACCAGCATTTCTCCACATCAGAGTGTATTTTCTCAGGGGTACCAGTGCTAGCAACACTGATGTGTCAATCCACAACCTACAAAATGGCTTCCAGTTGTGGGGATTTGTGGGCAAGCTTAAAAGCTTTTTGCTTTCATGAGGCTTGAGATAGAACGCTAATTGCACCATCTAGGAAGCAATTTTTTAACCTATAGACACTTCTGTTGAAGTTAGAGCCTAAATTTCTTTGTATCACTCTGAGGAATTTCCTAGCTGCAGCTCCAGGTTCTTTTAGGCCTTAGGGTTAGATCTTAATCAATCTTGTAGGTGCACAAGCAGGACTTAGGCGGGGTATCCTCCATTCTTTCTATGGGAGCTGGGTCACTGAGGAGCCTACAGAGCAAGTCATTGGGCCAAAAGCAGAACAAGCAAGGGTTGCAATTGTCTATGAAATCTATTAAATTAATTGGCTAGCTGCAGTTTCCTCTCTGCTGAGCAACTAGGTGATCTGGATTGGCTTGGAGAAGAGCCTTGGTCTTCTTACTCACAGCATAGGAAACCCTGTCTATGAGGATTGCCCCCCCCCGGAAAATGGTGCCTAAATTTTATGCATTGCAATGCATACTTGGAAGCATCTTCGAGGTCAGTGAGGGTCTGGTTGTTACTTGCTGTAGGGTGACTGGGCCATTTTCTTGACTCTGCCCTTTACTAAATCCTACTCAATTCTCATAATTAAGCCTCCTGTTTTTGGCTCCTTCTCATTGCTTTCTTTTTATCTCTACACCCTGTCCATCAGTATGGTTGACCAGCCTGTAATAGAAAAGCTCCTTGCCCTTGGGGTTCAGATCTTCTTTCTCATGCTTCTCCCTGAGAACTGGGATCCCACTGTCTAACCACGGAGGCTTTGTGACTATTATCACTTCCCCCCACCCTGTACTCACCAGAAGCTTAAAACACCTTTTCTTAGAGTCCTGCTTTGTGGGAAAACTGGTTTGCAGCTCACGGTTGCAGGAACATTATGTGATAGTGGAGGCAAACAAACCTGAGCTTTGCAAAGGGTTTTCGGCCAAACACTCTTTACTTTAGGTAGCACAATAAATACCTAGATCCAGACAAACAACAAAATATATGTGGGTCATTTTCTGTCTTGCTTTCCTCCTCATTCAGGAGGAGTCTTTGGGAATTGGGTCTCTTCCATGGAACTTGACTCCTTCACGTCAGGCTTTTTTTCTGAATCAGAGTCTATTCTCACTCCTGTAACTAGGTGTCTATCTCTGTTTCTGCTTCTTGTCTCATCTCCCTTTTCCCAAAACAGAAAGTTGATCAGAGACCTTTTCTTCGATAACCTCCTTTCCCATATGCTGGGTGAGCCTCTGAGTAACATTATCAGGTAAAGTCCTTTACCAGAAAAGTCAGAGGCTAATTCCCAGCCCCTGGAGTTCAGACTGAAAGACTGGCTCACCTTGGGTGGTAGCCACTAGCCAATCCTTGTCCACAGGTTCTTCCATGTGAATAGAGTAAAAACTTCAAAAATATGCTCAACCAAGTAGATGGAAAACATTCAATAGTAAATCAGCTGTTCTCTTTTTAAATATTTAATCAACAGATGCTTGGAGTATCTACAGCTTGGTTGCTACATGATGGTAATTAGTATTATGGCTGAAGCTACATATTTTAACTTCAATATTGTGTTCCCATATTTATAATGGAACCTGTTTTCTTTTATCCTTTGCCCTGGTTAGATCAACCAGCAACAAAATATAAGGGTTGTAAGAAGGCATTACCACACATTTCATTCCCTGTCACTGGATCAGATCTCTTTGAATGAAGAAACCATCACTCAGGGGACAGTGAATTCAGTGCTGTTCAAAATTGCTTTCCAAGTAATGTTCTTGAATAAGATCAGTTGGCCATTTGTTAGCATATCAGTACAAGACTTAACATCTGATAGACAAGCTTTCGTGGCTTGTTTTGATTGGACGTCTGTTTCACACAGCATTTACTACTTCTGCCAGACGAAATGAAAATTATTTTTAAAATCAAATTTCTGGTGCCCCAAACTTGTCATTTAGCATTCTGACATTTGACGTTTACTTGTGGAAAGAGCTTGATCCAGCAGGCTACTGAAGCTCTTGAATTCTGCTGCTGTTAAAAATCCAGATTTAAATTCGAGTTTTCCGCAGGGCTCTATCTTTATCATGGGTGGAACTAGAATCGCAGATTCAAACACCTTTGAACTTTCAGGTGCTTAAGACTTTGGATCCAGATCTAAATTTGAATGATTGCAGGGTGAGCCCATCTTTGAACTGTGCACAGCTTTGTGATGTGTAATGAAGTGCTACAACAGAGGAAGCATATAATTCCTTGCAGTCTGTTAGAACAACAGAGAGATCATTTGAATTCAGGTTGTTGTGACTATGTAGTGAAACTGTAATTTGAGTGCAGATTGAGCGAAGAAATTGAATGATGTTCAGATTAAATTGATAAGCCATTGAATAGTCTCTTCCTGTGTCTTGAATGAATGAAGCTTAGGAAATAATTTTTTAATGGGAAACATATCCATGCATTGCACACATTTACTACAAATGTCAGGCTTTAAGCCAAACAAAATAAGTTTTAGGATTTTCTCAGCTTTCTAATTGTGTTATTACATTGTACCATAGAAATCGGTCTATGCCATTAACTTTACTCCCCAGCAGTATAATCTGTCAGGAGGGGGAAGTATTTCAGTAGAAACCATACTGTATGATTCTTTTTTAAATGGCAGCTAAGACTCATTCATGGGGTATTAGGCAAGTTAGTCTTTTACCTACCGAATTCTCTCAGGCATTTCTGATGATCTGATTTGAGTTTGGCACCAATAGACTCCATTAGTCACAAAACTCAAGAGAGGATCGTTAATGCATATGAAATACAGAAGTATTCTACCTTCAGCTGAGAAAATTTAGCACAATAATAGATTGGGGAAAAACTGAACTGCATGACTCTTAATATGTTACAGTGTCTTTAAGCCAGAGGGAAATCAATCTGACTAAACACTCTTTAATAGAAATTTATTATTTCTCTGAGTTGTGTCACAATAAATCCCCACAGAAATCCCTTTCCTAGAATAAGTCTTCTTTGTAATTTTTGGCTGTAGAGAGCGAAGCTGTAAAGCAGGCACACTATGCTTTTTGCCATTGGATTAGCTCTGTGTGAATGGGATTGCTACTCGAAGCCAAGCCCCTGCAATATGCGCTATATATGTGGATGCCTCCCCACTCAGTTTTACGAAGTCATTGGGCGCATCCAGATGAGCGAGCGTGTGCCTGTTGCAGCATCTCAAAGCAGTTTGAAATGCCACAAGAGGCACACTGGGAATGAAAAAATGTTCCCTGCACTGCATATTTGCAGTGTGGGCTCTAAATTTGATACTGGGAAATCCCAGTGTCAAAACAAAAAACACTTGGAAAAAAAGCAGCACAGGGCACGCTCCTGGAGTGTGCCCTGAAGCAACCAGAGGCTGGGTCTTCCAAGGAGATGCTCTGGCACCCATCAGAGCGTCTCTATGGCTGTCATATGCCTCTACTGCCCCAGCACATTGCTTCAGTGTGCTGGAGCATATAGGAGCAGGGCAAGACTGCAGTGGTGATGTGGACCCAGGCACTATCC
>NW_017728992.1:184204734-184205616 GCF_001723915.1 Gavialis gangeticus | reverse complement strand
GTAGAGATGTGGGGGTGGGGGGGATGTGGGGTTTGTGGGCGGGTGTATGGGGTTTGTGGGGAATTGTGGGAAGGGTTTGACATGGGGCGCCACATGTTCTACAACCCCTTTTGGTGCACAGCCCATGGCAGCAGCCACCAGCCTCACGGTGGTGTGGCGCTGTCTGACCTGGGGTCTGCACATGGTGAACAGAGCCAGCCCAACCTGCCCTGCTACCATGCACCTTTGGACAGGACTGGGATGGCTCCTGCCACCACCTGTGGCTCCTGTCCAAAGGCATGAACTAGTGGGGTGGGATGGGGCAGGGCATGCTAGGCGAGGTCAGGTTGGCTCCATTTGCTATATGCAGACCTGGGTCAGGTGGCACTGTACCACCTGGGTCAGGTGGCTGTGCCTGTAGTAGGCCATGAGTGCCTGACAGTTTAGTTGGCTGCTGCTGCCAGTGTCAGGGGGCTGGGCACTACAGGGGATGGGTGGCAGGGTGGGCATGTGGCAGCCCCCCCTCAGCACCCCCACAAACTCCATGCCAACAACCCTCCCACAAACCCATGTCATGGGGGACCTGAATTTCCCAGACATCTGCTGGGAAGAGCAGTCGGCCAGGTCCGAGCGTGCGCGCAGGTTCTTGGAGAGAGTCCAGGACCTTCATCTAACCCAGGAGGTGCACAGCCCCACCAGGGGGGATGCCTTGTTGGACTTGGTGTTGGCCATGGGCGATGACCTGGTGAGGGGGCTGCGGGTGCTTGACCCCCTGGGCGACAGTGACCACTGCCTGCTAGAATTCACCATTCAGCGCAAGGTAGCAAAGGCAAGCAGTCAGGTGGTGGCCCTAGATTTTAGGAGGGCGAACTTCAACGAGCTAAGGAGGATAGTTGGAGAAGC
>NW_017728992.1:184201847-184203970 GCF_001723915.1 Gavialis gangeticus | reverse complement strand
TGCAGGCTCCCACCCTGGGGGTTTTTAAGAGGAGGTTGGATGACCACCTTACTGGGGTCATTTGACCCCAGTGCTCTTCCTGCCATGGCAGGGGGTCGGACTAGATGGTCTGCTCAGGTCCCATAAACCCTATACCCACCCCTCCACTGTTTCCTACCCCACCTCCTACAAAATCCACATCCCCCCAACATCTTACACCCTGCGTGCCGAGGTTCCAGACAGGATGGGACCTGCTGGTAGGAGCTGTGGCTTCAGGGGCAGTTGTCCCCACATCCTGGTTAATGAAGGGGTCAGGGGGAGCTCTAATTTTTCTATGATAAAAAACCCAAAAGCAAACACCAAAGCATATAGGTATTTAGAATGTATTTTATTATGATAATAGAGGCACTGGTAGGATTCCATATTGCTTTAAAATTGTAAATATATCAATAAAACATTGCCCAAATGATCTCTCTCTCTCTCTCTTTCTCTCTCTCTCTATATATAGTGGTGTTTCACTGTAATCGTGGAAGAACACAGATTTTGGAGTATTTTAAAGAGTGAATTTGGGATTTTTATCAGAGAATTTGCAATTTTTAAACAGGGAAGTTTTGCAATTTTTAAACAGGGAACATCAGGATTGCTGCTAGTAAGGCAAGTGGCAGGGCCAAGGCAGAGATGCCCAGGTTGGCACCAGGGACCCACCTTGAGGGTAAACAAGGTAGCTGACCATTTGGATCCAGGAGGTCATGCTTTGACAGTTCAAAGTGGGTCACCACAATGAGCACATCTCCCAGGCCATAGCTGCCCAAATGACAAGCCAGGGGCGCACATGGCAGCAATGCCACATGAAAGCCAACTGTGCAGCCACAGCCCCCTGGCAGCTGGCTGAGAGGTGCAGATGGCCCTGCTGCATTGTCCATGCCACAGCCCAGGTGGCCATGTGGTCCCCATCCAGGTCTGACAGGTGTGCAGATATGGGGCCGCGGGTCCAAGAAGGCGGGTGCTGTCACAGGTGGCAGCAGGTCACAGCCAGGCGGCAGCCCCAACTGCCAGACTGCTGCAGTGGGTAGAGGGTGCAGAGGCCACTCTAGTTTAGGGCTGCTTCAGCAGTCCAGGTGGCAGAGGGGGCTCGTGTCCCCAGATACCAACTAGCTGAGCCTCAGAAGCTCCTGAGAGCAAGTAGCCCTGAACTGCTCAACAGAGCAACATTTTATACTGCTGGGGCCAGCACCTGTGCTGGCCCCAGCCTTCAGCTCCCCCTGGATGCAGATCCAGGCAGAGCTGGGCAGGGTCAGCATGTCCCAAGTGGCATAGTTTGTCCCATACCAATGTGCATGTTCAGGCATGTCTGCTGAGGTACAAATATCCTGCACAAATTTGAGCTGCTGCAAGCGCACATGCCTGAATGTGTGGATGCACCCATTGTGGCTCTGTGAAGATACAGAGGGCAGCTTAAAGTCTTTAACCAGAATATCAAGCCAAGAGGCTGAAGAAGGAGGTAGATCCAAGATGCAGCACTGAGTTTAGTGGTCAAAGATTGTCAACCAGGACCTTAAGGCAAAGGTCAGAAGTAAGAGACGGGAGCTAGAGACAGCCAAGGTCAGGAGCCAAGACTCGGGATTCAAGACTTAAGATCCAGGAATTAGGAAGCACAGACCGAGGATCAGGGATCAGAAAGGAGATCTGCATGGGTCAGGAACTCCAGACTGAAAGCCCCATGTGTTATGCAGCAAAGATCAGTAAAAATGCTAGGGGTAGTCTTTAATTAAGGACAGGTAGCTTGTTTAACTGGGGACTAAAGACCTGACCATTTACAAGTTGAAGTCTATGTAGGACTTGGTGCAAAGCTCTGAGTGTTCAGAACTTTGAGAACCTTACCAAATTTGTTGTGGGAGATTCACGGAGTCTTAGCAAGAGTGGTAGCAGCCTCTTATGGCTATAGAGTTTCATAATTTCATAGTTAGTAGGGTGGGAAGGGACCCGAGCAGATCATCAAGTCCAACCCCCCTGCCATGGCAGGAAAGAGTACTGGGGTCAAACAACCCCAGCAAGGTGATTGTCAAGCCTTGTCTTAAAGACCCCCAGGGTAGGAGCCAGCACCACTTTGCTTGGAAGTTGGTTCCAGATCCTAGCTGCCCTAA
>NW_017728992.1:184197229-184201518 GCF_001723915.1 Gavialis gangeticus | reverse complement strand
GCACTTGTCAGTGTTGAATCCCATCCTACTCTCATCCACCCACCCCTGTAACTTGTCTAGGTCTGATTGTAGCCTATTCCTCCCTTCTAGCGTGTCCACATCCCCCCACATCTTAGTGTCATCAGCAAATTTGAACAGGGTGCTTTTTACCCCCTTGTCCAAGTCACTGATGAAGATGTTGAACAGTGCGGGCCTGAGGACCGAGCCCTGGGGGACCCCACTGCCCACATCCCTCCAGGCTGAAAATGACCCGTCCACCACCACTCTCTGGGCGCGGCCCTCCAGTCAGTTGGCGACCCATTTGACTGTGTAGGTGTCGACACCACAGTCCCCCATTTTCTTAATGAGAACAGGGTGAGAGACAGTGTCGAAGGCCTTCCGAAAGTCCAGAAAGACTACGTCCGCTGCTACCCCTTCATCTAAGGATTTGGTGACCTGGTCGTAGAAGGCCACCAGGTTGGTCTGACAGGACCTACCTCTAATGAACCTGTGTTGATTGCCCCTAAGCATACTCTCCCCAACTGGCCCCTCGTGGACATGTGCCAGGATAATTCTCTCAAAAAGCTTACCCAGGATCGAGGTAAGACTAAGTGGCCTATAGTTCCCCAGGTTCCCCTTCCTCCCTTTTTTGAAGATGGGAACCACGTTGGCCCTCTTCCAGTCCTCTGGCACCACACCAGAGTTTAAATGGGTTGAACCCAGTAAGGGCAGCTGTTGCCTTGCTCATCAAGAAAGAAGGGTGAATTGTGATGACCTTAGCCAAGGTGAGGAAAGGAGGGCTACTTTCTGCTTTTAATGTAGGAGGTGAAGTTATGCTCCCTTCCTTCAACCCTCCTCCCTGGGGAGAAAGCTGTGGGTTGGCCTGATAAGGGACAGCTGCATACACCTTAATGCCATTACTAACTAATATAGTTATTAATTGTTGGATTTTGTTCTTTAATTAAAATAATAGAGGTCTGTAGTTTTGTCAGAGGAGGACATGTGATTTGTTTCCCATATTGCATATATGCATATAGATTAACTGGGTACCCCAATGACATTATCACTATACTGTCTGAGCATCGAGCATACATTTTTCCAGTCCACTGGCTTAAGCAATAAAACTTCTTTCATTTCATGTTTCAGCTGTGCACATGGTCACATAGTCTATAACTACAAGCTCTTGGAAGTTGTGTAGTCTCAACTGAGCTGTCGGGCACCACATCTTTATGTGCATTATTGAACACACATCAGATGTCAAAAACATTTGATCACTTCTTGCCTTGGGCAGATATGAACCCATGTTCTTTCAACTAGTCCTGTCACTAGTACAGCCCCCTACGTTAATTATAAAAACCTTTCTTCACATTTGTTTCTGTTTTTCTCTTGTTCTCTCTCTCTTCTCTTTTTTTTGATAAACTGACCCTAAAAAGCTCATGTATAATACTGACTTCCCTCTGCACTGCGTGGCTGGTGATATTTGAGATCAGGATACTGATAAATTCTCTAGCATCTGTTCCTGTTTTGGAATGCCGGATCACAGCTGAATGACTTGCCAGAAAATATTAAATATAATCCACAGGACTGGATAATCCAAAAAAAATATTTTCTTTACTGTTGTAGCTATTCTGTGGAGGTGAGACAGAGCTTGGGGCTTGTTTACTGGTAGGGGATCCCAATATTTTTACTTTAGTAGTTGTTGAGGAAAGGAGCCTAGTAAGCTCCGTTAAATCTTATTTATGGGGCTAGTTTGCTATGTAGAGCAACCAAGACAAATCCTCGCTCCTGCTGGATTGTTAACAGAACAGAAACCCCAGCCTGAGGTAGTGCCAGTGAAAGGACATAATCCTTTACAGTGCTCTTAATCACTTTTGGATGCTAAAGATGTCCCGAGACTTTCTATGGAGACCATCCAGGAGCCACATGGGCAGGGTGCACAGCCAGGTGGACAGGATGGGGCCACGGCCAGGCAGGGGGCTGTGTTTGTTGATGGATCCAGGATCTTAGGGCAGGGACAGTGCGGGGCTGAGTCGTGGCAGAGCCAGGGGCACGCCGGCAGTGGATCATGGCTCTGCCCCAGGCCCTGATCCTGTGCTGTCACCACCACAAGATCCTGGGGCCTCCCCAGCCTTGTCCACCCATCTCACTCCTGGCCTGTCTTCCCGCAGCCACATCCCAGCTGCCTAGCCAAGTGCCCTGCCTGCAGGGTCCTGTCCCTGGTGGTGGGTGTAGGGCAGATGGGCAGGGGTGCCTAGGCAGCAGGGCCAGGTCTGGCGGTAGTGGCAGCTGGAAGGAGCCACTGCTGCTGGGGCTGCCAGGAAATGGAGTCCAGCCCTCAGCCCCACTGCATGCCCAGGGGTGCATGCAACACAGCCCGGCTGGCACCTGGGCAAGGCAGGACTGAGGGATCAACCACAGGCCGGAAAGAATCCCTTGGCAGGCCAGATCCAGCCTGTGGACCATATTTTGCCCACCCTGATCTATATACCTGTATGCAGTGTGGGAGGTAGAATACAAAATTTCTGACTAAACTAGTCCTACTGAACTCTGGGAAGCTACTCTTGTGTGTAAACTGATATGTAAGTGTATGCAAGATTTGGAACTTGTGGGGGCCAAGAGTCTTAGGCACAGGGGTCCAAATTGAGGTGCCTAAATCTATATGAAGCTTCTGAATAAAACTGATCTGATTTGCAACCATGAGGCTTACAGCAGCTCCCAGTTACATCTGGTGGACTGATTGGGCACTAAATATAGACTTAGAGCTTTTTTTGGTTAGGTGCTGAGTCACGGATTCAAGACTCCCACTTTAGCCAACATTTTTAAAAAATAAGGCCTAATGTGGCTATCTGCAATGTAATTTTGCTAAAACACTGCCAGAAAAATTGCAGCAAAATTCCCATTCGTATTTTAATTACAGTATTTATCACTTCTTGCCCTAGTGTTGCTGTGCAATGATTACCCTGCTGCCAGGTTCCACCTCAGAAGTGGCTGCACTTCAGTGTTGGCTTACATGATCCATATGTAAAGGCTTTGGGCTTATTGAAAGGATGGCATTATTTATTATTATTATTATTATTATTAACTGTGGACAGACTGGGAGAACATACTAAAGGTGGAGATAACAGGGACCCAGTACCCTGTGACTGCAGTGAATTCAAGACACTTTTCATTCCTGTTTATGTGGACCCTTACTTTGGCTGTATGCTAGCCCTGAGAAGGCCATCATGAAAAATGACTCCAACCATTCACAACTACCACCATGCTGAAGCATTTATTGGAGAAACCAGTTTATTGAAATCGTTTATTGGAGAAGCTACATTTCTTGTGTGTTTTGTTTCCTTATATCTAGTTATTTATTCCATTTTGGATGGTTTCACCCCAAGCATTGTAGAGGTTAAGAATGCAAGGATGTATATAGCTGTCTACAAAATTACAGTTTTATTGTGACTAGGTCAACCAATTTTTGATGGGTATAAGGAAAAGGGGTTTCATTATCTTATAGTTCAGAAAGTTGGAATATGAGAAGACAGAATTACTTTTCTTTTTATCTCATTTATCTGTGCCACTTTTAGATTCATTTTCACGTGCAGTTTTGCATGAAGTCCAAAATTGTGGCTCTGCATGGTAATTTCTAAATCTGAATGGTGGCATTGTTTTATTGGTTTTTTTATACCAAGATTTGTTAACAAAAATAATTTACTGTCCCATTATATTCATACAAATATAAGCTTTAAAACAGAATAACTTTGTGGAAAAGTATTTAATGTTTACAAGTGAGCTTAACAGAAATAAGGCAGTAAGAAAATGAATGTAACCTATAAAACTCCTGCACTTCTGCTGGGCACTGGTTGGCAGCAAAAAGGGCTGGGTTCAAATTTTGGGGTAACTAAATATATTTTACCTTTGCTTGAGCCCCCACCCAGACCACCTTGGAAACACTAAATGAATGACAAGAGTGTCCCACATAAACAAAATCCCGTCACAAGCAGTACAAACACAAACACCCACATTTATTACAGGGAATAAAACAAAACAGAAGAAAACATTAAATAGAAGTATGGTGTATACATCACTTGCTTCTCAGACCTTAGGGAAATTTAGACCTTAGGCAGGCAGGGACCGCATCGAGGCAGACCTGGATAGGTTGGAGAAGTGGGCGGATCTGAACAGGATGCGGTTCAACAAGGACAAGTGCAGGGTGCTGCACCTGGGGAGAGGGAACCAGCATTATGGTTACAGGTTAGGGGCTGACCCTCTCAGCAGCATACAGGCAGAGAGGGATCTTGGAGTCAGGATTGACTGCAGGATGA
>NW_017728992.1:184184139-184197186 GCF_001723915.1 Gavialis gangeticus | reverse complement strand
TCTTCAGTCTCCGCAAGAGGAGACTGAGGGGGGATCTTGTGGCTGCCGACAACCTTATCAGGGGCCAGCAGCAGGGACTTGGAGAAAGTATGTTCACCAGGGCCCCCCTTGGGGTCACCAGGAACAATGGCCACAAGCTGAGGGAGGATAGGTTTACGCTGGATATTAGGAAGAACTACTTCATGGTAAGGGTGGCCGGAGCCTGGAATAGGCTTCCCAGAGAGGTGGTGCTCTCACCTTCCCTGGAGATCTTCAAGAAGAGACTGGATAGGCACCTGGCTGGGGTCTTATGACCCCTGCCACCCCCAGTGCTCCTTCCTGCCCATGGCAGGGGGTCGGACTTGATGATCTGTCTAGGTCCCTTCCGACTCATTGATTCTGTGATTCTATGATAAATTTGGAAGTCAGTCAGAGGATGCCTTGGAGTCTGATCTGTCTTCTTCCTGAAGTTTCTCTGATTTCCTAAGCAGCATGTTTTCTGAACGCACTCAAGAAGGTGCGTTTTTCATGTGGAGATGAGGTCAGACATTCCTCCATGAAAGGGAAATTGAACTGATTTCTGTATAAAGAACAAAGAAATCCCTCCTAAGGAACATACAGACCTGAGGGGCACAAGGATTTTCCATGCAGGACCTGATGCAAAACCAGCTCAGTCTTTCCACTGACTTCAGTTACTTAGGGTCTGATAGGCGGGACCACCAAACCCACAACAGTACTTGGGTGCCTAACTCCTATTGATTTCAATGGGAATTTAGACACCTAAACATGTGTGAGACTGCAGACCTTAGTAAATCATGCACACGGTTGCTGGAGTTTGATAAGATAGTTATTGATTTGAGTCCAGTCAACACAAAGAATAAATTCTGACCTGAGTGTTGTACCATTTTTGGTTGGGTTTTCTAACTAGTTGTTTGAATTCAGCATTGATCCTGGGTACAAGGAAAGCATACAGTTCTTAGGTTTCATTTTGGATTTTGATCTTTTGCCTTCACAGACTTCAGAAGAGTTTCCCACCTCAAATGAAGGTCACTAAATCAGAACCATGTCTGTGTACATTAAATTCACTCAAGCAAAGTGTTGACCAGCAGGCTGAGTATGGGAACAGTCCTGGTCCTTTCCGTTAATGGAACCGTTCCCTTCTCATTGATGCTTTTCTAGAAGCTCTGTTTTGCAGAAATGTAGCACATGGTTTTAGAGCACACAGACTGAACACAGCATTGTTGCTTGATTCCCCTTCCCCCCTGCTCTGATGAATTTACACTGGGATTCATTGATTTACTTTGTGAAATTTGTAAGAGAGGAAATTACTTAGAGAGCCGAAAGTATTGGACAGAAGAGACAAATAGCCATGTTAAAACATATTTATCAAATGATAGTACACACCATAGAAATGCATGTAGATTAGTGGGAACTTATATTTCCTGTTTGAGAAGGTATTGAATTCTAAGCCAGTGAACAGTTGTGAGGGAAACGGGAAGGGGGAGAATTTCCCTCGTTCCCCCCCTTACAAATAAATTGTGGGACCACACAACTTTTCACAAGTATCTCTCCATCTGAGCTCCCTTTGCAAGCAGAGAGGCTCACAATCTTACATTCTTCACCCATTTCGGAAGTAATGCACTTGATTAAGATTAAGATTTAGTTAAGGTTTTTTTTTTCTCAGTGGAGAACAAGTCATCCTTACAGCTGAGAGCAGGATCACTGCAAGGAAGTCCTAGTCACTGATTGTTTCAATTACATGGATTGTAATAATACACCTAAAGACAGGGGCTGTTTCTGATCTAACAAGAGCCACATTTCCCTTCATATAACTCCACTGATTTCAATGGGGTTGCTGAATTACATCAGTGTGAGGAGAGGATCTGGTCCAGCGTCGGCAACAAAGTCAAGAGTTATTCAATATTTCCATCTGCATGTATACAAAAGCAGAACTGTATATAATAGAGCACATAGGATCATGGTTCAGTTTTTCTTACTCCTTCCTGTTAGTTGCATCTGTACGTTCCCTCAGCATGTAAGTTGCATTCGTTTGGCACAACCATTGAATGCTAATTTTTTTATGCATAGAGGACATATATGTGAGGTAAGGTGGTAACTTTTCTTGGACTATAGTTGAAAGACAGGAGACAAGTTTTCAGGCTTAGATCTTGTGTGTTATTTGCACTTCCATACCCAAATAATGGGCTTTAAATAGCTTCCTCCAATTCAGAGATAATTCAGAGTTCCCGGGAATGTGACTGAGAGAAACAAGGCTTTGGAAATGTGAACACTGTCCACATTAATAGTTAAGGTGGTTTCAACTTTCTGTCTGCATGGAGAAGTGAATGCAGGACTTTCTAGTGAAATGCAGAAGCACAACACTGAGAGGCCTGTACTGCTGGATGTAAAGGAGAATCTGAACCAGGTGTCATAGACCTTCAGCATTGTCTCGCCTGTTGCTAGCTGGAGGTGTGAAAAAGGATCTGTCTTAATTTCCCCTCTGAGTAACACCTACTAAAGATTCTTCTTTAGTACCCCTTGCCATTGTGATTTTCTATGCTGGGCCTGTCACATATGCTAGGACAAAGTATCTAGGACTGTATCTTTCTATCATATGTGCTGTCCTCCACTGATAACTGCGTATGGTGCTTGAATTTATCGTGCAGCCATGTTACATTTCATGGGCTGTCTCCAACCAGGCCCCATCACAATAGAGCAGTCAAGTGACTTAAAAGCACAAGAGACAGTGGGCAGCTGGAGCTAGCCCCTACCTTTGTTATTCGGAGACTTCATAGACACTAGGGCTGGAAGGGACCTCAGGAGATCATCGAGTCCAACCCCCCGCCCAAAGGGCAGGAAGTCAGCTGGGGTCAAAGGATCCCAGCAAGATAAGCATCCAAACGCTTCTTAAACGTGTCCAGAGTAGGTGCTTGCACCACCTGTGGAGGGAGCCTATTCCAGGCCTTGGGGGCTCAGACAGTAAAGAAATTTTTCTTTATGTCCAGCCTAAAACGGTCTTGGAGGAGTTTGTGACCATTGGGTTTGTTATTATTCTATATCTAAGTAGTGGCCAGGAGGCCTATTTATGGGCCAGGACCCTGTGTGCTGTGCAAACAAAGAACAGTAAGACAGTCCCTGTCCTAAGGAACTGTATGTACATTGAATGTAAGATTCAGCAGGTGGTCCCTATGGTACACAGTAATGGTCTGCATGATAGGCATTGGTCTTGGGACACCAGTGGCCTAAATGTTGTTTAGTTTTGTGTTGCCATCACTGCAAAGGATATGTTTATGGGGAGGTGCAGAAAGGGAGGAAGTGTAAAAATGCTCATTTGAAAATGCAGTAAGTGGGCAAGGGAAGTCGGTACCTGTAGGAAGGAGGGGGGTGAGCTTGGTTCTAATACAGATCAGGGCAGTATGGCTGACTGTATGAAATATGGCTGACTATAAAGCATATTGTAAAAGCTTGTCATCGGTGTAATAGCCCAGAAAACCTTGGTATAGTTTCAAAGCACACAGTGAGGTTGAAGGCATGAGTTCAGTTTAAAACTACCCAATAACCGTGTACCTGGAGTTGGTTAAGAAGGTCTTTTGAGCTGTTGTTTCTGAGCTGGGTCAGCAGGGCAATAAAATTAGAAGCATGGCAATAGGAAGCTAACTCACATTTAGTTTGCTTTACAAGCCCGGTGCTGCATGAGTTCAATTGCTGCTGTCCTAGGAATATCTTTTAAATAGAGCCCACCACTAACTTTGTCCTTCCTGAGAAAAACTCAGTGAAACTGAATGGGATTGACAGTGAAGTCACTCTCAGTGCTGTTCATGCAGTTCAGGCTCCTGAGGTCAAAGCTGGCTTTGTAAATCCACTGCTGCAGAAAAGGGTTCTTAATGCTTCATTGTTGCTAATAGAGTGCAATTGCCCCATGTGTGATTAAAAAAATAAAAAGGTACAATAACCATGGAGATTTGAAGACAAGAAAGAAACATTTGTATGTTTGCTTATGTGTGGAAATGTTCCCTTCCGAAAACCTTGCAGCTAATCTTTTTAGCCATGGCAGGAATAGTCAGAACTGTAGCCTGGATTCAGTACCTGAGGGAAATGATGACTAACAGGCTCAACAGAGTTTTTTGTTTGCAGGGTATACTTAAACTTTTGGATGGGGTACCAGATGTTCCTTTGAACAATGCCATCCTTATGATTCAGATCATGGAGGTTGTGTTGTAAGCAAACTAAACTGATTATTTCCCTCCATCACTTACTAAAAAAATTATGGAAAGAAACTTTAGGTGGGCCTGAAAGATAGGGGAGCCTCTAAAGTACTTGTGAATCAGTTTTCCTGGTATAACTGCGTCCACATGTGAATTTATTGAAAACATATGTGACTTTGATAAAAGATTACATTTAAAGAAGGGGCTAGAGCAGGGCTACAGACAACAGGGTACTGTGTTTCATCAAACATTGAGCTACACAGTTTCAAATGTTTCATGTTAACAGAAAATGTTTAGATGATTTTAAACAGTGCAGTACTCAGTTTCCATTGGCTAGCTTATCACAGAGCCCTTATGAGTGTTTTCCTTACAGCATAATCCACCAGTGCCATTGATTGGGTTGCTTGCTAGGGGGAAGAAAATAAAGTTACCATGTATTTCCTAGGAAGCATGGTGTTGTACATTTGCAAGGTTTAGGACTAGCTGAACTGTCTGGGGAAAAGAAACAACACTAATACAACTTGCCCAAAGATTCATGACTGAACCATCATAAACTTGCCTTGTGAAAATGTTATAATTATTGCACATTGCAGTTTCTTTTAACCTAATGTCAAAGGGTACTTGGTATAAATTCAAAAGATCAAGATTTTAAGCAGAACTGAAGCTATTTTTTCTAATAACTAATAGACACTGGAGGTCATGAACCTGTTCAGGGGAAACAAGATGTTTCAGCTAGCTAAGGTCCAGATAATGGAAGCGTTATTGCAAGCGGTTCATTTAAAGCATTTTCTTCACATTGCATTTAGGATAAAATTGCAGAATACCATATTTAAGGAATGATCTAACATTCTTTGTGCACCCAGAGCTCTTTGAGA
Source organism: Gavialis gangeticus (assembly GCF_001723915.1). Lineage (NCBI taxonomy): Eukaryota > Metazoa > Chordata > Crocodylia > Gavialidae > Gavialis > Gavialis gangeticus. Next base: position 184,192,127 of record NW_017728992.1, on the reverse strand, counting down.
GGTTTATGGATAGCAGGATTGTTTATGATTTGTGTTTTCAGGAATTTATGAACAGCACTCCTGGCAATCTATGATCTTTAAAAAGAAATGCAATATATTAATCTAATACTCAGGACACTGCTCTTATAAAAAATGTTATTCCCAGAGATGAAAATTTTGCTTGTGGTTAATGAGTGAGATCCTACATTCACTGAAGTCGAAAGAAAGATTCTGATTTGGATTGAGCTGTGGGCAAGTAGAAACCCTTGGATTCTGGTGGCTGAGCACCGCTCCTAGAGCCAAGGCTGTCATATGTATGACATCTACCCAGCTTGGCAACTCTTGTTCACTTCTGCTGACAATTGAGCCTGAGCAGAAGGTCAGGATGGGTCATTTGTTACATACAGCAGCTACTCCCTAGCTGGCTTTTGTGAGAAGGCTGAGTACCATAGTAGGGCTCGTGGCCTTTTAACACTGCCCTATGCAGAGCTATTGCCCAGGGTACAGAGCTGCCCTGTTAGACTTCTGGCATAAGAAAAGGGAAGATTATGCTGACAACCAAACTGCATACAAAGCTGCACTCCATTTCTGTACCTCATGCTGCTGTAGGCGATGTGTCTTCTTACTGTAACCTTACCAGTGGCTAGTGTCTTCCAATATGGTTTAGATCCCCTGAGCTTCCAGTTTTGCATACTATTGCAATATAAAAATATGATTATTATTGTTGCTATATGGGCTACAGAAAAAACAAAGGGGTAGCATCATCTGGTTTGTTAAAGTTGAACCTTGATTAAGAACTGTAACTTAACTACAGAAAACCAAGGGCTTTGCAACCAAGAGGAGATGACTTACAAATCCTACATGTGGACTTTCTTCTAAACAGGAGAAAAATGAGATGTCAGTTTCTGTGATGCTAGATAAATTACTCCTCTTGTTTATTGTATCAGTTTTGTTTTAAGGAAATGTGGTTCATGATTATTTGTTTTGGACAAATGAATAATCTCTGCATTCCCCAAAGCCTCTAAAGTATTTCCCACTGGCAAGCAAAATGCTCATTAGTGATCTTTCTTTGAATCTATGGTGACCATCATTGTTTAATTTTGTGAAATGAAGACATTGCCTTGAGGGTCTCTGTGTCTTTCACAGGTGGCCTTTTGGATCCAGTGAACTTTTTTAGAAGCAAAATATGCATATAATAGTAATGGCTAACAACAGACTTAATTCAGTGAAAGTTAAATTTACAGGGGTTGCACCCACCTCAGTCCTTACAAGCATGGAAAGAAGAAGTTAAGGGGAAAGATTTCTCTGTTTCTTTCTATATTCTTGTTGCCTAAAACATTATCAATAACACCCTCTGACATACCATAAAATGTTCATGGACTAAAAGGGCAGCAGGGACCATTTTGGTCATACAGCCTCGTCTCCTGCATAACCCAGCCTTAAGTTAATGATTCCATTTCTGTTGAATTAGAGCGTGACTTCTGGAACAATAAAAAAATCCAGTCTTGATATAAACATTTCCAGCGATGGTGAATTCACCACAGTCTTTTGTAAGTTTTTCCAGTGTTTAATTGTGCCTAGCTTCTAGACTGAGTGGATCTAGCTTTAGCTGGCAGACATTGTGCCTCGTTAGAGCTCTGTCTGTTAGATGGAAGATTCCTGATTTAGTGAAGTGTTGTTTCCCATGTAGGTACTTACAGGCTGAGGTCAAGTCACCCCTTAATCTTCTCTCTGTTAAACTGAGCAGATGAAGCTTTCAAGCTAACCAATATAAGGCATGATTTTGAATCCTTTAACCAGTCATTTCTTTGTATCCTCCTCATCTTACCACTGTGATTCTTGAACTGCGGGTGTCAGAATAGAATCTGTATTCCAGGAATGATTGTATGGTGCTCGATACAGAGATAATAAAACCTCCCTATTCCTACTCTGTTATTTCCCTTTTCATAAAACCAAGAATTACATTAGCTTGTTTTGCCATAGCATCGCACTGGGTGCATCTACATATTCATTTGATCCAGCCTAAGTTTACTCTGGTGTAAGCTACTCTGGAGTTAAAACTTTTGGGCAGACATACGGGGATTAGGGAGCAGATTTTCTGCTCTTCGCACCAAATTTCCTGCAGCCCTGTGATTGGACCCTGCTCCCCCTGGGTGCTAGCCCAGAGGCTGGCAGGGAGCACTGAGCCAGGAGACAGCTGTCTTCTAGCCCCAGGGGGCTGCCTGCTGCTGGGGAGGGGGACAATGTTCCCCTGCCCTGGCAGGAGGGATCTCCTGGCCTGGCTCTCTGATCAGGGGCAGGAGACTTGGAAAGAGCTGCAGGGGAGGGGCAGGTCTCAGACCCCTGCCCTGATCTGCCAGTGGGGCACCTAGCAGCTAGCTCACTGCTACCTGCTCCACCAGTGGATCGGGGCAGGGAGCTGGGACCTACCCCACCCCTGCAGCTCTTTCCAAGCCCCGTGCCTCAATCACCCAATGGGAGAATGGGGCTGCGACCTGTCCATGACCAGGACAGCTCCCAGCCCCTGCCCTGCACGCTGGCCAGAAGCTGAGCAGCTTGTTCCCCACACAGGTCTGTGAGCATGGAGCTGGGAGAAGGAACAGGCTGGGGAGCTAGTTCTCTTCCCAGCTCCGTGAGTGTGGAGCAAGCTCCCCAGCCTGTTGCTCCACCAGGGAGCACCTGGCGCCAGCTCTGTGACTGCGGGGCCAGTGCTGGGAGATAAGGGTCCCACAGCATTCTTGCAAGCAAGCTGAAGAAGTGTGGGTTGGATGAATGGATTGTAAGGTGGATAGAAAGCTGGCTGGATCACCATGCTCAACAGATAGTAATCAATGGCTCAATGTCTAGCTGGCAGTCAGTATCAAATGGAGTGTCCCAGGGGTTGGTCCTGAGGCTGGTTTTGTTTAATATCTTCCTTAATGGTCTAGAAGGTGGGATGGAGTGCACCCTCGGCAAGTTTGCGGATCGTACCAAGCTGGGAGATGTAGTAGATACACTGGAGGGTAGGGCTAGGGTTCAGAGTGACCTAGATAAACTGGAGGACTGGGCCAAAAGAAATCTCCTGAGGTTCAACAAGGACAAGTGCAAAGTCCTGTACTTAGGATGGAACAATCCCTTGCACTGCTATAGCCTGGGGACTGCCTGGCTAAGTAGCAGTTCTGCAGAAAAGGACCTGGGAGTTACAGTGGACAATAAGATGGGTATGAGTCAGAAGCGTGCCCGTGTTGCCAAGAAGGCTGACAGCATACTGGGCTGCATTAGTAGAAGCGTTGTCAGCAGGTTGAGGGAAGTGACTGTTCCACTCTGTTCTGCACTGGTGAGGCCACATGTGGAGTACTGTGTCCAGTTTTGGGCCCCCCACTGTAGAAAGGCTGTGGACAAGTTGGAGAGAGTCCAGCTGACAGCAACAGAAATGGTTCAGGGGCTGGGGCCACACGCCGCACAGCTTAGAGGGAACGCTGCTCATAAACGTGGGCTTTCAAGTGCCCGCCTCATGTGGAGTGCCTCTGGATGTCTGCCCTGCCACAGAGTGCCACAAGGTTGCCCACCTCCTGCTGAGTCCAGTTGGGACCCTGGGCACTTGGGCAGAGCTAGGACTCGATGGGGACGACGTGCTGGACTTGCTCTCCATGCCGGCTCTCTGGGCACCCGTGTGGCTGTCTCTGGGATGCTGGTCCTGGAAGGCTGCCAGCAGAACCCAGGAAAAGGGCATGGCCAGGGATGAGGAATCACATGGCACAGGCGCTTCAGCACAATGCCTGCAAAGAGACAGAGCTGGGGTTGGGGAGCAGCATAGAGAGAAGGGCCACAGAGAGCAAGGCTAGCAGCCCTGTGGGGAATCTCAGGGTTGCAGCCCTTTGCAGTACTCACCTGTGGCCAAGGAGGAGCTCCGGCTAGGGAACAGGACAGGCAGAGGCTGCCTGGGTCCTGTCTAGGGGGGCACGCAGGACCTGGTGGGCTCCTGCAGACAGCACTAGCTCCTTCAGGCTCCCTGTGCTGTGTGCCCACAAGCACAAAATGGCTGGAAGCTTTTACAGCTTGCAGCTAGGGGCTGCCAGAGAGCAGCTCAGCCCTGGAGAAGGAGAGGCAGCCAGCCAGGAGCCTTCATATGTGCTTTAAGGTGCTTTAACTAATTGCACTTAAATTTGATACTTGCTTTATGTGCGTAATTAGCCTAAAATCACCATTTTTAAGGCACATTAAAGGGTAATGGGCATTAAAAGTTCACATGTAGACATGCCCACTGTGCACTGTATTTGGTGTTAGCATTTTGGAAGATGAGATTTGAGTGGCACATTGCTTTAATTTGGGAGTGGGAGACTATGCTTATAACTGGGCCTTTAAATAAAACATTCATTTGGGGTTTAATTAGTCTCAGTAGAGAACTCTTTGAAAATCCTTTTGACTATAAATTCTCATGTTAGTTTGTATGCTCTCTATGCTGGTAGCTTTGGTTTAAATTATACATCTTTAAGATATATTTAGCTTATTTTTTATGCTAGTTGGGAAAGGAAATGTTTGCGTTATTTTTTTTTTCTTTCTCAAAACACAGTTTTATTAATTTCACCTTTCCTATCTCTGAATGCCATCATCAGTCACTGCACGGGGGAAATCATAGGATTCCCTAGTTTAATCTGTTGTCTTTGGTATTTAAATAAGATGATGGAAAATGCAATACAGGCAGCACGCCTAGGGAACAACTGCTCTTCTGCCTTGGAGATTTGGGCATGTCACAACCATATGGCTGACCTTGAACCTTTGGGTTCTCGTTCTCTCTTCAAACAATCTTTTTAAAACTGATTTAGCTTTTGGGTCACATTTTTTCATATTCATATAGTGCAATAGGTCTACTCTAAAGCCCAAAGCGTTGGAGCTTTGGGTTCACATCCAATCAGAGTCTACCAAAATCATTTATTGCCATCTGCTATTTCAGTTGGGTTATTGGTTCACATTAAAGTAACACCATGTCTGCTTGTATACCTACTACCTGTCTACTGAATGATTTTAGATAACAAACATTTTGGATAATTGTCTGCTTGCTTTCCTCATCCATCAGTTTGCAAGTGAGACAACTTACATTTAAGGTAAATTAAAGAAATGCACCCACCCCACATGCTTCACTGTCCCAATTTGTGAAAATGAGGTAATAATATTTGACTTTTTCTCATGTGACAGTGCAACATTATTGTATCCATGTTGTAAATCCTTGAGACCAGTAGATGGGAGCTGTTATTATAGTAAAGATAATATATAGCTTATACATCAGAAACTGAGGTCCAGTTGTTTGACACCCTGCAAAAATTCTGCAAACCAGGTGTTTCATAGTTTGAGACACAGTAGTCTCCCTGTTCAAGTTACCTGATCTAATCTCTTCCAACATTTGAAGGTAGACATAAGGGGAGGATTCCACCCCCTTACAATGAAGCACTGCAGATACCATAACTAACCTGCTAAAATAGCTGTTTCCTATGCTTGCCTTTGACTGCTTTTGATGTCTGCTAGTCTTTTCACTTCATCTTAAATCGCTAAAATAAACAAGATTTCACTCTGTACCAAAGACAGTGGGGAGGGAATTTGCTATTAAAATTTATTCTTAAACAGACTATAGTGACATTGAAATGTATTTTGTTGATTAAATACACTAATTTAAGAGCAATGTCAGGCACTTCTGTATATGTCCATTCCCACCTGTGTCTACTGCCCCAACACAGTAAGAAGAAATGTGTTGTACAGGGATAACTATACCAGCGGTGAGAGAGCTTTCACTTCCAGCAGCATTTGTTAGCTGTCTACAGAACCTTTTACAAAGGAAAGCTCCCCTTACTGCATTTTCCGTAGGGACTTTCTGCAGTAACTGGGGCGGTCTATCACTGGTCACCTCTATTCATTGTTGAAGGCTTTTCACCATCTGGACCACCTATGAGAAAATGTTTTCTTAAAGACTGCACGATTAAGGAACAGGGATTTACACCTCAGTCCCCAAGGTAAATACCAGATGGCAAATGGCTTGTTTTCACTTGATGATTCAGTTGCTCTGAATCAGGTCTCCTGAAGTTGCTGGGACCTAATTTCTATTCAGCTTTTTCATTTTTCAAGTGACAGAGTTCATTTCATGCCCTTTCCTTTAAAACTATTTTCTGTCTTTCATGTTAGAAGTAAAATGATGCATTTCTTTGTGGGGTCACCCCAGCCATACTTCTCATAGTCTTCAGTATTTCTTCATTTGTTATGGGCCTCATTCTCCAGCATTTACCAGCAGGAATAGTTTTCTTGCACAGGAAGTTGCATAGAAGTCAGTGAGGCAACATGCAAGGAGAAAGCTACTCATGCGAGTGTTACAGAATCAGACTCTTAAAATTGTGGGGCGAGTAATCAGTCACTGCAGTTAAGGTCACCATCCATCTTCCAGTCCAGCCTTTGACGCTCTCTCTTTGTGCTCAGAACTTTTCAAACGATCTTTTTTGGGGATATCAGTTTCCATACCTTGCTTTATCTTAGAGGTACTTCTTTTTCTTTTTCAAGAGCTTGAATAAAGTGGCTCAATCTGTTTTGAAGATTACCTGGTATGCTCACATACCCTTTTCCTCTATTCCAGACAAAGATGTCTGGATGAATTTGCATTACGTGGAATTACAATCCAAGGCTGATCCTGAAAATGCATGTAGTCCTGTGAACAATCCAACCGATTCCCGTAGGGCTACTCATGCGTTCCAAAGACTGGGGTTTGAATTTGAAGAAAATCAGGTTAGTAAATTTTTTGGCTACTTTAAAATTTTTAGTATTCTGTTAATAAAGTAAAAAAATACAACAACTATTGCCATCTTGGGTGTTGATAGGATGGCATGTGTCATATGTATATTTTATAAACAATTCTGTGCTACAGAATTCTAAATTAAATGTCAGATAATTTAAAGGGAGATCATAATTTGTGAGGTACATGGGGAGGCAAGACTTATGAGCAGAGCCTGAAAGAACTACGGTTATTTGGCTTGGAGGTGGGATTTTATAACAGTCTTCAAAAGCGGGTAAAACAGACAATGGGCTGGGATGGTTTAATAGGGGATGATCCTGCCGTGAGTGGAGGGCGGGACTAGATGATCTGTGAGGTCCCTTTCCGCTCTACTTTTCTATGGTCCTCTGATCACGAGCCTTTCTTCCAATTTAGCATATGTGCTATAACAGGGGCAGGCAGTTATTTCAGACGGAGGGCTGCTTACTGAGTTTTGGCAAGCCATCGAGGGCCTCATGACAGGCAGCCAGGGGCAGATAAATATTAATTTTCTAAATTTTCTAGGGCCCCATGGGCTGGATAGACTGGCCTGGCAGGGCACATCCGGCCCGCAGGCTGCATTTTGCCCACCCCTGTGCTATAACCAGAATAGTGTATTTCCAGAGTTTGTACTGAAGAGGCTCACTCCTACATCTACTGACATGCCATTGCCATCAGTGGAGGCAGGAATGCAGGTTACTTCTAAGATCCAACCATAATCTTTAAAATATACTGAAACTTAATTTTCATTTTTAAAGTTTTTGATAAAAGTGATTTAGGTGTTGATTGAGCAAGGTAATTAAGGACACAAACAATCATAATTCAAGTTAACTAGAATTACTTTCATGCTTAAAATTAGGCATGAGCTTAAGTAACTTGTTAAAGTATAGCCTTCTTGAAATGTGGGGCCCAGAACTAGAATTAATCTTTCAGTTGAGGCATCACCAATGCTGAAGAGTGAAAGAATCTCTTCCCTTGATTTGTAAGTGACACTCCTGTTGATGCAATGCTGTATGTTGTTGGGTTTTTTTGTAACAAGAGCATACTGATGGTTCATATTTAGTTTATGGTCTAATGTAACCCCCCCAGGTCTTTCTCTGCAGTATTGCAGCCTAGCCACTCATTCTCCAGTCTGTGTTTGTACATGTGACTGTGCACTTGTCCTTGTTGAATTTCATCTGGTTGACTGAGGACCATTTTTCTAAACCATCCAGATCATTATGGATTCAATCCCTGCTTT
>NW_017728992.1:184177476-184179139 GCF_001723915.1 Gavialis gangeticus | reverse complement strand
GCAGTATTGCAGCCTAGCCACTCATTCTCCAGTCTGTGTTTGTACATGTGACTGTGCACTTGTCCTTGTTGAATTTCATCTGGTTGACTGAGGACCATTTTTCTAAACCATCCAGATCATTATGGATTCAATCCCTGCCCTCCAGAGTGTCTGCAATGCCACCCAACTTGGTGTCATCCACACATTTGCTAAGTGTGCACTCAATCCCATCATCCAAATAATGAAGATACTAAATGATACTGAACCCAGGACAGACACCTGGGGAATCCCACTTGATCCTCCCTCCCAGCTAGACATTGGGACATTAATGACTACACATTGATTATGATGATCCAATCAGTTATGTATCCACCTTACAGTAAAAGTATGCAGCAGCTCACCAGGGTGAGGAAGTGCGGGAGGTGGAGGCTGTTTGCCCAGAGGATTGCCGGGAAAGTGGCTGCTGCCCCACCCCTCACCGCTGATTGGCTGTGAGGGTTGCCTATCATGTGGCTCTGCCCCTCTCCACCAATCAGTGGTGAGGGGCAGGGCTGCTTGATGGACAGCATATGCAGCCCATCAACCGTAAGAGGTAGGGCCACATGACCAGAAACCTCAATGGCCAATCAGCAGTGAGGGGTGGGGCCACCAGGGCCACTTGGTCAATCAGAAGTGTGGGGGAGTGCCATGCTTTGCCTGCAATATGGTTTTCCAGGACTGTGTTCTGCCCATGGAATCAGTAGGCAGCCCCTGCGAATTAGGTAGGTCCCTGCACATAACATATGCCATTCTGCTGAAGAGACACTAGGTTTTCTTAGTAGATAAGGACAATCCCTTTTGGAGTTAGGAAGGACTACAGTCACTTATGCATGCAAACAAGGGGTTTCAGTGAATTTGCAATGTTATATTTGCCATGTGGTTTATGAACAATATTTATTTTTCCTAGGGTAGTTTATCCCTCTTTAAAAGATCACACAATCTAGACCAAAGGAGAGGAACACGATATTAACCTGAAGGCTTGTTAAGCTGCAATGTGGTTATAAATTTTGTGGAGTTTCTTTGTATTTACAGCAACTGCCAAAACAGATCTAATCCTTTAAGGCTTCAAGATGTACATTTCCTGGCTTGTGAACAGGCACTTTTCCATACTGGAAAACAATGCTGTATATTTTCCATATACAGTACAGCCTTATTAGAAGAAATGGGTAAAGCACATTTTTGGGAGATAACATGAAGAAAGAGCATCCAGAGGAAGGAAAAGGAATATGAATTAAATGGAAAAATCAGATCATCTGCCCTGGGTGCTCTAATTCCTCTTGAAATAGCATCATTCACAAATACTAGGATGTAATTTGCATTGACTGGGAGAAGCAAACCAATAAATTAACAGAGGAAATATTTTAAAGACTAAGCTAGTGAAGCAGTAAAATAATCTTAGTGTGGGCATAGTTATTTTCATATAAATGCAATTATACCTGAACTGCTTTATATCTGTGTAGCATAGTCCAGGGATAGGCAACGTTTTTTGGCCGGAGTGCTGAAAAACACCATAATGCCTACCTCGGAAGGTGCCGGAGTGCCAGTATGGCAGAAAAACAAAACGAGGGCAAGGGTACATGGCAGGATGCCCTGCTCGTGCCCCTTGCCCCCCACACAAATCCCCTGGCCCCCAGCCCTATTGCCC
>NW_017728992.1:184176715-184177040 GCF_001723915.1 Gavialis gangeticus | reverse complement strand
CCTGAGGCAGCGCAGCCCTGGTCTCTCCCCTGCTCCCGGCATAGAGGTGATGAGCCCAGTGGAGCTGTTTGCACTCTGCCTACTGCTTGCTGCAGCTGCCCAGAGCCCAGGCTGGCTACAAACAGCTGTGCCGGGCTCATCACCTCCATGCCTGGAGCTGGGAAGAGACTGGGGCTGTGCTGCCTCAGGCCCCTCCCCCACTGCCCACTCCAAGGTGTGCCTGCATGTGCTGGTGCAGAGCTGATGCCGGATCCCAGCACAGCTGATTGGAGCCTCCTGGCTGCAGCCAGCCCTGGCTCTGGGGAGCTGTTGCCAGCCAGGATCC
>NW_017728992.1:184171299-184171715 GCF_001723915.1 Gavialis gangeticus | reverse complement strand
AATTAAATGGAAAAATCAGATCATCTGCCCTGGGTGCTCTAATTCCTCTTGAAATAGCATCATTCACAAATACTAGGATGTAATTTGCATTGACTGGGAGAAGCAAACCAATAAATTAACAGAGGAAATATTTTAAAGACTAAGCTAGTGAAGCAGTAAAATAATCTTAGTGTGGGCATAGTTATTTTCATATAAATGCAATTATACCTGAACTGCTTTATATCTGTGTAGCATAGTCCAGGGATAGGCAACGTTTTTTGGCCGGAGTGCTGAAAAACACCATAATGCCTACCTCGGAAGGTGCCGGAGTGCCAGTATGGCAGAAAAACAAAACGAGGGCAAGGGTACATGGCAGGATGCCCTGCTCGTGCCCCTTGCCCCCCACACAAATCCCCTGGCCCCCAGCCCTATTGCCC
>NW_017728992.1:184164322-184171222 GCF_001723915.1 Gavialis gangeticus | reverse complement strand
GTGGGGGAGGGGCCTGAGGCAGCGCAGCCCTGGTCTCTCCCCTGCTCCCGGCATAGAGGTGATGAGCCCAGTGGAGCTGTTTGCACTCTGCCTACTGCTTGCTGCAGCTGCCCAGAGCCCAGGCTGGCTACAAACAGCTGTGCCGGGCTCATCACCTCCATGCCTGGAGCTGGGAAGAGACTGGGGCTGTGCTGCCTCAGGCCCCTCCCCCACTGCCCACTCCAAGGTGTGCCTGCATGTGCTGGTGCAGAGCTGATGCCGGATCCCAGCACAGCTGATTGGAGCCTCCTGGCTGCAGCCAGCCCTGGCTCTGGGGAGCTGTTGCCAGCCAGGATCCTGGGCTGCTCCCAGCAGTTAGCTGGGATGCTGCAAGCCCTGCTGGGAGCAGCCCGGGCTCTGTCACTGGCAGCAGCTACCCGGGGCCGGGGCTGGCCATGGCATGCCAAGCAAAATGGCCCTGGCATAGTCCCTTATTCCCCACCATTCTTCCTAGTGAAGAAAACCCTGGGTGCAGAGACCAGAACCCAGTCCCATTTCTCCCAGGGGAGTGCCCTCTTCACTGGGCTATAGAGGAGTGCTGTTGTTTTCCTGTGGTCCCTGTTCCCAATATGATTATTCATTTTATCTATGAGCTCCTTTATATATAAACAGTTTTGAAGCACAGACCAGAACCCAGGATTCCCTCTTTTAGGCATGTGCCTTCTACCAGGAAACAGAGTCACGTTCCCTCATGCTTATCCTGTCCTGCCCTCAAAAGTCTTGTATTCCTTTCTATGCAGTGGCTTAGTTTCAACAAGAGATGTGGAACTTGCTTGTCCAGGGAAAGGGCACTTTCTTGGGAGATGCAGGTTGGAACCTCCTTGGACAAAAGAAAACAGAAAGCCAGTTGTTTGTATCCAAATTCTAGGAATGGGACTTACAGTCATTTTAGGCACCTAATAGGGTATAGGAATAACGTTAACTCCAGTTTCACGTAGATGCTTAAAGCAAGGAGAAAGGTAGGCTTTTTAGACAGTCTCCCTCTTGGGTAATGCTGGGGCCCCCTGCTCAGTGGGTTGGCTATTGTGAATCCCATTCTTAGGTGCCTGACTCTGCACATTCACTGAATAGGGAAATAAGTTCATAATTTTACCATGGCCAAAGTGCTGCCAAACACATACCACCCACCATTCAAACCCAGAAATAAGATGGTGAAGTCACTTTGGTCATGCCCACTAGTGGCTGCTGTCAAGCACGTTGAAGACTGAAGTACCAAGAGAAGCCACAGATGGATGCCCCCAGAGCTTCTTCACTGAATTTCCAGGTTTGATATATGTAAGTAGGAATGAGTGGATGGGGCATACTGTGGGCTGCACATGGTCCATCAGGCACGTTCATCCAGTCTGCAGCACCCCCAATGAATTGTGCCCTGGCCAGCCCTTTTGCCTGCAAGGGTGGGAGTAAGGCATCTACATCCACCCCCAACATATCCTATTATGCCTCGCATCCACTCTCATGGGCAGAAGGGCTGGCCCCACTCGCGTGAGGCAGGGCTGCTGCTGCAAGCTTCCTTGGCATCCTGCTCCCTGTGGGCAGCGGGTAGGGAAGCTGGGGGCAGGGGCGGGGCTGCAGCTGGGCAGGAGCACAGAGCGTGGGGCTGTGGCTGGCTGCAGCATGGAGGCTGCACCCATGGGGGTGGCAGCTGCACAGAGCTTGGCTGGGCAGGGTGTGGGTGTGAGGGGGGAGGGGTGTTGGGACACCTCCCACACTCCCCTCCATGGTGCTCAGCTCTGGCAGGCAGTTGGGGGCAGCAGCAGTGGGGCAGGGGGGAGTGCTCTGCTTGTGCTGGTGGCTGGTTCCTGGCTCTGGCCAGTGCTGCGAGCGGTGCAGCTCCCACCAGGCTGTTTGTTTTCCTGGAGCGCCTCACACTCGTGGGGCACAGGAGGGAAGCCCCAGACACTGGAGTGGGCTGGGATGGGGGAAAAAAGCCGGCTCTAGTGCCTGGGGCTTCCCTCCTGTGCCCCATGAGTGCAGGGAGTGCAGGGGAAACAAATAGTCTGTTGGGGGCTGCGCTTCTCACTGCGACGTGCAGCACTGGCCAGAGTCAGGCACCCGTGCCCCCATCTGCTGCTGCGCCATTGAGGGGTGTGTGTGGGGGGTCCCCACACCCCTCCCACCCTTCCTTACACCCCACAAACCACACACACACACACACGTACCACCCCCCCAGTGTTGCCTGCATTGACTACAGGAGAGGACAGTGTGTTCCCTAGACACCCCCCACCACACACACACACACCCAACCACACCCCTCACACAATATAAAAGACTAAGAATTTATTTTTGAGTTATTATGCAATCACCTCTACATACACTACACAAACACAAATCATAACAAAAATATTTTTTGTCATAAAATTAAAATATGTTATAGTAGGTGTTTGACTTTTAGTGTATGATTTCGTATTTCGTGGTTCTAAGATGGCAACTCCCTCCTCCCAAAAGGCGTATTTCCGGGGGGGCAAGGGGAGGGAGTTCTGGTGGCAAAGGTCAGGGGTTAGAGGTGGGACTTCCAGTCCCAAGATGGTGGCCAGGGTGCGGGGCACCTGTTAAGGGGTGGGGCTACCCATGTGGCCCTCGACAGCTCACCAAACCTCGTTAAGCAGTTCTCTGCCCAAAATAATTTCCTGCCCCTGCCCTAAACCCTTGTATGAAGTGCTGCTGAGTTTAAGCCTCATTTGTCAGATATTGGTCTTACGTTTTGGCACAGCAGCAGAACTGAAACTCTCAAGAATATGACAATGAGGAGAGGGTGATTGAGCTGCGTTCAGTCTCATGGGAGAGGGCAAACAGCGAGGGGATCAACAGATCTGAAAAACTGAAGATACCAACTAGTTGGGGAGCTATGCAAAAATTGGGGGAGAGAGAAAATATTGGGTGGGGAGCCTATGCTAGTACTATGTTAAAGATTAAAGGATATGGCATTAAAAACCGTACTTTGCAACAAGTGCTTAGGTTTTCTTGTAGTATGTGAAGTGTCAGGGAGGACTGGTGAAACATTTTCCATCTAAACTACTTGTGACGGAAACTGGGTTTCCCACAGAACACAAAGATTCACCGAATATATCTGCTCCCCACAGGACATTTTGAGCTTTCCTCAGAAAAGCTCCTTTTTACCCCCTGTTTCTTGGCTTTAGTACCTTTAGAGGTTCCCTTTGCCCTCTTTCTGGGCATGACCTTTAATCCCTTTTAAAAGACTAGGATCTTGGCCATGAATTTCAAGAAGAGAGGGCTCAGTCACTGAACTCTCAGGTCCACCCTATTAACATGAGAAATGGCCTCAGACTCACCATTTGACTCTGGACCAAAACATTTCCAAAATCTGAGACCATATGGACCCACGATTTTGGTTTGGGCCATCTCCAGTGATAATGGGATGACTAAATGAGTTTTTAGAATCTGTTAGACATTGTGCTCAGTGATATTTTTAGTTTTCCTGTGGTTTGAATGATATATGCAGTACTATAAAAACATGACTTTTCACTCATTTATATTTTAGAAAATTGGAAGCACATGAAAAATAAACCAAATTACAAGGATGTAGTTAAGAAATAAGATGTGGATAAGGTAGCTAGTGTGAAAACTTTTATTGGACCAAGAAATATGTTAAGAAGAATGCACAAGCGTTCTTGGCCAAAAAGTTAATTTGAATAAGGGATTTTTCTTTTGGATGGGAGGACTGTATAGTTAATAACCTTATGTTGGTGCAATGAAGAGGGTTGGTTTTTGTATCTAGCGCTGGTTCAGTTAAAATAACAATGGAAAGAAACATTTTGTTTCTAAGATCTTTGGTCTGAGAACATATTTATGTATGAAAAGAAGACTTCATGTACTTTTTGGTATAATATACTGTTTAAATGAGAGTGGAAATGCTAGTGTTTAAAGTTTCCATCCTTTGCAGAACCGGCCCTTTTTACAATACTGTAAGAAACTGATGTTTAGTTCTTCCTCTACTTACCAGCCATGTCCTGAGTTCAGAGTCTTGTGTTTTCATTGGTATCTGTAAACACAGTAGGGCACGCAGTTTCTCGCACTCTTTAGGCAATGGCAATGGCAACGGCAACAGGCCTACGAACGCTGAAAGAGCCTAAACCTGGATCCTATTTATTTCTCTATGCAAACTGAATCCTTTTGTTTCTAGCTTTAAGGAAGCTAACAACATGATTGGTAGAATTTCTGTTTGATTTCATACTCTTCTGTAATAGTCTTTTGCACTTGGGATTTGAAATACGGTAGAAACGATTTACAGCATAAGTAGGCAAGTAATCTCTGAAGCGTGTGAGTATTGGCATTACCAGCGGGAAAGAGAAACAGTGATTCACATGATTTAATGGAAGGCTGGGCTGAACAAGGACTGAGTAGGTGTTCTAAATAGTTCCCTGTAGACAGGAACGAGGACGAACAAAGAACATCTGAGGCAGAAAGGAATAAACTTGTGTATGGAAAGCACAAAAACTCTGTAAACACCAGAACAGTTTTATTTATCTAAAAAGACTGCTCGTTTGGAAAACCTCTTGGGATACGCATCTTGTTTGCATGAGAGTCCTAGCCATAAAGAAAAGAAAAAAAATGATGCATAGAGCTGTGAAATACGGAAAGAAATACTGTATCCTTGACAAAACAAAGCCTTAGTCAGGTTTCATTGTTGGAAGAAACACAACTGGTGAGACCTTGGGAACTGTAGGAACTAGGAATATATATATATATATATATTCCTAGTTCCTACTAGGGACCCAACATGGGTTTCAGTAGTAAGAGTAAACATGGAGATAATTGTTAAGGAAATTCACATTAACATTTATTGGAAGAGAGGGAAGGAGAGAGGACTCCTTAGTCCCAGGAGTTTTGTCACAAATGTCACAGACGCACCAAAATAAACCCATACAATCTAACTAAACAGTGCACATGAGTTTTTTTGAGCTAAAAGTCAGGGGGTTACTGTTTGTGGGACTGAGGCGTTGGATGGCAGTATGTTATTGCTATGCCTATATGATAAAGTCCGGGACTTCTAGGAAACGACTGTGGAAGATACTTGAGTAGAAAGAGAATTTTCATTGAACTCACTGGAACTAGTAAATCATCTAAAGTTTTTGCCACATTGGAGAGGCAGTATTAGATTTTATAAACTTTATTTTTATGAAATTTGAATGTAGGGCCAAATGTAGGGCCATTGTAGGGCCAAATGTTACCTGTCCATGCCTATTTGTGGATAGTATAAATAATTGTCATTACTTTATCTATAAAAGTTTATTGAGAATAAAACTTGACATACAAGCTTTCATTGAAAAAATTATCACAAATGAATCAATTCTGAAGATGTAAGAGAAATACAGAAATCCAGGTTGTGAGTTAAGGAATCCTTTTACATTTAAAAATATAGTTCTTGAATCTGAAATGCCATTATTTCATGACAGACTGACGCCTCTGGGAGGTTTAGATAAAAATGTTAAAATGACTGAGGAAGTAGTCTTCTACAACTTGTTATTACATCTTCTCAGTGATTTGTTTCCAACAAAAATTTCATAAGTATTTTGAGAATCTGGGCTTGAGTTGTCCCTATGTAACAGTTGCATTTCACAATTCAATAAAATGGCTCCAAAGGAGCCACTGTGGTCTCAAATCAGTTACCAGCATTTAAAAAATCTATTGATGCGATAGACCATAATCCTTATTGTGAGTCATTATGGCATATCTGTAAATAGCATATCATTACAGCAAATATAACTTACTTACTGTAAAGAATTTTTATGGCATGTTCCTGGAAGTTTCATTCATTTGGGCAGTATTTGTTCAGCCAGGCATTCCTTGCCTGTGAGAAGACTCCTAGACTTCCACTTTCTGGATGTAAAAGGGAGCTACACATTCATAGTAAATTTGTGTACTATATGATTATCCATGCAGGGCAAAGGCTTAAGTGACTGCAAGATAGAAATTTTATGTACTTTCTTAGCATTACACACAAGTGGAGTCTGGCTGAAATTAAGTGAGTGCAGATTTTTTGCAGAACTATAAAGATCTTATTTTGGCAACAGACTTTTACATCCTGCAAAATTGTCATTCCCTGGAGAAGGGTTTGCATGTCCCTGAAGACATTTTACAGGCAAATGAGAATACTGAAAGTATGTGTTGTATTAATGTGGGCTTTAGACAGGACCTTACCTTGCTATATTGCTTCTGTGGCACTCCTGAAGGGCACCACCCAGGATGCTGCATGTGCTTGCTTTCCTTCTGCATGTGCCAGATGCAGAAATTAGGAGGTGAAGCTGCCTTAACGGCACTGTTCTTGCGGTCAACTTAAAGCATGCAGGGGATAAAACTTGAGTGGGGTGGCAGGCGGCGGGGGATGCCTTCAAGATAGCTTCACTGTCGCACATCCAGGTTTAGTGTATGAATAAGGGTATGTTAACAGGGGCTGCGTCTACATGAAATGGTGACTGTGCAGTAGCCCAATACTGCTGCGCAGCAGTGTTGCATGGCAAAAACCGTGATGTAACACTGCTGCGCAGTATCATCACAAAAATGGTATTCATTGGCACTACTGCACAGCAACTTGGGTTACTGTGCAGTCATTTAGTTCTTGTTTATAAAAGCACTAAATAAATGTGCAGTAATGACTGTGCAGTCAGCATCTTATGTAGATGCAGCCAGGGTGTTTCTCACTGCACTTGGGAGCACCATAGAAACATTGTAAACATCCCAATACATGTGGGAAAAACTCCTTTTTGTTTCTCTTTCTTGTCCTTTCTTGCAGCTTCTTTATGCTCCAGTCCAGTGATTCTCAACCAGGGTGCTGTGGCACCCTGGGGTCCCTTATAGTTTCAAGGGTCAGAAGAGACCTGAGTAGATCATCGAGTCCGACCC
>NW_017728992.1:184158599-184164311 GCF_001723915.1 Gavialis gangeticus | reverse complement strand
GGAAGGCTGTGCCCCCTGGGCAGGGGCCCTGGCAGCACTCCGCGTCAACACCATCATTGGAGTTGCTGCCTGTTTCTGGCTGAGTGCGGTGCTTTTGCCCTGCGCTAGCAGGAGTCTGCCTCCTGGCCCTTCCTTCTTGCCCGCTGGCACGTACGCCAACACAAACGCTGGCACGCTCTTACAGAATGCACCTGTTTGCGCACTCTGTTCGCGCGGCTTGGGAGTGTGGCTCCCTACTGGCTAAGTTAAGAGGGACCTGGGGGGCTTCCCCTCCGGATCCGGCTCCGGCTCAGCTGCGTCGGTCCCTTTGCCCCACTTATCTTAGGGGGTTCAGCTGCTGCTGCTCCCTCTGATGCTGCATTCTCCTCTGCTGCTGCTGCTGCGTTCGCCTCTGCTCCGGGTCTGGTAAGGGGGCACACATGCATGCGGG
The DNA here is from genome assembly GCF_001723915.1 of Gavialis gangeticus. Lineage (NCBI taxonomy): Eukaryota > Metazoa > Chordata > Crocodylia > Gavialidae > Gavialis > Gavialis gangeticus. Next base: position 184,163,881 of record NW_017728992.1, on the reverse strand, counting down.
ACACACGTGTGCCTGGATCCCTCCTCTCCCTGCTGCTCCTGGCTCCCGAGATCCTTACGATCCTTTCAAGGGTGCTGCAGGATGCTAGGTGTGCAAACGTAATTCACAAGATGAACCCAGAGATTTCAAATGGAAATTCATAGTGTTAAAACCATTCTTCCATGTGGTGGTCTTTCTGAATTCTTTGCAACAGAAGAATTGCACTATTATTCTTGTATTGTCAAAATGAGTGAAGACTAAAAGAGGGCATTTTCCAAGGGGTGCCTCAAGTCTAAAAAAGTTGAGACCCATTGCTTTAGCGTGAAGAATAGTAGGCTGTGGGTGAAAAAGACATGTATTTTTAAATCAAAATCTAAACATTTAGGGCAATTGGGCAATTTATGGATTTAATTAGGCTCAAGACTGGCTCTTTTGATCGAGCAGAATAATCTGCTGGGTAACAAAGTGCTACCATAAACTATTCAGAGGAGGTTTGGTCAATATTTCCTTGCATACTGCACTTCATCACTACCATTCTGGGTTTATTTATTGGATTTTTTTCGTGTCCCATAGAGGGAAAACACAAAGTACAAATTCTCTTTTCAATTTCTTATTAGGAAATCCTCTGTCAACATTTAAGGTTCTTTCCACTATGAAGTGAGATCCTATTACATGCTTTTAACTCTGACATTTTAGAGAAAAAAATAGAAACATCCATGTGGTAATGAAATCAAACCCTAGTCTATTTGGAGATGACAGGTGTCAGAAAGGTTATCAACTCTGAGCAAATGCATCAACACACATCGTATCTGTGGGAACACTGAAGAAATACAATCAACTTGGATCATTTCCTCTACACAACTATGTTTGTCTGAGCCATTAAATGAACTGGTGCTCACTACCTCTTGAAACAGCTGCTAGCACTACAGATGGCTAAGAGAGTTCTGATTTTAAAACAATGGAGAGCCCAATCCAGACTTTTCAAAATAAATCAGCTTCCTGTTGAAGTAAAATAGTTCTTAATGGGAATTGCTGAACACTGAGAACTTTTGAAAATCTGGCCGCTGCATTTGTAAAACCTAACCTTTCCTAGGGAAATGTTACTGTCTGCTGCCTGCTCCTGGTCTGTCTCCTATTTCATAGCCTTCAAGACTCTTTAGCTGTTTTCAAAACCATGGATCCATCTAGGGAGACCAGTCTTCAGGAGCAAGTAAGGTTTGAGCTTTAATTAAGCAGAAGAAGGAAGGGGTGAGTCAAATGAAGATTAGGTCTGTTCCTGCACTGTGCAGCCATAACTCTGGAAAAATCTTTTTTCCCTTCATTCTATCTTTCAAAAACAGATATGTATTATATTCACAGGCATGTTGTATGTGAGGAAAATATGGTATATATTTGGGGGGAATTTTAGGGCTTAATTTTGAAGAAATGTTGTGTCTTCTATAGTAGAAAATGTATTTTGATGTGCTGAATTAGTGTATTATCAGTTTTAGAGAGAGGATGAAACTAGTAATCTAGTAGGAAAGGTGGTTTCATAGTTTCATAGTTTCTAGGGTCGGAAGGAACCTGAGAAGATCATCTAATCCGACCCCCAAGCTGTTTCAAGAGGTAGTGAGCACCAGTTCATTTAATGGCTCAGACAAACATAGTTGTGTAGAGTGGTGGTGGGGGCGGTATGGGATTTTAAATGGGTTCCTTTCTCTGGTCAAAGAGAGAATAATGCAAAGACAGAAAAGTGTGAAACAGAAAAGAGTCCTAAGGTTTCAATTAAACAAAGATGATGGGGTAAGGTCAAGTGCCTGGAGTCAAAAAAGGGGTTAGGACAAGAAGCTTAGAGCATAAGTGCCTCAGAGAATAATGTTGTACAGTTACCCAGTGGATACATGTTTGGCCATAACAGCATTTCTTGGTGGTTACATTAAACTCCATGACTCTAGCAAGAGAATCACTTTTCTTTGTGGAGTCCAACTCACTCCCACATCCTTTGTATGTGAGGAGTGGGCAGTGCTTGTGTAATAAGGCACGTTGCTGTTAAGCTTCTTTATGCAGTAAGAGCAAATGCACATTTTTACCTGCATGATTTTTCAGTATGAAAATACCATATCTTCCCAAATACAAGATGACCCTGTGGCCCCCCAGTAATTAGATTCTGTAAATGAAAAATGTATACGTTTATTATAATTTTCTATGTATGGAATCTAATTATTCAAAGATCATCTTCAGTTCCCCCTACTACTGCAGATGGTAGGGGGAGAGATGATAAGGGGGCAGTAATGGGGCAGGCGGTGAGGGGACAGACGGTGGGAGAGGCAGTAGTGGGGCATGTGGTAAGGCAGGCAGTGGAGGTGCGGGCAGTAAGGGGGCAGGTGGTAGGGAAGAGGGGGATAAGCAGAGGGGTAGCACATGGTAGGGCAGAAGGTAGTAGGGCAGTTAGGGGGGCAGGCAACAGTCTGTCCCCCCACTGCCTTATACCCGATTATAAGGTGAGGGACTTCCCCACCCATGTTAAATAGGTGAAAAACAACTCATCTTCTAATCAAGTAAATATGGTAATAAAGAAAAAGGCTGTTGATCTTAATGAGAGCACAATGTATGTATGGCATAAGCTGTAGCAGTCTGCTGTGCACTGAGCAAGCATGGTTGTAGTTTCTGCTTTCAGCAGAGATCTGTAGGGAGCCATCAACCTCATATATCAGCTCTTAACAAGCTCAGAGACATTGAAAGTACACACAAATGGTCTCGGCAATTAGAAAGCTAAGCATACCACTCAGTTTCAAGTCACCTATGTGCAGTGAGATTTGTGTGACTTCTGTGTGTTTTGTTAAAGATGAATACAATTTTTACTCCATGTATACTTGGTAGAATCATAGAAGAGTAGGGCTGGAAGTCATCTAGTCTGCCTCCGCTTTTCACAGCAAGATCATCCCTAATTAAACCATCCCAGTCAAGCATCAAGAGGAGACTGGACGGCTACTTTGCTGGGGTTACCTGACCCCAATTGTCTTTCCTGCCTGGTGCCTTGATAATCTTCTGAGGTCCCTTCCAGCCTCACAATCTATGAATCTGCCTAACTGGCTTTTAAAAATTTCCAAGGATGAAGATTCCATAATATCTTGGCAAGACTCCCCCCCTCCCCTGACCATGTGGTTTTCTCTTATGGATCAGGAGAGTCTAACTAATACTGTCAGGGATGTATTTGGTAGCCCTGTTGGTCTGAGACAAAAAGGAACACAGAACTCTAGAACTCTTTCTTGGTTCAGAGATGATATCTTTTATAGGACCAACTAAGAAATTGCAAAACAAAAAAAAATCTTTTTTGCTCCTTACTCGAGAGCACAGAGGCAGAAAGGGATCTTGGAGTCATTATTGACTCCAAGATGAACATGGGCCGACAATGCGAGGTCATGGTTGGCAGGGCTAACCGGACCTTGTCGTGCATCCACAGGTGCATCTCGAGTAGAGCCAAGGAGGTGATCCTCCCCCTCTATGCGACGCTGGTCAGGCCACAGCTGGAGTATTGTGTCCAGTTCTGTGCGCCCCATTTCAAGAGGGATGTGGACAACATGGAGAGGGTCCAGAGGAGGGCCACCCGCATGATCCGGGGACAACAGGGCAGACCCTACAGTGAGAGACTGCGGGACCTGAACCTATTCAGCCTCCACAAGAGAAGGCTGAGGGGGGACCTGGTGACCGTCTATAAACTCACTAGGGGGGACCAGAAGGGTTTGGGGGAGACGCTGTTTCCCCTAGCGCCCGCTGGCATAACAAGGAGTAATGGGCACAAGTTGATGGAGAGGAGGTATAGATTGGACATCCGCAAGAACTACTTCACAGTTAGGGCGGCTAGGAGCTGGAACCAACTTCCAAGGGAAGTGGTGCTGGCCCCTACCCTGGGGGTCTTTAAGAAGAGGCTGGATGCCTACCTGGCTGGACTCGTTTGAGTCCCATTTCTCTTTTTGGGGTTTTTTGTTGTTCTCCCGCCCTGGCGGGGGGTCGGGCTAGAAGATCTACTAGGTCCCTTCCGACCCTTAATCTATGAATCTATGAATCTATAAGCTTTTGAGCTCACATGTCCTTCCTTAGGCTCAGGGAAAATTAAAGATGGTAAAAAGTCCCCATAGGTAGGTGTGGCAGCGAGACGCCCCCACAGGCTCCTGAAGGGGAGGGGAGAGTCCCTGTGGGCCCCAAGCTACACAAGCAGCCCCACCGCTGGGGAAACTTACCTCTGGGGGCTCAGCTGGAGCTGGAGGAGGAGCGGTGGCCACAGCTGTGTGAGCTGGCATTATACTGGCTGTTTAATCAGCTGTTTCCCGGATGGGGAACAGTGGAGCCAATTGTGATGGCTGGAGCAGCCGCTGTGGGAAGATTTAAGAACCCCACTGGAACCCAGCTGGGGAGTGGAGAGACAGCATGCTGGTGTGGAGCACGCCCAGTGTGGTGAGGCTCCTGTGGCGGGCAGGAGCGCTGCAGCCAGCTCAGTGCTGGCATCCAGAGCCAGGGGAAGCTGAGCCCCTGTAGAATGCTGGGAGGGAGGAGTCAGTTACACCACTTCTTCACCCCCCCCCCCATTTCCAGTGGTCTACTTGATAAAGAACTTTGGAAGGTGTCCCGCCCAGAGGCGGCAAGGAGGACGCCAGCTGACGGAAGCCTAGCCCGTCAGCATCTAAGGCAGAGACGCTGCCTGTTGTGACAACCGGGCTAGCCTACCAGAACCCACACTGCTGCCAGTCCCCCTCACAACAGGGGTTGACGGGGCATGGGCAATCTACACAGGTGGCACCTATTCAGTTGGCGAGTGGACGGGGTGTAGGGGAGGCGGAGCCCCATGGAACATTGTGTCAAGACCGTGAGTACTACTGTCCCCAGGGTCCCCCACGAAGATCTCCACTGAACCCCTCCGTTTCATTCAGTAACATCAAGTTGTGGCAGATGAGTTGAGGGGAGGGGCCCTGCGTCAGACGGATAGTACGGCCCCTGACGTAAACCCCACCTTTGGTGCTGCCGCAGTAGGAAATAAACTTCATCTTTGCACACAGGACGCTGAAGGTAGAAGTCTGTTCCTCTGGGTCCATGAGAGTGTCTTTGTGAGTTGCTCTTTGATGTGCAGGTAAGGCAGGATTCCTTCCCTGGTGGTGTCAGATGGCAGACAGGCAGGGAGGTGTAGAAATATTTCTTATTGTTCAGCAATGAAGTTTAAATCCAAAATCAGCTAAAATTTGCCATCTTCCATGTTTCAGGGATGTTGCATTTGGAGGTCCTTAGGATTCATCTTATCTTCAGCCTTCTTTACAGAACAAGGACATGAC
>NW_017728992.1:184142884-184153599 GCF_001723915.1 Gavialis gangeticus | reverse complement strand
AGTCTCCCACACCAGTCAAAAAGGAGAACTTTATTGACTACAAGGGGTAGGGTAAACTAGGGTACAGGATTGAGCAATATCTTAGAAATCCTAAAGACCAAACAGTCTGGCTGTGGTAGCCTTTTGATAATGCATCTAAGTTACTGCCAGCTAGATATCTATCAGATCTTGAGTAGCTTACTCACACACTTCTTCCAGAGGCGGATGAGATCCTTTCTAGCGTCCAGCTGTTCCTTGTTCATGAGTTTTTGGGGGAGAGGGCCCTTTCCGATGTTTATGCTCCTCTGAGTCCCCCCCTCATGGCTCCAGCCTCATCTCATGGCTGAAGAGACCGCCTTCCTCCTTCACCTAACTTATATAGTCCCTGTGACCTCATTCACCTGGTCCAGTGGAGGTCAGCCCCAGTTGGCTGTCAGCCAACCAATTTGAAATACATCACCTGTTACTGGGCAGATTCCAGCTCCCCAGGCAGAAACCCCTCACCCAGGTAATTGATGCAAGTCACGTAGGCAGAGGGAGCAGGTTTCCCCCCTCCCTCAGGAATGCAGCCAGCTCAAGTTACCTAAAGACAGGGTAAGGGTGTGGTCTCCTCTGCTGAGCCCGACCTAATCAAATGGTCACAGCACAGAGATTTGGTCACAGTGTCATAGGGCAGAGATTTTTGGGGAGAAACCAAGGTGGCTTTCTGCCACATGACTGATCAGTGATGGATGCTCTCAAATATGGACACTTAAAAACCTCTTTGGAGGTGGCTAGACAAAGCTTTGGCTGGGATGATTTAGTTGGAGATGGTCTTGCTTTGAGCAGGGGGTATAGAGTAGATGACCTCCTGGGGTCCCTTCCAACCCTAATTTCTATGATTCTGTGAAACAGCATAACTCACTTAGGCTTATTTTAAAGATGATGGAATATTATGGGCAACATTTATCATATTAAATATCTTTTTATTTTAAATACGTTACTTTGTAGTTGAGGATTAAAACAAGAACAGTCACCACCATCTGTAAAGGACTCTACTTTTGTTTATGCCCTGGTTGTACAGATGTAGCTAACAGTACATTTCATTTCTTTAGTAGCACAGTCATAATCAATGATGCAGATAACATCAAACAAAAAACTTACAGCTGAAGACAGGTGGCAATATTGACAGCTTTGCTAAATGAAGCATACTATGACAGATGCATTATGTAGTAAAGACTTAGTTCTTTTGCCTTGGATTATAAAATCTTATAATTTTGGCTTGATCTTCCATATCAGAGTTTAGTGTTAAATCTTTTACTTGGCTCTTGTATTCCCCTGAACTACTTGGTTCACAAGGAAACATAAGAGGACACGGCTATTAGATTAGAAATCTGAGCCACCATGCAATGATAGCAGTCTATTTATTCTTTAAAAAGAAACCCTCAAAACACTAATTCAGTCCAGTGCAATCAGGAATATGTATATAATACACTACTGGTAAATACATGCACATTGTGTCATTTTCCCTTTCCCCCAATCATGTCCCATTCTCCTATTTCCTTAGCAGCTGCAATCTGTTGCAATTTTTATTGTGCCTTTATTCAATTTGGATGGTGAGGTCCTAGAAGTTGTGCAATGCTTTACATTGCCTCTGAAGTACTAGAGGGACGGTACCATATAAAAACTATTCAGTAATAATAAATTCTACTATAGAAAGTTGTTAAAGATATGAAAGTTATCCAAAGATATCCAAAGCTACTGTAACAATAGTGGTTTGGATATGATTTTAGTTCTTGCCTTTCTGTAATTAAATACAAAGAGGCAAAATTATGTTTTTCATTCTCCAGACCCTTAGAGACAAAATAAAGATGCTTTCTAGATTAATGGCATCCTGATAGGTTATTGCAGACAGCAGGCTCCGCCAGAGTTACTGCTACTCTCATTTGTTATAGGATGACACAAATGAGAATGTAAGACATCCACATATAAGTGCACTGTGGCTTGCCTATGAAGGATGACCTAGTGTTGGGGTGGTCAACCTATGGCACAAGTGTCACAAGTGGCATGGGCAGTCTCTGTGTGTGGCATGCAGAAGACAGGGAAATGGGCAGGCAGCACAGTGGCAGATAAGTTAGGGGGCAGAAAGAAACACAGCAGATTGGGCAGAGGAAAGGATTGGAGTGGCACTCAAGGATAGTGGGGGACTTAAACGTTGGCCCTTACTGATCTAGTGCATAGTCCACTGGCCTTAGATTCGTCTGGCCTAGGGTTACTTCCCATTTCAGCCACAGACTTCCTGTATGGCTTTGGCTAAGACATTTAATCTACCCCATTCCATGCATGTTTAAAAATGGGCAATATCCTTTTCTTCAGGTTGGAACGATAAAATCTATTAATGATTATGAACTTCTTAGGTACTACAGTGACCATGTACATTCCTGAATAGAAAAGGCAAGTCAGTGCTTTGTTCCTGTCAGCACCTTCAGTATTACAAAGGTAACATGCATCCTTGTGGGACAGGAATGTGTATTCCTAAGACAGATATTTGTGTACTCTTTCTTGAATGGTGGGAAAGATGAAAGTCAAGGGTGGAGAGAAGGGGACATGTAGCCTTTTCTACATTCACATCTCAGAGGGCTGTGTGGTGTGCTGTGTTCCCATATTTTTTGGTTATTTTTTATGTATTCATTATTCCAGTATTGATTGATTGATACTAAATGATCTTGGGGACTGAGCCAATAGCAGGGCCTAAGAAACCCATCAATCTCAGCTTTGCCACCAATCCAGTGGATCATGCAGGTATCAAATTTACATTCAATTAGTTACTGTGCAGCAATGCATGTGTAGACATGTTACTACACAGTAACCCAGGGGGCCTCCCTGCTGGGTCTTCCCAGCCACTAGGGGACTGGCCTGAGCCCAGCCCCAGGGCTTCTGGCTGGCCGCCTCTCCTGGCTTCAATTTGGGACTAAAGTTAATTCCAAGACCTGGCAGCTGGCTCTGACTTCAAATTGGATCTAAAGTTAGTCCCAAGGGCTGGCAGCCATGTGGCTGGAGGCTGGAGCTCCCCCCGGTGGCCACAGGGGCATGTGGCAGGATGCTTTGACCTGGGACTAAATTTAGTCCCAGGTCATCTTCATGTGTAGACACCGGCCTATTCCCACTCACTGCACATTATATTTAAGCGAGCATAACAGCATGTGTAGACCTTCCCTGTGAAGATACACTGTGGGATTGCTGAAAACACTTATGTGACTTAAGATTCCTAAAAGTCAGTGAGACTCTTATTTGCCTCCTACTGAAAAGCCCATGTGTAACATATAAATAATCAGTAGTGTTATAGGATGGGTTAAACCTTGATAAAAAGGGGAAGGCTAGCTGCTGCCCTCTATTTGAGATATGTAAGCACATTCTGTGGGTAGTGGGGCTTTAGGTGGATACTGTTTTGGAAGAAGGTGTGTTTCTGTGGGTGGGTGTACGTGGGTTGAAGGCAGGTGAGAGATGGCTCAGGAAGAGAGGGAGTAAGAACAGAACAGAGGAGGAAGTACCAACAAAACCAGAAAGGATCTGGTGTTTGGCTTTAGGTTAAGTCTGTGAAGTAGGCTTCTTGGTCTGGGTGCTGCATGATAGGATCAGAGCAGTAAGCAAGGAGTCTCTGGTATTTGATTTCTTCACTGCTGAGTGAAGGACTTTGTACATTCTAACATTCTAGTTCCAGGGCAGAACTGTGTCAAAGATACCAAATACCCACATTTTGGCTTGCCATTTGGATCAAAATGGATCGCAGTACAATTATTTGTGAGATCAGCCATCAAAGAACTTGCCTGTGGACATAAAATAGCTACATTTGCTCTGATCAGTTTTCATTTTCTTACTGACCATAAAAGGCCTCAGCATGTAATTGCTTTTTTTAAAAAGGCTTTGGGTCTTCCTCCTGTTCAGGAGAACCCTGAGGAAACTGGGCATGTGCTTGGAAGGCATGATGATCTAGGCATTCCAGCACCCCCTGGTGGCATTTCAGCAACAGTGCAATCCCTAAAAGGTGACAGTGGGTGCATCTGCATGTACACTTTAATGCACAGTAGACTATTTTACTGCACATTACAGCATCACATAAAAAACTGTGATGCTAATGTGCAGTAAAATAGTCTACTGTGTATTAAACATCACAAGAAATGTGCAAATGCACTAATGTGCATCAGCGCAGTCTAATGCACGTTAAATTACTACTAAATGGCTAGAGACAGACATTCAAAAAGCCTGAGCCTGAATTCATAGTTTCATAGTTTCTAGGGCCGGAAGGGACCTGAGAAGATCATCTAGTCCAACCCCCTGCCATGGCAGGAAAGAGTACTGGGGTCAAACGACCCCAGCAAGATGTTCATCTAACCAATTGATTCAATCTTTGAAGGTTAGTCCAACCTGACTAGGCTGAACTGGTTTGAAACTGGACAGCCATTGTCTCTGGACTGAGGAAATTCAGGCACATGCCTGCAGTGATTCAGGCTAGAAGCCAGGGGCGCTAGAACAGCCCTCCCTTCCCTTCTGCAGGGAGCTGAGCTGAGGCGGGCCCTGACAGGACTCTCTCATTAGGGAGGTCTGTCTGCATGGTCTCAGGCTTTTCTCCACTGGCTGCTCGAAGGGTAGGAGTACTGCCAGCCCCCAGCTCCAGTCTAGCACTCTGAGGCAAGGGGGTGGAGGGTGCAGTGCATGCATCTGTTGATGATATGGAGTTTTTTAATCTCTCTCCCTGGTTCCTCATACTGTCTGCAGCAAACTGCCAGGTGAAGAAGCCAGCTGGTTGGGGGTGGGTGGGGGTGGCTGATAACAGTCTTTATCATCCGATTTGAAAAACAATAGCCTCTCTCCACATGGCTTCAAACTTCTTAAACAGCTTACTGGCTGACATATTGATTGGCTCCAAAAGCCCTAAGCGGTCACTGTTCTGTCTCCCTATACCAGTGAAATTGGAGAGAGAGACACACACAGACACCTCTCAGCATTAGCTAGCATACCACATACTAGTTACGGTCTGTGCTGTGGCAGATTGGAGGAAGGGATCTCTGCTTAAGCAGCGAGTGGTGAGAGGGGGGAATGGGGAAGCCAGCAGATCCTGCTGTGCCTGCAAGTCTGTATCAAGCTCCAGCCGGGGAGCAGAGGGGAGGGGCCAGTACTGCTATGGAGCAAAGAGCCCTGACCAGCCCAGAGAGCATGCTGGGATGCTGGGGGACTCTGATTTAACTTAAAACAGCAAGGGATCTGGGACAGATATTGCATAAACCAGTTTGTGCCAAATCAGTTAAGTCTGATACTACATTCAAGCAGGTTTATCTCAGATTGGTTTCAGTCATTTTAAAACTGGTTTATGTGCACTGAACATCTGTTCTGTTACAGGTTTAAACCAGTTTGTGATCACTTAAACCAGTTTATGTGTAATGTCTGTCCCTAGCCAATTTGTTACTAAATTTGATGTGTGTTAGACAAGACACATTAATGCACATATGGACACGCTCAGTTCTACTTAGAACCATTAGGGTGCAGACACAACACCTGGACCATTCCAAGAATGTCACTGATTGGAAACCATTTCACAATTGTTCCTGGACAGAAGTGTCCATATGTACACTGCTAAGGGTTCTCAATAGACTTTTAACTATATTCACCTTTTAGGGATGCATTTTTGCCAAAATGCCACCAGGGGGTCATAGAATGCCCAAACCATCATTTTCTCAGGAGTCAGTGCCCAGAGTTTTCCTAGGATTCCTCTAGAGGGGAAGGAATACCCAGATTGGGGCAGGGGGTTGGAGTAGTGGGATAGCCAGGTGCTGGCAGGGGAGGGTTGTTTGGACCTCTGCTTGTGATTCCCAGGTAGCTAGGTGCTCCCACCCCCTACCCCTGCCCTAAACCAAGAATTCCCCAGCTTCCAACCACTCAAGTACCTTGCATTGCCAATAGTTGCATAGAGATGTGTGCATAACCACCCTGCCATGACAAGCAGGGGTCTGCAAAGCTCTCCATATCTCCCCAGGAGGAGGAATGGTGCAGTGTGGGATGCCTGGAGAACTCAACAGACACTAGGCACAGAATGCCTTGTGTCTTCCCATAACATTGAATGGGTTGAAGGAGGACTGGCTCAGACAAGGGCTTGATTTTTTCCTGGTGTGGTTTGGAAATGTTCCAAGAAGTTTAAACCAGTCTAAAGTGGCATGTATGTCTAGATTCTTGGGGTTTAAAGTGTATTTAGATCATTCTAAGCATTACATCCGTCCACACCCTTACCAGTGTATGTGTGGATGCTTCTGTCCAGGGACAATTGTGAGCCAATTTCCAATCAGTGACATTCTTGGAACACTTCAACTGTTGTGTCCGTCTGCACCCTTGGCAAACTCTTTAGAACAGGGGTGGGTAATTATTTTAGCTGATCAGCAGATGCATGCATTGCAACTCCCCCCCCCCCTTGCCTCAGAGTGCTAGTGGGGGCTGGCAACACTCCTGCCCCTTGAGCAGCCAGAGGGGAAAAGCCTGGGATGGTGCAGGCAGACATCCCTAATCAGAGCGTCCTGCTGGGGCCTGGCCACCCCCCCCTCCTCAATTCAGCTCTGTGGAAGGGAAGGGAGTTCTGCTGTAGTGCCCCTTGTCTTCTAACCTGAGCCACTGTAGGCATGTGCCTGCATTTCCTCAGTCCAGAGAGAATGGCTGTTCTGTTACAAACTGGTTTAGCCTAACCAGATTAGACTAACCTGGAAAGGGTGAATCAATTCAGTCTTGGGCTTTTAGAATGTCTGTCCCTTGCCCAGAGGTCCATAGCACTGATCATCCATGACTGCACAGTATGGCTACCCTCCAAACAGAAAATAAGTTGAAGCCTAATTTTAACCTCTGCCTCTTTTTTCAGTCATCCAATCCTATTTCTGGATCTTATTTTCTTATGTGTTCTAGGCTGCCTTGGTTTTATGTTCCATGAATTTCTTCCAACCTGTAATATGCTTAGGAATTAATCAATCATTACTTCCTCTTTCTCCATTCACTTTGGTAAAATTTGCTCTAAAGAGATCCCTTTTTCATTTTATTACTACACATTCTTGGTAAAAGACAAACTGATATTTCACCAATGCTTCAGAAATACGGATCTATTATCCAATCCTGCTTATGCCCTTCTAAGAAAGTTAATGGAAATTATGTTAACAGGATCAGGGCCCACAAAGAGATGATCAAATAAAATTAATAAGTGGCAAAGAAGCAGAAACTCCCTATGCCTGAAGAATGGTGTCTGCACCCAAAAGCTCCCTAAGAACTTTTTTCCTAATACTCAGTTGGTCTAATAAAAGATATCACATCTACTCAAAGAACCTGGCCTGCCAGAGAAGCATAAATACACACACAGAGGAAGTAATGTACACAAAGTAGAGCCGTACCATTTGTGAAATCCAAGGGACGGGCATGTTCAGACAGCACTTCTGCAAGTGCTGAAATGCTTGATTGTATCAGGATCCTAAAAGTAAGAGTTCTTCTTTGGGAAAGTGCTCTGATGTCAAAATATGTTGCTTTCATAATTGGTTCCTGCCTCAGTACATCTCCTACCTTCACATGGTCATGGTGACCTGGATGTGAGTCCTTCAGGGAGATAAATAATTCCCAGATAAGGCTGACGCACCAATGTTAACTTACACTTAAGACTCTTCTTCCTGTACAAAGTTAAGGATGCAACTTTATCTTGGGAATCCCTGACTCCTGTCAGTTTGTGTCACAAGCTGAATGCTGTTTAAACTTAATTTCTTTTATCAGCAAGTGTTTTTAGGAGCTGATAAAGCCTTCAGGGTTTAGCCTAAAATGTCTCTCTCCACTTTAGTACTTCAGATAACAGCTGAGCTATGCTCAAACAGCCCCTCCAGGGACAGGAAACAGTCTACTCTTCCTTCCCTTTTTCTTGATCTCTCACTGTGGATATTGGGCATGTGTCTGTGATGCTATTGACAGAAAGTTACAGTGAATATTCCCATTACACCATAGAAATCTGCTTTTTCTGTGGATTTTTATTGATTGAAGGAAGGGCAGGAGGAAACAAGGGACAGATTAAATCTTCCACTGTTTATATATTTGTGTAATTACAATCCTATGTGAACACCACATTTTACTACCTTTACTCATATTGGCTAATGCCTTGAACAATAGCGTAACATTTAGAGGCGTAAGGTACTCTGCACATGAATAAAAGTGGCAAAACATGTTCTTAACTTCACAGAAGGCTGGAGACACATCGTGAATGCTCATGGAGGGTTAGAGTTTGTGAGATTCGTGAACCTGAAGTGTAAAGACAGGTTTACTAAAATGTATAAAACTGACAGCATCCATCTCCATTGACCTCACTATACATTCTTTGAGGACAGAATTAGCTGAGTACACAAGAAGATACATTGGAAAGTAATAGTAGACTTGTGGACAGGGAGATAGAATGATCTGACACGTGCAAAATCTTGTATGTAGAAGGTCTCATGGTTGGACGTGCCTCTTGTTGACATAATTGATGATGCATGATGAAAGGAATACAAGTTGTCAAACTCTGCTATAAGCATAGATTCATAGATGTTAGGGTTGGAAGGGACCCCAATAGACCATTGAGTCTGACCCCCTACATAGGCAGGAAAGTGTGCTGGGTTCAGATGACCCCAGCCAGATGCCCATCCAACCTCCTCTTGTAGACCCCTACCAAAGCCATACCATTTGTGAAATCCAAGGGACAGGAGCATGTTCAGAAAAAGCACTTCTGCAAGTGCTGAAAGGCTTTATTGAATTGATCTTTGTATCAGGATCCTAAAAGTAAAAGTTTTTCTTTGGGAAGATGATTTGGTGTGCATCAGGTTAGTCAGCTAGTAGAATGAAAAGTGAGAGGAGCAAAAGGGATTGAGCCTGATGTCTTATTCTGAGTCATATGTATTACTAAAGAACAAAAAAATTGGTAAGAAGCAGCTGAAATTAGCAGAGAAATTAAATCACAGGGGGAAAAAATCAGTGGGCCACTGAGCTTCCACATGCGAAATATCTGATTGAACTTCATAGGAAAATGGATTGGAAGGTGTGGTAGACTAGAAGCATAGTGGAGCTGAGGAGCCAATGCAATGTGATGTAGAAAAGTCCCTGGAGCTGAAATTAATGGTGAGAGAAAATTCATGGATGTTCCTACTGTGTTTCCATGTAAGAACTATCTAATTGGGCTTCCTAGGAAAATAGAGAGGGAAGGTCTCTACAGAAGGGTTGTAGGGCTGGGAATTGGCTGCTGTACATAGTATGTTCCCTGAGGAAACATACTGTAATGCAGAAAAGTCTGTGGATGGTTATGATGTTTTCAACTCTATAAGGCCCTCAGCCCCAGCTATCCTTGAGCCTTATTTAGCAATGTGTTCAAGCTTCATGGGTGTTGCCAGTCTGCAGTGTTGTTTCTTCTCTTGTGCATCCATCTTTTCAGGGGAGAGAGGCACTTGGAAAGTGAGGATGATCCTTGAAGCTGTCCTACATACTACTGCAACACACCTCTGCATAGTACAGTGAAAAGAGACCCTTTGCTTCATATGTGCTGAGGCCATTGGCATTTAGGATTCAAAAGACCTCTGGCTACCACAAAGGCTAGCTTCTGTAACTCACCGGGGAGCAGGGGCCAGCTGCAGCTTAGAAGCAGCCACTTTGGGCATTAGGTTTGGCAGCTACTAGAGTGAAAAGTGAGGGGAGCAAAAGGGATTGCTTTGGAGAGTGGAAATGCTTAGGGCTTAGTCCAGCAAGGACCAGAGCTCTCTTCCTTCCTGATGATAATGAGTTGGAGGGAGTTTGACTTCTTTTTCAGTATCTCACATGATGTGGGATTTTCTTTTTCTTTCTTTTCTGTCTTTCCTTTCTTTCTTTCAAGATGGTGGTGGCCAGGTGACGCCCTTCTGAGCTCCTCCAGCTCAGGTCCCTTCTGCATGCTCCTCCCCACTTCCTCTCCCTCTCCCTGCCAAACCTTGCTTCTCCCCAGCCTGTGCTTGGGGACCCCCTCTCTGCCCCTTTCCCCCGCTTTCTGAGCTTTTCCCCCTGGGCTCTGGTGTTCTCGCTTGCCTAGGCCCCTCCACCACTCCCACCTATGCTCTATGATTCCTGCTGCCTCCCTCCTCCAGAGCCCCTTACCCTGGTCTCTGCCACCTCCTGCTGCCTTAGGGCTTGCCTTCAGCCCCTGCAGGGCTGTTTTGTCCCCCTTGGGGCCAATATTGGGGCTGTTTTAGCCCCCTCCCAGTCCCCAGCTTCAGTCTGAGGCTTTTTTTTTCCTCCCCTGCAGCAGCCCCTGTGGGAGATTTAACCCTCTCCTGCCCAGAATGGCTGCCAGCAGCCAGGGCACATGGCATGGGGATGTCTCTGCAGACCTGCCCCTCAGCCATGGCCTGCAGGCGCATGCCCCTCTCCACGTCAGGGTGGAGGCCTGTGCTAGCACTCTGGCGGACCTGGTAGAACACCGGAACGTCCAGTACGCTGCCCGGGTGAACTCAGCGCCCGTCTACCTGAGCTCCCCCGGCCTGGTGAGGGAGGTGTGTGTGGCGGGGCTGGTATTGGAGGGCATCCACTACTCAGCCTCACCCCTGGAGACCCTGGCAATGTGGGTAGTGGCCTCTGATGTTGCCCCACACCTGCCAGATTGGGACCTCACCAAACTTGTGTACCACTGTAGCTGCATCAGTTTCTCTTATGCTTCCTCTTGCATGGAAATGAAAACATTAAAAATCCTTTTGCAG
>NW_017728992.1:184131382-184142514 GCF_001723915.1 Gavialis gangeticus | reverse complement strand
CTATTGACAGAAAGTTACAGTGAATATTCCCATTACACCATAGAAATCTGCTTTTTCTGTGGATTTTTATTGATTGAAGGAAGGGCAGGAGGAAACAAGGGACAGATTAAATCTTCCACTGTTTATATATTTGTGTAATTACAATCCTATGTGAACACCACATTTTACTACCTTTACTCATATTGGCTAATGCCTTGAACAATAGCGTAACATTTAGAGGCGTAAGGTACTCTGCACATGAATAAAAGTGGCAAAACATGTTCTTAACTTCACAGAAGGCTGGAGACACATCGTGAATGCTCATGGAGGGTTAGAGTTTGTGAGATTCGTGAACCTGAAGTGTAAAGACAGGTTTACTAAAATGTATAAAACTGACAGCATCCATCTCCATTGACCTCACTATACATTCTTTGAGGACAGAATTAGCTGAGTACACAAGAAGATACATTGGAAAGTAATAGTAGACTTGTGGACAGGGAGATAGAATGATCTGACACGTGCAAAATCTTGTATGTAGAAGGTCTCATGGTTGGACGTGCCTCTTGTTGACATAATTGATGATGCATGATGAAAGGAATACAAGTTGTCAAACTCTGCTATAAGCATAGATTCATAGATGTTAGGGTTGGAAGGGACCCCAATAGACCATTGAGTCTGACCCCCTACATAGGCAGGAAAGTGTGCTGGGTTCAGATGACCCCAGCCAGATGCCCATCCAACCTCCTCTTGTAGACCCCTACCAAAGCCATACCATTTGTGAAATCCAAGGGACAGGAGCATGTTCAGAAAAAGCACTTCTGCAAGTGCTGAAAGGCTTTATTGAATTGATCTTTGTATCAGGATCCTAAAAGTAAAAGTTTTTCTTTGGGAAGATGATTTGGTGTGCATCAGGTTAGTCAGCTAGTAGAATGAAAAGTGAGAGGAGCAAAAGGGATTGAGCCTGATGTCTTATTCTGAGTCATATGTATTACTAAAGAACAAAAAAATTGGTAAGAAGCAGCTGAAATTAGCAGAGAAATTAAATCACAGGGGGAAAAAATCAGTGGGCCACTGAGCTTCCACATGCGAAATATCTGATTGAACTTCATAGGAAAATGGATTGGAAGGTGTGGTAGACTAGAAGCATAGTGGAGCTGAGGAGCCAATGCAATGTGATGTAGAAAAGTCCCTGGAGCTGAAATTAATGGTGAGAGAAAATTCATGGATGTTCCTACTGTGTTTCCATGTAAGAACTATCTAATTGGGCTTCCTAGGAAAATAGAGAGGGAAGGTCTCTACAGAAGGGTTGTAGGGCTGGGAATTGGCTGCTGTACATAGTATGTTCCCTGAGGAAACATACTGTAATGCAGAAAAGTCTGTGGATGGTTATGATGTTTTCAACTCTATAAGGCCCTCAGCCCCAGCTATCCTTGAGCCTTATTTAGCAATGTGTTCAAGCTTCATGGGTGTTGCCAGTCTGCAGTGTTGTTTCTTCTCTTGTGCATCCATCTTTTCAGGGGAGAGAGGCACTTGGAAAGTGAGGATGATCCTTGAAGCTGTCCTACATACTACTGCAACACACCTCTGCATAGTACAGTGAAAAGAGACCCTTTGCTTCATATGTGCTGAGGCCATTGGCATTTAGGATTCAAAAGACCTCTGGCTACCACAAAGGCTAGCTTCTGTAACTCACCGGGGAGCAGGGGCCAGCTGCAGCTTAGAAGCAGCCACTTTGGGCATTAGGTTTGGCAGCTACTAGAGTGAAAAGTGAGGGGAGCAAAAGGGATTGCTTTGGAGAGTGGAAATGCTTAGGGCTTAGTCCAGCAAGGACCAGAGCTCTCTTCCTTCCTGATGATAATGAGTTGGAGGGAGTTTGACTTCTTTTTCAGTATCTCACATGATGTGGGATTTTCTTTTTCTTTCTTTTCTGTCTTTCCTTTCTTTCTTTCAAGATGGTGGTGGCCAGGTGACGCCCTTCTGAGCTCCTCCAGCTCAGGTCCCTTCTGCATGCTCCTCCCCACTTCCTCTCCCTCTCCCTGCCAAACCTTGCTTCTCCCCAGCCTGTGCTTGGGGACCCCCTCTCTGCCCCTTTCCCCCGCTTTCTGAGCTTTTCCCCCTGGGCTCTGGTGTTCTCGCTTGCCTAGGCCCCTCCACCACTCCCACCTATGCTCTATGATTCCTGCTGCCTCCCTCCTCCAGAGCCCCTTACCCTGGTCTCTGCCACCTCCTGCTGCCTTAGGGCTTGCCTTCAGCCCCTGCAGGGCTGTTTTGTCCCCCTTGGGGCCAATATTGGGGCTGTTTTAGCCCCCTCCCAGTCCCCAGCTTCAGTCTGAGGCTTTTTTTTTCCTCCCCTGCAGCAGCCCCTGTGGGAGATTTAACCCTCTCCTGCCCAGAATGGCTGCCAGCAGCCAGGGCACATGGCATGGGGATGTCTCTGCAGACCTGCCCCTCAGCCATGGCCTGCAGGCGCATGCCCCTCTCCACGTCAGGGTGGAGGCCTGTGCTAGCACTCTGGCGGACCTGGTAGAACACCGGAACGTCCAGTACGCTGCCCGGGTGAACTCAGCGCCCGTCTACCTGAGCTCCCCCGGCCTGGTGAGGGAGGTGTGTGTGGCGGGGCTGGTATTGGAGGGCATCCACTACTCAGCCTCACCCCTGGAGACCCTGGCAATGTGGGTAGTGGCCTCTGATGTTGCCCCACACCTGCCAGATTGGGACCTCACCAAACTTGTGTACCACTGTAGCTGCATCAGTTTCTCTTATGCTTCCTCTTGCATGGAAATGAAAACATTAAAAATCCTTTTGCAGATATTAGAATTGTCACTGACTTTCAAAGTGAGAGCCAATCTTTTGATATAAAACCTCACATAACATAAAGCAGGAAAAATGAAAACAGAGTCATTTGCCAAAAACTGTTTTGCTGGCCTGCCTTGAGAAATTATGCAGGAGAACACTTTATTTAGACTTTTTGTTGTAAACATATATCCTGAAGAGGAGGTACAAATTATATTTAATCTTTGGCAGGCTAAACATTTTTCAGTACAGCTGGATGAAAATTTTTCATAAAAAATGCTTTGATAGAAAATAGGGATTTTGATTAAACCGAGATTTTTTTTTTTTTTTTTTTTTTACAAAAAGTGGCTGCAACCAGAGGGAAATGCTGTTTTTATTATTTAGTTGTTGTTGTTGTTGCTTTGGTTTGGGTCATGAAAACAATTGCCAGAAAGTCAAAAGGATTTGGATTTTAATCAAAGCTAAAATATTGCTAAAATAGTGCCTTTTAGGAGTTATAATTTGATCTTCATATTCCTACTGTCACCATATGCTTGGCTTCTCATTGAGGTTTCTTTTGGGATGAATTACAGTTGTCTGAGTCCCATGATTCATTGCCTTTCCTTATCAAGAGGAGGAAACAAGATGCATCATGAAATGTAGTCCAACCAGGAAACCCAGAGAAAAATGGATGCATGAGATACTAGAACTCTGGCTTCCCTGACACACCATAGCAGTATTTCAGGAATGAAATATTTCAATTTTCAGCCCAAATATTTCAGATTTAGATTTTTTACTGAGAAGCTGAAATTCTCCCTAGTGGAAAAACAATTACTAACTCCATTTTTAAGAGGTTCTATGTACCACCTCAAAGTACTGTGCTTGTGTTGGTAATAATATGGGTAATTTTTAACACTTTTTAATAATGTGACCAGAGCAAGGGACTGGAAACCATTGTCTCCCCGGTTATGCTTCCAGATTTGACAACAACTTCTTCAGTGGCTATAAACTGCTGAATCCCATTGCACTGTCATTTCTTTCATCTGTAAGGTAGGATCGTATCATATTTTCTTGTATATAACACACACCTTTTCCCCCAAACCCGCTGCTAGAAATTGAGCCTGGGGCAAAGCTAGAGCTGAGCCACCATCTGCCTCACATCGGGGTGGCTTGTACCACAGGGGAGAGGAGAAGTGGTGGCATGAGCAGAGGGGAGACTGCATGGTGGAGTGGGGTATGTGTGAGAAACCTGCTTGTGGGGGAGTGCAGGGGAGACTGCATAGCCTACTCCCTGCTGCCTGCCCCCCCTGCTGATTACACCTGTCTCCAGCTGTGGCCCCAACCTGGGCTTGGTTTGGCTCAAAGCGGCTGCCACTGCTTCTGCCTGGCTGGGCCAGGCTGGGGCTGGGCTCTGGGCTGCTGCTGCCATCACAGGAGGCAAGCTGTGTGGCCTGCGGTCAAAATAAAAAAAAGATAAACTTTGGAACCTGGAATGTGAGAACGCTCATTGACAACCCAAAGAGAGATCACCCGGAAGGATGAACTACCACTGTGGCTCGGGAGTTAGCGAAGCATAACATTGACATTGCTGCTCTCAGCAAAACCTGGCTCTCCGGGGAGGGACAGCTGAGGGAGGTCAGTGGAGGGTACACCTTCTAGAAAGGGAAACCAGACCACGACCTCCGTATCCACAGAGTTGGTTTCACCATCAGGAACAAGATCACTGACGTGCTCCTCAAACTCCCTTCAGATGTCAATGAAAGGCTGATGACCCTTTGCCTGCACCGCAGCTGAAATCAATGCACCACTTTCATCAGTGCATATGCTCCGACTCTGGATTCTGATGAGGAAGTGAAGGAAAGGTTCTACTCTGATCTCAACAATACCCTTGCCTCCATCCCCAGGGATGACAAGGTAATTCTCCTGGGCAACTTCAATGCCCAGATTGGAAATGACCACGAAATCTGGAGCAGAACTATTGGCAAAAATGGCATGGGGAAGTCCAATGCCAATGGTATCCTGCTCCTGACCAAATGCACCCAACACGTTCTGATTGTGACAAACAGCGTCTTCTGCAAGAAAGCCTGGCTTAAGACTTCATGGAGGCATCCGAGGTCAGAGTACTGGCACCTCTTGAACTACATCATCATCCAAGGTAGAAACCTGTGGGACGTGCTTGTCATGAGGGCCATGAAGGGAACTGAAGATTTCTGGATGGACCACCAAATTGTGCACTCTGTGATGAACATCCGCCTGGCACCAAGACACCGGAAAACCCAGAAGGCCACCTGGAGAGGACTGAACATCACAGCTTTGAAGGACCCTGGTGTGGTAGCCAGAACCAGAGGGGTTACTATCATGAGCAATAAATATATGCTTTTGGAGGCATTCGGCAATTGTATAAGCAGTTAAGATTAGCTAATGCAAAGCTTGCAAGTTTGCAACCTGCAAGTGGAATTTATCTGTCACAATTTAACCAAAGTGTTGAATCTAACTGTTTGCACTGATCAAGGGACCACTAAGCCCCAAAAATAAGCAGACCTACAAGATTAGCTGATCCAGCAGGTTTTTTAAAGGTCAAGCCATAACAAGATCTGACCACTTAATATAATCAGCACATTCCAAGGAATCCAGGAATAAAAAACTAAGGAGTTGAGCTTAGGCAGGTAATGCTAATTTCAAACTGCAAAGTAATGGGGTGTAATTTGCTTATTGGGTGAACCCGAGTTTGAGCAGTAACCTTTCATGATAATTTCTAACACCTTTTGATCCCATAGGGTAAAAGCTATAGGGCAAGATTGTGAGTGGCTATAAAGCCAACAGATCAGCATAAGATAAGATATAAAGAAACACATATGTCAAGTGACCAGCATAAAGGACAGGATAGAAGGACCATAGCTGTACCAAGTCTGGACCCTGGACTGCCAGTGTGAGTGAGGACCAGATCTTTACCAAGGGACCTTCCCGGTGACCCCTCAGACAGTGTTGATCAGGGACGCCTGACTTTGCTGGAACAACTTGGCTTGCACCTGGCATAGAGCAACTGCTGATAAATTGCCACCCCCATGTGGGAACTCTTTGTCATTTGATCTGTTGTTATCATTCACTATTAGCTTTTTATTACTGTAGTATCTGTTTGTCGCATTAACCTTTCTGTTAACTGTTGTATGCTAAGCTATAAGTAAATTTGCCTTTACTTCACTCCCAACTCACCTCCCTGATCCCAAACCCAGCAGCCTCACAGCTGATACACTCACAGTGCCTAGCTGGCCTGTGACACCCTGGACAGCGGGAGAAGTTTATAGATGGGGAGGCTCAAGTGGAACACTTTCCATATCTTGGCATCCACCTCTGTCAACCTGCTACCATTGATGAAGAAGTCCAGCACTGGGTCAACTGCACCAGAGCCTCCTTCTTCAAGCTGTGACAATGTGTCTTTGAAAATAGAGAATTTTGGAAGTCGACGAAGGTCCTGGTTTATAAGGCTGTCATGCTGACCACCCTTCTTTACTGCCATGAATCCTAGACTGCCTACCGATGCCACACTAAGACCCTTGAGAGCTTTCACCAGCGGAGCTTGCATTGAATCCTGGGGATCAAATGGGAGGACGACCAGACCAGTGGAGCATCCTCCATGAAGCTGAGTCTACTAGAACTGAAGTCTTGCTCTTGAGAAATTAACTCTGATTTTTCTCAGACCCCCGCATCTGGAAGTCTGAGAACTTCGTCCGTTGCCAGGTTTTCTTCTCACAGTTCTCTGTTGGCCAATGCTCAAAGGGCAGCCAAAAGAAACAGTACAAAGACATGCTCAAGATTGCCCTCAAGCATGGCGGCATTGACACAAACAGCTGGGAGGAGCAAGCTGCTGACCATTCAGTGTGACACCACCTGGTCCGTCAAGGCATGTGCCACTTCGATGCCCAATGACTTGATACTGAGGCAGAATGGCACTGGTGGACGAAAGAGAAGGAGACCAACCCAGGGCTGTGAATCCCACTCCCCTGTGCACCAACATGCCACCATTGCCGAAGAACATGTGCATCCAGAATCAGGCTCCTCAGTCACCTGAGGACTCATCAAGCCTGACAGACATCATCCTTGACTTCAAGGGACTGCTGATGAGATGATGACAAGAATGGATGCAAGAAAATAACAGCAACAATAATTCTTATTTACCTTATGGATATTGTGAGGCTCAATGAATAGGACTAGATTTTTGCTCAAGCTATGTCTTTACTTATTTCAATCCCTGATATCACTTTCTGAAGAACTTGCATATTTCTGGTAAGATTCCCCATAATCCCATATTTTTGTGCATACAACCCACCTCCAAATCAAAAACACACTTTGTTTTTGGAAGATAGAATGTAGAAAAAATATTTTCTCCAGAGTCATGGTCAGCTGTGGAACATAGCGTAAGTCCTTCTGAAAACAGAGAGTATCCAGAAAGCGTAATATCAGGGACTTCCTGGTATGACAGACTGTCTCTTTCAATGCCATATCTTGGACATACTATTTTCTAGGAGGACTTACTCTATGTCACACAAGGTTAGGCCCTAGACCCTTGCAAAGGGCAGTAGCAAGGCTGTTAGTTCTTCATTGTATGTAGCTCTTTATATAAGTTCCTGTAAATAAAGTGTTTCCATGTCACAAACCTCATCAGATATTACCAGCAGATCAGTTACTGCTTTGGGCATGAGCTATACTTGTCAGTCAACAGCTGTGGCTGTGAAAGGGGTAACACAAGGCTCCAACTTCAGGCTGCTGAGAAGATACAAGTGACAGCCATCTTGGTACCCACGTGGCATGTAAAGTGTCTCCAGGAGTGCTCCTTTTTTAATGAAGAAGAGCTTCCTGGTTCACACAAACAAGGTGATTTGGGTGGAAAGATGCATGTTGTATGTGAGAAAATATGGTATATGGACCAGTGCCAAGCAACTTCTGTTTGATATCTGAAAGGGCTCTAACCAGGCTGAGCCAATATGGGTCAAATGAACTACGTTCCTGTAACATGCCATCTTATTTCATTGACCTCAATGTCAGTACTCAGTCTACTCAGAAACTACAAGTTTTACACTGTAGATGTTATAGGCTAATGTAGTCAATGCAGTTCAGATGGGTTGCTTGCTGAATCTTGACCCCTTCAGGAGTTCGTCAAAATATGTTATATAACATTGCTATAGTGGATCTATTATTATATTATATCATATTATGTGATCATTAGAATAGTGTAGTAACTTTATATGCTTATTGTAATATCAGTTTTCGCTGCTGGCCTAAAATTGTAAGTCATTACTCATATAACAAGCCCATACTTAACTAAGTGGTCCTGGGTATGACCCTCCAACTGGAGGGCCTGGTGGCAACATGGTGGAGCTACTTGTGGTGGGGTAGCTCCTATAAAATACCACAATGTTCCAAGCTCCAGAGTAAGGTGAATACAGGGCACCTCAAAACACTAGTCCCCACTGCCTTGTGGGTACTACTTGGTTGGAGAAAGGCTAAGGGACATCACCCTGACAAAAATCACCCTCACTCAGGTGTTAGGAAGTCAGCAGCAGTTCTTACTTGTTGCTTTCTGGCAGAAATTATAACCATTGAGGCATTGAACACCTGGACTTGGTCTGGCCTTTGGATTCCAGCTCAACGGTCTAAAGAGGGGTATGGTAATCTTGGGCAGCCTCCACTCCTCCCTATTCTTGCCTAGGTGTACACATTGAATGTCTTGGTATGATGATCATGGGACTCCTTACAAGCAGATTAATCAGACACCTGACTAGACCTTTTACATGTATACCAAGAATCAGAGGATTGACAGTTGCTTACTGTGAGAGAGTGAGAAAGCCTGTGCTAAAGACAGAGGCAGCTACCCTAGACCCACAGCCCCAAAGGACCCAGCTGAGACCCTTCTTACCCAGGTGTTTCTGGAAGGGAGGAGCTGGGCACTCAAACCACAGTATAAAGAGGAGTCCGGAGCAGGCAGGAGGGAAGAGTGCAGGACCGGAAGCCAAGGAGCTGGGCCGAGCAACTCTGAAGGAATCTGTAAGAGCAATGTGGAGGGCTGGCAGGAGGCTTCTGCAGAGAGGGAGCTCCCCGGAGGAGCCCTAGAGTAAGGTACAGTGGAGGAACTGCTTGCAATCTCATCAGCAACTGGCAGAGCCTGACGGAGAAAAGGTACCGTAAAGACTCTAATAGAGGGGCACTATTGAAGCCTGGTACCATAATGACCCTAAAAGGGAAAAAAAATGATAAATGATGACCTCAATAAGATGAGGGTACTATGATAACCCCAATAGAAGGCGCAAAAGGTGCAATCATAAGGACCTGAACAGGGGAAAGAGAGAGAGTAATCGCCCTGACATGTTTTTGTTTTCTTATGGCCAAAAGACGGTCGACAATACTTCAGGACGGGAGTGTGTGGGTTTCTTTAATTTTTTTTGTTGGGAAAGGCCCGGAGGAGGAACCTGGCAACTGAATCAAAACCTGAGTACGAGTAGACAACCAGTGGACTGGGCGAGGGTGTAGGGGGTGGTGGAGCCCTCAGTGTCATAGGACAGCGGATGAGGACCAGGTGGGACTGCACATCCAGGTACCGAATATACTCCTGTAAACACCAAAGACATGGCAGGCGAGAATTTGGTTGTGTGGATCTCCGTTTGAGACTTGTCCCTCACTTCAGCTGGCGGGCTGAGGTCCTATGGAAATACAAATATAGAACATCTATCTATATATGTGTATAGTTCTCTGGAGAAGGAGAAAACAAAAGAGGAGGTCGCAAAGACTCTTGGGAGGGCGAGCTACTTAGCTGGCCACTTGACACTTACTACTCAAGGAGATTACTCCATTAAAATTAATTTGACTACTTGCTCTCAATAAAGACTCCTCATAAAGATGAATATTTGTAACACTGGATTGCACATCCTGTCTGAGAACTAGTAGGATTTGCACATTGCTCAAGCAGATGTGCTCACTGCTTTTAGCTGCTGTACATTTTTAATTAAGGGAATTAAAGTGATTGTCTCATAGGACTGAGATCAGGAAAGAATTCACTAAATATACTATGCAGTCACATCTCCCTTGGAATTGCTTGATGGTACTTATTGATGCTTTTGGCTGTATTGTCCCTTATCCACTAATTGTCTTTTCATCACAGCATTATAGGTTAATGGACTTAGCAGCTGGTTAAGTACAGTATATATGTTTCTTGGCCTTTGTTCAGAGTTACTTTAGCTCTTTTGAAACCCTGATTTCCAGCTGGGAACAAAAGCAATGCTGAATGTCCTCAGCAGACAGCTAAGGATACAGTTTAATTAGTGTACTTTGATCTTCTGTGTGGTGGCTGATGATTTACTACAGCTTGCAGCACAGTGAGACAATTATACTTCATGGTCATTATGACAGTATTCTTTGAGCTTGAGCTATCATTAAAAGTAGATTGATTGTAATGGGATTTTGTGGAGCTAAGCAAACAAGATAAAGTTAACGTTTTATCTAAAAGACTGTAAGAAGGGAGAGATTCGTAATAAAAAATATTGGATCAAATTCTGGCTACATCGAAATCAACCGTCAAACTTCCATTGACTGTGTTAGGTGTAGGGTTTCATTTATAGAGTATTCCAGACTCTGAGTAACCTGGCAGATTTTTGGATAGATGCAAGATGCTTAGGGAAAATCCTTATGTTTATCTTGTGGTAGCATCACCACTACAACATGTATGATTAAAGAAAACTAATTACAATGCAGAAAGCAAATCCTCACTTGGGTTGGCTCCACTGACTATAAGCTGGAGTCCAAGACAGTCAGCTGGTTGTACTTGAGTATAGAAACTGAGACACCCACAATCTCTTTGGTCCTGTTTGCCGTCCATTCCTCTAGGACAGTGGTGCTCAACCTATGACCCATGGGCTGGATCTTCCCTATGGAACTGTGTCATCCAGCCCTCCAGAGCCATGGCAATAAACATTGCCATCACTTCCCTGCTGCTAAATTTCTGGACCTGTGGGGAGCCCCATGGGCTGGATGACATGGCCCTGCACACCAGATTGTGTGGGTGCCTGGTTGAGCTGTGGCTGGATTCGGCATGCAGGGTTGTGCTGGCATGTGTGGTCACATTGCAGTTGGATCCAGTGTGTAGGGGTGTGCCAGATCACCTCCTCAGACAGATCCCATGCTGGTTCAAGCCTGTGGGTGGATTTAGCCTGCACACTGGCCTCACATCTCTCATCCAGCCCATGGAGTTGGAGAGGTTGAACACTACCATTCTAGAGGCACAGAAAACATCTTAGGCCTCTGGCACATGTTCATTTAATGGTATGATGAGATATGATCCATTATTGGAATTGGGCAGTGGAATTGGCCCTGCAGGGGACAATGCCACTCCA
>NW_017728992.1:184130149-184131371 GCF_001723915.1 Gavialis gangeticus | reverse complement strand
CCCTTCCAGCCCTAATGTCTATGAAATCTATGAAATCCCTAATCCAAACAGTCATGCCTCCTGCCATGGCACATGCGAATGGCAGGAGGTACAATTTTAGAATCAGGGACTAGATCCGAATTGCAACATTATTTGCCAGTGCAAGGGGAGCCCAGGACCATAATCCCAGGCTCCCTGCTGCACTGGTGAATTGAAAGATGAGTGCCCACAAGTCTAGCCAGTGCTGACAATCAGCTGATTTTCAGTCCCAGTCCACAATGAGGATGCAAACTGGCTAGGGCTGACAATCAGCTGACTGTTGGGGCCAGAGATGGCAATCAGCTGATTGTCAGTCTTGGCCCTGGCCCATACCAAATCCCCAGTGTTGTCCTGGAGTTTACAGACAGCTGGTACTTGGCCCCAGACAGCCCCAATTCTGGTTTGAGACCCAAGGCTGTCCAGACTAGGACGAACAATCAGCTGATTGTCAGAACCTGGCTGGCCTGCTGAGTTTGGGGGATCAGAGGCTCCCAGGGTTTAAAAAGTCCCCTGCCTGGGAACCTTTTGAACCCTGCTGGGAGCCTCTGACCCACTGCGCCAATTGAAAGCTGTCAGATGTAGGTTTTAAAGTCCCCAGCAGGAGAAGTGCCACACAAGTGCCACTAAAACTGCTGCTGGATAAGTTGTCCCAGACTAGAGTTGCCCCATGGCAGTCCGTGGCTTTTTCTCCTGTTCAGTGAATTCCTCGGCTTCAGTTCTGCTCTTCTACTATGACCTTTTCCTTACAGCCTCTGCAGCGTGTTGACCCAGCTCTTTTTGATTTTGTTCTAATTTCCCTGAATTCTGGGAGCTGTTTTCATTTAAAATAATGGGAAGATGGGGATTGCTCTCTTTCTTTCTCATTTATTACTTATCAGGTCCCCAGGATGAACAATTACCTTGTGGACTTTGGAGGAACTACAGAAGCACAACTGTTCCATTACTCACTGGTAATGGTATGTTTTGCAGCCTCTTTTCATCAGTACCCTCTTTCCTCTCCTAGCTCAGTAATTAATGGCTTTGCGAGATTTAAGGCCAAAGATTAAATAGCCATGAAGAATGAACTGCTCAGTCACCCCAGAGGTTTCCCTTCCGAGTCAGAGGTCCCACTGACCTAATGGTCAAAGGGTGATATGGGCAAGTTTTGCCCTGTGGCTGCCAATGCTGTAGACATAGGTCTGCAATTTTAATTTGCATTACATTA
>NW_017728992.1:184106402-184125149 GCF_001723915.1 Gavialis gangeticus | reverse complement strand
CCTTGTGGACTTTGGAGGAACTACAGAAGCACAACTGTTCCATTACTCACTGGTAATGGTATGTTTTGCAGCCTCTTTTCATCAGTACCCTCTTTCCTCTCCTAGCTCAGTAATTAATGGCTTTGCGAGATTTAAGGCCAAAGATTAAATAGCCATGAAGAATGAACTGCTCAGTCACCCCAGAGGTTTCCCTTCCGAGTCAGAGGTCCCACTGACCTAATGGTCAAAGGGTGATATGGGCAAGTTTTGCCCTGTGGCTGCCAATGCTGTAGACATAGGTCTGCAATTTTAATTTGCATTACATTAATGTCACGGGGGCACTCGGGTGCCCCGTGCCTAAGTAGGGATTAGGGCCTCTGATAATTGCCAGGGCAGCTCAGGTGCTGGTTGCTGGAGCAACCAGGTTGGTCAGGTGACCAGAAGGGGGCAGGGATGGGCCCTTATAAACAGCCCAGGCCGGAGCCTCGCTGGTAGTTCCCTGCTGGCAGCTGGAGGAGCGAGAGCTCTGCAGTGGAGCCGAGCTGCATCGGGCAGACTGATAGAACGAGTAGCTGCATCATGGCAAGGGGGGAGAGAACCCTGACTAGGAGGTCTTACCGGAAGGCCAGGTGGGGCCTGGGCTTTATGTTACAGCCGGTAGGCTTATTGTTCTGTTATGTTAGTTGTGTAAATAAACCGGAGGACCGGGTAAAGCTGTAGGGGTGTGAGGAGGCCTCACGGGAGCTCCCCAGTAGTCTGGGGGTTCCTGGGTGCCCTGTTTGGGTGCAGAGCAGTGCCTGGGAGGCACAGCTGTTTGGCACCGGTGTGGTGCGGTGTGTGGGAGTTGAGACGCCAGCCCGAGGGTGGTATTCTGCCCAGTCGGGCGAAGGACCCTGAGAAGGGTCAGGGGGCCAGGCACGGCTGTGTGCCACCTGAGCCCTGAGCGCGGTTTAGCGTGGGACAGACCTCAGAGAGGGTGATAGCGCCGAAAGCGCGGGGCAGAGCCCCGGAGGGGGCAAGAGCATTGGGGTGAGCCCTGAGCGCGGAGAGCGCATGTATAGGCCCGAGTGTCGGTGAGTGTAAGAGGCTGGAGTAGGGCAGGCAC
Source organism: Gavialis gangeticus (assembly GCF_001723915.1). Lineage (NCBI taxonomy): Eukaryota > Metazoa > Chordata > Crocodylia > Gavialidae > Gavialis > Gavialis gangeticus. Next base: position 184,124,065 of record NW_017728992.1, on the reverse strand, counting down.
GCGGTTAGAGGCCCGAGGCAGGGCCGAAGCGTGCGGATGGGAACCTGAAGAGGGCGATTACACTAGCCGAACCCCGGAAGGGGTGAGACTGGGCTTATACAGCGAGGGCGCGAGAAGCGTGGACAAGCCCCAGAGAAGGGCGAGGGCGCGAGAAGCGCGGACATAGGCCCCAGCGAGGGCAAGAGCGCGAGAAGTGCGATTAAAAGCCCGGAGTAGGGCGAGCACGCGGGTGGAGGCCCGAGGTCGGGCCGGTGTGTGCGATCTAGAGCCTGAAGAAGGGTGAACACACGAGTAGGCCCCAGAGAGGGGCGAGGGCTAGCGAACACAGGGGTGCTAGAGCAAGGGGCATCGGTTGCGTGACAAGCCCGGGGCGCCTGAGGAAGTGCGTGGGTTGCGTGACAAGCCCAGGGTGCCAGGCAAGGCACAAGTGACCAGACAACGTCTGGAACAGCTGCAAGGCTTGGGGCATGCTAAAGGGGAGGTAGGAGGCACGCATAGCCCATAAGGCTGGGGGGTTGCACCAAGTCACCCCATCTGGTATGGGGGGGGCGGTATGAGCAGAGCACTGTGTCCAAGGGGATTGTAAGGCAGCCTCCCATATCAAATATTATACCAACAAGACGTGGTGGGCGAGAATAGAGGGTGCTGGATTGCTAACTTGGCACGGTAGGGGGCGCTAGCGGGATCACGGCTGCTCCTAGGCCCCACTCCGTGACAATTAATATTTACATTTCATTTTTAAGAGCCGAATGCCTGCCTTCATTGCTTTTGATTAAACATTGGAGAAGAATTGTGAGTGCACAGCATAGCATGTGTGTAGTCAGGGGTTAATACTTCCTTAGGTAGACAGAAGCTGTTAGAGACTCCTGTGCCAATGACCCTTGGATAATGAGGTCACAGGGAGATTTTGGAACCATATGTTTGTTTCTGCCCAGGTGCTTTGAGGATGTGTGGACATGTTTCAAGTATATGTCAAAGCTCACTGGCACTTCCACAAATCTATAAGGCTTCCTCAAAGCAATTCTTCCAAATTTCTGAATGGTCAGTTTGAACTCAGAATATTCCTATTGAAGAGGTTTTAGGTACAATGGTAATTTCAGGTGCTTATTTTTATATTAACTGCAATTATTATGCTTCTGTCCCTTTACAGAGACACGATTATTATTAGTAGTAGTAGTGGTAATATTCAGATGTTTAATAATAATATTAATGATGATGACAATAATGAGGTAAATTGAATGACTTTTAGGGCAGATCATCTTGCATTTGAAAATGTGGAGAAGTAAGGATGGGGGACTATCAGGGTAGGAAGATTGCTTAGTTTCTTGATAGTACTAATATTACATGTATGACTTCATATTAGTTATGTTTGGGTAGTTTCCAGAGGGCCTTGTGTTTTGCAAATATTGAGTCTTATCAGGTACAGCTTTCAACAGTGCCCACAGGTAAAGTTGTCAACAGCACTTAAATTGCATAGTAGTTTAGGGCCAACTTTTAAGAAGTCATTAAAAGCTTAAACACTGAGTTAGCGCTTAAATACCTTTGGCAATTAGGCCCTAATCCATTAAATCCCTTTTGTCAATGGGCCATAATTATTTTTGGAAACTCTATCCATTGGCTACAATTTAGGAATGGGGTCTTTACACATTATAGAGTGTATACAGCATCTGATAAAGTAGGTTTTTGCCTATGTAATCTCATGGCTTTCCGAACCAGTTAATCTCTAAGGTGCCACCATGTCCTGTCTACTGCTACTATACAGAGTAAGGATCTTGATCCTTCTCCAATTAAATTGAAGGTTGCCTTTGACTTGAACAGGAGCAGAATCTGGATTGTAATGGCTTATCCATGTTTACTGTGCACTATTCGACCACACTGCCCCAACATGTGCTCTAATTCTTTAGTCCAAGTACACTTTACAGAAGGCGAGTTTTTAAGAGATGTATTTAGCACATCATTTCAATCTGGAAACCCTTGTTCTAGTCCCTCTAGCCCAATAATTTTCAAGCAGGATGCCATGGTACCTTGGGATGAGTAGAGATCCTTTCGGGGGTGGTGTTGTGTGTCACTGAATGTTGGCACTGTTAGGTGTGCAAACATGATTCATAAAATAAACCCAATGGTGTGCCCAGAAAACCATGCATATGTGTTTTAACTGGTTTGTGGTGCCATAGATATATCTGCAGCACCACACACTGCATGCACTGCACTTACAGGCATTTGCCATGCTGCTAATTTAGAGCCAGGTGGATTTTTTGATACTGGTGTCACAGGCCAGCTGGGCACTGTGAGTGTATCAATTTTATCACAGGTCAACTGGGCTGTTTGATTCAGTTTCGGATTGAGGAGGCAAAGTTGGGAGTGAAATAAAGGCAAATTTATTATAGCTTACACACACACAACAGTTAACAGAAAGATAAATGCAATAAGCAGATAATGCAGTATTAAAGAGCTAATAGTAAATAATAACAACAGATAATAACAACAGCTAGATAGATCAATTCTGTCGCAGGCCAACTGGGCACTGCAAGGGTATTAGCCACTGGGCTATTCAAAACAACAGATAGACAGACATGGGTTGGCAACTTATCGATAGTCCCTCAATGCCAGGTACGCGTCAAGTGATTCCAGCGAAGTCAGGCATCCCCAATTGATGCTGTCAAAGGGTTACCGGGGAAGGTCCCTTGATCAGGATCCAATCCTCACTCACACCAGGAGTCTGGGGTCCTGGTGTGGAACAGAAATGACTGCTCTGTTCCCTCCTTCCTGCTGGTTACCTGAAGCACATGCTTTTTATACCTAGTCTTTTGTTAATCTGTTGGCCTCAGAGCCACTCATAATGTTGTCCTATAGCTGTTACCCTATGGGATTGAAAGGTGTTAAAATTATCATAAAAGGTTACTACCCAGACTAGGGTTTATCCAATAAGCAAATTATGATTCAGCACCTTTAGGTTTGAAATTGACATTGCTCCACCTAAGTTCCAACCCCTTTTAGGCTTCATTTGAATATGCTTTCTTGGGATATGTTTTCTTGGAATGTGTTGGGTGTGCCAAGCAGTTAGATCCAGTTTTATCATCAAGGCTGAACGCTGAGCAAAAAACCATTAGGTCTCCTAATCTTACAGCTACAGCTTTGCCTATGGGGCCCAGTCAGTTCCATGAACAGTTAATATTATCGTTTTGGTTAAACTTACTACAGACAAGTTACATTTGCAGTTTACAAACTTACAAGCTTTATATTAACTAATATTACCTGCAAAATACCAAATGCCTCCAAGAAACACATATTTATTGCTTATTAATTCCTCTGGTTCTGGCTGTTACATACTGGGAGATCCTGGTTTCAAAAAATCCACACCTGATAAAGGCAGGGTGGCACATGTGGTAGGAGCATGTGCTGCCTGAAACTAGAGCCTGGCTGGCCAGAGCCATGCTCTGGCTATTGGCCTGGCTCCACCTGCCCAGATCACCACCGCTGGAGGGAAGGAGTTTCCCAGAACCCCAGGTAAGGCTGCTGGGGCCAGTGCAGGTACTGGCCTGAGCCTCCCTTATCCCACCTGGGACATTTTTCTCTGCACTAACCTAACATGCAGGGGCATGTGATGGGACAGAAAGCAGCACAAATCTATGCTGCTGCTTTTTTTCCCTGTGGCAGCTACTCACCCCTGCTCATGGGGACATGGCCAATGATTTCAAATAAGAATCCATAGTATTAAAAAAATTCTGGCCTGTTATGGCGTTCTGAGTTCTTTGTAACAGAAAAATCACTGTATTATTTGTCCACGTCATGAGTTAAAATTAAGAGCTGGCATTTTCTGAGGGGCCTCAAGCCTAATAATGCTTTGAGCCTAAAAAGATTGAAAACCACTACACTAGCCCTTCACTATTGGTGGAGTGCTGCTGGTTCCTTCTCTTCCAAGGGATATCACTAACTGCGGAACAGAGGGTAAAGCTTTTTGGGGCACAGCTCATGTTGAGGTAAAATGTTCTTGAAGCACAAAGACACTGATTATCCTTTTTAGCAGACCTTATGCTCTGCAGTTTCACTTACTGACTTGCCTCTGGCTGAGTGCCTGAAATAACCAAGTTTGCACTCTCCTTTAAGGCAGCACTACATCTTATTTTAATAACCATAACTCATCACTTTTTTTTTTTTTTTGCAGGAACCCCCTGAAGAACCCATGGCACTGAGCATGGCTGTATTTTATCTATCTGCTAGATTGCAGATGGACAGATAAAAAACATTTGCTGGAAGGTGCGGTGAGAATGGGGACTTATTACGTATGTGTTGGGTGATAAATTCTTGCTACCGGGCATGCATGGGTGGGGCAGAAAAGAGCAGTCTGAGGACTAGCAAAAGATATTAGCTGTAGAGGTGCCAGATGGTTTTGCTGAGGGTCTGGGGAGTTCTATGTAGGAAGAAGAGCAGGCTGTTCACAGGGAAGGAAATGTTTTCTTATATTTAAGGACCTACCAAATTTGCGATTCCATGATTTTTGCAGAAACCACAAATTCGTGTGGGCTGTGCAAGAAACAGTGGGCTTGCTGCAAAAACGAAAAAAGAACTTAGCTGCAAACAGAGAAGGGCAGGAAGCTCTGCAGTCTTGGAGCGGTGGGGGGAGGAGAGTATGGGGTGAAGGGGCTGGAGGACAGGGGCCAGGGAGGCATCACAAGCAGCTGGATGGTAGTCATGGTCCAGAAGGCTGCAAGTTGCTGCACTAGGGGCCGTGGAGCGATGGTATGCGTGCATGCACTCACAACAGCAATGAGCTATGTTGCTTTGCAGACCCTGATGCAGCAGCTTGCAGCATTCAAGCTGTCTGACACAGCCGACCTGTGACCACAGTCCAGCTTGGAGATGGCCCTAAACCCTGACTTAATTACCCTGATTAAGGCTGGGAAGTCATTAATCCATGCTTAATAACATGTAGATTAATGGCATCCCCAGGCTTAATCAGGGTAATTAAGCTGTGGTTTTGGCGTATCTAGCAACCTGTGGGGAGGGGCAGGACTGCCAGAGCCCCTTGGCCAGTCAGAGGCATGGGGGAAGCACCATGCTCAGCCTATGAAAATGGTGACCGGCTCCAAGGTCTGCCCATGAAATCATCTGGTTGTCTCTTTCAGTTCAGTAGACCCCTACTTATGGTACCTGCTCTCCTTTTTCAAGACCTTAAGGGCATCTACACATGTGCTCCAGGGTGGAAGGGGGTCACTTTAATTAGAGCAGCTTTGAGAGCCGCTCTAATTAAAGTGCCTGTAGCATCATGTGTATTTAGTGTCCTGCACTTCAAAATGGCAGTGGGGGTGCTTTAACTAAAGCTTGTTCCACAGTTAAAGTGCTCCTGCTGCCATTTTACAGTCCGGGGACACTGAATAGATGTGACATGGAGTCTGCTGGAGCATGCTAACTAGATTAATTGTGCCGGCTCCAACGTGTGGACCTAATATTGGTGCCCTGACTTATTTTCAGCAAGATCATGTCTTTATTGTGCCAACCTGGGCTGGAGGCCATACTGCCTAGGGGGAGTACAGGAAAGGGTTTTGCCCCACGATGCTCCCAAACTACCTGATGTACCAAGCAGATAAGGGGTTTGGGGCAGTGTGTTTTGCCTACAAGGACAATGAGGCTGTCTCTTCCATTTTTCAGCAGGCTCTTTTGAAGGTTAGTGTAGAGGCAGAGATGGGGCCACACTTTGTCCTCTTCCTAATCCTTTTCAGGCACATAGAAGGAGTGGTCCCATAGCACGATTCTGAGAGCCTAGCTGGGGTGGATGCAGTCTGCACTGTCCTTTATAATGTATCCTTAACCACCTTTTCAGACCAGGCCCACTCTAAGTTAGTGCCATAGATCCACCGTGTCCCTGCCCCTATATGTTGTCCCTGTTCTCTGCCTGCAATTGTGCAGAGGAAGGTAATCTTCCTCTACTTTGTCCACCCTCTTGCAGGCTAGTTAGGGTGCAGGTGAAAATCCCAGCATGGATCTTTTAAAAAGTCTTTATTTTTTCCCTCTTACAGCTACTACTGCATTCTGAGATGAGTCTTGTAAATCAGGCATCTTCTGTCCAAATATTCCAGTCAACAGAACATTGGTCATCTAAATCTTTGATCAGAAAAATCAGGACCTACCAGGACTACATGGAAACTCATCTCTACAACCTCCATATTTAAGGTCTGCCCACATTACAGCTGCAACACATTCAAAGATCCCAGGGAGAACACAACTGTGTGCAGAGCTAGTTAGAAAACACTTCTAATAGTATTGTAGTCAGGTTGCCTGATTGCTAGTCCTAGTGATAAAATCACAGAAAACATGTAGCATTTCAGCGTTACATAAAGAAGACAGGGGATCTTGAGGCCAGAGTTGTGGCTAGAGATCAGAAAATGAAGTGCTTCAATTGCAATTGGCTGATGATACGCTATCATCTAACAATATATCCACCTATTACATTATATAGCAGTCTACAGCAAATATTAAAAATATGGGAACCTACACAGTATTTTTCCATCCCTAGCCATCTTAAATGATCTGCTTTACAAAGACACTGACTAAGCCCCAAGCAGAATCAATGCTAATAAAGACTTATACTCAGGGTTTAGAAAAACCTTATTTATTTTTGTATCAGCCTAAATAAAAGTGTCAGAGCCTGATATTTCAGCTCCCGTTTTTGAAGATCTTGGCTTGGGTTTGTTTCTTCTAATTTCTTTCCCAATAAGGACATAAATTACTCTTAGAAGCCAGACTTCCCTGACTGCTCAGAAGCTGGGACAGAATCCAGTTATTGAAGAAAACCTTGGAAGACAATCCACCCACAGGATCACATGTAGGGAGCCCTGTTAGAGATCAAGGACATGAAGTCTGTGCACAAGGGGTAGGAAAAAAAATATAATGGTTTAAAGTTTAGACTCTGACAGGTCTGAGACTAATTTCAATCTTATTAAAACTTTCAGAAAGCTTGAAAAAGGTTCTGTTTGTTTGTTTGTGGGAGTTGTCTGAAGAGCAGTCAGTGCCAAAGGGAACTAGCTTTAAAAATGATTAATGGCTTGATGCTCCGCCCTTGTGCCTTGGAGATCATAGAGGGAATCAAAAAGCCAACTCAAAAAGGGAATTCATCCAAAACATTGCTGGAATTCATTTGTTGATCATTAAAGGTCCTACATTTTTACTGAGAATGAACAGAACTGCCATGTGTTTATGGTGTGCAAAGGCCTGGCCTGTATAAGTCATTAGATGACACTACTTTTGTAATTTCTTCTTGGAAAATCAGTAGTTATTTTGCCAGACACAGGAGGATTTTATCCTGTTACAGAGTGAAACAGAGGATATTAGACAAGGAAAAGAGGGAGACTCAGAAGTAAGTAGAGAGAGAAGAATGACATTTTTCCCCCTTATTCCCTCCTCTCATTTACTGTCATATTTTCTGCCCATTATCTTACCTCCCCATGGTTTTTATCAGTCTTTTCTGTTCTATTTTACAACTTTTTAAAGAATCTAATACTTTGTAGATGAGAGTTGGATAAAGCTTTCTTGATAAATGCTAATGGCTGAAAATGGAGTTTGGGGACAATGGAATTTAGATGGGAAAAAGGGGGGGATTTTTTAATTAAAATCTAATCATTTTGCTTTGTTATTTTTTTTAAACAGCACGTTTCATTTCAGGAACGCCATGCTGTTTCTTTCAGCATATTTTAAAGCATTTTAACTTTTCATTTCAAAATGACTTTTGTCACAAAAAAATTATTACCAAAATTCAAAGGGAAATGGTTAAACAGGAGGATTTAATACCTCAAAAATAAAAAAAACCCACTTTTTGTTTTAGAACAGACTTTTTATGTTGACCCCAAATTATATTTTCGATGTTTTTATCAGCTTGCCTAAAAGTTTTGTTTTAGTTTGGTACAAACCAAGTTTTTTTTCCCAGTTTTTGGTTCAGCTACTGTAGATTGACAGGCAAATGACTTCAAGAAAGTAGTCTGTGGCTAGTTAGACCAATAAGAGTAGTAGAGATTGTTTCAAAACAGGTCACAAGGCACAAGTTAATCAGTGCCATTTCATCTTGTTGCAACTTAAGTTTTCCATTATTCATTAGCCACCAGGACTATTCCACTTAACTTATGACTTCTACCAAGATGGCAGCTGGATGCATGAAATGGTAACACCAGATTCTGTTCTGCTGAAGTACTCATGGGATCTATAAACAATGGCATTTAAATAGGAATAGGCTTAATTCCTCCCCCCACCCCTTCTAATTATTTTTATCCACAGAGTAGGTTAAAATTCCAAAGATTTGTGTGTCTGTTGAGTTGGCCAAGTCATCTTGAACACATGCAGGAGATGGGCCAATGTAGAGTTTTGAAGGTGAGGAAGGGGTGGGTGGGAGGAGGCATGACTGATCATGAGTAGAACATGTAAGTGCTGAGTGGTTGAAGTAGTGGTAAGAAGCTTATTTTCATAATAGAGATTTTGAACATGCCAACAATTCTGGCATGTGTAACCAGTTAACACCAGGGGAGAATATCTGCATTCAGCCCTTTATAAGTTATTACAGTCACTAGCATGGGGCATTTGAATGGCTAGGTGTAGATGGCTTGGAGAAGCAGCAGCCTGGGATCAATCTGATGGCTACCTTTTGTCACTATTGGTGAACAGAAGCACTAGTGTGTATATCTTTCTACATGGTGTTCTTATGTAATTTTTAAATTCGCCATTTTCTCTCCTTTTTTTTCTCTTTTAGATATGTGGTATCTTGGACAGGAAGTATTTCTGCAGTTGCTGGAAGATGATGTTTTCACAGGCACCAAAAGAGAATATAGTTCAGTGGTTCAAGACTGCTAACTATTAAACGTGTTTATTCTCAAAGAAAATAAAGTCCAGTGACATTTTCCCAGTAGGTGCTCCTTTTTGCTTCCACAAAAAAAAAAAATCTTTCTCCTTTTGTTTGGTAACCTGGTACAGTTAATTATTACTTACAAGCAGAGTTATGCTGAGGTCTATTAAACCTTTCTTTTTCAGAGTTTTATACTAGATAAGGTCAGAAGAGACCAGTGTGGTCTTCTAGACTAATGTCCTGTATAACTGAAGCCGTTGGAAGTCTCTAAAATATTTTTTATTTGAACAAGCCCATCTTTTACAAAAGCATCCAATCTTCGTTGAAACGTTTCCAGTGATGGAGAATTTACTGCAGCTCCTGGAAATTGTTCTCCAAAGGTGATAAATAACACTGTTAAAATATATGACTTATTCTTGTCTGAATTTGTCTAGCTTGGGGTTCTGGCCACTGGAAGTTACCATAGATTTGTTGAGGAACTCTGTTATCAAATGTTTGTTTCTTCTGTGGGTACTTACGAGCATATATCTAGACTTACAGGCAGCCACCACCACCATTAAGCCAGCAGGATGCATACATGTACCTTTGGGCTAAGTACAAACAGTCAAAAAGCCAGAGGCTGAATTGGTTCAATGTATGCAAGCTTCTCTAAACAGTGTAGATTGAACCAACTGATGTTCACTTTTGAAATGGGAAAGGCAGCCAGACCCATGAAGTGGCTCACACCAGAAGCCATGGGGTGCTAAAGCATGCTTCCCAGCCTGCCAGCTACTTCTAAGGGCAGGGGAATGAACCCCAGTGGGGCTCATGCTTGATTGGCTGCCTAGCCCCACCCCCTGCCCTTGCTGTCTCTGCTGGGGGCAGGTGGCGGGGGGAGCAGGACAGTCCCTCCAGCCTGGGGCTGGGGCTGGCTGGATCTCTTGGCCTCAGTGGGGGTTCCCCATTTCTGACAGGTTCCCTTGAGCCCCAGTGCAGATAGGGGATTTGCCCTTCCCACCTCTCAGTATGGGGGGGAACAAATCCCCACACAGGCTTAGCCTTGCCCCCATAGGAGGTGGGGGAACAGTCCCTCCAGCCTGGGGATGGCTGGATCCCTGTGCCAGGACATTTTCCCTCCCTTCCCCCCTCCTCTGCCCCTCAGAGGCAAGGGCAGCTGGTGAGGGAGTAGGGCAAAAGAATCCCAGCCCAGCTTTCTAGACCACGGTAGGGGCTGGGCTTCCCCCCCTGTGCTGTGCAGACCCCAGATGGGGGTACCGTGCACCTCTCCCCTGCCTCAGCTCCTCAGAGGCAAAGGCAGCTGGTGGATGCGGTTGAGTTGATTCTAGCCGAGCTTGAGGGTCTATGCAGGGGCAGGGGTGATAAGTCCTATGGAGGGGACAGCACAAGGGGAGGGGTAGTTTCCCTCCCCTTGTGCTGTGCAGACCCAGGTTAGAGGGTGCTTGGGGTCCATTCCTCTGCCCCACAACCTATCCTGCTGTGTTAATAGGCACAGACAATGGCTAGGGACCAGAGGTTTACTGCCTCAGCTCTGTTACAGCAGGGGGGCAGGACCAGCCCTGCTCTCCTGGACCAAACTGCACAGCCCAGAGCTGCAAAGCATCTTGGGATGCTGGGAGACTGTGAGCTCAGTTGAACTAAAAGGGGATCTGGGACAGAAGTTCAATAAACCAATTTAACCTCACCCAGTTAAGACTGATACTACATCCATCCAAGTTTATCTTAGACCAGCTTTGGCCATTTTGAAAGTGGTTTATGTGCACTGAACTTCTGTTCTGTTATAGGTTTAACCAAGCTTCTGATCACTCAACGCAGTTTGTGTGTAACTTCTGTCCCTAGCTAAGAAGGAGTTGATAAGCAGGGATCTTCATTTGCTAGGCTTGAGTTTTACTGGCATTTCTACACAGTTGCCAAAGGAGCTTGTACACAGGGCTTTTGTGCATCATGCCTGCTTTAGGAAGTGCTGTGGCTTTCCCTTTCAGTTTCCAGAGCATTAGATTTAACAACAGCTTTTAAAGAAACTGGGAGATTTTACAAACTCCTCTGCATTTGCAATAGTGAAATATGAAAAAGAAGCAAAGAAAAGAAGGGCAATATTTCCCACAATAGAAGATAAAGGAGTTTATTAAAATTTGCAGAGCAATAATTTGAGAGATCCCCTGAGAATATTTTATTAGTATCTTCCATTCCCTGTATATTTTAACTTTGCTATTTTATTTATACATAAGGCCTGACTCAAAATCACAACCAGATTATGAAGTCAGCATCCTGAAGAGGACTCAAGTTTGCTCCATTAAATAAGTGAAGATACTTATCGCCTCTTGTTAATTTGTTCAGAGAATATTATGATTATTGCAACCCCTTTAAATTCTAAACCAGTTTTTGCACACTGGTCCTTTAGAGTATTTTCAATTCTTAATGTGCAAATTGGCAGCTACATAGGACTTGCATGACAAACCATGTATTAGGCAGGGCTGTTTTTTATCAACAATATTCCAATAAAGTCATTTAAAACTGTTTGTGTATCTAGTGGCTTTGTTAAAAAGTGTTATCAAAATATGGCATCAGACTATTTTCTAGAGGAGGATTTATTCTGTGTGAGAAGGGTGGTAAAAGTGTTACAGAAATTACACTTCTCATGTTTGTTTTGTGTCTGTATCCAAAAATCACTGAGATTTTTTTTTTGATCTGCCTTACCAAATTACTATGTTTTATAAGTGCTGTACTCTAGAGCTGTAATACTGTCTTATTATTGGTTTGGATGATGTAATGGCATGGGAAAATGATGACAAAGCAGGTTATAAAATCATCCAAAATATAACTTTTATTTTCTGATACAATCATATACAAGGGTGAACATGTGTACTGTATGTGCTGCACTTCATAGAAAATCCAGTATTATTAATAAACAGAAATGGCCAGGGGTTACCAGTGGGGAACATAAGTGTCTATACACAAATGCTAGGAGTATGGGGAATAGGCAGGAGGAACTTGCACTCCTTCTAGTAAATAGGGTGCATGATCTGGTCAGAATAACGGAGACCTGGTGGGACACCATGCATGACTGGGCTGTGTGCATAGAGAGCTATGGGCTGCACAGAAGGGATTGGGTAGGGAAGAAGGGAGGAGGTGTACCTCTCTATGTAAAGGAGCCTCCTCAGAAACCCAAACTGATTTGAGAGAAAGGTGACTTGAGACCCTGTGGGCCAAGATATGGAGGGGATGAGGAGAAGGGCACTTGATGGTAGGCCTCCATTACAGACCGCCACGCCAGGAGGAGTGTGATCTGGAATTTTCCAGAGAACTGATAGAAGCTGCACTTTCAAGGGAAATGGTTGCCATGGGTGACCTGAATTACCCTGACATCTGATGCGAAGAGCACTTGGCCAGATCTGACTTGGCACATAGGTTTTTGACCTGTGTGGAAGAACTGTATTTAGTACAGGAGGTGAATGGGCTGACCCGGGGGAAGGCTTTGTTGGATTCTGTTTTGGCCAAAGGGGATCACCTGGTGGGAAATCTGAAGATTGAGGGTGATCTGGGAGACAGTGATCATGAGATGATAGAATTCACTATCTGTCATAGGGCAGGGAAGTCAGCCAATAGGGCAGAGCTTCCTGACTTCAGGAAGGCTGACTTCGATGAGCTTAGGAAAATGGTGGGAGAGACCCTATGGGAAGAGGGACTGGAGGGGAAAGAAGTTCAGGAAGGGTGGTTGTTCCTCAAAGTAGTGATTCTCAGAGCACAGAAGAGGTCTATTCCTGTATGCAGGAAAGGTGGTAAAGGACCAGGAAGTAGGCCTGTGCAAAGTGGCCAGTATTTGATTTAGATTCGGATTCAGCCAATTTGGGGAACAGTGATTTGATCTGGTGATTTGGATCACTGTCCCAAATCGATTCAGCTGAATTGGTTTCAGAAGGTTTGGCACTGATTTGGTGTGATTCAGTGATTCGGCCATAGACTATAATGGGGAATCACCAAAATACCTATAACTTTGTCATTTTTTTGCAGAATTGGATGAAAACAGCCAGGATGGTAGCCCCTCCTAAGGGCATGAAGCCTCCTAGGTTTCAAGGAGATAGGTGCAGGGATTTCTGTGAAAGTGCAGCTCAAATTGTTGAAAGCAAAATTTGTGTTGTGTGTGCATTACCTGGGTTTCTGGTTGCAGCCGTGTTGGTCTAAGGAACAGACAGGCAAGATTCTTTGAGTAGTTATGATATTTTTTTATTAGACCAACTGAATAGTTGGAGAAATATATCTTGGCAAGCTTTCGGGTTACAAAACCCTTTGTCAGGCTGAGGAAGCATCTGCAGTTGGTGTGCGTGTGCTCTTCCTTGATGGAAGGAAGAGTAAAGAAGCCAGAGGCTGGCCTGCAGGAAAGAAAGCCAGTGAGTGACAATCTGAATTGAGGCATCAGGGGTGAAAGACAGGCTATGAAAGCAGGGGAGGGGCAGCAGCCAGGTAAAAATGGAGAGGTACCTGGGGATTTGGATGTCAGGCAGGTTATAGTATGTCATAAATCCAATGTCTATATTGAGTCCATGAATTTTTATATCTAGTAGATTTATGAAGTGAAGTTTGTACACTTGTCTATAAAAACTGTTTTGTAAATTCCCTTTGAGGAACAGGACTGAGAGACTGGAGAGAGTGGTTTGCTTGTGAGAAATGTGCCCCCACTGGTAATTAGGTGTTCTTGTCTTTAATAGATGTCCAGTGTGCATTCATTCTGGTGTGTAGTTGTTGTCTGGTGTCTCAAGTATTTCCCATCAGGGCATTTGGTGCACTGGATGAGATATATAACATTTCTGGAGGTGCAGGTGCAAGATCCAGGAAGGGTGATGGTTTTGTTGTGGGATGTAGTAATTCTGGGGTTACTGGAGATATGTTGGAAGGTTTTGCATTTCTTGTCATGGCATGGTCTGGATCTAGACCGCCTTTTCTGAAACACCAAATTGCTAAATCTTTTTCTTAATCTTTTCCAAATTGATTTGGATGCTTCGGAGCTTTTTATGGGTCTCCCAATTCAATTCAGATTCAATGCTGAATCTGGCTGAATCTTCTCTGAATCTAATCAGTGACCAAAGCTTTGCACACCCCTACCAGGAAGCCCTCTTGGCTTACCAGAGGAGTCAAGGAGTGCTTAAAAAAGAAAAAGGAGGCTTATGGACAGTGGAAACAAGCGGTAGTCACCAAGGAGAATACACAAGTATAGCCCATATTTGAAGGGAGAGGATAAAGAAGGCAAGGGTGGCAATGGAGATCAGGTCGGTGACCAAAATCAAGGACAATAAGAAGTCCTTCTTAAGGTATATAGGGAGCGGGAGGAAGACCAAAGGAAATGTGGGGCCCTTGCAGAATGGGACAGGACAGTTGATAACAGACAGTCAGGAGAAAGCTAACTCTTTAATGAATACTTTGTGTCAGTGTTCCTGCATACAAATGGTGGCCACCCAGGTGGTTGGATACTGGATGGATGGGGGAGGGGAGGTGGTGCAGCTGCCAGCTAATCGTTAGTGTTGAACTGGTGAGGGAGCACTTAGAGCAGCTGAATATCTTCAAGTCGCCAGGACTGAATGGACTACACTGGAGAATGCTGAAGGAATTGGCTGGAATAAGTGCGGGACCATTGGCAAGGTTTCTGAAGACGTGTTATGCTCAGGAGAGTAGGGCTGTGTGAAACAGCACTGTTTTGTTTCAACTTCTGTTTCACCATTTTGACGGGACAGTGTTTCATTTTGAGCTTTGTTTAGTTTTGAATGCACTGTTCTGTTTCATTTAGTCAAAACTGTTTTGGTGTTTCGACGCTGTTTCGATGTTTCAGCCATAAGCTATAATGGGGGAGCACAAAATGGCCTATAACTTTGTCATTTCTTGACTGATTTGGATGAAACTTGCAGGGATGGTAGCTCCTTCAGAGGTCAGGAGTTTTTGGGAAACTGTACCTCAAGCTGTTAGAGCAAAACTTGTGTCACTTGTAAGTGTGAAGGTACAGAGAAAGCTCAGTTCAAACAATGCTTTTGATGTTGTTTTTCCATCCCTCTCCCAGAGCACTGAGATTGGAAGGGACCTCAGGGAAGGATCACAGTTACTGTCCAGCTACACATTTCAATATGAGAGCAGTTCTTCCCCCTCTTCCCCTTCCCTCTCCTTAGTTTCTCTTTAGCTACAAACAAGCCCAGCTTTGAACCCCGAAATGTTTTGAAACTTTCGAAATGTTTCAGCTGCCCTCATTTCATTTCGAGGCTGTTTCAAAGCCTTTTGTTTCATTTTGATTTCACTGTTTCAAGCTTGAAACAACTTGAAACAGCGTCGAAATGAAACACCTGGCAAAGTTTCGCACAGCCGTACAGGAGAGGTCCCAGAAGACTGAAAAAGGGTCAATGTGGTGTCAGTCTTTAAGAAGGGGAGGAGGGAGGATCCAGGAAACTATAGACCAGTCAGTTTGACTTCGATAATGTGTAAAAATTTTGGAAAAAATTATCAAGAAGTCCATTTGTGAGAGACTGGCAGATGTCATGATGCTGAAGGATAGCCAACATGATTTTGTTGAGGGAAGGTCATGTCTGACCAACCTCTTCTCCTTCTATGATCAAGTAACAAACTGCTTATATGTGGGAGATGTGGTTGATGTCATATACTTGGATTTTAAAAAGGCCTTCAGTATGGTCTCCCAAGATGCTTTTATTAAAAAACTGGGGGATTGTAGGCTGACGGAGTCCACAGTCAGGTGGGTTGGGAACTGGCTACAGGGTCAAACCCAGAGAGTGTTAGTGGATGGGTGTGTATCATCTTGGTGGGAGGTGGCCAGTAGTGTCCTGCAGGGCTCAGGTTTTGGCCCCATGCTGTTCAACATCTTGATCAATGATTTAGATAAGGATGTGGAAAGCACACTGGCTAAGTTTGCAGACAGTACTAAGTTATGGGAAAAGGCAGTTATGCTAGGGGATAGGATGCGGATCCAAGTGAACCTGGACAACCTGGAAAGGTGGGCGGAGTGGAACCAGATTCAGTTCAATAAGGATAAATGCAGAGTGCTTCATCCAGGGAGAAGTAACCAGCAACATGAATACAGGTTAGAAGGAGATGTCCTGGCCAGCACGGTGGCTGAAAGGGACCTTGGGGTTATGGCTGATCACAGGATGAACATGAGTGACTAGTGCAATGCTATATTCAACACAGCTAATAGCATACTGGGATGCATTAGCCAGTGCATCACGAGCAGAGCTAAGCAAGTGATACATCCTTTCTACTCGGTGTTGGTGAGACCTCAGCTGGAGTACTGTGTCCAGTTCTGGGCGCTGCACTTCAAAAAAGATGTGGAGAATCTTGAAAGGGTCCAGAGAAGAGCCATAAGAATGATGAAGGGCCTGAAGGACAAACCTTATAAGGAAAGGCTAAGGGATCTAGGACTGTTCAGCCTGGGGAAGAGAACACTGAGGGGGGACTTGGTGGCCAACTATAAGTATGTAAAGGATGAATATCAGGAGCTGAGAGAAAAACTGTTCACTGGGACACCCCAGGGGAGGACAAGGAGCAATGCCCATTACCTGTTAGAGGATGGTTTCAGGTTGGATGTAAGAAAAAACTTCTTTACGGTAAGGGTGACCAGAATCTGGAATAGACTTCCCAAGGAGGTGGTGCAGGCCCCAACCTTGGAAGTCTTCAAGAGGAGACTGGATACTACAGGCACCTTGCTGGGATCATTTGATCTCAACAGTGTTCCTGACCAGAGCAGGGGGTTGGACTTGATGAACTTTCGAGATCCCTTAATTCTTATGAATCTATGATTCTATATGTACATATCTGTATCTACAGTGACCCATTTCTGAGTTAAAAGTAGTGATATCCTAATTAAATCCCACACAATCTCCATGGGTCATAGAAAGTTGCCCTGTTACTTCAAAAATGGACGTTTTGGTTTATGATATCCTGACTAATGAATGGTGTACTGACTACTAGGGAAATCACAATAAATATCATCAGCCTTTTACCCTATGACTATAGGATGATGGGGAGGAGTTTAGAACTGTTACTGGTACAGCGGTGAGACAAGAGAATGATATGAAATTGAAGTAGTGGTATCTTTCATCAACGTAGCTGACTGTAGACATTTGGAAGATTACTTATAGGTATTTCCACAAAAATGGGGCAAGGTTTAGTTCATAGCTACAAGGAAACTAGTGTCTTATATTTTTTTTCTGCTATATTATTTTTTCCTAGCCTGTTTTTCTGACCATAGGCACAAAATGCAGAACCTTTTTCCTTTCAGTTTCCTGAAGTGATAGCACTTTGAGATCCTAGCAACTTTTAATATTTTGGCTTTGTTTTGGGCTATTCAGAGCAGGTGTGTCAGAGAAGATTAGGAAGGTGAGAAGAGAGATATGAAAATGACAAAAACTGGTGGGTGGGAGAAAAGCATCCTGGAACCTGGAAGAAAATTGTTTGAGCAGAGGTGGATTAACACATGGGCCTGCAGGGCCTGGGTGCCTGGGTTTCCTTGGGAAACGGTGGGTTTCCCCTTCCAGGTGGGCAGAATTCTAGCCTGCAAGGGACCGTGCTTGGGGCTGCTGGGAGCAAGGTGTAGGGGGCACCGTGTTTCAATGGTATTGGACTGGTCAGGAACACAGCTGGGCAGTGTGGAGAGCAGCTGTCTGAAGGTAAGTCTATGGAGGGGAAGAGGCACGGGGGGGCAGATCGAGGTGCCCATGGAGAGGGAGGGAGTGGGGCAGGGGCTGGGGCTACGGGTGCTGCCCAGCCAAAGTGGTACCTGGGATCTGGGGCCAAAGCAATGAGTGGGACGGAGCAACAGGCAGCTTATTTAGAGGTGCAGGTCGAGGGG
>NW_017728992.1:184099046-184101402 GCF_001723915.1 Gavialis gangeticus | reverse complement strand
TCAGCACCTGAAGTTATCCCAAATCACCTGAAATGAACTTAACAATGAAACATTGCTTTTTATGGGAAGAGTGAGCATATAGTCCTGGGCACTGTAGTCTGGTCCTGGCCAGTTGGTCAGAAGTCCTGAAGCAGAATGTTAGACTTAGGTAGCTGCAGTGGCTGTATTGCAACACAAAAGTATTGATAGAATGCTTCTTCTCACTTGTTTTCAGCGGGTGATGCCTCACTGTATTTTTCCCAGTCTCCCTTTATTTGTTACTGTGGGTGCTTAGTTCTTCAAACTGAAAAAAATCAATTATTTTCAATTTGAATTTAGTTGTATATATGCATCCTTGCTGGGATGAATGGGGACATGGGTATTGGAAGAAGCTGTTATGAATGGGGGAGGGCAGCTCCATGCCACTGTACACCTCCACTGGGGGAGGCATAGGGAAGATCTGGGCTGCTCACTGTGGGCTCAGGGCTCTCCACTCTGCTGCCTTTCCCTTGGGAGCCCTGTGATGGCTGCATACTCCCTGCCTGGCATGTGCCAGACCTGTGCCACGCCACCCCCAGCCTGGCTGAGTCCATTCAGCTTTTCCTGTGGGGCATGGAGGCCTGTCCTGTCCTTGGCAGCAGCAGCACCAGGAGGGGAAGGGACCCCTCCCACCACTGGAGTTCAGCTCCCAGGACCTGGGGCCTGGCTGTGAGGGAAGCATGGCATGTATGGAGTGGTATGAGGACCGTATCATGAATGTATCATGTTTATAATAGGGTGTGGGGGGCCTCCAATTTTTTGTTTGCCCAGGGCCCCAATAAATCTTAATCTACCACTGTGTTTGAGAATTTACAGTAAGACAAGGAAGGGGGAAAGACTACACAAAATTGCATGGGATTAGGTAAGACATGGAGAACAATAAAAGAGGCAATGCAATATAGCATATAGGAGAGGAATAGGAGAGGGAGATCCCAAGCGGATGAGTGATTAGGAAGAAAATAAATTAAATGGAGAACAAGCACTGTCTCTGGAGAAGTAGCCTTTGAGTCCCTGAAACCACAGTCATAATTAATCAGGATCTCATATGAGATCTAAATGAAAGCCAATTATATTCAATGCAAATTGTTCTATTGACATTTATAAGTATTACATCCAGTACATCATCCTCAAGTCAAATCTTCCAAACCAAATTAGTTAATTCCCTGTACTCTTTTTTTGGATGGATGTCCTTTGTGATATTTCCAGTCACAATGCCTTTGTCTTTCCTTATGCTATGTCTAATTTAACCTTGCCTCTCTCTAGCTTGAGATCCCTGCCCCTTGCCTTGTGTATGTGCCAAAATAACTCCTCCCCAACTGCTAAATAAAATACGAGCAAATCTAGGAAAAAAACTATACCAACTACCCGGCATTTGCAATAAAAGAGTAGCTAATTGATTTTCTACACAGTTGGCAGCTGTTAGTCTTTTCTAAAGTACCCAATCAGAATGAATGGCACTCATTATTGTTTAAAGTGAGAATATGCTAACACTACCTTAATGTATAAATTTATGTGAATTGTCTTCCCGAAAGGCAAAGTGTTTCTGAAGGGAGGAAAATGTTAGCAGCTAGGTTTAACTTGAATGAAAAGTGTGCAGTTAATAACTGAAATTGTGTAACACAACGGTGTAATAATTAAGGGCATCATGTTTCCTTTTTGTACAAGTCAAGCCCAAGGTATGGTACAATGTTATTTCCGGTCATTACTAGCTAGAGGGCAAGAAATAGTCAATCCATCTTGGTTCTTCATAAAAATTACACAGCCTGTCTGCATAATTTCTAAGTGCTTACTTAGGGGCCCCACATTTTGCCCACCCCTGGCTTAGTGCATTCTCTCCCCTCTCCTCTGCTCTGCTTTGCTTTCCTCTCCACCCATTACTACACAGTGAGCGCATCTACACGAGATGCTACGTCACCATAGCAACACACTACGTCAACGTAGCATCGATGGGCACGAACTCTGATGCCCCAGCCACGTTGCCATAGCAATGTGCTCCCTTACTATAGTGTATTGCTATAGCGACATAGTGGCTAAAAATAATTGTGCGCCACCGGCACGGCGTAGTAACAGCTGTTACTGTGCTGTCATTTAGTACTTCCTAAAGGAAGTATTGAATGACGGTGCAATAACAATGACACTGTAGGAGCACCTGTAGATGTGCCCAGTAAACTGATGGCTCGTCTATACTCCATCAGCGGAAGGTCTCAGGGAAGACAGTTTAAGCATGTCTCATCTATTCATGACCACCCACTCAAGTTCACAGATATACCACAGATTTCATGGATATCATAGATATTAGGTCTGGAAGGGACCTTGGAAGATCATCAAGTCCAGCCCC
>NW_017728992.1:184093595-184098603 GCF_001723915.1 Gavialis gangeticus | reverse complement strand
TAGCACTGCCGAGCCTATAAGGATGCTGCAGGTTTTTCTTCCCAAGGTGGAGAACCTTGCATTTTTCGGTGTTAAACACCATCAGGTTCTAGTCCGTTCATTTGCTGAACTTGTCCAGGTCAGCCTGGATCACCTGACTGTCTTCTGGTGTGGATGCTTTGCCCCAAAGTTTGGTGTCATTGGCAAACTTGGCCAGTCTGCTTCTGACTCCAATGTCCACATCATTAATGAATATGGGTCCAAGGACAGAGCCTTGGGGGACCCCACTGGTCACAGGATACCATGACGATTGACTTCTGTCAATTACTACCCTCTGGGTCCGACCATGGAGCCAATTTCCCAGCCAGCAGATTGTGGTGGACCCAAGGCTACAATTGGCCAGTTTTGCCAAGAGGTGATTATGGGATAGAAGTTGTCCTGTAGGCTGCTCTGGACTCTTCCCCGTCTTGATAAATCTAAGAGCTGGTGCTGGGGATTTTAGTCTAGAGCAGCCTGTGCACAGTTCTAGCTATGGAGCACATCAACACACTTGGCTAGCTCAGTATAAACAAATCCTTATAGCCCCTCCTAGCATGCCATGCTGTTTTAGGCAAGCTGCTTCCTAAACCTGCTTTGTAGCCAGATTCATGCAGTGATACAGGGCAGGCTAATTGGCCCTGCTGCATGGCAGTGGCAAGTAGCCTAACCCATGCTAATCAGGCCACACCCCAGGGCCACTCCCAACTCCATGTGGCAGCAGCCGGTGGGTACTTCCCCCACCATGGCCACTCCCCATGCCTCACCCTTCAGCTGCACATCACCCCCCCCATGTAGCCATGTGCCACACACCCTGCAGCAGACCCCAGGGCCATGCCCCGCACCACGTGGCCATAGCTAGCAGGTGCTCACCTTGTGGTGGCCACTCCCTGTGCCATGCCCCATGGCCACACCTCCTGCATGCTACACCCCCGGTGTGCTCTGCATCACACTCCAGGGCCACTCCCTGTGCTGTGGCCAATCCCCACACCTTCTCTGCGGCCACATGACAACCCCCGTGGCCTTGCTCCCCACCCTGGGGTCACTCCCCACATCACGTGGTCACAGCTGGTGAGTGCTTTCCCAACCTTGGCCTCTCCCCGTGCTACACCTCATGGCCATGTGACATGCCCCTGCAGAGTCATGCACCATGCCCCCCCCATGTGCCCTGTGCCACACCAAAGGACCATGCCCCATGCTATGTGGCTGCAGCTGGTGGGTGCTCACCCCACCATAGCTGCTCCTCACACCACGCCCTACCCTGCAGCCATGTGCCATCCCCTCATGCAGCCACATGCCACACCCCTCATGTGTGCCCTTCACTGCACTCCATGCAGCCGTTGAGTGCTCCCCATGCTGTGGCCGCTCCCTGCGCCATGCCCTGCAGCTGCACGCTACCCCACTCCTGCACAGCCGTGTGCCATGCTCCCTTGTGTGTGGAGCGGTGGGGAGGGGGTGTGGAGCAGGGCTGGACCCAGAGCGGGGCTGGACCCAGAGCAGCAGGGGGGAGTGGGGTATGAACCAGAGAGGTGGTGGGAGGGCAGGTGGAACAGGACAAGACCCTGAGTGGCAGTAGGGTGGGGTGGGGTGTGGGGAAGGACCCAGAGGACACAGAGTGGATGTGGGAGGGGGGGAGTGGGGCTGGACCCAGAGCAGTGGGGGGAGGGCATGGGGCAGGCACTGGTTTCCATCCCTGCCCCCTCCGCATCATTCATGAAGGGCATTTTGCTAATATTAAGATTTACATTTTGGTTACGGGAAAATAAATAGTTATTTTGGGGGTGGGGACAGAAAACAGACTATGAATGGGCAGCAGAAAAGAAGTCAAAAGGGTTAGATGGAGCAAGTGTTCCAAGTAAGTAAGAGGGGAAATAAAGAAAGGATTTGACTCATGGGAGAAAAGATACATTTTAAAGCATACATGTAACAGAAAGCCTGAGGCTCCCTGTTCCTTTAAGAGAGAAATAGTTTTGCAGGGGGATCTGCAGGCCAGGCAGGGCACAGCAGCTGCAGATCACTGTGGCAATGAGGCAGGTAGCAGGAATCTGCAGGCAGCCCAGGTCTCTGCTGACTGGATGGGGACAGGGCCCTGGGAAGGCATAAGCCTGAGCCTAGTCTCTCCCTGGCAGCCACAGGGTGAAGAGCTCAGGGCAGCAGGGTTCCAGAATGGATGGTGTCTTGCCTGTGGACCCCAGTGAGGCTTGGGGAACTCTCCAGGCTAGCCCAGGGCTGGAAGTTATGCCCGCACTATAGGTGAGAGAAGGTTTGTCCTCTTAAAGGGGCAGAGAGCTTCGGCGCCTCTTGTTGTTTATGTTATAGCCCGTGGATTTATGGTTACAGTTTAGCACTGGCAGTTTGGGTTGGGACTGTAGGGGTGGTATACTGAGGTCTTACTGGTGCCTGTGGAGCTCTGCCAGGGACAGGCTAAAGGCTCGAGCAACTCTTTAGCCCAGAGTGGGCAGAGTGCCAGGCCACAGAGTCAGACAGGGGCCAGGGGCCCAGTACCCAACAGGAACATGACCAGACAGGGACCAGAGGCCCAGCACCCAAGAGGGTGTGACAAGGCAGGGGCCAGGGGCACAGAAGACAGAAGAGGTCCAGTGCCCAAAAGGGCCAAACCAAAGCTAGTGCCTCAAAGCCAGGTCCAATACATTGGGCTAGAAAGCCTAGCTAGAGTAAAGGGACAGAGGCTGAGGAGGCTGAGGCCCCAGTAGGTGAACAATACTACAGTTACTCCCATGAGCCCTGGGGCATGGTGTAGGGGAGGATTGGAGCTACACAATTAGCTCCTAAGGCTTAGGTGCCCTGCAGGGCACAGTTGACCCGAGAAGCCTAGCAAGGAGTCTGGGACCCAAGTGGGGGTCCAGTTGGACTGGGGCCATGTGAAGGCCCATGGACAGCCTCCTCCTTATTATTATTATTATTATTATTATTATTATTATATTCCTTCAAGGTATGGTGGGCGAGAAGGGAAGGCACCCTAGGGGCAGAACAGGGCATGGTCACAGAACCTGCTCTACTGGGCTTTAAACTAAGCCCACCGGACAATGGGGGGACTACTGCCACTGCTGGCCCACTGAGCAACCCTTGCAAAGCCAGCAGGCCAAGGCACTTAAAGGAGCCCACCCATGCCCCAGCCCTGGTACAACCAGTAGGTAAGGCAAGGGCCCCTAAGGGAACACTTGCCTGCCTGTACACATATGCCAGGGGCTTGGGGAATAAACAGGAGGAACTTATCCTCCTGCTTAGCGCACAAATTTACAATGTCTTAGGGATGACGGAGACCTGATGGGACTCCACCCATGACTGGACCATGGGTATTAGCGGCTATACCTTGTACAGGAGAGATCAAGTGGACAAAAGGGGTGGGGGTGTAGCTCTCTATGTTAAGGAAAGCTACGTGTCCCTGCAAGCCATCATTGGTGACCAGGGTGCACAGCTGGAGAGTCTCTGGGTTAAAATCCGTGGGGAACACGGCACAGGGGGACACAATGGTGGGCGTCTACTACAGACCTCCCACCCAAAGTCAAGAGCTTGACCAGGAGTTCGCCAGGGAATGCTACAGGTCCATGGTTGTCATGGGAGACTTCAACTACCCAGACATCTCGTGGGAAGAGCCTCAGTTAAATCTGAGTGGTCACAAAGCTTCCTGTCATGCATGGATGACCTCTATCTGACAGAAGAGGTCTATGGGCCAACAACCTAATTAGGTCATGGACCTAATCAGTGACCTAATGATCGAAGGGAAGCTGGGTGACAGCGACCACGAGCTGATCACCTTCACCATCTGCCGTAAAGCTGACAAGTTAGTCAGCAATAAAGAAGTCCTTGACTTCAGGAAAGCTGACTTTGACAAGCTCAGGAGGCTTGTTGGTGATGACCTAAGGGACCATGACCCCAAGGGAAGGGCAGTTCAGGAAGAGAGTGGTTGCTCCTCAAGGGAGTGATCCTTGATGCACAAGCTAATGGTATTCCATCCCGGAGGAAAGGCAGCAATCCCCCTTGGCTCTCCAGGGAACTAGCAGACTTCCTGAGGCTAAAAAGAAAGGCCTACAAAGGATGGAGGTTGGGATCCACCTCCAAGGAGGAATATTCCACACTGGTCCGGACCTGCAGGGAGCAAACCAGGAAAGCCGAGGCTGCGACG
This sequence comes from Gavialis gangeticus, assembly GCF_001723915.1. Lineage (NCBI taxonomy): Eukaryota > Metazoa > Chordata > Crocodylia > Gavialidae > Gavialis > Gavialis gangeticus. Next base: position 184,094,441 of record NW_017728992.1, on the reverse strand, counting down.
GAACTCCAACTAGCTACAAGTGTCAAGGACAATAAAAAGTCCTTTTTTAGATATGTGGGGAGCCAGAGGAAAAGCAAGGGCAATATTGGACCCCCGCTAAACCAGGTGGGACAACTGACAACTGATGCCCAGGAAAACGCCAACCTATTAAATGGGTACTTTGCATCAATCTTTCATCAGTCCCATGGGACACCCCTGCCCACTACGGGACAGTGGGGCCTGGGTGAGGGAGGCCTGGGTGAGGGGGATTCCCTGCCCTCTATCAATGCTGACCTCATGAAGGAAAACCTTGAGAGGCTGGACACCTTCAAGTCAGCTGGCCCTGACAATCTACACCCCAGGGTACTCAAGGAGCTGGCTAGCACCATAGCTCAGCCCCTGGCATGGATCTTTGAGAACTCCTGGCGCTTTGATGAAATGCCTATAGCCTGGAAGAAGGCCAATGTGGTGCTGATCTTCAAGAAAGGGAGGAAAGTGGATCCGGCAAACTACAGGCCCGTCAGCCTGACCTCTATCTTGGGGAAGGTCTTAGAAAAGATTATTAAAGAGGCCATTCTCAACAGACTGGCCAACGGCAACTTCCTGAGGGATAGCCAGCACGGGTTTGTTGCAGGTAGGTCTTGCTTGACCAATCTTATCTCCTATGACCAGGTGACCTATCACCTGGACAGGGGAGAGGCGATTGACTTCATATATCTTGATTTCAAAAAAGCCTTCGATCTGGTATCCCATGATCACCTCTTGGTAAAACTGGCCAACTGCGGCCTCAGTTCCACCATGATCCGCTGGCTGGGGAAATGGCTCTGTGGTTGGACCCAGAGGGTGGTGGTTGATGGAAGTCAATTG
>NW_017728992.1:184081412-184093542 GCF_001723915.1 Gavialis gangeticus | reverse complement strand
TACGCTGGCTAGCACTATGGAAGGAAGAGACTTGGGGGTCATGATTGATCACAAGATGAACATGAGCCTGCAATGCGATGCTGCGGCTAGTAAAACAACCAAAACGCTGGCTTGCATCCATAGATGCTTCTCAAGCAAATCCCAGGACGTCATTCTCCCCTTGTACTCGGCTGCAGCTGGAGTACTGCATCCAGTTTTGGGCTCCACAATTCAAAAAAGATGTGGAGAATCTTGAGAGAGTGCAGAGAAGAGCCACACGCATGATCAGAGGTCAGGAAAACAGACCTTATGACGACAGGCTGAGAGCCATGGGGCTCTTTAGCCTGGAAAAGTGCAGGCTCAGGGGTGATCTGATGGCCACCTATAAGTTTATCAGGGGTGACCACCAGTATCTGGGGGTATGATTGTTCACCAGAGCGCCCCAAGGGATGACAAGGTCTAACGGTTAGAAACTTCAGCAAGACCGTTTCAGGCTGGACATAGGGAAGAATTTCTTCACTGTCTGAGCCTCCAAGGTCTGGAATAGCCTGCCACCAGAGGTGTTTCTTGCACCTACATTGAACGCCTTCAAGAGAAATGTGGATGCTTATCTTGCTGGGATCTTATGACCCCAGCTGACTTCCTACTCCTTGGGCAGAGTTGCTGGACTTGATGATCTTCCTTCCAGCCCTAATGTCTATGAAATCTATGAAACCAGCAGGAGGCGTCACAGCCACTGATGTACCCCGATGTGCTACAATACAATAAAGAGAAAGCAATAGCAAACACCGTGGAAATCAAAGAGCAGAACATCTGGCCCCAAGAAAGAAAAGAATACAGAAAAAAGCAAGACTTTCTATGTCCATGCAACATTTAAGCTCGAATATGCTTATTTCTTTCTTTATGCTTGCTAGATCTTTTAAGTTTGATTGTATTTTATAGAGATATTTTGGACTCAAGAGGTGGTCTTTTACTAAATCTGAAGATATTAGGCAGGGTAGGATGACACTTTAAGGTGCGTCCAGATGAGCACGCATGTGAGGTTTGCAGCACTGCAAACTCATTTGTGGCACTGCAAACAGCTCATGTGTATCCATTTGATGCACTGCAAATTTGCTGGGCTGTGGTTTTTTGGAAACTGGTAAATGCCAAAAAAAACCACCACAAAAAAGTGGTGTGGCACATATGGCAGGAGCATGTGCTATCAAACTGGAAGCTTGGACAGCCAGAGCCAGGATCTGACTACTGGCCATGCTCCCTGCTGCTGGATCGCCACCACTGCTGCCCCAGGCAGCCCCCAGGACACAGGTAAGGCTGCTGGAGCCAGCACAGATGTTGGTCCCAGCATGCCCTACCCCACCCAGAGCATTTTTCCCTGCGCTAACCCCACATGCAAGGGTGTGCACCGAGTAAAAACCAGCAGCATGAATTTGTGCTGCTGTTTCCCTTAGGGCAACCATGTAGCCCTGCTTGTGGGGAAGTGACCTTAGAGACTGGCAGGTTCAGAGGGGCATAAGCTTTCACAGGCAACAATCTACTTCATCAGACACTAGAAATGGACTTCCAGAAAGAAAGGGTTTAAAAAAGAGGAATTTAAATACAAAGGAAAGAGACTGGCAGAGGAGGCACTGCTGAGAGAGGTGAAAGTTCGGTTGAAAAAGTCAGTAGGGATAAACAAGGCAGTTAACACAATGGGAGACATGGGAATAAACAGCTAGAGTTAAAAACTAGCTTAGGTAATGGAATAAGAAAGTATAGTCTGTTGTTCACATCTCCACACTCAAGGTGTTTTTTACAGTTCTTTGGTATAAAGACAGCTGTGGTGGACTGGCCAGGGAGGTCAGAGTACTCTGCAATGCACTTTGGGTCTTTCTGGGACTGATATCAAATCAGAGTCCATTCATCCTTTTACACAGGAATCTCCCTGTTTGGTCAATGTACACAACAGGAGGGCATCTAAGTAAGTGATGGTGTATTCCAAAGGTGGTTCCCAAGAGGATGGAGCTGGACTGTTCTCAGTGATGGCAGATGACAGAACAAGGAGCAATGGGCTCAAGTTGCAGCAAGAGATATTTGGGCTACATATTAGAAAAAACTTCCTCACTAGGAGGGTTGTAAAACACTGGACCAGGTTACCCAGAGAGGTTGTGGAGTCTCCATTCTTTGAGGTTTTGAAGAGCTAGGTAGAGCCCTGGCTGGGATGATCTGGTTGGTGATGGTCCTGCTTTGAGCAGGGGGTTGGCCTAGATGACCTGAGATCCTATCCAACCCTAGTTTTCTCTGATTCTATATTAAGATGGTAGAGGAGCAAGTGAACGAACACTGGACACCATATTTCATGTGCTTTAGTTCCCGTGATAATGTGGTTTGTGTTTATGAGGGGGTCACAACTGCATTTAGATCTGTAGTGAAGCCTGATGGCTTGGTGAAAATTAGAATGGGGTAGTCCATTGCTGGAGAGACATTGTAAGGTTGGGAGCGGCCTGTAAACCAGGACAGGTTTGTTCCCCATGGCCACCTTGAGGTGACTGTCATTTTCCAGGAGGGGATGGACATCATTAATGATCTGTCTAATGTGTTCAAGGTGAGGGCTGTAGATGATAACCAGAGGGATTCTGTTGTACTTGTCACAGGGTTGATATTGTAACTTGTTGGAGCAAGGGCTGAGTCTGGCTCTGTCGATTTGAGTGCCTAGGGTTTTAAGATTATATTTTAGGTGTAAGAATCCCTGCTCCAGATCCCTAAGGTGTGCATCCTGATTGGTGGTATCAAAGCAAATATGGCTATAATGTGGACCTTGGCTGTAGGCGATGGATCTAATGGTGTGCTTTGAAGTGATGTATGTACATTATGTATCAATGTGTTGTTGGCAGATTTGCCCAGTTCATTTTACTGGGTTTAGTTTAACCCTGGAAACGAGTCTGTCCCATCTCACCCTAGACAGCTTTACTTTTATTCCTTCAGCTTGCTAGAACAGAGCATTTGATGTCTGATTTTTTCCCCACTATTTTTTATGATGTAACAAATACATCCTCTGCTATTAGGGGTTTTTTGGTTGTAGCCATGTTGGTCAAAGGACATAGGCAGGCAAGGTTTTTTGAGCAGTGGTATCTTTTATTAGACCAACTGAGTAGTTCTCTGCTATTAGTGATATTTCCTTAGGATTTCTATAAAAATTACCATTTTGTTTTGTGCCACACAATGTGGTTTAATTTTCTTAAAAAAAAAATAAAATCATGCCTTACACATTGTGTTTTTTTTCTATCCTCCCACTAGGAAGACTACTTCAGGGTTTTGTTGTGGCAACCAGAAAATAATCAACGGCTTCAATACTTTAATGTTTTCTGGGATTTGTCAGCACAGCTAGGAACAATAGACTTCTGTCTGCTCGCCTGTAAAAGAAGCAGCAAATGGAATAATAAAACCAGAAAGTCCTCCACATAACATGGGGTAATTAGCTTTTCCTTGTGAAATCTTTGGGGAAGGAAGTTTTGCAAGTGAAAACACAGTAAAAACCTACTTTAGTGTGCTTGTGAAAGGAACCTGCTTCAAAATGTGCATTTTGTAGACTGTCTTATGGCCTTGTAGCTAGCTTTAATAAAAAAGATAGCATTGAGTACATCTACCGCTGCTCCGATCTGGCTCAATGTGTTGCACTCCTAGGCACACTTTCAAACAGTGCACCCAGGAGCAATAAACTTCGGAGTTTATTGCTTCAATTAATTTTTTGTGTAGACTCATGCACTGCTGTTGAGATTCAACTACATTGATTCATTTAGGCTGACAAGCTAAAATGAAACCTGGCTGGTAGTCAGCTGTTAAGAAATACAAGCTGTTACACTGGGTTTCCTTCAGCAGGAGATGCAGGAGCTCCTGAGGGGACTGGTAGGAGCTGGATTTACATCAGAGGAAGGAGACAATTATTTGAAGATGTCCAATGATATTTAGAGAAGAGGTATATGCCAAGCAGCCCTTGAAACTTCTGAAGCATCTTTCATGCATTAGATTTAATCTAGTCCGTGGACTCAGCCTTTCTAGTCAGCAGCATGAGTCTGTAATCAGAATAAGCTTTGTATTATCTCTCTGTAGGTGGTATACTAGACTGCCCGTATCTCAGATAATGAAAACCCTCCATAAGATAGAACAGCAGGAGAGTAAAACACGAACATACAGATGAAGCCATCCTGGAGATGGATGCAGAGCAGACCAGATGGAGGGATATTTGGATCTGTTGCTTTGGTTCTAACCCCCCTCTAATCAATGTGACATTTAATGGTAAATATACCTTACTTATTTTATTATGACTTTCATTTTGTAGGTTTTGTCATTTAATGTTTTGAACCAATTATGTCAATTATGTCCAACGTTAATAAAAAGGAGTAAGAGACATTTTATGCTGGGGCCATGGCCCACAAGCACCAGATCTTTATCTGAAATATTTAATTTTCCACTGTGAATTTTTCCATCTTGCTTCTGGTATGGATTGCCTTGACTTCACTGGAAGCGTCCTCTTGGACTGTTGTATCGAGAGGAGTCTTGCCTTTGAACGTTTGTGTTTTGCATTGATTTAACTCAATGCTGAGAAATAGTGAGAACACTCTTACAAAAATTATATGAAGGAGCTCATTGGAAGGAGGGGATAATTCAGCTAGTCTTTCCTTCTGGGAAGGACCAAGACCAAATTGGGATTTGGTCACATGGCAATATGCTTTACTATTTCAGATAATTTGTGTGTGCCATTTGGTCACATCGTGGCAAGATTATGACCTGATTCCCAAGAAATCACTAAGCATGACTGTCGGTTTTTTTTTTACGAGAGGTAATTCAGAATAACAGGGCTGTCTCACAGGCTGATCTAAAGCAGGCCAATAATGCTGCATGGTGCAGGAGGCATAGTATGCATTTGCATTGGTTTCTGCATGGCATGATCATTAAAATCATCCCAACTAGTTTTTATTTTAAAATATAGTTTATAACAACACTTCTTATACCACCATCAGCTAACTAGGGGCTGATTTTTCTCCTATTCATTCCATATTGGGAGCAGTTGGCAGGGCAAAGTCAACCTTATGCATCCTTGATTTTAGGTGAACAACAGCGTGCAGTACAAAGTCAGTGGCATAAGCGGGAATGAAAAATGTTGTCAAAGCTGTGACTCCTCTACAGGTTTCTAAAAATGTATAGCATTTAAAAGATAATTATATCCACGTTATGGAATTTAATAGGATGGCCTGAAGAAATTGTGAAATAATTTAAAGAAAGCATCATTTCTATAAAATCTGATTACATTTCAGTTGAACTCCCTATAGCTTTCATTTCAGTTAAATTCTGTAGGACTTCTTCCATATGGATAATACTCAGCTTTTGGGGCTTTTCTATTCCTTACCTGCTGGACTATGCTGTCAGTGTAAATGAAAGAGGCAACCAATACCCCTTTGTGTTCCTTGGAGGTCTCTTATTCAAGTGCTGACCCTTGCGTTGTGCGAGCTGCTGGGACTGTAAAGCAAGTTGTTCTGGCGGCAGAACCAAAACAAGCTTCTGCTCTGAAAATTGCTCAGTGTAATTACAGTCACATCTGCACAGTAAAAACCAGGCTGACTCAGTTTTCTACCAGGTTGGCAAGTTCTTTCTATTTTTGTTTTCATTTCTGTAAGAAGACCATTTCTTCGTACATCTGATTTCAGATGTCAGTGGGATCTACATGGCAAGCAGCCCCAAGCTGCTATAAATCATGCCATTATTACTCCTTCGGGATGTTAGGAGTTCAGTGCCCAGGAAGACACTAAGGGTTTGAAAAATGTCCACCATTTTTTGTGGGCAACTTGACAGATGGAGCCTGTCTCCGTAGGTATTATGTTAACACATCCATCACTTAATAGTTTATCATAAGAATAATCACTGCGAAAATTTCCCGTAAGGAGGTTATAATTTTTCAAGTCTAAACTCACGCTGAAGGAACCAAGTCTGGTTTTTAGTGTCTTTGGTTTCAGCCATTTCCCACCTCCCTAGGTTCACCAGTGGGCATGAATGAATCCGAAATGAATTAATCACCACAGAACAGGTGCTCATGGGCTACAGTCACTTGCACAAAGAAAGGGCAATTCAGATTAAAACCTCATCCTCTGTTACTACTCTGGCAAAGCCAAGTAACAGTGGAAGGATCAAGCCCTGCGTGTGTCCCAGGTTAAACTTGACTTATACTATTTAGCAGAGGAGAGGTGGTAGGGTAGAATATTGCCTTCATCTTATTATTTCAGAGCTGTGTGTTCCTAGTGCTGTTTTGTGCACCTTCCAGTCCTGAGCCATAAATGCTCACTGGATTGATTTTTAAATTGGGTTGCAGGTTAACACAGTAAAGTTTTACGGTAGTTTCAATGCAGGGCTGAATCCAGTGAAATCAATACCATATATTTGCTTTCCATCATACAGGAAGTTTTTGGTGAGAAAGGATCAGGCCTGCAGGAAGTACCACGTGCTATTCTAAGAAGACTTCACTGGAGGTTCATTACACTGCTGAGGCTGTTACTTACTAAGTGTACTAATAATACTGGCTACTTGCAGATGTTAGAAAAAAATTCCCCAAACCTATGCTTTACCAGAAGAAGCAATACATTACTTTGCCCCAGCTCTGTAGCATCTGTATAAATTGGGTGCTTCATTGGGGCTTTTTGGTGCTTTTAATCTTTGACTGCTCATAAAATATATAGTTAATTGACAATATTTGTTGTCAGTTGATCGGCTTGCCAACCATAGATGTAATATAATGAAGAAACAGACTTGGGCTATATGCAGATGTTACACTTAGATCGACCTGACTAGGGTTAGGTCGATCTAAGTGCCAAACTGTACATACGTTTGGGGAGTTTAGATTAGGCAAAATGTGGTCTGCCCAATCTAATTGAGTGCACCTCCTCAGGTGAACTAAGTAGATTAGGATAATCTGTGTTCTAACCAAATATGTGTACACATTTGGAGTATAGTCCCGAGGCTGGAAAAGCCCAGCTGCTCACCCCAGCCCCAGGATGCTCTTTTCCTATACCCTCCTGACCCTGACCAGGCCCTCCAACCTCCCCCCCATCCTTGCAGATCTACTTGCCACTCTGATCTCATCAACTCCCCAGACCTGCCAACAGCACCCATCTCCCCTCCGCCCCCAGGTGAGCCTGCTAGCCCCTTCTCCCACTTTTACTTTTATCACATTTGTGGTAGAGCACCAGCAAATGTATGCAGGTACAAGCATGACCTAATGGTGCTGTTGAAGTAGAAGTCCTAGATCTGTTATTCTCAACCAGGGTGCCATAGCATCCTGGGTTATCCTGAGATCACTTCAGGGGAACCACGGGGTGGTATACAATGTTAGTATTGTTGTATGTGCAGCCATGATTCATGGGACAAACCTAGAGATTTTACACAGGAAACATTTTGCCCTGTTGTGGTCTTTCTGAGTTCTTTACAACAGAGGAGTTGCTTTGTTATTTTTCTGTAGTAAAAAAAAAGGTGAAAACTAAAGCTGGCATTTTCTGAGGGGTGCTTCCAGTATATCCAGGGGTGCCACATGGAGTGTCCCACAGAAGTGTGGGGGACTCCCCAGCATGCTTGGCAGCAGACCTGGAAGTGGACCAGAAGCACGTCTGGTCCACTTTTGGTCCATTGGGGAGCACATGGGAGCCCTCCTGTGCCCCCCCAGCTTGGCAACTGTTGTCGCCTGGGTCTGGGGGGTCATCCGGGGTCCCCACATGGCCGATCGCCAAGCCAAGGGATATGGGGGGGGGCCTCCCGGTGCGCTCCCCGGCAGACCCGGAAGTGGACTGGAAGTATAGCCCTGTGGGATGCTCCATCTGCCCCTGCATTGCAGGCTGGTAGGACTGAAGCATGTGAGAACAAAATTTGACTAAACAGGAGGATAAAATGAAAGAAAACCTGATTCTCCAGTTTTCCTTATGGCTAATTATAAAATAACAGCAAAGGTGAAACAATTTGATGGCTTAACAAAGTATTGAACTACTTCAAAGGAATTTAGATAATTGGCAAGCAGAGCAGTTAAGGAAAAATAATAGCTCCTACCTTGATTTTTTTTGCAGTAGTATGCAAAAAAATACAGAGCTATTTTCTTGACGTGACTGTGTTTAGACCATTATACACAGGTTTCAAGTTACTAACTTTTTACTCTACTTATTATGTTCCTTGGTTTCAGTCTTTTAAGCTTCAAAATTATCTAGAGGTCTGGGGCCAGATCTGCAGGGGGGAAATGAACATATCTCTACTGATGTCAGTGAAGCACTAACAATTTCAAGCAGCTGAGCAGGTGGCCCATTATTTCTTATATTCTTTAGTTTCTAGATTTAGAGTTTTGATTCAAGTGTGTAATGTTAGAGGGATGAATAACTTCTAGGGTGGGATTCTGTTCTATGCCTCAAAGAGGAAAGGGTAGACTTGCACCTTATAGACTAATTAAATCTGAGATGTGTAGGATAAGCCCACTGCTTATGGAAGCCCTCTGCTTGCAAATCTACCAAGTCTATTCCCTGACTTCAGACTAATATGGCCAACTACCTCTCTTTACCTCTAAGGCCATGCCTTATACTGCTGCCCTCCTGACGTTCTTTGGCAGCTCTGAGTGAATTATTCTCACAGGCATACAAAAAACTAGAACTCTTGGTTGGAAGGCTGTCCCTCTGGGTCTATGCGAGTGTCTTTGTGTGCTGTGTTGGGCAGCTCTTTGATGTGTTGATCAGGTAGAATTCCTTCCCTGGAGGTGTCAGATGGCAGGCAGGGAGGCAAAAAAACTTCCTTGTTCTGCAATAAAGTTTAAAATCCAAAATCGGCTGAAATTTGGCATCTTCCATGTTTCAGGGGTGTACGATACTAGTGGACCCAGAAGGACAGACTTCCATCTTCAGCTTCCTCTTCGCAAAAATTAAGTTTATTTCCTACCTATGGGGACTTTTTACCATCTTGTACCATCTACACTTTTCCCAGAGCCTGATGAAGGGACTTTGATCCCGAAAGCTTGCAGAAAAGGACAATTTTCTTGCCATTTTCCAGTTGGTCTAATAAAAGGTATCATTTTGGAACCAAGAGTTCTAGTTTTTTGTGTGTCTTTTCATCTCAGACCAACACGGCTACCAAGTACACCCCTGAAACATGGAAGATGCTGAATTTCAGCCGATTTTGGATTTAAATAAAATATTAATTCTCTCACTTGATTATGTTGCTTTGCTAGAAACTATGGCCCAGCTGTTCATATATGGATGCCTGACTATTCAGGTACATAAATACATGGGTCAATTTCTGTGAAACCTTGCAGAAGTTTTGTAATGTTCTTGCAGAGCCTCTTACTTTTGAATTCCTTTAAACCATTACATTTATATATTGCAGTATCTCTTTATTTGGTCTGCAGCTTCTTCCGATAACTACCCTTTGCTTTAGGTTTACTACCCTCTTTTCCCTCCCCTTCTCACACAATCATTTTCATTTGCATAATAGAGTTAAACAAAACCAATTTTTCTATCTGGCATTTAGCTGAGGCTGTATCTGCTTCTTTCCCTGACGTAAAGAAGGGCATTTTGTGCCTGAAAGCTTGTCTAACATCATGCCATCTAACATCTTCCATGTTTTCTCAGGTGACATAATAGTGCAGGTCATGATGGATGGATTTAAGATTCTAACCCTTATCTGCCAAGCAGAAATGCCAGCAAAAGCCTGTATAGATGAGGAGGAAAGTCAGACAATTTAAGAGGTACTGCAAGCATTACTACTGCCTCATACTGATATTTTAGGCCAAAGATCTTAATCAAAAAGCTGGAACCCTGTTCTTTTACATTTCAGCACTTCAAAATTACGCAGTTTTATATAGTTCTCTCTCTGAACTATTACATTTTTAACTATATGTTACATGGTTTCACTATGATTTTGCACTGCTGTTCTTAATGAAATATATTACAAGCGCATGTCTTAGTATTGGTTTGAGGGTATAATCTGAAATTTGTCAGTGGTTATTAAATGCAAGTTTCTATTATACTTTTTCAAATGTGCCGTAGCAGTAAGTATGGAGTACTTCTTTGAACTGTATATTTGCCAACTTATCAAATAAGAATAGACCAAGAGATCAGATTTTTGAGGGGTTACATTTTGACATAGTTCATTCTTTCCTCAGTGGAGCTCCTCTAATTTACATGGGCTGAGAATCTAGCCCAGGCTGTGATAGTGGCTATTGTGTGTTATGAATGACTGTTTCAGGCGAAATAGTCTGTCACAGCTATTTTTAATCCCAAATCCTGACTTGTGGGTTTTAGAATAGTGCTTGTCTCAAATGTAAAGGAACCACAGAGCAAGATTTTAAAGGACTGATTTAAAAGTGCTCCAGAAGGGAAACCACACAGACTGGGAAGCTGCCCCACTAAAACCCAGCTTTAAAGAAGAAACTGAGACATTTCTTCAAAGAAAAGGAACAGTGCTTTTGAAGGTCTCCAGCCAGGGCTGGAGCCAAGGACAGGCATGATGGTTGGTCCTGCTCTGTGTCAAGCACTGTTCAAAGAGTTCCTAAACTGATCCTAATTGTATAAACTGAATGTTTAGCTTTAATTATAAACTTGTTAACCTAAAATGGCCATGACCTGCATGGGTAAGGAATATTGTCTGAAGTGTAGAAATAACTGGTTCAGAAGACCTAATAAATGTCTGACAGAGAGCTGTAGTATTTCATTCTCTTAGACAACTTTCCCTCCATCCAACAAAACCAGAAATGTTGCAGTGGCACCTACTCATCTCAAAAGCAGTTTTCATCCATGACCAGTAGATATATTCAAGAGACCGCAGTCCTAAAAGGCTTGCACCTTATGGAATAAGATTCCCAACTCTGTCCTTCTTATTTGAAAAGTCCTAGGTAGGTAGCCAGAAGGCATCTGCCTTTCATTATGCCTAAGATGCTCAGCTCTTTGTGATGGCTGGTAAGAAATTCTTAACTTGTCTGAAGCAATCAGGACTCATGGCAGAGGTGATATCTTTTATTAGACCAAGTAGATTTTTGCAAAAAAAAATCTTTAATTGCAAGCTTTTGGGCACAACCACCGTTCTTCAGGCATAGGGGGAAAGATTGTGGAAGTGCAAGCTCCTATTTCATAGGAGGGTTGAAGGTGTGGTAAAATCTCCTGTTTGGAACGGTTCATTTTATATGCAGGTTAGGCTCAGAGAAAAGTTGGAATAGTCTGTTTACCAACCAACTATTCTAACTTTTCTCTGAGCCTAAACTGCATATAAAATGAACCGTTCCAAACAGGAGATTTTACCACACCTTCAACTCTCCTATGAAATAAGAACCTTCATTTCTGTCCAGGATAACTTTTACAATCTTTTCTCCTATGCCTGGTGAAGGTGTTTGTGCCCAAAAGCCTGCAATTAAATTCTTTTTTTGCAAAAATCTAGTTGGTGTAATAACATATGTTAACTCTACCATGAGTCCTGATTGCTTTTGCCTCTAGACCAATACGGCTACAATCTGGATACCTAACTTGTCTGAAAACACTAGGGTCATAATAAAACAGAGCAGTACAATGGGCAGAGTACAGAACACTGGAGACCAAGATTTTATTAGCAGCTTGCTACTGACATGGTAATTGACAAGAGTAAAGCACAAAGACACAGATCCTCCAAGGTAGTCAGGTTCTTGGCTACCTTTAAATCCATGGGAATAAGGTGCCTAAATACCTTGGAGGATCTAGGTCAAAGTTCAGACGAAGAGGATTTATTTTGAAAAGGGTAGGCTGGAGTAGCGAAAGAGAAAATGGGAAAACATATAACGATCTTGGGGTATGTACAAGCATTACATTTCTACTGGTAAAATTGAAGTTCCACTGGTAAAAACTCTTAGGTGTACAGATGTTCAAGCAATTTCTGTCAGACCACAAATGGCTGGTCCAGTAGGAATTTTTATGTTCGATGAGGTAGAAGTCATCTCCAGCAGAGTTTCTACTAGAGAAATGTATTCTTATACATTTACCTTACCGAAAGAAACTTCCCTACTGTCTCCTGGGACCCCAATACGCAGTGCTCTCTGCCCCCCATCTCTCCAGAGAGGGGCAAATGTGACTTGGCTGGACAGTCTGTGACTGGGTTAGACTCACTGCTCTGACCAAGTCACAGAGCAAACCCT
>NW_017728992.1:184069803-184076412 GCF_001723915.1 Gavialis gangeticus | reverse complement strand
GTATTCTTATACATTTACCTTACCGAAAGAAACTTCCCTACTGTCTCCTGGGACCCCAATACGCAGTGCTCTCTGCCCCCCATCTCTCCAGAGAGGGGCAAATGTGACTTGTTTGGACAGTCTGTGACTGGGTTAGACTCACTGCTCTGACCAAGTCAGAGAGCAAACCCTTCGCCCTGTCAGCTTTGTGGCTAGCAAAGCCCAGCTGTTCTCTACATCCCCAGAGCTGTGCAGATGACAACACCCCTGACCGACCTCATTGCTATGAGGCTTTAGCCTGGAGTATTTCACCAGTATCTTTAATATTCTCTTAACATCTTTTTTCAGGGAGTAAATTAGCAATGGGCTTAATTGGTCACTACCTGGGTAGACCTGACAGGGCTCATGAGTATGTGCTTGGCCTATAATGGGCTCCTCTTTCCTTAGTTGCACAGCTCTTCTTGAATATGGTGATGAAAGAAGAGTTGTACAGCATCTCGCATATAATATCACATAAGCACAACTGGTTAGAAATTATTTTGCCAGTGAATAAGGTAAAGAATTTTCCTCTCTCACCACTTTTGATGTAAATGAGACTGTGCCTCCCTGGTGTCCTGATCAGAATATCTTCCTTGTGCCCTTACTTAATATGCTTCTGGCATTTTGATTACCTAAACTGAAGATTTACAGTACAATTTAAAACAACAGAAATGGAGAAAAGTCATTCCCTCTTCTTTTTTTTTCTTTAAATAACATAGTGACTACTTGTATTACCTCAAGAAGGAACAGAGATTTATTGTTAGCAGGCAGGTTTCCACTTAAACAAAGGGACAGATACTGTGAAGATTAGGAATGAGTAAAACTGAAGTGAAGACCATCCACCAGGCCTGAGTGGTGAAGGCAAAGGAACTCTTTCCATTATCTACAGAGGGCTTTGGTTCAGTGTGGCCTTTACACCTGTTATTACAGACATGTACGAGTGTTATTTTTATTGTTTCTAAAAATCATGAAAGAACTTAGCAGTTATGAGAGTGAATGACTGTCGTGAGCTAGACATAGCTGACCAGGGCTTTTAAGCAGGCTTCTCTACCTAGTGCTTCCAATGTGCTTCACTTTTTTCATGCCGTCTCCATACTAGCTCAGGGCTCAGAAAGAAACTGAAACGGAAGCAAAATCAGACCAAACTCTGTGTTCCTCTTTTGTGACAAGCACGAAGTGTGGGGCAGTAGGGGATGCAGTCTTTAGATTTGTTTCCATTTGTGATCCATTAAGCCAGCAGTTTTCCCTGATAAGATACTTGGCCAAGCCATTCTGTCTTTCACAAAAATCTCAGTAAACTTGGAAAGGCCCACATGTGTTGAACTCCACTAAGAAACCACACCAGTTCATGCCAGCTGAGGGTCTGGCTAAAGGAGTTTAATTTGGCCCATTAAACCTGGAATTTGAAACAGGGCTCTAAACTTATTCGTGGCCAGCAGAGAATTATGGTCTTCTTCACATCATCAGTTACCGATTCCTACTTACTAGCATTCAGCGCACTCTACCCTGTCTCATACTAGAGCCTGATAGTTGGAACAGTTTGCCTGTTCCACATGTTTGTATGACAGTTCTGGAAGTGGCATGGTTGGTGTAAGAAAGAGCATTATATTGGATTGCCCCTTCCTCTAGAAGCTGAGGGGTTTTGATGAGAAGCCAGTAAAGCAGGGGAATGACAAGGATGGGATGGAGCTCCAGCCCAGCTAGGAATCCTTTGAGAGTGATGTATTAATTGGAAGTGGGGGGAAGGGTTTGCCAGAGGAAAAAGGTGCTCAATTTAAGTAAACAGGGAGAAATATCTTGTGAGTTAATGGCCAAGAAGCCAGTTCCCTAAGTCTGGAAATACTACGTACTGGGAATTATCCCTTTGAAATGCATTAAAGAAAAGACCTTTATTCAGGGAAGGGGTGGATCTAGGAGGCATGCAGTATGGTCACCCACCTTCCCTTTGATTCCTTCTCCATTCCTGCCATCCATGGGAATTGAGGGCCTGATCCAGCCAAAACTGGGCTGCCTAGCCCCACTTCCCAAGCCATGCAGACAGCCAGTGTTGCCTGCCATATCACCTGAGAGCCTGAAACTGTTGGGGCTGGGCTGCCCAGCCCCTCTTCCTGAGCTGGGCAAACAGCCAATGGTGCTTCCCACATCCTGCTGGCCCCAGGCTCAAGGGTCCAATCTTGGCCCCAGCCCCTTTTCAAAATCTGAGATTTGCTGCTGATCCAAGGTGACTTCACTTCCCCAAAGTGGCATAGTAGAATGAAGCAAGCAGTATAGTGCACACCTGCATAACAGCTATGAAGATTTTTTTTAGATGGTATTTTTTTTTCTGACTTTCCTTATAACTAGGACATAAAATTAAACTGGGCAACATTTAAACCTGTGAACTCCTCAACCGTTCTGTCACCATCCACTGTAGTGTTGTTTTGATGTCCAGAAGCTCTGTGGAAGCAATTTTACAAAGGACTTCATGATAAGGGTCTCCCTATATTGTAAATGGAGCCCTGTGGTGTGCAGAACATGGCAAAGGAGCTCCGTGCTACCATCTTTTCATACATTGGAGAAGAAGCCTAAATAAGCAGACATCGTGTGTATGGGTAACACCTCCTGGGCTGGTGCAAACAGTTTACTAATTTAGGTTTGTAGCAGACTTACTTTTTGAGCTCCAGACGAGTCCTGGGCTCGAGATTCTACAGTTCCAATTGGTGGACCCCATCCACCAATCAGAAGCAAGCCAGGGTAAGCAAGGCCATGCCCCTTTCCCTGAAGGGAGGGGGGCAAGGAGCAGTCTGGACCTGGTTCAAGACTGCACCCTGGTAGGTCCACAGAACTTTGGGGGTGGAGCCCCTGAAGCATGTAAAAGGAGAGCGTGCTCAACATGCTGTGGGGAGAGAAGAGCTCTGGAGATGATTGTGCTTGGGACCCTGCCTGAGCCTCGATGGTGCATGGATCCTTACACAGCGCTCAGGCTCTAGGAGCTGCTCGAGGTGGCTTGAGCCTGAGAACCTGGGAAGCGGCTGGGTAGGTGGTGCGTGGATTGGCACATGGAGAGCTGGCCCTGGGAACAGCTCGAGGCTGCTCAAGTTGGCCTGGCTCTGGGCTGAGTAACCAGAGCCCTGCAGTGTGACTCTGCATTAAACTAAAAGAGTCCTGGTGCCCAGAGCAGGGCCTGGGAATGGGAAGGATCCCTGGTGTGAGGCTGGGGAATTGGAGCCAGTAAGGGCTGAGTTCCCATAGGAGTGTCCTGGGCATCCAGTGCAGGGCACCAGGTCATTGAGAGGAGTCGGAGGCACCACTGGAGAGAGGCCTTCATGGGACTGGCCACCAGGGGATGAGCCTTGGCTGCTTCAGAGCGGGAGGGTGAGTTGTTGGGGAAGCGGGTCCCACGGGGGAGGCGGGCTTGGGAGAGGAGGGTCTGCAGCCTCCACCCTCCTCCATTGTGGGTGGGGGCATGGCCACATCCTGGGGCCCTAAAGGGGAGGGGCCCCAGGGAACACCCTGTGGGGTGCTGAGTGCACCCCTTTATTTTGTGACTGTTGTTGTTTTGTACTGTAGAGGTTAATATAGTTATGGACACTCCTTAAGGGAGTGTATATGGGTTTATCTGTCTTTATTGCCTATATGTGTTTCTTGTCTATTATTGGAACTTACCTGTATTGTTGCTTGTGTATGTCTATGGTATTGCTACCTCAGCTTACCTGGGTTTATCTAAGTTGATGTTCATATGTGTTTATTGTGTTGATGTCTTGACTTGCCTGTTCCAAAGTGTTAATGCTTATCCTGTGCAAGGGCGTTAATTATTGCACATGCTGTGAATCACCCGGTTCATGTTTTTGCAGTCCCTCGAAGTCGTGCAATATGTTGATTGCAGGTTATTGTATAAGGTATCACATACTAATTTTACTGTAAATATTTAATGTTTCTTATTCATATTTATTTATTGTAGCAATACATTTGTATGTAGTTGAGCGCTTTTTCTTGGCCTGGCTCTACAGAGAGGAGAGGAGAGGAGAGGGAACTGCTCCCAGGTGGCAAGCCCCTCTCACAGCACTCTTGCCTGACCACCCCATCCCTTCCACTGGTGGACAGGGCACACCCCTGGGTGTACCCAGGCTACAGGTTGAATAAGGCTTAATGAAATATGGATATCTTTATTGTGTGACTAACGGGCAACACAACTCTACTTAACATGCCCAGAGGAAGTGGTCATCATACATAAAACACTGTCTGTGTACTTCTGGTCAGTGGGACCCAGACATAAACAAGACTGAAAAATCAAATGGATTTTAAGTTGTGGAGAAAAGGTTCCCTGATGGCATGGCATTTATTGAAGTGCAAATCACAGTGTTGAGTATGTACCTCTTTGTTGATATAATGACAGAATTGAAATTCTGGATTTGGCATTTGGGTCAAAGATGATCAGTGTTTCTCATTAAAGTAGCAGTGGAAAAGGGGAGCAGAATGAACTCTATTAATGAGTTCCTACAGCTGAAATCACTACAGCTGGGGATAGCATCATGACTGAACCTGGCATTATGAGCTGGGGTGGTGGTGGTTCTGTACTGATGGTACAGAGGATAGCAGGAGAGCTGAAATTACAGGCAGGCTTGGAAATACCTTTGTGTGGAAGTGAGTTGATGGAGACATAACACTACAGCTAGAGGTGGCAACATGGTGGCAGTGTGAAGACAATGTCATGGCCAGAGGTGATGACACATAGGGTGCATTGCAGCTGGAGGTGAAGCACAGCTTTCTTTCAGGAGTCCCTGGCAGTACTTCTCCCAGGAAGCTGGAGACAGACCTTGCAGAATGCATTGCTGGGTTCTGGGACTTCAGTAACCACTGACTGCAAACTGTGTGTGGGGTGCACCAGAGAAGAAGGAAACATGGGAGCAAAGTGTTAAAGTGGCAGCAGTTTACTGGATGGTGAACTGGCAGGTAAGCAGAAGAACTCTTGCTGTAAATAGTACCTGGCAGAAAGGTTCATATAAACCAGAAGGAATTCTTGTGTTTGTTTTTGTGAAATTTCCATGCTAATTAAGGCAGACTTTACATTTTGTACTGTGTTTGAAAACAAAAATGTTGGGGTATAGGAATTAATTGATTCCTCCAGTCATATTATGGTTTGAGCTAGCTCCACTATATTTACAAACATGTATGTATTTTGAAGGTGTTGCTGAGAGACTAATCAACAAAGTATAGTTTAGCCTCTTTTTCTATATTTCCATTCACAAATTATTGGTCAACTGTTTATGATTTCCTCAAATGCAGTCATAAAACAAATGATTCACCAAATAATTTTTTAGACATCACCACCATGAGCAGCTCATTGAGGGTATTCAATTAATTTTGATTTGGCTCATGGCCCACAGCTGGTATTAATAGCTCTAGCAGGACTATTCAGGTGAGAGTTCACCATTTTTCTATGTCCAGGGGATCAAATTCTGGCACTGGGTTTAAGGAGAAATGGAGCAGGCCCTGGCCAAACACTTTGTGCTTTCACCAAGTAGGCAGAATAAGATGTAGAATAAGAATCATTTAACATGAAGAGTTATTAATTTAGGGATAAGAGGAATGTGGGTCTATGTAATGTGAAAGAGACTAAAGAAGGCTTCTCCTCACCTTTCCCTATGCTCACCTGTGAAAAGGCCAGAGAAAATCCCCATCCTTGCAGAGGTAATCAGCGGGCTAGATGTGCTCCAATGGTGTGTGCTCAGTTGAATATTGCCTTCAGCACAAAGCATGTAGTCAAGCCCACAATGTTTAGCAACATTTTTTTGTTTGCTTGTAGAAGCTTGCTGAAGAGTAGAACATTGGCCTGCAGCCTTTCCACCGCAGAGGGAGGTAGTGATTTGTGTTGTCTGAAATCAGGCAGAAGAAGGTAAGGCAGGATGGCACCTTAGGGTGCATCCACACATGCAGGCACATGTGCTTGCAGCAGCTCAAATGGTAGGGGCACCAATTTGTGCAGGAGATTTGTGCCTCAGCACATGTGCCTGAACATGCACTTTGGTGTGGGGCAAATTGTGCCACTTAGGGTAAACTGACCCTGCCCAGCTCCTCCCAGATCTGCAGCCAGGGGTAGCTAGAGGCTGAGGCCAGTACTTCTGTTGGGTATGTGGGTAGGTGTGGGTGTATGGGGTTTGCACATGTGGAGTTTGTGGAAGAGGTTTGAGGGGGGCTGCCACACACCCATATCACCCGACCCACCCTCTGTGGTGCACAGCCCCCACTGCTGGCAGCAGCACCCAGCTGGGCCATTGAGCCACTCACGGCCCATTCCAGGAACAGCCCTATGGTGGCACAGCACTGTCTGACCTGGGGTCTGCACATGGTGAACAGAGCCAGCCCAACCTGGCCTGGCTTGCCCTGCCAGCATGTGCTTTTGGACAGGAGTCATAGGCAAGCCGTTCTGATCCTATCCAAAGGTGTGCACTAGCAGGGTGGGGCAGACTGGGGCGGGCCAGGGTGGGCTGTCTCTGTTTACTATTTGCAGACCCTGGGTCAGGTGGTGCTGTGCTGCTGTGGGGCTGTGCCTGCAGTGGGCCATGAGCACCCCATGCCCAGCTGGCTGCTGCTGTCAGTGCTGGGGGCTGT
>NW_017728992.1:184066677-184069753 GCF_001723915.1 Gavialis gangeticus | reverse complement strand
GCATGTGGCAGTCCCCCATCAAACCTCTCCCACAAACACCGTACACCCCCACACTGCTGCACACACCCTACACCCACAACCCCCCCCACCCTGCCAGAAACTACACAGTCCCTCCCATCCCTACTTACCGGGGACAGCCCCTGGGTCCAATCCACTGCTGCAGCCTCCCCTTGTTTCTATTTGCTCCAGCACACTGAGGCAGCAGGGGAATGGGGCAACCAGAGCAATGCTCTGGAGGGTGCTAGAGCATCTTTATGGAGGACCCAGTCTCTGGTTGCTTCAGGGCATGCTCCAGGAATGTGCCCTGTGCTGCTTTTTTTTCTGCATTTTTTGTTTTTGGTTTTTTTGGGGGGCGGGGGGGGGGGCGGGTTTGGTACCAGGATTCCCTGGCATCAAATTTAGAGTCGGCACTGCAAATTATGCATTTTTCGTGTGCAGCGTGTCTCTTGGGGCATCTCAAACTGCTATGAGATGCTGCAACAGGCATGTGCTTACTCATCTTGATGTGTTCTTTAACTAGTTCAAAGGGGCATACACTTTCATAGGCAAGATCCTACTTCATCAGATGCTAGAGATGCCACTTATTTGTACACAAAACAGATGCACAAAAGGACCAAATTGTGCCTGGCAGTACTAGACCTGCACTGGCAGATATTATGCCCACCTGGATTAGCTTTAATATGGTCTGAATTGTCCAACATGAGGCAGTATATGACAGATTTAGAGTCAGTGATGAACTGCAGTTGCTATGTTTGGCCAAGACATTTATAAATAAATTACTGTAGCCACAAGTATGGGAAACAGTGCTGCCAGATTGGTAGGCACAGAATATATTGTAAACAAAGTAAACGTCTACATGCATTGGCATTAGCAGATTCAACAGAAAGTAGCTTAAGATTCACCCATGTAGATTCAACACATTCACATCTCTCACAGGAGCAGCTAGCAGGCCTTATGTATTGTCACCTAGATCTCCACTGTGCAGATTCTAATCTACAACCTGGAGTAGCCTTCCCTTTGGGGTTATTTGGCTGATCTGACGACCTGTGTTGTGTTTATAAATGGTCAGAGATTGCTACATTTTAACAAAATGTTATATGCTCCTGAGGGATGGTCACACGTTCCTTTCCTGAAATAAATACTAGTTACTTCACCATTCTTACAGAGAGTTGGTGTTTACATTGACATTTATGGTTCCAGACTTGAAGTGCTACCAAACCATGATACTTGTTTCTGGATGAACAAATGGCTTCAGTGTTATATTTTCTTAACACTGAATATAAATAAAACATTGTCTTATTGATTTGTGTGTTTTTACAGATAACAGATGTGAAAATGAAGGCGTTATTTTATTTCTGGATTTTAGATATACGTTTATTATCTGATTGCTTTATTTCTGACTGTTCTAGTGTTTTATGTTTTGGAAAGTATTAGGTTTTTTCTTTTCTTTTCTTTTTTTCTTCTCTCCTTTCCTCTTAGAACTGTCCTTTCCACTTCTGAGGTTGGTATATTTGAATGCGTCGAAACTCATTAGGTCCCTAAATCACTTAGGTGCTTTTCTAAATATTACCTTGCGTATTCTATCATCTTGTTCTTCAAAGGAATCGGGGATCTTCATCTCAAAACTGTTTGTTATGTAGCACTCATTTGATATGTAGGAGCAACAAAACATGGAAGAAGGTAGAATTTTGAGAAGTGGATTGGGAAAGAGCATGATTGCAGACAAAACATTATAATAGTCCTGTCAAAAGTCCATTTGAACATGTCCAAACTGATATCATAACTAGCTATAGTGTTGGAGGCTATGTAATAAGCAGCAGTCTTGTCTCAGGATCCAAATTTTTCCCAGTCTGATCAAAGCTGTCTTCTAATCATTCAATTCCTTAACACTTTTACTATATATAATAAACCCATTCAATACAAGGGGAATAAATGATAGAGCGATTTTTCACCTGCTTATGTGAGAGATGCTTGTGGGCGTATGGAAAAGCACTTGATTGTAGGCATTGTGGTTCAAAGTGAGCTCAAAGTTTTTGTTCTTTGTTCACGCATTGGAGGTGTCACATCCTGTCTTTTGATGGCTTCTGTGTCCTGCTCTTCTCATTATTTTGTTAAGGCCTGTGAGCTTATTTGTCCCTTTTTTTTTATCTGTGCTAAATATAAATGAAAAAACAAACTGAACTCAGCAAGGTAAATAAAGACCAGGAAGTGTAAGACAGACCTCTTGAGACATTCAGGATTCTCACATGTTTTATGTTACAAACCAGCAGGCGAGCCCTGGACCACCACACAGGTGGAAATCTGAGAGTGTGAAGGCCGGGAACACTGAATATTTACACTGTATCACATTACAGCAGGATTTAGGCTAAATAGGCTTGTGCTGAGCCACTGTGAAATACTGTGAAGTTTTTAGCACCCCTAGTTGAGAGTGGGTCAGCATTTGCATAGTTGGCTGCAATATGAAAACGCGGAGACATTGGCTCAATGGCTATTATGTCCAGTGCCTCTAATATAGCTATGCTGTGAAGGTCATGAATTCTAGATAACATTATGAAGTTAAGATACAGTTGTTAAAATGAAAAATGTTGTAGCACAAATGTCTCTACGTCAAAGGGTGGGGTTTTGGGGTTTTTTTTTTTTTTTACCATTTCTGACAGAAATGTCCCTTCCAGAAGAGGGATGACAATTGGCTGTTATATTTGAATGAGTGACAGCTGAGGTGGGAACAGGTTGGGGGAATCGTCTACTGGAGACTGAGGCAATTTGGTTGTGCAGGTTTGTGTGCGGAAGTGGAAAGTCACCAAGGGCTGCAGAAAGAGGCCGTGTTAGAAGGGTGGCACAGAAAGGGGGAAGCCTCATGCACTCATAAGTAATGTGGCTGTCTTTAGCAGCGTTGCAGGAAAGGCACTAATAAAGGCACTGTGTTTCCTGCACTTTGTGTTGTTTTCTAAATTACCAATATTTCTTAGGTATCCAGGTTGTAGCTGTTTTGATCTAGAAGAAACGGCAATCAGGACTAGTAGTACAGATGGTATCTTTTATTAGACCAACAAGATTTTTGCAAAAAAAGTTTTTT
>NW_017728992.1:184049848-184061677 GCF_001723915.1 Gavialis gangeticus | reverse complement strand
TTTAATTGCAAGCTTTCAGGCACAAACACCATTCATCAGGCATTCATTTCTCCGATACCTGATGAAGGGTGTTTGTGCCCAAAAGCTTGCAATTAAAGAATTTTTTTTGCAAAAATCTTGTTGGTCTAATTAAAGATATCATTTCTACTGTGAGTCCTGATTGCCAGTATTTCTTATGCACTTAAAGAAAGAACAGTGTTGGGGTTGTACCTGTTTGCTTACAGCTGTTACATGCTCCTGCAGCATTAAGCCATAAACCAGAAAGCACCACCTTTCGGTTGGATTTTGGGAAAGGGTGTATGTTAAATTAAAGGGGCAATCTGAGGAGTTAGCACTAAGCTCACAGAGCAGCTGAAGCACAGGTCCCAAGAGGAGGTGCTCAAGAGAGGGTCCACACCTCAAGAACACATCTGGAAACGCTAAGCCAGGTGCCACATTCCCCAGGCTAGCACTTTCTTGGGCATGCCAGCCCTTTACAGTCCCATAGAGCACACCCTGAAATCAGCTCAGGTGTGGCTCTTACGTAGGGTGAATCCCTGGCTTTTTGGACTTCAAGATCTGGCCTTTTGGCTCCTGACCCCTCAGAGAGCTAACTTCTGGCATAGCTCTGGGAGAGGGACTTTACACACACAGCTCTGCTTCCAGCGGCATGGATCCATTCTTTCCTTGTGTTCTAGTTAGTCAGGGAAACAGAAGCAATGCAACATTATTATAATGCAAATACATTTAACCCAGAAATATTAGACAGTGCCACTGTCTATCCCACCAGGTGCTGTGCTGAGATTCTGTTTGTACTCCAGAGGCTTAACACACAAGGAAGGGTTTCCCAAGCGGACAACAGCTTGATGAGCCACTAGGTCATCCAGATATTATTAGGTGCTTGTACACATGATGTGGGGTTGAGTCTTCTATGCCCCCTAAATTGAAATGGTAGATTTTTAATTGCAACCTACTGTTTCAATTTAGGGGTTTTCTTTTTCTGTTACATTATGGCGAGGGGTCTGATCCTTTTCTTTCTTTGTGTTTTTTTTTTTTTGTTTGTTTTTGGGTGGAGACTGCCCGCAGCCAGGAAAGCATGTGCGTGTGTGTGTGTGTGTGTGTGTGCGCGCGCGCGCGTGTGTGGGGGGGTGTCAGCTGCCGGTGAGTTGAGCAACCCCTAAGCTTCAGGGGAGCCCTGGTCCTTCCCTCCATGGTGGGAGGGAATTTTACCTAGTCTCCCTCATTGGCCAAGCCAGTGTCTTAACTATAAGGCAAACCTTCCTCTATTTTCATATCAATCTGCTCTGAAAAACTGGCACAGCAGGAAGATTCCATGAATTTTAGTGGGTTTTGCCAGTTGAAAACCTGAACAGAGAACATGACAATAATTTAGAAGAAGTAAGCTTCAAGACCTCATGCTACATTCTGCTTGTACAGCTAGGGAAAAGGGGAAAACTTTACAATGAAACCACTTGTTTTTATAGAAAACATGTAAAAGTACTTAGCTTTAGAGTTCTTTGATTCTTAGAAAATTAGGGCTAGAAGGGACCTTAGGAGGTCATCTTGGTCTTGGTGTCAGCATATCATTATTGTGGGTCTCCTGCAGGGTAGGCAATTAAAATTGGCTGTGTCAGTTTACATTTGTCCTGTTTCCTACAGTGGTGGTAGGAAAATGAGGGGAGCATTCCAGGAAATGCCCATATGGATTTGTCTTTTGTTTATTGCTGCTCATCTTTTGCTGTGGTGCATTTTTTCCATTCTTTTGGGCATTGTGTGTGGTACATACCATTTACATTACATTAACTTTAGATGGCTGAGCCCATAGTTATTTTGTGTATTGCTTCGGAGATGATTACATGTTGTGGGTAAGAGACAATGCTCCTGATAATATGTTCCTAAAGGGTTCACATAGAAAGCAACCCTCTATTATGTGCGTGTCTCCACAAATTTGTTTCTCTACATGGAACAACTATTGCAGTTTACTTAAAGGTGACTAAAAAAAGAATGGGGCATGCCTTTTATTCTGCTTTAAGACAGCCAGAGAATGGCCAGAATTTTTGTAACCATTGTTGTTCCTACACTAGAGGTTTTGGGCCAGATCCAAGTCAACTTTGGAGTTGCCTGAACAGGACTTGGGTGTCTACATTTTGCCAAGTCACAAAGAGTTCTAAAAGCAACTTGCTCCGTGGTTCTGCAGAACCACTTAAGAATCCAGATTTCTTAAATGCTTCCTTTTCACCCTGAAAAGAGACCTAGAGAGGCTGTGCAGCTGGCATGATCTTGCCTGTAAGTCTGAACACACAAAGCATGTGTCGTGAGCCCTGTACCTGGAACAGCTTTTAATCACTTTGCGACAGCTGATCAAGTTTCTGGCCATGGGGATTAACATGGGGAGGGGGGGTGGGGATATGTTACTCCCAAAGGTCTTACACAAACCAGGTATTGTATATACTTCCTTATTACTCATAACAGGGTCTAATAACATAAAGCACTGGTTCTCAACTTTTTCGTATCACGACCCATTTGTAAATGGAACTCTGCCAGCCTGCAAAAGAAAAGCCACGGTTTCCCACGGTTTTCTCCTTTAAAGGAGAATCCATTTTTAAAGTTTGATCAATTTTTTTGAAGTTTGTTTGTGACCCTTTCATATATTCTTGTAACCCACTTTTGGGTCAGGGCCCATGGCTTGAGAAATGCTGACATAAAGTACCTTTACGATTAACCCATCAGGTATGCATTATGCATGCACACATAAGTAAGCACATTCCAATAGCATCTCTCCCTGGAGCAAATGCACTTAGTTCTGTTGGGTAACTCTGGCTCCTCCCAGATAATTGATTACCTTGTTTATTGCACTCTTGAAGCAAGTTTTGTGGTTCACACCCTCTCAGGGCTTGATACCATCATCCTCTGATTACACCAAGGCTTTTGCTGTGGTATCGGGCATTACCAAGTTGAGCAACTTGGGTTGTTTGTAAGTTTTCTGGGAATTTGAGCAGTTAACTCTTTCCACTGTTTCTTTCAAGCCAAACATTCGGACCTGATATTGCTCCTTATTCTTACTGATGTATCAGAAAATAACATAAAATTTAAAATGTAACAATCATTAAAATATGAGCACGACCAACAAAATATTTTGCAAGTGAAAAATGTCATTTATTTTCTAAACAAAATTTTCCAAATTGAAACATTGTTCATTTTAGGAAGTTTATTGAATTTGATGCATTTCATAAGAAAAAAATATCAGTTACATTGAAACAATACTTTTTTTCTGATGGAAAATGATTGTGATGAACACTTTTGACTAGTTTGAGTTGGCGCAATCAAGCCCCAGATTTGGCTCGGGGGTTTTTAGCACTACTGTAATGCAAGTAGTTTCTACAAAAGGTGATGACGTCTGGGGTAGACATCTCAAACTGATTCTGCAGAACTTACCATTTTAAGAAAAAAAATTCAAAACATACGTATTTCTCAATGAATAGGTAGCTCTGCATGATAACTTAGTGCAGTGAAGGTAATAAAATGCCGCATACCTTTGTTCTACAAATAAATGATACAAAACTAAAAATCAAGGATAATGTTAATTTGAATCAATTGGTGTTTGCTTATTTTCCATTTTGAAAACTGTCTAATTTGTTAATGAGGGGAAAATAATTGTTGCAGAGAACTACCAGCACTTTCAAAAGGCTGCCAGCAAATTTATGCCATCAGTGTTCCCAGTGGGTGGGAGCTGAAAGTAATGTTTGATTCCTGTCGCTGACATTCAGGGACTGTATTTGGATGACTGCAACACGTTTATTTTGCCTTTATTATTCTTGCACTGTAACCTGACTGTGGTTCAGGAAGAGGAAATCCATGGGCTTAATTGAAGCCAATCAGTGAAAGGTCATGGGGTAATACTTAACAGACAGAAATAGGGTAAAGGAAAAACAAGGAAAAGGTATGAGCTTCACTTGCTTCAAAGAATCAATTGGATTTCAGAGACAGAATGCACCTGGAATGAAAATGCACTTGGACCCCAAATATACACATCGCTTGGGAGTTATAAAATTAAATAGAGTTTGTTTAGATTATTTGCTGCCCATTTCTCTTGTGACTTGTACAGCAGTAACCCCTGCTTAGGGAGGTTAGATTGCTTATTGCAAATGTTCAGGTGTTTATTATAGTGGCGCCTGCAAGAGCAACTGCAGTGAGATGAGTGTCAATGTTTCCATTATAAACCAGAACAGAAGTTCTGTGGTTTCAGCTGTTAAAAAGCTTGGATTTAAATGAAATATTGCAAATGTGCCTCGCTGCCTCTGGATATATATTATTTAGTTTCAAGTAGAATTGCAGAGATACTTCATAAAGATTTAAGAGCAGCTACTGACCATTTGCAATATTGAATTAGCATCTGAATATTCGAGGTCTGATTCTATTTGCATGTGTATTAATGCAAATGAAAATTATTAGTAGTTTTATAAGATCAGGGCTCATTGTGCTTGACACCGCATATAAACAGAGGAGAAGAAAGTTCTATACTAAATAGCTTATTAGCTAAATACGGAGAAAGGGTGGAAGAAAGGAAGTCTACCAGAAGCCAGCACCCAAGGCAATATTTTCAGATGTGTGCACCCAGAGGGGACCAGATTCCTCTGTTCAACATCTATACAGAAGTGGTTTGATCTCAAGGTTGCTGAGAAACATGTTTAGCTGCCCTCATCTCTGAAAATTCCCAGGCCACTTGTATTGAGGGATTTTTGGGGTTATAAACATCCAAAATTGCAAATAATGATCTTCAGGTATTTATAAACTTAAATAAAAGTTGGCTCTGAAGAACACAACAACAGACTTAGCTTCGTGTTTCTACAGAACATAGCATCACACTGGTATACTCTTTGGAGAATGGATGTTTTGGTTCATTTCATTAATTGCACATTTCTGCATTGAATAATTCACATAGCTAGGGTGAGTTTAGGACTCCAAGCTGTCCCAGGGCCAGGGACAAAAATCAGCCAACTGCCAGCCCCAAACCTGGACAGTCCCGGGTCAGGTTTACAAGAGCTGTCTGAGCTCAGAGTCAGCTCATTGTCCACCCAGGTGTGGGGGAGCCCTACGTCTGATTTGAGAGCTGAGGCTGTCTGGGTTGGGATCAACAGTCAATTGATTTTTCAGCTCTGGCCGGAGGAAGCCAAAAGGCTTCTCTAACCAGGACTTTAAATCTTGTGCCCTGTAGCCCAGCCAGAGCTGTGGGACATGGGGTTTAAAGTCCTGGCAGGGAAAACCTCTGATGTCACATTACATGTTACATTTATGGTGCAGCTAAAGGGACCCTGTGTTTCAGGCTGAACACTCTAATCTGGGAGAGAGCATAAAACACTACTAAGAGAATTAGTGGGATCGCTCTGAGACAGAGTGAAATATACACCACTTTGGGGGAATATATTTTGTGGCTAATATCCATAGTTCAAATCCTTTGATTTGCTGGATGCTTTGTGTATATGGTATTTCCTATAAAGGAAATGCTTTTAAAACCTGACTGGAGAAAATAAGTCCCTATCTTGGCTTAGCAATGAGCGTCTATTCATCGTGAAACAAAAACAGGATTGCAGGGAGATTTCTGCCCTTCTCTCCGGATATGTACGATTAACCCTAAAGCCCAATTTGTACATGAAGACAATCAAGCAGCCTCAGAAAATGTCTCTTACTTAAAGTCTCTGAAAAGAATATTCTGTTTTAAAATAGAGAGTATTTAGAGGTTCCTAGATTCATGGAAGGCTATTTCTGAAGGATAAACAAAAGGAAATCTGCCATACCAAAAATAACTACATGTTATGTCCAAGTCCACAACACCAAGAGGGCAAAATCCTTCTTTATATTTCCCCCCACAACTGGCAAGAAATTTCAGATTCAGCATTCCATTGTGTGCAATACAGACTTTGTGGCATCACAGTTAAACTGTCTACACAGCATGATTAAGAGTACAATGTGTGGGCAGAATCATGAGACCATTTTGGGGGGTGGGAAATGATCCTCAAATGATTCTGATTCACACATCTCTAGACAATAGTTTTGTAATTAGAAAATGTTTGGGGTTTATAGTATTTTAAGATTCCAAGTAGGATCCCAGTTTGCAGGACAGAGCCCTAATGGTCGTGATCCAAAGCCCATGGAATTTAATGAAGAGATTCCCATTGTTTTGACGGTAGCCTCATAGGTGCATCTACACATGCATTTAGGTGATGCACAATAAATGATTTTTGGTAGGTGTCTACATGTGCAGACACTTGGCACTAAACTTAGTGCACTAGGCACTAAAATTAGTGACAAATCTCTGCAGTCCTGCCATGTTAGTACCAGGTTGCATCTACATGTGCTTTAATGTGCTTTAACTAATCACGCCTAAATTTGAACTCTGCATTAGCAGGGTTCAGATTTAGGCATGATTAGCATAATTTCACCATTTTTAATGTGCATTAATGACACGCATGTGTAGACATGTACTCGTAATGCACACTAAATTAGGCTAATGTGCATTAATGTGTCTTGTGTAGACACGCCCATATTGTTGGTAATGGCCATGGATACTGAACTGCCCTCTATTACAAAGTTAAGATTAGTTTATTACATATGTTTAGGGTTATAGCTGGGCATGTCTACACATGCATTTGAACTGGGATCAGTTTACTTGTAAGTAAACTACTCATGACTAAACACTCCTGGGCAGGTGTCTACACATGCAGGTATGTTGGAGCAGATTGCTGCTCCTAGTGGCAAACTGCTGCTGCTTTCTGGGGTCCTGAAATGGGCCCCTGCCACCAGCAGGATGAGCTTGAGGCTCCAGCCACAGCTGCCAGCTGCTGGCAGCCTTATTTAAAAGGCAGCTCCCTGGTCAGCTGCAAGGAGCAGCATGCAGAGCCTGGGGCCAGCATGTGGCAGCTCTCTTGCTGCAGCCTCTGCTGCCTCCACACCATCTAGGGTGCTGCATCTAGGGAGAAGGAACTAGCAACACCTATAGGCTGGGGAACACCCTTCTTGTCAACACGGTGGCAGAAAGGGATCTTGGAGTCATTATTGACTCCAGGATGAATATGAGCTGCCAATGCAAGGAAGTGGTCAGTAAGGCTAACCGCACCTTGTCGTGCATCTACAGATGCATCACAAGCAGGTCCAGGGAGGTGATCTTTCCCCTCTATGTGGCATTGGTCAGGCCACAGTTGGAGTACTGCGTCCAGTTCTGGGTGCCACACTGCAAAAGGGATGTGGCTAGCATTGAGAGGATCCAGAGGAGGGCCACTCGCATTGTCAAAGGGCAGCGGGACAGGCCCTACAAAGAGAGGCTAAAGGGCGTGAACCTATTCAGCCTCCACAAGAGAAAGCTGAGAGGGGATCTGGTGGCAGGTTACAAACTCACCAGGGGGGGCCAGTGGGAATTGGGGGAGGCTGTGTTCCTCCAGGCACCACCCAGGGTTACTAGGAATAACGGCCACAAATTGTTAGAGAGAAGGTTCAAGCTGGACATCAGGAGACATTACTTTACAGTTAGGCTGCCAGGCTCTGGAATGGGCTCCCAAGTGAGGTGGTGCTCTCTCCTACCTTGGGGGTCTTCAAGAGGAGGATGGACAGATATTTGACTGGGTGGATATGACCCCAGCACCCATTCCTGCCCGGGGCGAAGGGTCGGACCTGATGATCTGTTTAGGTCCCTTCCAACCCTAAGTACTATGCACTATGCACCATGGCTGCTCCAGTGACACCCAGTGCCTCGGGCTCCTGCTGGCCATGGTGTTGGCCCTGATGGTCCCCACTGCTGAGGTCCCAGGCAAGCCGCACACTCAACAGTGGGGACCAGGGCACCAGGTGGTGAGGGTCAGTGACCGACCACCTCATCCCATACTCCCCACTGTAGCCCACCTGGAGAGCCACATACAGACCCTTCACCACCCCCCACCCAGCACCATGGTCACTGCAGACAGTTGTCAGAAAATGCCTTTATTGACCTCACAAGAAACGGACCCCCAACACCAGAGAATTTCCCCCTTCTCTCCCCAACAACACAGCCCCTCCACCCCCCCCCAATAAAACACCCTCTTTCCTGTGCAAACTACATACAATAATTGAAGTGCCATGGTTGTGTGTGCCCTCCTGGGGTGGGCAGCTGTGGGGTGGGGTGCCTAGGGGGTAGAAATGGGGGCAGGCAGCCAGTACCCTCGCCTCTGGCCATTCCTCCGTGGGTGCGCATGCCACGGTAAGCCCAGTGGGTGGGGGCCTCACCCAGGGGTGATAGCAGCCAGTGGTCCCCCAGTGCAGGCAGCTCCCCTTCTGGCAGCCAGTGTCCAGGGCTGGCAGGGCTGGTTTGCAGTCTTGGCCCTACTGCAGGCAGCTTCAGCTCCATGCCTGCAGGCCTGGGTCCCAGAGTGTGAGGATCTCTGTTAGCTGCCACATAAAGGGCATGGTCTTGAGGACTCTCCCTGATTGATGGCTGTGGTCAGAGATGGAAACCCACTATGCTCACAAGGCTTTGACCTTTACACGGCACTGCCGCACTGACTGGTTATGCCTGCACTCCCACACCTGGCCCCAACAGCTCCTCATAGACATGGGCATTGGAGCGCCTGTCTTGTGTGAACTTGTGCTGCACTTCCACCTTGTCCCACAGTGCCATGAGGTCACCAGTGTCCTCCTGCGACCAGTTGTGGTTGTGCCTTTGCAGTCAGGCCTGAGCAGCTGCCTGCAACACCCAGCACAGGGCAATGGCATGACACTGGGAGCTGTGTGGCAAGACAATTCCCCACAGCACTGGCGATGCATAGGGGGTGCATGTGGGTGCACATGCACCCCCTGAGCATGGCAGTGCACCCCCTATGAAAAGGCACCGCCAACACTGCCGGCAGCATCAGTGGGTAGTCAGTGATTGCTGCTGGCCACCACCGATGCTGCTGGTGGCATCTGTGGGTGGTCGCTGACCCCTGGTCTATGCTTGCCACCCCCCCCCCAGCCACTGACAGTGCTGGTGGCATCTGTAGGAACTCTGTATTTACCGCTGCTGCACTCCCACTGCCACTGGGGGCACGCATCATTCATGCCCCACAGCACCTGCAGGCTCTGGGCAGGCTGCTGAGGGTAGGCTGAGGGCAGCTGGAGCTGGCCCCAGTGGCCAGGAGCTGCCTGCATCTGGGCCCAGGTACTGGCAGGCCTGGCAGGAGCCTGCAACACCCTGTAGACCTGGATGGCACAGAAAGGGAACCAGAAGGTGAGATCATAATAATATTTAATATTAATATTAAATATTTAATAATATTTAAGCACCTCACTTTTGCTAGAGTCAGAAAAATGACCATAGACTCCTCCCATATTGCCTATATGCCCACAAAGCTACATTAACTTTAGTAAAGTCACTCCAGATTTACACTTGTATAAAAGGATAAATGGACAAATGGGAAATCAGACCCAAAGGATATTTTTTCCTCAAGGGTGTTTGTTCACAATGGTTTCAGCTGAGATTTCCTGTCCCCACACAGAGCCAGAATAATGAGGCCAAACCAAAGTCAAGATGCAAAATATCTTGGATAGGTCTAAATACCTTTGAAAATCTGGAGTGATGGGAGCAAATGTCTTGTCCAAGGTCACAGAGGAAGTCTGTAGCAGATCAGGGAATGAAGCCCAGTTTTCCCAAGTTCCCTACTAGTTCCCACCTCCTTCTATAGTCAAAATGTTTTATACATTGGAATGGATGTTCCTTAGAAATAAAACCACAGATTTTGACTACTGATTATCTTTTCATTTAACCAGGTACCTAAGACATTTGCTACTGTTTCTGAAATTTAGGATGGAGTGTGGAAGTTAGTAATTTGGCTTACATTTTTGTGATTTTCATAAATTTTTCTGCTGTAGCTGCAGGGAGGGTAATTTCTATTTGAAAATTACAACTATCTTTGACTTGCTGTTCCTGTCTCAGACTCTTTTATCTGTTACCTATAGTATAGACAATGGTTTGCATATATTCCACAACACTGATGGACACTCCTTTCCTATGTTGTAGTTTCCCAGAATCCATATGGAGTGTAACTATGCCTCATATATTCTTTGAACTCCAAATGAGAGAGTTTCCGAGGGCTTTGGTGAAGAAGTATAGAGATGGAGAAGAACACAGAATTACAGGAACACAACATAATGACAGTAGTAATTTGTAAAGAAATACCAAGTGCTGAGTGTGGTTACCACACAATCTTTTTATGGAACAATCCTTTTTATTGCATTGGCTTGGACTTATGGTTGTAATCTTGGGTATTTATTAGAATGATACCACATGTTTATTGCTTACATCCCTTTGAATTATTTCCCACCCAATCCAATGGGATTAAACAGCAGAGAGTTCAAAGTTCAAAGAACCATTCGTCATTATGACTATTTATGATAATTAAGGTAATATTAAACATTAATGATATGTCTTGAAGGCATGCAACTCAGCCCAGTTCAGAAAATGGCAAGCTAGCTCTTTGTTTAAAGATGCTTTTAATGTAATGCTGAGGATGCCAAAAGAGTTGCAGAGAAATCAGGATATTTTAAATACTCATTCCCATTGTAGATGAATCTTAATGCCTTGTTTGCAAGTACATTCTGTACTTGTTCTACTCATGTAGACTCAATGTAACTTTATTGCCTTCAGTAAAGTTACCCCTTTCCAAGGGTTTTCGTTATGCTGTCCACTGAAGTGTCCAGTCCTCTACAAAAAGTGTTCGGTATTTTTGTAGGGACCAAATGAGGATTGTGCAGATGGAATTACTGCTACAATCACAGACAGTATAAGGAGCAATAGCTCAGTCCCTTCACAGGAAGAGTAGTAAACCATAGTTTCTTTCTAACTCTTCTGTTGTTGGGTCCATGTAATTCCATGGCAGTCTAGTAATTCAAGGTTCAATACTGCATTTGCAAGGAGATGGTCTGTATGATCATGCTATGATTTGACTTGTGAATCAAATTAAAGATAGAAAATATCAACAGTGAGTCAGTGAGAAGAAGATATTAAGCAGTGTTTGTGGTCCAGATGTTGAATCTATTAATAAATGTACCTAGAATAAGTTGGTAGGCCTCTGTTAGGAAGTGTGCAGAGTCAGTATCAGCAAGCTCTTGATGCTTCTACCTGTTGTTAATTCTCTTCCAGTTGCATGTCCTCCTTCACAGACTGGCAGTGGCACTGAATGTCAAAATGGTATAAATCAATTTTAAAGTGATATGATTTGATGAAGAATGCCTTGCATTTGAAAGCTTGTCTAACTTAATCCCAAACATGCAATTGGTCCAATAAAATATATCACTCCCAAAAATCCTTTCCTCTCAGATAATTCCTGGACCATCAAAGCTACAACATGGCTCCAACACTATAAATCAGTTACTCGTTCTTTGCCATTTCACTAATCATGAAACATCTACAATCCCAGTAGAGGAAGTACATTAGATTTCTATTATGTGATGGATATGCTCACAACAGTGAGGAGGCAGACTCTCATTGAGATCCTTCTATTATGGAGTGAATGGGATATTTGTTACTAACAGCGGTTGGGGCAGCAGAAATGTTACTAACAGCAGTTGGTTATTTCTGCCAATAACATTCAGTTGCAAGAGACCATTTATTTCCGACTTGCCTGCTCCTAGGCTTACAGAGCTTGTATGTCATATATTCACAATTACTATATTGTTCTCTTCTCTTCTGGAGAAAACTGAAACTAACATATTCCACTTCCTGGAAAATGCCCTTATCACTAGGTTTAGTGTATATTAGTGCGTACATGTATACCCTCCATCCCTCTTGTTGAAGCTGGGCCACTGGGTGGCCAAGAATATGAGTCATAGGAAGAAGAGGAAAAAGAT
>NW_017728992.1:184042140-184044848 GCF_001723915.1 Gavialis gangeticus | reverse complement strand
ACCTAAGGCTTCTTCCATCACTGGGATACAGAGATAGGATTCATTTTGCTTGTTCCTCTTCTGGCTATGTGACTTTTTTTGCATTCTTGGTTTCCCAGGGGCTCAGCTTCTTCAATGGGATGGATGGACAGTGATCCCACTGCCTATTCTTCTATAAGCTGGTGGTTAGGCTACTATTCTGGGAAGCAGAAGGTACAGGTTTTAACCCCCTCCAGGTTAGGAAGGCCTAGCACCCTGAGGCTGGGGATCTAATTACTATGCTGCTATGGAAAAAAGTGAGCACTACAGCTACCTCTTCTCCTTCCTTGATGGGTAGCTACCCTCAAAAAAGGGTCTAGGCATTTAGGATATTAAGGAACAAGTATGCTTACTGAGCAGCCTGATTTAGCCACCTTGGCCCTGGAGAGAAGTAGGGTTTAAGAGGGACTTGCACTCAAGTCCCTCCATTAACTCTAGAGGGGTCCTAGATGCCCAACAATGGCTATTTGGTATTGCCTCCCGAGGCCATGTGTCTGATACTTAGGCATAACAGTCCTTATGTGGATATGGTCAGAGAGCCAATCTGGATCTATCTCTTAGTCCCTCCCTCCATTGCTAGAGGTTCCACCTGCATCTTATGAAAATGTGTGTTTTTTCACCCCATGTATATCATGAGAGGCAGATGGACACCAGGATTAGACATGTAATGGAACCAGGAAAGTCTTGAATTGAAAAATGTCTTTTTAGGTCATATGTTTCATAATCCAGCCTAAGCAGGATTCTCTCTACAATGCATTTGCAAGATCCTTGTCCAGTGCATTCTTTACTGCCTTGATAACTGCCTCTCTCTTCCCTAGGTTAAGCATATAACAGACTAATACACATCACTCCTGGATAATTTTTTTCCCTGCTATCCAGCCTAAAATTTTGTTGGCTTAAACTTCTTCCCATTATTCCTAGTTATAGTGCTTAGACTACCTTAAATATTTTCTCTTTTCTTTTAGTTTGAACCCTGGTGACATTTAATAGCTCATTAATAAGGAAAATATGCATACTTTTCTTATAGGGTATATACCACATTTGAGCAGGTGGTGCCAGCATAGTCCTTGGGCCAAAGCCCATGAATTCTTAATGACTTCACTGAGCTTTGGATCAAACCTAAAGGGAACTCATTTCACTAACTAGAATTAATTTATAATCCTTTCAAAGCCTAACCATTTAAAAAAAAATCTAGATTCCTACTGTCTTGGCTATTTTATTTTTTGCTAGTTGTTTCCTTTCTGTTTGAAGAACATATGACTTCTGAGAATCTAATTTAAAAAGGCTTATCACAGCCAGTAAATGTTTTTATGTTTGCTTTCTACATTGATTATTACATTTTATATGCTGAGTTCTTTTTTGTAATGTGTCTAAATGTGTTTTGGCATTATCTTCCTTTTTCTTTTTAGTGTCTGAGTTGTATTGTACAGAAATGGCCAGTTCTTGAGCTAGCATAAGTGCACATAGCTTGATAGACAGTGAGTCAGTAAGCCACAAAGATTTATAATAACTGAGGTTTGGATCTGTATTTTTCACTGGGACACAGGTCTGGCACATGACTTTGTTTTACTACAATGTTCACTTTGAAGGTAGATATTTTGTTACATGTGCTGGTATCATTTGTATTGCGGTTGCACATGGGAGCACCAGCCACATACCAGGATCACAATATGTGAAGTACAGTACAAACACAGAAAAAAGGAAGATGGGTCCTGCACCAAAGAATTTATTCTCCAAGGGCTTGGCCAGATGACAGGCTTACATGCACAATACAGCCATTTGTACACTCATATAAATTGTACTGGGATCCAGAACAGTCAGGCAGGCAACTGTCCCAGGGTACTGGACATGAATTGGCTATGACAGTGGCTTGCCACTAGTTGGTGGGGGAGTAA
Source organism: Gavialis gangeticus (assembly GCF_001723915.1). Lineage (NCBI taxonomy): Eukaryota > Metazoa > Chordata > Crocodylia > Gavialidae > Gavialis > Gavialis gangeticus. The sequence goes on along the minus strand of NW_017728992.1, from coordinate 184,042,935 downwards.
GTAATAGCCTATTTGATTTGAACAAACAGTTACTCTGGTATAAGCTGTGAACAGACACATTTACAGCAGAATTTTTCAGAAGTAATCCTATTCCAAAATGGGTTAAGTTACTGTTAGGTAGAGATTTAAGGTGCCTGTCTTTTTATGATGATGATGATGATGATGATTATTCTGAGGTAAAGGTGTTATCTATCCAGGCCCTCAGGATAGGAAAAGAATGACAGATAGCTTAAGATCAGCAAACAGAGGGAACAAGATAGAAGGAAATAAAGGGTACAGACAAGTGACATTTTTCATGTGATTTGGCCCCTGCAATTGCTCTACAGCCATGACCTAACACACGTGCATGGCTGCAGAGCACTTCTAAAATGATCAATTGCAAGAAAAAAACCCTCTCGTCTAATCAGATTAAGGTGCTCTGCTTTAGAGCGCCTTAGGGGATTCGTGTTCCCCCAAGGTTTAATTTTTCACACAGGGGAGGGGCTGTCAGCTGAGAGGGAGTGAAGGGAGCAGGAGCAGTTTCTGGGCTGCTTTGCCTGGCCTGAGGTAGAGGGGGTGGGGGAAGGGAGCCCCTCTTGTCTCATGGCCCCTCCAGCTCTCCCAGTTGGGGTACTGGGGGGAGCCGGGTTGGGCCTCCAAAGCTAGCTCCAGCTGGGTCTCAAGCCTGGCTTAAGTTGGATGGGGGAGGGAGGACAAACAGAGCCCCTTCACCTGGAGGGGGGGCTGGCATGGCTTCAGGATACGGTGAGGAAAGGGTTAAAATAAAAAAACTACCCCCTGTAGAAAAAGGCCAAC
>NW_017728992.1:184029898-184041864 GCF_001723915.1 Gavialis gangeticus | reverse complement strand
TCCCGCCCGTCCCCTAGACACCTTGTTGATCTTGTCTCAAGGAAAAATTCTACCCTGCTCCCAAAACCAGGCAACCGGGCAGACCCACAGACAATCAGAAACAAAGGATCAGGCCAGCCAGGAATAAATGGTCGCTTGCAACTGAATGTTATTGGCAGACATACCCAACTGCTGTAGTTCATGCTATACCTCCATTGTAGGGGAAGGCAGAGTAGCAGCTAGGCGAGTTTTGAAGGTTTCATGCAGAGGAAGCTAACGAGAGAGGAACAACATCCCCCCCGGCCCACAGTGCAGGTAGTAGTGGGAAGCAGAAGAAGGGAGCTCTCCCGCTCTTTGCCAGAGGAAGTGTGATCTCAATGGACTCTAGTGCAGTCCGATCTGCCCAACACTTTCCCCTTCCTCTCAAGACCCTCAGGAGGCTTCCTTTCCTTGTTGATTTGATCAAATGTCACCTATATGTTCCCATCTCTCCCCTACACTCCCCGACATATAGAGATCAAAAAAAAAAAAAGTATGTTTTCCCATTTCCACTGAGATTTAAAACAGGGTAACAAGTGAAGAAACTTTTTAAACAAATTCATCCCAATCAAAATCCGTGCACACAGAATCTGAGCCCAAGCTTGAATTTTCATTTGAATTATGAGTCTGTCAAAAAGGGATTATAGTAGTAACTGCTTGTCTGACCTTAACCAAAGCAAGTGCCAGCTATCGCTTTTCAGCTGGATGCTCACAGAACCTGTTCATTCATCCCTTTGTGGGAATTACACCACATTCACATTTTACGGACCTGGCTGTGGGGTAGCAGTGGCCCTGTTTTCAAGTAAAAATGATCAACAAAACACTCCGTGAAATTAGCTGTGCATAGAACAGTTTCAGGCCACAACTCGTATGTTTATCGGGGAATATCGTATGATGCTCAGATAGCGCCCGGTCCAAATTACAGGACATCCACGCTCAGCAGGTTCCAGATGGACAACATCTCAGGCACAGCAAGAAACCAAACTCTTTAAGTGAAATTTGGTGCGCAGATTTTAGAATAATCGCATTTTGCAGTATTGTCTCTCTGGATAGCTACAGATGATGTGCGATTAAACAGTAAATGGATTTTGTTACATCATGCCAGATGTTTGGTTTACCATGATTCCCCCCCTGCGAGAAAACTTTAGATTGTAAAACTATTCACTTGCTCTTTCAGAAGGTAGCTATTTCTTATATCTTGGCTCAAATACTTTAACTTACCTTTCAGACAACAGAACAACTCCTGTAACAAGAGCAAATAGGATCCAGGCATCTGCCTCATTGTTTAAAAGAGCAATGGCTACCTAGAAAAACTCTTGACAGGGATTAAGTTACTGATGGTCAGAGCCCTTTGGGTTGACTGATACTGTCTCCTTGGGTGCTGACAGGTGTTCAAGGCCCCACTCCAACTCATGGTGCTTTACATAAAGTGTCATGAGTTAGACCCCCCTCACCAACCCAACAGACATTTACCTGTTGTGTTGGAGAGGAATCAAGCCTGCCTGCATTAGCTTTCCTGGCCAGCAGGCAGGGGTGTCCCAGACCACCCTTCACTCCTCTCTCTGGCCCTGACCAGTTTCAAGGCCTCAAGTCCTGATGAGTCCCATGAATTTTATTAGTTACCATTTAACAGGAGGAAAAGGTAGCTATGGTTTGTGTTCAGGCAGACCCAAATGACAGGTTTACCAAACTCTCCTAGAAACTATGTTTTCAGGTAAACGGAGGCGTTGCAGGGCTTTGTAGACCTATTCAAGTAGCCAGCAGCAGTCCCATGAGGCTGACTAAAACAGAAGCAGCCACACTTTGCACTAACTTGAGGGGAGTGAAGCTGACATCTGCAGACTTTTCAAAAAGTTTAGGGCTTGCAATTGCCACCCTCAAAGAGTGAATATGGAAGGTCCAAAAGGAAGAGGGCAGGGAAGGGGGTGGAAAGGTGCAGGTCTATTTACACTATTTACCCCATGCTAGACTGACTTTCATCTGCCTCAAAGGAAATTTGTCTTTTTTAGGTCTATCTGTCATTTATGAGAGCCAGCGATGAAGAAATTATGGGTTTATAAAGTTGACTGCAGGAACCCATTAAGTATGTGTTAAAATACCAGACTGCTGATTATAGAGAATTTTATTACTGAAGTGGGGAAAGGCACTGCTGATCGAAAAACATTAGGGAGGCATATTCAGTGTACAAGGACACCCAATGATTTAGTTCTGATTTGAAATGCAACTCATATTGCCAAATGCTACTGTCTCTGACTCTGTTGTCAGCTATCTCAGCCTGCAAACATTACAACCCAAGCACTGACCTTACCAAGCTTTACTGCCTGAGCTCTGATCTTAGCAAAACAAAGCAAAACTAGGTTGCACATGGGGAGTAAGTAGGGAGGAGTGTATTTCCCCCCCAGGTCATAGTGTTACCTATCCTCATTCCAGCCCTGCCCCTACCTATTTGGTGCTCCAGCAAGCTGTTAAAGTGAGATAGATTTTAACATGATTTTCCAAATACCTAGGGTGTGGATTGGCAGATTTCTATGGCATGTTCTGTTCAGTGTTGTCAACTGGCTGAATCATCTGACTGTAACTTGGGTTTATTCAGTTTGTGGGAAAGGAGTAGCTGTATCCTGAAAGTCAGCATGGTTCTTCTCCAAAGTCTACCAAAATCAAGGAGAACTTTTTTGTTGACTGCAGTATACATTGTATCAGGTTCTATGGGACTAGTGCAGGGAAAAGAAATGTTCTCTTTCAACATTTCTGTTCCTGTTAGATTCATCAGCATCTTTAAACTGAACAGGGACACAGTGAGGGTATGGGCACAAAAACAAGCTATGGGGCATAAGCTATTCTGTATTAATTGCCCATGTACATGCTCTTAGCCTATGATAAATGCAAGGTAGCTTGTCTTACATCATAGGAAAATGGAAAATAGCTTATACCTCAGTGAATGTGGGAGCATGCCAATGAGACCTTACCATGGAAGTAGCCGATGAGCTGAAATGTCACACCTTAGCTAATTTTGCAGTAATTTACGGAAGTAGTTAGCTGCCTTAGTCTGAAGTTAGGCAAAAGGCAAGGCTGGGTGGTATCTTAGGGCACCTACACATGTGCCCGACAACTGGTCTTTTGAGCATTTTCAGGTTAGCACTCAATTAATCAAGTCTGCTGGAATGTGCTAATTGGCACGCTCCAGCAGCCTCAGCCTCCCGTGTAGTCAGTATCCCCGTGCTTCAAAATGGAACTGAATGAACTTTAGTTAAAGCGTCTCTGCCGCCGTTTTGGAATGCGGGGCACTGAATGCACAAGACGCTGTAAGTGCTTTAATTAGAGAGGCTTTAATTAAAGCGCTCCCCCACCCCCACCCCAGAGCACACGTAAAATTCCCTTATAGACTAGCCGGCTCAGAAAGGCATGAGCTTTCACAGGCTACAGTCTACTTTGTCAGATTCAGTAACTTGTTCATGTGTCCATAACCTTGGATGTCAGCTTCGGGAATAAGGTCACGCTGCTACTTACAGCTTTCCATGGATATCCACATTGTGGTTTAGACTGAGAATGACAAATCGATACAATACCCTGTGGTTCATTTTTCTACTTGTGGAAAATGTGTGTCTTTTTGTTTCTGGGCCACGTGGAGTAGGTGGAATTTAGTTGGAGGATTGTCTTCTCCAAGTGCAGTCCAAGCTGTGTGGTAAAGAAACTTGGACGTTGCCTGAAGTTTCTGTGCAGTTGTGTTATTATTGCTACTATTTATATTACAGTACTGTGTAAAGAGCCCAACCAAGGTTAAAACCCCATTGTTCTTCACACAGACCAAACAAAAAATAAGTGACAACTCCTGTCCGGGAGAGTTTCCTGACTACAGAGCTAAGAGGGACATTGCTGGAAGGGAAATAGAGGCATAGAAAAGTGAAATGATTTGACCAATTTCTCACACAAGCTTGATAGCACAGTTGGACATGCAACTCAGGCTTCCTATCCCTCGTGGCCACTTATGAAAACACTGTAAATGTGCATGAACTAAAATGGCTGAAACAGGACTTTTGCCTAAGTGGATCCATTTTTATTCTCCTCTTCTACTCTAGGCCACAGATAAAGAGAATACATAAAATGAATAGCAGTTACAACCTTCCCCAGCTTGTTTCATTTCTAAAAAGATTCATACAGCTGGATGTAAAGAATAGGTGGAATTAAAAAAAAAGGACAGAATGACTAAAATTACATGCAGAAACATATGTGGGAGTAGTCTATACATGACTTCTTGCTTATTAGTTCTTCTTTACTTGTTTGCAGCTGGATCATAGGCACAAAAACAGGCACTGTTTAATCAACAGCTGGTACTTGACTGTATTCTCACAGCTGCAACAAAAAGTTGGCATGCAGGAGATCTGGTGAATAAAGCCTGCTGTTCCTGCCACTGTAATTAATCATGCTCATTATGACTGGAGATTAGAGGGAATCTAATAATACTGCACATGAATGGCTTAAGCATCCATTATCCATGGGTAATAGGCAGTTAAACAGTTTTTCTTTCTATTCTTCTTGGTGAAGAGGAAGTTGCTGAGTACTGTGGTAGAACATTGTAGGATGGATTCATTTTGCTTCTGAGATGAGAAACCCAAAGCACCTTTAAAAAATATTCATAACTTTTATAAGACAAAGGAAACCAATAATTGAAGAATATCCTGCTTCAGGGATGACAAAGTGGGCACGTCTACATGAGACACAATGCATAGTAGTTGAATAATACTGCACAGTAGCGTGCTAGGCAAAAATCATTCTAATTCACTACTGTGCAGTAGTATTAGGCTACTGTACAGTAAGCATCACTAAAAAATGATGTGCTGGCCCTACTGCACAGTAACTGTAGTTTCTGCTCATTTAGTTAATGAAGTACTAACTAAATGAGCAGTAACTATTGCGCGTTAGTGAATGTGTAGAAGCGCCTAGTGTGACATAAATAAATACAACCTCATGCTGGTCTCTAGAATGGTAAATTGAAGTGACCTGCTTCCATAAAAAGCAAGCTCCTGTGGACAGGTTACTGTATTGTGACTTGAGAGGTCTACATTTTCTTCCTAGTTCTGACTTGGTGAATGACTTTGAGCGAATACTTTGTCCTTTCTGGCTCTTTACTTTTTTCCTTACTTTTTTCCTTTCTTGTGGAAAGCTTTTCAGAACATGAATGGGCTCTTGTACGGTGCCCTGAGCAATGAGGTTTTCTTCTTGTTGAGACTCTAAGGTGCTACTAGAATTAATAATAACTTGCAAAGAAATGTCAGTGAGTTGAAGTTTGCCATGGCATTTGGCAACAACATTGCATAGAGCGGATTACTGAATCATTTTTATTGAGAAAAGCAGAGAAACACGGGACTGTTGGAATGGGCTGGCAGTATGTATGTTATGTCTTATTGGTTCTAGCACTCAGCAGTTAACGTTTACGTCCAGTTGTGAATTTAAACTTATCAGAGATATTTCATTTAGGAAAAGTTTGGCATTTACTTCCAGGGTGACTGAAATGCACAGAATAGCTAGAAGGGAGGAGCCAAGAGCTTAGTACTAAGAAAAATTATGGTTCTTGATTCCCCCTCCCCTCTTCTCCCCCCCATATTCTCTCCAGTTTGTAAGTTTGAATGAAAGTGTGGATTTTGGGTTTTTTAAACCAATTAAGTTGGCTTAACTTAAAAAGGCTGGTTATGGCTAGAGGCTCCTGCTCAGATTAGCAAATGACCTTGTTGTGAAATCTTACATTATTCAATACGTTATTGAGATGCAACTATATGGCTGGGGCTGTGTCTTGTTTTGGCTTTTAGTAGCCCCATCTCATCTATGTGACACGAGAAGAAGAATCTTCTTCAGCTATTGGTCTTGCAAATAACAACGGCAAACGATTATATCTGTGTATGTAGTGATCTTCTTCTCGTGTGTCTACATCACATTTGACCATTTTGTTCCACATGCTTGTTCTTGTTTATTGTACTTTTTGAGGTTTTTCATTGTACGTGTGCCTTCAAGCAACAGGCATTGCAGTAGGTGTTGCATAATCTGAGGCACTGTGCCACAGTCACAGGTGTTTGAATCAATGGTATAGCCCCACTTCTTCATCTGTTCCTTCGAGTATCCAACTCCAGGATGTCGACAAATGAAACATTGCCACTTCTGCCATAGTTTGTCAGCCTCTGGTGGTAGGACTCAGCCGCTGGAATGTCCATTTTTTCACTGTCTGTTATTTTTTTTGGTCTCTTGTTCCACATCTGTAGCCATGTCTCCTTGGGTGTGGCATTGAGAGGTTGGGTGCTAGTGAGGAAGCTCTTGTGTGACTTCAGATATTTCTGTGCTGCAGGATGGTCATTACAGTGGGTGTCTCATATCTTCAATTTACATAGTAATAAAAATGCAAATACAAAATGGGTGACACCTGCCTGGATGGCTGCACTGCAGAGAAGCATCTGGGACTTTTGGTGTTGCAGCTGCACAAAAGGTGAGTGCAGTTTTGGGATGCATCAGTAGACACTCCTGACATGTCCCCATGACATGCAGGGGTGTGCATTTTCTGCAGGACAACTAGCAGCAGCACATATTTGGGGGCCTCCTGTGGCAGCAGCAACAATGAGCCAGCTGCTCAGAGCCTGGGTGGCAGCCAGAGCCTGGTTCTGGCTGGCCAGGCTCTGTTTCTGGTGGCTCATGCTGCCGCTGCTGCTTTTTTTAGTGGTATTTTTTTTTTGACATTGGGATTTTTTTGACGCTGTGCTGCAAATTAGGAGCGCAGTGAATGGGTGCACCTGTGCCATGTATGATTTGCAGTGCCACAAACTGCACATGCATGCTCATCGGGACATGATTATCAGGTACAAGACACGGGTGATATTGCCTCTTTGCGTGGCACCATTAGGTCTCATCTATAGTTTGTGTACGGTTTTAGGCTCCACATTTTAAAAAGGATGTGGAGAAGTTAGAGAGGGTCCAGAGGCAGGCAACAAAACTGATAAATGGCTTTTGGAATACAATTGATAAGAGGAGAAGCTGAAGGAACTGGGCATGTTCAGCTTGTGGAGAAGGTGCTTAAGGGGGGACATGATAGCAGTCTTCAAATACCTGAAGGACTGCCATAAAGAAGAGGGAAAACATTTTTTTTTTCTTGCTTCAGAAAGTAGGATTCAGACCAACGGCTTGAAATTGAAGCCAAGGAAGTTTAGATTAGATACTAGGAAGAACTTAGCTGTTAGAACAAGGAGGCAGTGGAATGGACTGCCTATGGAAATGGTAGACTCTTGATTACCGGAGGTATTCAAGAAAAGCTTGGACTGGCATTGGTCAGGGATGATGTAGGAGAAGCTATGCCTGTTTTACTGTGGGTATTTCCATGCTTCTGGGATCTTCTGGCTGCTACATGGGGCTGGGAGAGAATTTTTTCCTTTCCTCTGCTGCTACACGTCAGGATTTTTTTAAAGTCATCCTCAGAGTCATTGGGTGTTGGCTGCAGCCAAGGCTAGGGATTTTGACTAGGTTGTGCTCATGCTCATGCTGGGATTTAAACCCAGAGGTCCCTGGCTAGAGGGTTTTGTTCCTGTGCTTAGGGTCAGACCTATTGCCATATGTGGGGTCAGGAAGGAATTTTACCCCATGGCCAGATTGGTATGGACTATGGGGATTTTTGCCTTTTGTACTGAATGAACCTCTTCCTGGGATCTCTTGAGCATATTTTAACAATCCTTGCAGTAGCAGGATGTTGGACACCATGGTCCCCCAGCTTTAGTTGTGGCAGGTTAGCATGTTAGGTCTTGTCATTGAGTCAGGGTTGACTGTGGTGTTTTGCTAAGAGGTTAGATAATGGATTTGTATAGGATGGTTTGGATAGGAATGATCCTTCCTCCGCCAGGGGGTTGAACTACATGACCTCTGGAGACCCCTTCAGCCCTGCTTCTCTGTCACTCTATAATAAGAGAGTCTCCAGAAACTGCTCAAAGTAATACACAAAAATTAATCCAAAACATTGCTTATCATCAGTTTAAAATAGAAGCTTCTGGTCTTTTTTATCAATACAAAGTTGTTTCCCAAGTACCTTCACTTTTCTGTACTCTCCTTGTCCCTTTCCGATACTTATAACACTGCATATCAGGCACTTTTCCATTATTATAGTACAAGGAATAGCAGAGCCAAAGCCATAGGATTCAGCAGTCAGAATGAGTACTGTCAGTGCGTGCAAAGGGAAGCGCTAAATAATGTGAAGAAGGTTTGCATTAGCAAGCCTCTGTTTCAGCAATGGACTGAGTATGAGTAGTCATGAAAGCAGTTAGCAGAAAGAAAATGTGCATAAATGAAATCCTGTGAATGCTACTAATGTGCATAACATTTTAAGCATCTTCTGTTACTGCCAACCAAGAATAGTGGTTTTATTCAAAGGCACTTAAGAAATGTACTCAGAAAGATAGACAGACAAGGGGTCCATCCACTGACAAAGATTCTTCTGAGGCCACTAATCACAGTGTTGGTTGCGGTATGCTGGGTCTTGTTATTTCCCATGAAGTAGGGTCTGTCTCGAACAGCTACTCAGTGCTTTGTGATGTGTGTTGGGCAAATGCTACTTGCAGAGCATGGTAGCAAGGCCTGTTCCCCTTAATTTTCATAAGTAACAAAGCACCATGCTGAGTAACTCTACTATTAATTCAGCATAGCGCTCTCATAACCTGGAGTTTGTGCACTTAGACTTAGGCTATTTTATGCTAGCAGAACATAAAGACCTCAGTAGTTATTTGGAAATTAATTTTGATATAGTTTATCATAAAGATTTTTTGAGGCCAGTGGTCCATGCTTTTCTGTGAAGCTGTTTCTGTACTTGAAGGGTACTATTCATGAGAGTTCAATGGAAATTACCTGTATCCTACAGTAGGAAAGTAGCATATCAAAGTACCACTATATGATTACAGACCATTCCTGAAAGATCATGCACACGTCTGCTGTTTCTGTTTAAGAAAAGGGAAATTGCAAAGGGTCAGAAACATGTTACTAAAATGGTTTGAAGTCTGGAAAATCTGCCTTTCAATGAGAAATGAAGTCAGCTTAATTTATTTAGTTTATCCAAAAGCAGGTTAAGAGATAACTATCACTGTCTAAAAATGCCTATGTCGGGAGGTTTCAGATGGCTTAGCAGTTTAGCAGGTAAAAGCATAAACTCTTAAACTGATCCAATGGCTGACAGCTGAAGCTAGACAAAGTTAGATGGAAATAAGATGCCCATTGTTACCAGCATATCTTATGCTGGTTTTCAGTATGCAGCATCTTGATTTTTTTGTGTCTTCATAGCAACCCTATGAGGAAGGGAAGTTCTGTTATCCCCTGGAACTCTAGCGGTAACAATATTGGTACTCTATTATGAGTCTTTTGGTTTCCATATCCTTGTGTGACAGCATATTTAGCAGAATTTGCAGATTTGCTGATATCTGACAAGGCCACACTGCGACCACTTCCATTATGGTCTTGAATTTGCAACCTATGGGCTGTCAACTGTGCACCTTAGAGCCTGCACCACCCCAGCCCCCAATGTGCGGATGACAGGCACAGAGAAACTAAATGCCTGGTAGCCAGAAGCGGGTGGTGAGGGTTAATTGAGCTGAAGAGTCTGGAGCCCCAGGCCTGTACACCTAACCACAGAAGGTAGGGTAGATTCACAAATCTATCCTACCGTCTGCTTGACTTCAGACTAACATGGCTTACTAACTCTGTCTACACCAACAACTGAGCAATCCTCCTTCACTGTGAGAGTGATTAGCTATTTCAGGTTTTTTAAAAAAAACATTTAAACCAATGCTAATTAACCACTGGAACCGCTTAGTTAGGGATGTGGTGGATTTTTCTGTCACTTGAAATCTTTATATTAGAATGGAATGTCTTTCTAGGAATAATGGTCTAATCCTCTTGGAAATAACAGGCTTGATTTGGGGGATTGGTTGGTAAAATTGTATGGCCATGGTAGGCAGTTCAGATTCAGATGAACATAGCAGTCCATCCCAGCTTTAAAATTAGGATTTTACCATCTTACTGGCTTTAGTGGGCTTTTGACAACTCACACCGGCTTTTTGGCCAAACGGTTTGGCTGTGGAAATCTAAGTGATATGCAGTAGCATGTTTGAATTTCAGCTCTGATTGTGAAATTCTTCATTCTCCATGGAGGCGCCAGTCAAAGCTCCACAGCTAAGGCTGAGTTATGTCTTATGCTTAAAGCAGATAAACACAATCAATGGGCCTGAGTTTATCTTTTGACATATACCATGCCTGCCTTCGATTTATTTAGCAAATCACAGTGGTACTTGGAGTACTGTGGGTTGTACCATTTAGTTAGGAAAAAATTTCTCATGCTGATTGCCAGGTGAATGTGTCTGTTTCTAGGCTTTCCTGTAGAATGTCCTTCATTGACTTGATCTCCAGTTTAGTTTAGCTTTTTTTACAAAAAATAAAGAAAAAAAATATCTTGCATATCCAGATCATCTCCATTCAGACTGCAGGATGTGCTGTCCTTCTACTTATGCTGGTTCAGCATCAGGCTTTCCCCTCTGTACACAACTTTATTTTCCATTTGGGAGTTTAGACAGTGTATTCACATACCTGTAGACTTATTTTTTGAGAAATTGCCCCTACCTGAAATTCTTTTAGTGGATGGAAACCCACCGTACAGCAGTAGGCAAGGAGTATAGGTCCCTAATTGAGACTTTACATCCTACATATTCTTTTCTTTTCCATCACAGCCTTTCTTACGTGTAGTTCAGGGTATAAGACAGCTAGCTATAAAGCAAAGCTGGCTGAAAATCTAAGTGGCCTATTTATGTGTAGTAATTTTCACTATTACTGTGTTGTACTTTATAGAGTGCTGTGAAAGAACAGTTTAATATGCACTTTTCATGTATATGTCTTTCATAGATTGTCTTTGGTAGATACAGAATAGTATTTAGTACTAGAACTAATTATACGTTTCAATATATGGCTGTAGAAAAACATGCACATTATAGTGCCTTATTAGAGAGATTATTTTTTTGGTAGAGTTGAATGGTAAACTTCAGAAACCATAAATCATACAGTACAGGGATACCATATGGAACTGATTTTTGTCATATTACACAGTAAAAAAAACACAAGTAATGTCTTTCTGACAAATTATTCAGCTATAAAATGATTGTTTCAAGAAACCATATTTGAAGCAAAATGTTTCATAATACAAATGTACTACAGCTCTATTCCCCCATCATGGATTTGTAAGTAGAGATCCTGATTTGAAAGTAGGCTCTGGTAATGCTTAAAGAACCACTGCTTCAGCAGTGCTGTGAGCTCCATAGCAAAATGTAGTGTGAAAATTCCACTTTAATACACACATAATCTGTTTTCCAACTGAAGTTTATCTGGTTCATGGAGCGCTTTGATTTCTTAACAGTAATTGAAACCAGCCTTCTTGCCTTGGTCTGCCCCTGAACACAGATGTAAATGTGTATTTTATATATGTTTGTTGTTTTTAAAATCTATTTGATATATTTAATTTAACAAACAACAGAAAAGTTTAGCCTCCGTGGAATTTTCACTTGAATAAGAAGTTCAGGCTTATGCCCATAGTAGCCATGTCCACATGAGCGTGGATGCAACTGGAATGGGGAGCATCATGTGGTTGCATCCATATGAGTGTGGAGTGTGGATGCCTAGGTATGCCACTGCTTCTTATCTTCGGAGAATGCTTGCGCCATGCACCCTCTGGTGTGAGGCAGGTTACCCTGGGTATAGGGGAGGCAGTAACAATGTTGACCCCAGCAGCCTTACTGGGGGTCCTGGGGGCTTCAGGGAGCTGAAGCCATGGCAATCCTGCCACTCAAAGCCTGGCCAGCAGCTGGAGTGTGGCTCTAGATGGCCAGCCTCTGGTTTTGAGCAGTGGGCGCTGCCTCCACATGTGCTATCTCCCTTTTTTTTTTTTTTTGGGG
>NW_017728992.1:184002641-184029726 GCF_001723915.1 Gavialis gangeticus | reverse complement strand
CCTTTTTTTTTTTTTTTGGTGCTGGGTTTTTGACCCCGGAATTTCCCAGGGTCAATCCCTCCCCCTCCCCTGCACTGCTACCTTGCAGTGCAAAGAGCACCTGAACGTGCAGTGTGTGGTGCTGCAGACCGATCTGTGGTGCCATATACTGCATGGCCACACTCATCTTGGATGCAGCCAGCATGTGCAGAATTGTAGCTCACAGATACTACTCATGTGGGACTCTTGATTGTCTTATCTGGACTGAAGAATAGAGCACTGACTTCACTAAGCACCTTGAAAAATAGCACAAACACAGAACAGGATCTCACTCTGCTCCTTAGTGTACTGCAGACAGGTAGTATACCTGTCCAAGTTCAGCCAAGAAAGTGAGTGTATTAAAAAGAAATAAAAGATGCAGCAGCCAAGACAAAGACTCTTGCTCTCCTTAATCTCATTTACTGGGCATTAAAGAATAAGGTGAAAGAAGGTACAATAGAAAGCCGGCCTATGCAGCTCAGACTTCTAATTTTTACTCTGTCCCAAGCTTGACAACAATAATTAATAAGTAATAGTGAATCACAACAGCTCTGAGCTTGTATTACAATAGCATGGTTATGATGATGAGACACAATAGGATACTTCAGTGGTCACCAACCAGTGGATTGAGAACCAGTGGTAGATCTTGGAGCCTCTTGCGATAGATCTCGGAGCCTCTTGGAGTCGATCCAAGGCTGGGGTGAGGGACTGAGTGCCCACGTGCATGCACACACATGCCACAGCCCAAAAGGTCAATCAAGGGGGAGGGAAAGGGCAGGGGCTAGATCGAGGCCCCCTTGACGAAGGACAGTGCTGCAGAGGCGGGAGGAGGGGGAAGTTGAGTAGGGGTCTGGCTGGCTGGGACTTACCTGCTAGGGAGGCATGCCCCCAAATAATTTTTTCTCCCTCTGCCTCAATCTGCCCCCAGCCCCTGCTTTCCTCCTTACAGATGTACCTGCTGGTTGGGGGGTGGAGGAGGGACTGGCGGCAGTGCACGGTAGATCTTGGGTTGCTTTTAAATGCCAAAGGTGATCTCCTACTTAAAAAGGTTGGAGACCACTGGGATACTGAGTCCTGGCATACTGGGCACCAGACTGTTTGGGAGAAAAAAACAGAGTTTAGCAGTGTATCCACATGAGCAACTATTTTATGTAGAATAAGGATCAATTCATCCTAGGGCCTGATCCTGTAATTTCAAAAAGTGTTTTTGGGGGGGACTACCATAGAATACAATTTGATTCCCCTTAGCTTTACATGCTCATATGTATAATATGTTCTGACATCTTGTTGTCATGGGTTCTTGTGAGCCACTTAGTATATTTCTAATTAAATGAATACAATAGCCAAGCTTTTGGGTTGCACGTGTTAATGAGAGAATAATATTTTCCCACTTGGCCTGTAAAGTGCCATTTACCTGAAGATAACAAAACCTTGTGAGGGTTTTTGGGTGTAAGGAGGAATACCAGTGTAGTATTAGTTATGAGACAACTTCTGCTTCTGTTCTGCAACTATATATATTAAAACTATTCATTAGAGAGAGATGAAGTTGAAAGGCCAAGTGTGGATGTGAACTTCTGCTAGGTCTTTGTATCTTGGGCTTTTGCTGGCTGTTCTTGAGACAGGGACAAGCTGAAAAATTCCTATTTGAACGTGAGTCCAGAGTTATCTCCAACTGACAGGATTCCCACTGATGAATTTTGCTCAGAACAATCTCAAAACATTTCTTTAGGTTTCACAGGCAGTAACGTAACTAAGTGGGGAGTGACCAGGGCACTAGCCTTTGGTGCTGACTTAGGCCAGGGTACAAAAATAGCAGCTGCCATGGCACTGGTCCAGCAACTGCTGACTCATGCATTGCCATCACCGGGGCAGAAGTGCCCAGTTACACCTCTGTTCACAGGCATTAGATGTAATTTGTCTAAAAATCAAGCTTGTCTTAAAACAAGGCAGCTAAAGGCAGCAATCTGATATTTTCATTGATTTCTCTCTCTTTCTAAAGCCACATAACAATTGCAACTCACACAGTTTTAGATAAAAGCTGCAGGTGAACTGACCTGTGGCACCAGGCAAATTTGGCTGAAAGACGAATTAATAAGCACATAGCTGGAGTGTTTTTTGTCTGAGGGAGTCTTTGCAATCATTGTCTGAAAACACTTTTGCTATTTTCTTCCTCTCTACCTATTGTGATGCATAGAAAAGTGCCACAATTCTTACTGCACCATATGTCAATCCAGCTATTAGAGGAAATCCAAGACATGGACAAAAAGAGAGAGCTTCTGTAACGACTAGAGCTGGTCAAATAAGGTTTATTGAACTAGAAATGTGATGTCTTAACATTTTCTCAGATGAGTCCCATTAAGTACACATGCATCAATTGTTTCAAACCTCCTTTAAATACTTTATATGAAAATTTTTCACACTCTGGGTTGTTAACATCAGCCATTTTTGGATTGTTTTTTTATTTGGTATGGCGTGTGTAGTTGGTCTGATGGTGCTATTTCTCCTTCTTGATGGGAAAGCTGAAAAATCTGGACAGCGGAGAAGTTAATAGTATACATGAGATGAACTTGAGGAATTTTAGGGATTAATTTAACAATGGTGTTTTTCTAAATATTTGCCCCTTGCAAATTATGAGCAAGACACTTGTGGAATTTTGAATAAATAAACCCAAATGATTACAGCGCAGCTGTCAAGCGCAGCCTCACTCTGAAAGAGTTGTAGGGGGAGGAATCCTCCCATTCCAACATAGAAACAGTATGGAGAGGCTGTGCAGCTGCTCTACTGGACACTGCGTACTATAATAGAAGCTGTGGCTCCAGCACAGCCCCTACAAAGACTGTTGGGCCTCACTTCAACCACTCACCCAGCCTGCACCTTCTGTCTTGCTGGTCTACTAGGGAGAGGCAGGAAGCATAAAGCAAATCTTTCAGCTCTCTGAGGGTGAGGCACCTTCTCGAATAAGATCTCTGCTAGGACTTATTAGAAATTTATTTTAAAGTTTGACATGTTCAGATACAAAACATTCTTCAGGTCGAAGGAGGAAAGTCAGCAAAAGGGTTTTTAAGAACAGTGAAATTTGAGATGGATACAAATTCCCAAGGGTAGCAGACAAACAATTAAGAAAAGAAAAGGAGATTGAGTACCGGGAGGTTAGGAACTATCAAGAGGAGGAAGGGTCATTATTATCTGTAGTATATCAGAAGAATTTCAGGAATCAGGTGGACAAGAGTAGGTGTGACTACATGTGTGCTTTAATGCGCATTAGCCTATTTTAATGTGTACTAATGCATGTGTAGATCTGCTCAGTGTGTCATAAATCAATATTGACATTCAGTCCTTGGTTCCTAGTGTCCAGTCAGGTTATGATTTTTTTGTTTCCAAACTCATCTTTTAAAGGTTTTTGGTAGAATTTCCCTTGAGCATGAGGATAGAGAAGTTGGGGTGCTTGTTTAAAATGTGCTCCTATTGATGTATGTGTTTCTGTGTTTTATATTATTTCTATTAGAATTGATTCTGGCGCACAGTGGCTTTTTAGTTTGACTCATGTATTTACCATAAGGGCATTTGGTGCAATAGATCAGATATATCGCATATTGGGAAAGGCATGTGGAGGCTCCATGGATTCTGATGGGTTTGTTGTAGGGGTTGTTGATTGTAGTGGAATGTATTGGCAGGTTAAGCAGCTATTGTTAAGGCAAGGCTGTGATCCATTTGATGTCTTTTGAGCAGTGAGAGTTTGATGATGATGATTTGAGCAAGGTTAGGGGGTTGTTTGAAAGCCAAGAGTGGAGTCACTGAGAATAGTTCTCTCAAGGTCTGATTGTTGTCAAGTATAGGCTTTTGTTGTTTGATTCTTCTAATTGGTCCCAGTGTGGTGTGGTATTTTTTGTTTTCTGTGATGAGTTTTGACTTTTCAGAAAGCAAACTAAAAACAACAGCAAAATGTTTTCATTTTTGGCTGAAAAGATTTTTGTTTTGTTTTGTTTTCATAGAGTTGTTGGGAAATAGGGTTGGATGGGACCTTATGAGGTCATCTAGTCTAACCCCGTCTTCAAGGCAGGATCATTCCCAATTAAACCAACTCATTCAAGTGTTTGTCTAATCCACTCTTCAAAATGCCAAGGGTAGAGATTCCACAACCTCAATGGGAAGTCTGTTTCAATGCTTAACCACTTCCATAATTAGGAAGTTCTTCCTAATATCCAACCTAAATTTCCCTGTTTAAGGCCTTTGCTCCTAATCCTGTGCAGCAACAGAGAATAGTTTATCTACTTCTCTATACTCCTTTGGGTATTTAAAGACTATCATCAAATCCTCTCATGTCTTCTCTTTTGTGGATTAAATAATCTCAGTTCTTCCAACCTTTCCTTATAAATCATGTTTCTTGGGTCTCTAATAATTTTTGGTACTCTCTTCTGGACTCATTCCAAGTCATCCACATCTTTCTTAAAGTGTTGTACCTAAAACTGAACACAGTACACAGGCAAGCCCTCATTAGTGCTTAATAGAGTAGAAGAATCATTTTCTTTGAATTGCAGGCAACCTTTCTGCCAATACAATTCAGTCTTTTGCAACAAGAGCACAATCATGTTAGGTTTTTTTTCCTCCTTATTTGTATCTAAAATAATTTTTAAGTAAATAGGTGTAGATCTAAAATTCTCCCCTTTTCTTCCACTTATGTACCTTACTCCAAGCTATATGGAAGTGCCCACCTCTGATCTGGATTCACAACCCTAAACTTTCTCCTGAATTGCAATATCCTATCTTTCAAAACCTGAGGAATATAGGACTCACTCAGGCTGTGGGAAACCTAAGTACAGTGTCCTCCTCTGTTCCTCAGGATTTGAAAGCACCTATCCCACCACTCCAGAGTGCTCTACCCACTTGGACGTAATGCTTTCAGGGGTTACATGACCAGTCCTATCAAAGCTGTTCCACTTGGTGTGGAGCAGGGACTAGAATCCAAGTGAATGTTCTAACCTCTAGGTTATAGAGACATGATCTCTCTCTTGCTTTCTCTGCAGTAATGACTGCTTAAATATTTCATACAAAATGGAACTGCTTCTACATGAAGGAATGAAAAAATCCATCCCATAATATTGAATTGCCAGATGATGCTCTTCTTGGTGATGTAGGATCAGATCTCAGCAGGCTGAGGAGGGGAGTCAAACGGAAGGCTCCTATGCCTGGGCTGACAGTTCTTGATGCTGTATTGCTCAAAAGGAGTATTGTTACCACAGATGTGGAACCATTCAGTTTTTAGAGGAACAAGGCTACGGCCTCTCCATGATTAGGACTCTATTTGCAACCTCAGACACAGAACCAAGATGCAGTTACAATCCACATGATGATTACTCTTCCCACAGAGTGTTCCCCATCCAATGATAAATCCTGCTAGGGGTAGACTGCTGCTGCTTCCTTCTGGGTCTGAATTCATACCGCATACCCATCCATTTACTTATTTATACCTACATTTAACACCTGAACACTACCTTATCTTCTCCTTTGGCAGTCTGTCATGGCTGAAGATGATTGTCTTCTGTGAACGTCTTATCCATGGTCTGAAGATGGCTGATGAGGTTGATTCAGGATTGACAGACTTTGTTGCAACTGAGACATGTTTTCATGTGGGGTGGGTGGCTCTGGATTCTTGTTTCAGTCCATGACATGCTGCTTCTGCCACTCCTGCTTTTCTGTCTCCTGTTGTTGTTGTAAGGTTTTAAAGTACTGTGATCCAGTTGGGGTGGTCCTGTGGTACTGTGATCCAGTTGGGGTGGATACTCCCTTACAAGTTGATGTTGATGTTGTATTTTTTCAAGTTGGTCTGGAGGATATCCTTAAAGTGCTTTCTCTGTCCTTCTCTTGAACTTATGCCTTGACTAACCTGGAAAAATAAAACTTGCTTCAGAAGTCTGGAGTTGGACATCTGGATGATGTGGCCACCCCAGTGAAGTTGATGTTGGATGATCATCACCTTGATGCTTGTGGTGTTTGCTTGCAACAAGATGCCAGTGTTGGTGCATCTATCTTCCCACTGGATCCAAAGGATCTTGTGCAGGGAGCGTTGATGGTACATTGACAACTTAAGGTGTCTCCTCTACATACTTTGACATCTTAAGGTGTCTCCTGTACGTTGTCCACATCTCCGCTCTGTACAGAAAGTTGGGGAATCACAATTGCTTGATAAACCATGAGCTTGGTTTTGGATCTAATGTCATGATCTTCAAACACCTGTTTCCTTAAGCATCTGAAGGATGCACTTGCACATTTGAAATGATGTTGGATTTCTTTGTTGATGTCAGCCTTCTGCAAGAGGTAGCTTCTAAGGTATGGGAAATACTCAGTGTTCACCAGAGTCTCACCATGAATCTGAATCACTGGAGCTGGGAACTGCTCATTAAGAGCTTGTTTATGGAGGACCTTAGTCTTCTGAATGTTAAGCATCAGTCCCTTTTTCTTGTATGCCTCTATAAAGACATTGACAATTGCCTGAAGGTCTGTTTCTCAGTGAGCACTACAGCATCATCAGTGTACTAGAGTTTGGTAAGTGAGATGGGGTAGTCTTGGTTTTGGCTCAGAGTCAGCAAAGATTAAACAGCTTACCATCCATTTGATAGTATAGCTCCACTCCAACTGGAAGCTTGTTGGTGGTCAGATGTAGCATCACAGTAAGGAATATAGATAACAGTATTGGAGCAATGACTCAGCCTTGCTTAAGTTCCATCTTAATTTCCAAGGGATCTGTGACAGATCCGTTATTGAGAACGACCGCTCACATACTGTCATGGACCAGGCAAAGAACAGTGATGAATTTGTATATCTATACACGGATGAAACTTTAACTATATGGCTGATACTTTTTTTTCTTGGTCTGTTATTTATTTTCTACTGCTTATTGATTTAAATGATGAGTATTTCAGCCTGTCTACCACTGTGATTTTTTTGCTTCTGTCTTTCACCTAAATGGCACGCACACACTTTTTAGATGCCATACATTCTGCCTTATATGGACAAGCTGAAGAGCATATTACTATTTGGAGGCTTACTTAATGCTTTAACTGTTTCTACAAATATTAACACACATCTGTCATAACTTACAATTATGTTAGGTTCACCATCTGTACCTGTCATTGTAGTGTTCCAGTTACTGCATCACATCTGCAGACTGTAGTAAGACACCCCTTCCTCCTCTGGCCAAATTCAGAGTGGCACTATTAGGCACACTCTCAGGACTCTGTATCCAGTCTCACAAATATAATAGGCAGATGAACACTTTATTTGTGAGTCCTGATGGGGTTTGCACATGAGATTGAGGTTAAGTTTTCAGCACTGTCAAGTTTAGGCACTTTTTGGCACACCCAGAAACAGAATTTTAAGCACAGAAGAAATGTTAATGCCAAAAACGTAGGCACCTACAGAATGTAGCAGCTTTCAGGGGAAGCCAACAGCAGAGTAAGGATTTTAAAACTTCTACATTTTGGAATGCTATGTCTTACTTTGCAGTCTGGAACCTACATCCCACCTAAATGTGTTTGGAAGTCTAGCCCATAGGCACTTTTGAAAAGCTAATTTTTACAGCTGAGATTTGCTTCAGCAAAAATTCAGAAGCTGAGATCCTTATCTGAAACTGAAAATTGGCAGGCTGCAAAACTGTACTGGAAGACTGATAGAAAAGGCCCATGGAATTGAGTAGGAGTGAAACCAGCAGAGTTGTGTTGAATGTATATGTTCTAGAGACCCCCACCCGTAGAAAAAAAGAAAAACTCATCCTATATAATTCCAGAGCTGAGACATAATGCACTGTTCAGTTCTGAAGGATGGTTAAAAATATCTGAAGGATATCATTTATCCTTCCTCTTTAATAACAGCCAAATCTGCTTTTTCTTTCCCATCTCTATTACAAATATGCTAGTCTACACTTTAAGCAGCTCTTGCCCTCATTATTGTAGCAGTCTCCGTTCTGGCCACTACTGTTCTTACCACCAGACAGTACTAAACATAGCTCTTATCCTCTTTTTGTCCTGTCAGCCTACTGACTCTAGGCTTTTTCTGTCGTTCTGTCATTCATTCTCTGTCATTCAAAATCCGATCCAAGGGGCTAGATCTCACCTGGTAGGACCTGCATAATTTTGGCTTGTTGATATCTCAGGTTTCATTTCCCATAGCTCCACACTCCCTCCCTCCATTCCTTCCACAGGGATTGGGAACTGTTTTTTACTTTAATGAAATCTTTAATTTTTCATGCAGGTGTTATGATAAGAGCTTCCCTAGAAATACCTGAAAGAGATGGGATTAAAAAATTCTGCCAATCTACTAGAGAATCTTGATGGGAGCTGGGAGGACCACTATGAACCAGCTAATTCCAACCCCATATGCTAATTTGCATAGTCATTGATGTTATACATTTTTGAGCCCTTTCCATACCTTTTTATTTTTATTTGAAAGGGGAACTTATGGCCCCAAAATAGGATATATGGTTGCCTGTGTCCAAAAGGAACACGTTGACTCACGTGATAGAAAGGAGTGTTAGAATAGATATTTCTACTTGGTACAAGCTGGGTGGAAATGAGTTATATTACAGTGGTTACCTCTGGCAACTATCAAAGAAGATATTTGTAGCTGAAAAATATTTGAGAGTGCACTTTATTTCGGCAAGGCTCAGAGAGCCATTTCCACCATAGGGTTCTTTCCCAGTCAGCTGCTATTGCTACTGAGTTAGGTGGCCGCTACTATTGAAATCATTGCCATGACTCCTGTTTATTTCAGTGGTGCCAACTGGGCTCGTCAAATAGAAAAATGAAAGTCTAAACTAGCTTTAACCCATTCCTCGGTTGATGTCAATCATTGTAGGTCACTACAACTACGATGATTTACATCAGCCAAGGTTCTGCCCCAATACATTGTACTTGCTTAATAACATGCACAAATAGGCAAATGGAATTTTTTAAGACTGCTTAAAACATAGTTAAAGACATATGATCTGGTAGGCATCAGCTCTCACAAGCTAAGTGGGTTTACCCTGGGAACATTTATGAAATGCTAGGTGCTGAAAGAAATTATACTGTTGAATCACCAGTAGGTGATTCAGTCTATTTGTAGTGGTGTCCCCAGGGCAGTGCACAGAGTACGGTATAATTCAGTGGTTCTCAGACCTTTTAGATTCAGGGTACTCCCCCTACCTTTTATTTTTTGAAAACACTGAACTTCTAGCCTAGGGACAGAAACTGCACATAAAACAATATAAGTGTTTAAAAACCGGTTCAAATCTGTAATACAACAGAAGTTCAGTGAACATAAACCACTTTCAAATGGCTGAAACCAGTTTACGATAAGCCTGGATGGATGTAGTATCAGGCTTAACTGATTTAGATTAAATTGGTTTATTGAATTTCTGTCCCAGATCACCTTCAGATGCAAGTTAAGTCCCAGTCCCCCAGCATCCCAGGATGCTTTGCACTTCCCCAGTAAATCCCACCTTGCAGGGTGGGCAGGTAGGTGGGATAGCTTTGGCCCAAGCTGTCTGCTCCAGCTGAGCAGGGAGGCATGCTGCAGTGTCCCCTGGGTTCTGGTCTGGGCTGATGCAGGCATGTGGCTGCATTTCTAGAATCAAAAGTGAATGTCTTTTAACTTGCTTATTGGTTCAGTCTATGCAGCTCACACTAACCTGTGAAGATTGAATTGATTCAGCCTTGGGGTTTTTGACTGTCTGCACTTAGTCCTGTTGTGTTACAGATTTGAACCAGGTTCCAATCATTTATACCGGTTTATGTATAATTTCTGTCCCTAGCCCAGGAGTCAGACTGGGAAGGGCTGTCGTAGGACTGGGAACTCCTTCCTGCTTTAGGATTATTTGAAAGGGTCTTGCACAGAAGTGGGCAATTATTTCAGCTGGAGGGCTGTTTAACTAGTTTTGGTGAGCTGTTGAGGGCCACAAGGGTAGCTCTGCCCCTTGTCCTACCCCCTGCTCATCATCTTGGGACCAGAAGCCCCATTCCCCTAACCCCTGACCTTTGCCACCAGAAGTCCCTCTCCTTGTCCCCAGAAGTACTCCTTTTCAGAAGGGGGTTTGCCATCTTGGAACTGGAAAAAAACCCACCAAATTATATACTAAAAATCAAACATTAACAATAGCATATTTTAATTTTATTTTAAAAATATTTTTGTTCTGATTTGTGTGTATTTTGTTGTGTATATAGAGGTGATTGCATAATAGCTCAAAATGAAATCTTACTCCTGTATATTGTATGTGGGGGGTTGTAGGTGTGTGTGGGAAAGTGTGTGCATGTGAGCTGTGGGGATGTGGGAGTTGTTTGTGAGAAAGTGTGTGTGTGTGGGTGGGTATGGGGTGGACTATGGGGTGGGGATGGGCTGGACTGCCTAGAACGGCAGAGCTGCCCTAGCCTCGCTGCATGCCCAGGGGCAGCAGGATGTGCCACGGCTGGACGGCTGCCGTGGGCCACGTTTTTCTCAACCCTGGTCTTGCAGCATGCCAGGGTTCCATGGCACCCTGGTTGAGAACCCCTGGTATAGTGAAATCAATTGCCAAAGTATTTATAAGTTAAGCTAAATAAAAATGAGATAAATGATAACAATTATTTTGAGTTGAACAATATATTTAAGGTTAATTTTGTCCTTGTAGAAAAATTAAATGGGGAAATTGGAGTACTGGGGGAATTCCCTGCTGACACCTATATACTTAACCACTTAAAGCTGGATCCAGCTTCCACGGAGAACAAGGGAAAGACTCTCTTTGACTTCAATCAGCATTTTTGGAACCATACTGCTTAAATTCAATTCAGAAGAGTGGTTAAGCTTGTGATTATCTGCTTTGTTGAACATAGCTGGGTTGGTGAATTGAAGGCTTCATGAGTAATTCAGAAGACCCACAATGATACTTATGATAATGGCAGTGTTCATGTTAAATATCGAAATATGTGCTATTAAAGGAGACTGTGGGAGTTAAATGCTTCTTTATAGTATACTTCAGCAGTATTGGGTACCTATGTTTCCTAGACACTTTTGAAACTCCCAACCTATGTGTTTCATAGAGGGTGAAATCTGAGTTATTTTTACACTTTGCATTCCTAATCTAGGAACACTAAAAACACTGTAAGAACAGTTGCACTGGCAAGGTGAAATAATTGATTTAATGAATGAACATTTTAGAACAAAAAGCATGAAAAAATACAAAAGTCCTAGAGTAGCATGGGCTTATATTTTGGAGCAATAGTTTACCATATGAAAGAAAGATAAGAATGGTTTAAAAGTTAGGGTACTTAAAATGACTCCCCTTAAGAAGAAAAGCTACCAAATAAATGAGTCATCGAGGGACCAGGAATGAGTTTGGGAAACAGATGTTCTTACATTCAGGACAGATGTTTTCTGATAACAGCTCTTTGATAGTAGATGCAACAAGAACATTACTCTACCTGAAAACGTTGTGGGATTTTACAGGGGGGGTGGTGGAAATAAAAACAAAGCATATTAACCAAAATATATGAAGGCAGATTTTGACACTCTTGTATTATGTAGCTATTGCATCTAACAGCACTCAAACCAATAACACTCTTGTTTAGTAGAAATAGAGGCTAAGAACTTGTAAATTAATATAACAAATTAAGTTTATAAGCAAGGCTTTTGGGGGATTAGATGAGAGGTGAAAAAAGAGGTGGAGAGCTAAATGAAATTGCAATAGAAGTATTTACTGTTGCAACAAGCGTAAGTGATAACTGCTTGGTAGCTGTGGAATTATTTTAATGAAAACAAAGCTAATGGCATAATATTGCTATTAATAAGTACATGGCACTAATTGTGTGCCTTGGGGCCTGATACAAAACCCACAGAAGTCAATGGAAACATTTTGGATCTAGACAACAGGATTGGTTCCGATTGCTGAAGACATAATCCCCATAGTGGTGAGAGAATTAGCTTTAAAATCGACATTGCTACTTATTATTTTCAGTTTATTTTTCTCATCTGTTTATCAGCTAAGCCTTAACTTCCATGATAGATAAGGGTGGGAATAAAAGCCATGGGTGAGATCCTCACTCTGCCTCATTTAATGACCCCCATGGAGAGTCCCAAAGGCTTTTGAACTGGCTGGAAAAGGTTTTTCCCTGTAGGGATGCATCACAAGGTCTTGGAGTATGCCAAGGGAATGCTGTGGGGTGGGAATGGTACACTGAAGACAAAGCCGCAGCATGCAGCACTCAATTCCAGGAAGTCCATGTGGCCCTATGGGCAGCAGAGGGTGTTTGCCAAAATGTAGACCCTCCCAGTGGTCTAAACAATCTAAGGCCTTCACGCTCCTAAAATAATCCAAGATAATTGGTACACAGGGATGGCTTTATAATATCATGGCCCCTCATTGACTATGCGTTCTGTGTTGTGGCTCTTAGAGGCTCTGGCACAGAACTGCATCCCTAAATATCCAATCAGCTTAAATGTCACACATTTAGTTTTGTTTATCTAAACCATCCCCAAAGGGTCAGGGCTTACACAGAATGTCAAGGGGATGCAGTCACCATCCACTCTAGCATGAATCAAGCAGAGTCTAGTTTGTAAAGCCTCCCATGAGCATGTCAACTCAGTCACTGTGCATTGCTTAACTTGAACCACAATTAAATTAAGCCAGATGAGGCAGGCTTTTGGAAACATTTCACCCCTCAGTGAAAGCAGTGGAGCCCCACAGAGCAGAAGACTGTTAATTCCTTTGGCACAACTTGGCAGGATGGACATGCATTTCATCCCATTCATTTTAAGAGGGTGCATAGAATAAGGATTTTATTACAGCAAGGCAGAACAAATATGTTGCTGGACTCTGTGGCATATTGGGTCAACAAACCTGTAACTTTAGAACACCCTAGAAGTTAACAGGGGTCTTACAGCAGAGCTGAAGAACTTGATCAATAAATCACGGAAGAACATGATCAGTCGATTCTAACCATAGTTTAGTTTTACCCAAATTATGGGTTCTTTTTTATATATGATAGAATCGATTGGCCATTACATTTGGAACTGCCTCAATGTAACTCGCTGAGTTATAAGAGAGGCTGCTGTATTTTTCCAAAAGCAACAGCAACAGGAAAAAACCCCAACCAGCCACAAAGAAGTCTGTACAAGTCACTTTGTAAAGCTGCCCTTCTAGTTGTTTGTTTTCCCAGTCTCCATTCCATAATGTAACCAGAGACCTAGCAAATATAATCTATCCCCTTTGTAAACCTAAGTGTCAAGGTTTAATTAGTACTTCAGTGTTATCTCGTAGGTACCTTGTTTGAGAACAAGATAGTTATTTCCTTTGTGGTGTTTGCTCATTGGCAAAGAGACAAAGAGACAAAGTCAGGTCCAGATGGCTAATCTTTTTTCCTAAATATGCCTGAATACTGGCTAGATTCTTTGGGACTAGCCTAGACCAGTGGGGGCCAACCTTTCTGGTAGGCATATCGCAAGAGAAGCACTCCCCTCATCCTTGGCCCCCATGTACACTTTGTGCAGGGGAAGGGGATCAATCTATTGTTCTGTTCTTTCATACCAGCTTTATCTGATACTGTTTTCCTTGCCCCTTGCTAGATCTACCTTGTGTTGCACAAAGGGGCTGTGCATACTGTGTGGTACATGTACTGTGGGTTGGCCACCCTAGTCCTAGACCATTCCCATCAATCCAGCTCAGCTCCCTTCCTTCATTTCTCAAAGACTGGTAATACAGACCTAGATTCTGACCTGAGCTTCACGCACCCATGCAGAAGTATAAAAGAACATAAGGCAGCCCTTATTTTTCCCCTCCACCCTTTGGGATGAGGACACAGGCTCCTGCAGAGTCCTTTATTCCTCTTCATGTGTGTGCATAGAAAGGAGAACTGAGTAGCAAAGCCTTGGCATTGTTCCTCAGACACTAAACCATGAAGGGCTAAGTCAGCCAAAGGTTTTAAGGAGAAGTAGGGATTTGCTGCTTGTGTAGTCCATAAACCAGTTGATAACCCTGTGGAGCCATACAGCAGGGGGGACACAAGTAATTTTGCCTCCCTGAATTCATTTCTCTCCATAGATTTCATAGATTTCATAGACATTAGGGCTGGAAGGGACCTTGGAAGATCATTGAGTCCAGCCCCCCGCCCAAAGGGCAGGAAGTCAGCTGGGGTCATAGGATCCCAGCAAGATAAGCATCCAATTTGCTCTTGAAGGTGTTCAGTGTAGGTGCTTGAACCACCTCCGGTAGCAGGCTGTTCCAGGCCTTGGGGCTCGGACAGTAAAGAAATTCTTCCTTATGTCCAGCCTGAAACGGACTTGCAGTAGTTTATAACCGTTCGACCTCATCATCCCTTGGGGCGCTCTGGTGAATAAATGTTCCCCCAGATACTGGTGGTCACCCCTGATAAACTTATAGGTGGCCATCAGATCACCCCTGAGCCTGCACTTTTCCAGGCTAAAGAGCCCCATGGCTCTCAGTCTGTCGTCGTAAGGTCTGTTTTCCTGACCTCTGATCATGCGTGTGGCTCTTCTCTGGACTCTCTCAAGATTCTCCACATCTTTTTTGAATTGTGGAACCCAAAACTGGATGCAGTACTGCAGCTGCAGCCTCACCAAGGCCAAGTACAAGGGGAGAATGACGTCCCGGGATTTGCTTGAGAAGCATCTATGGATGCAAGCCACTGTTTTGGTTGCTTTACTAGTCACAGCATCACACTGCAGGCTCATGTTCATCTTGTGGTCAATGATGACCCCCAAGTCTCTTTCTTCCATAATGCTAGCCAGCGTAGCACTGCCGAGCCTATAAGGATGCTGCAGGTTTTTCTTCCCAAGGTGGAGAACCTTGCATTTTTCGGCGTTAAATGCCAGCAGGTTCTCATCCGCCCATTTGCTGAGCTTGTCCAGGTCAGCCTGGATCACCTGCCTGTCTTCAGGTGTGGATGCTTTGCCCCAAAGTTTGGTGTCATTGGCGAACTTGGCCAGTCCGCTCCTGACTCCAATGTCCACATCATTAATGAAGATGTTGAACAATATGGGTCCAAGGACAGAGCCTTGAGGAACCCCACTGGTCACAGGACACCATGATGATTGACTTCTATCAATTACTACCCACTGGGTCTGACCACAGAGCCAACTTCCCAGCCAGATGATTCTGAGGTGGTCCAGACATGTAATTCTGTACTTCCCTTTCCTATGACTTGTATCTGTGGTGCACAGTTGAATCCCATGGTATTAATTATTTGAAATAGCACTTTTTAAAAACAAATCTTAATTGGTCTGTAAACAGAGGCAAGCCTTTGCAGGTAGGAAAAGAGAAATTAGGTCAGATTTTGTTCTTATGGCTTGAGTCTCTAGGGTTTTCTCCCACTGGGATAAAAATCCATAGTAGACATGCTACCAGAAGTTCATTATATAAACTTTTATTTTTAACCAAGAATAGAAATCATTTTCCATTGTACTAAAACTACATCATGTGGCCTGATTGTGCTGCTCTGAATTATGTTGAGAAGTGCCATTCTCACAAACATTCAGTTAAAGGGAAAAAAATTCCTGCTTAGGAAGTATGGGACTACTTACTAGCAGGACAATGGGGTTTAGGCATCTTGCCTCTTTGGGCACTCTTGTAAACCCCAACTGATACTTATCTGCATCCTGAGATGCCTAAAACTGTTTGAACAGCTGGTTCTGTGCCTTCTATATAAAATGGTTTGGCTACAGTGAAGTTCCTGGCACACTTTATGGAGTGTCTTGTTCCTAACCATGTACAGAGAGTAGAAAGTTGTGCTTCGAATCTAATCTATTTTCAAGAAAGGGCAGGTGTGAAGGGACAGGAGAAGTGGATAATGTAAATTTCATTCTGGTTCCAATGGAAAAGCATTGAATGTTATCAGATTAGATTTCATTGCTTGCAGAGCTAGGAAGGGTCAACGAAGAGCACAAAAATATGGTACTTTTGATATTAATTACTTACTAAAGACCAAAGTCTGCTCTTTCTGATACCAGCACAAGTTTGGAGTGATTCCATACAATCCAGTGGAGTTACAGAAGCATACAGCTGAATGAGATCAGAGCCTGGTTCATGGGGTTATGAAGGGTTTGCATCTAAAAAAGGTTGGAGCATTTATCCTTCTAACTTTACAATACATCTTTCATTGGATGGCTAATGCAAGTTGTGAGGAAAAGCAGTTCGCGTAATTTTACCAAATCCAAAGAAGTGAAATATCCTTTTCTACTGAGGCATTAGATCAAATACACACATCAGATTTTAGCTCCCTTGGCTGTTATAATATGATGGTTCATCAGACAGAACATGGTACAGGAACAGGAGTCTATTGTAGACCGAGAAATTAGACACTTATTAAAACCTGGAGTCTGAAGACATAATCCCTTTTCCTAGAAAATCTGTACCCCATGTAAACAGTTGAAAGACTTCTTTTTAAATGTAGTTTTTCCTAATCATTTGCAGGAGTTCCTTGGAAGTTTTTTTGGAAGTGACTGCTGTTCTGGGATTCCTGTTAGTGACTAATCTTTGTATGTACTTGGACCAAATGTAGTGAAACCTGGAGGAAGAAAGCTATTCATTCAAAGTTGTCAGCACATCTCTCTAAATTAATTACTCTTCCTAACCTACTATGATTTTTTTCTAGGTATAATAAAAGATTTTGTGCAAGAATGAGGCCCGTTCAAGGTTTGCCACCACAAACATACATTTCCTTGTTAATTCATATTTGATATAAACTGTACTACTTTGTAAACAGTAACTGAAAACAAAGGAAAAAGTCTGGTACATTTCATGTAGGATTTCAGAATATGGCTTACATTAGTCTAAAATTGAGCACATATTTTTGGCTCTGGAAACTGCCTATGAATTTTACTTCTGACTCTGAAACAAATAGTAGCTTTTTCCTATCTGTGAAATGCCTTAACCTAGGTAAGAGTGGAGGGCTAAATGAACAGGCACAAGCCTTAGTCTTCAAGGGCCAAATTCTGTTATCAGTTACACTGAGGGTGTTCATGGTCTTTATTTGGGTCAGCTAAATAGATACTGGTGTAAATGAAAGCAAAACATGGTCCACATAGCTTCATAATGACCACTGGTTCTTGATGTCAGTGGGCTTTGACATGGCTCCATATGTACATTAAAGATCAAAAATGGTTCACTGACGTCAATAGCAAAACTCCCATTTGCATCATTTGGGCCCAGATTTCACTTCAGTGAGATCATGCAATACCCACTGAAGTAAATGAAAACCTCCAATAGAAAGATTCAAGCCTAAAATCTTGTGCCTTTAGACTCTGATCCTTTAGGTCCTACTGACGTGCTTAGGGATGAATATATACACACTTGTTTGCTGAATCAAGACTTTGGGTAATGTTGCCAACAAAGATGGCAATTATTGCCAGGTGTGGTGCTCGCTTCTGTGAATTTACAAGACATTGAAATGAATCTTCCACTTCATTAGTGGTCTTCTGACTCAGTCATCAAGTGATCATTGTTTTCTCTCTCACCCAAATCTGGATTCAAAAGCTGAAGTGATTTAATGCACTTTGGTTTTATCCTATTATCACTAAGTGTTGTAAATGACCCTGTATTTTTAAGATAATATTAATATCTGTATATATGTAATTCATTGCACTGTAAAAACTGTTCTCGCAAAACAAGGAAGGTGACAAACCAAACTGTTGCAAGAATTAATAAACAGGTTTAAGGAGTATTACACGTTTAATTGAGGAAGAAGACTATTTATAAAAAAATAAGCTGAATTTTCTTCAGCCTGTCAGGAAGCACGAGTAGGTTTTGAAGTAATAAATCCAAGGTATGAATCCACCAAGGGGACCGCATAACAAGATGGTGCAATAAACAATTTCTGACAGAGGTCAGAAAGGTCAGCAGCACTTTATGTGACTGAAGAATTTGGATAACAGGATTTAATTTTTACAGGATAAACTGGATGCAGGCTGAGAAGAGGTAAGCATGTGTACAGGACTGTGAGAAAATGAGAAAACGGGGGGTTATAGAAAGTGGGCATTAGTTTAAAAATAAGCTTTAAAAGCGTGTCTGAATGAGAGCAGATTCATGGAGCTGCTACACAACTGACCAATGAAGTGAACATCTGGAATATTAAAAAATAATAGGTTGTAAATGAAACTGTTAACTCTCTGGATAGGTTATGGAGGGTTTTTTTTTAATTAAATATTTATATTACAGTAGCCTTACTGGCCCCAATGCGGCTTGTCTTAGAAAATGCTAATACAGTGTTATACTGGAGTTTGGCTGAAATCTTTTCGAAGCTAGTGGTATAACAGCTACCTTTTCATCAGGGAGTATCTAAGAAATAGGTGTGTTTCTTTATGGAAGTAGATGGCTTAAAAAATAGAATAGATCACCTAAAACAGGCTACCTGTGATGTCAATCAGGAGAGCAAGTTTTGTGGGTCGAACAACTTTAAAATGTGCTGACAGCAAGATCAGGGGTAGGTACTGTTACTTAAACATCCATATGTGTGAACACAAGTAGGAGAAACACTAGAGAGGCTAGCAAAAAGGCCCAGGAAACCAAGGAGACAGCCTGAGAGGAAGTAGTATGGCTCGACCCTCCCCCCCTGCCCCCCCCCAACAACCTAGAATAGGGGTTGGTAATGTATTTGGGCAGAGTGCCAAAAACCCCACAATGTCTACTTGTAAGACGTTGGCGTGCCAGGTGTGGGTGGCAGGGGAGCTGTGTGGGGCCCGATCCTTCTTGTGCAGCCCTGGCCCTTTCCCTGCCATTTGCCCCAATGCAACGAGATAGGCTGGGGCTCCGTGGACCCCGGTGCAGCCGCTTGTAGCCTCCCGGCTGCTTGCCACAGCCATCCTGGGCTCTCGGCAGACCCCTGCCACCCATCACAGAGACTGGGCTGCTCACAGCAGGTGGCTGGGAGGCGGCATCGTGGTCTGCAGAGCCCTGGCTCAGCTCATTGCCAGTCCCGACTGCATGCACGCCTCGTGGAGGGTGGCAGAGAAGGGGCCAGGACTGTGTGGCCACAAGAAGGATTGGGCCCCTCATGGCTCCCCCGCCATCTGTCCTGAGGGCTGGCATGCCAAGCAAAACGTCTTCACGTGCGATGCTGTGGCACATGTGGTTGCTGACCCTGGGCCTAGAACAATGATTCCCAGAACATATCCATGGGAGGGATGGGAATATGCTGGGAGATCCCCCTGTGTGAAGAGCTAAATGCTCTCCTCCCTTGTCCAGCATCCTGTGCCTTCCCCAGCTACTCCAACAAAGCTGTAGCTGGTCTTCTGGGACTGCTGCCAATACTTCTGCCCTTCCCTGCCCTCAGCCAGCCCCTGTGCTAGTAACCCATGCTCCCAGCAGTGCTCTCTGCCTGAGTGGGCATCTGTCCCACTCTTCCTGTATCCCTGGGCCTGGCAAGAGTGGCCATAGTGGTGGCTGGCAGGGTGTGAGACCCTGCAGAAGTTGACTCGAGGAGTGAGGGCTGCCCTCGTCCCCTGAGGTCCAGACCAGATGGCAGGAAGGGGAAAAGCAGGGCACAACAGGGTGAGGTCCTACCCCCACTGTCCTTCTGTGGCATGAGCTAGATCAGTGATTCTCAACTCTTTTAGCTTCAAGACCCTCCTCCCTATGTTTTCTGAACTGAGATCAATCCCAGTGATTTTCAACTGGGGTGAAATACAGAAAAGTTATGGGAGGGGCACCTTGAAACTAAAAAGATTGGGAACCATTGGTACAGAGACTAACCCTTTGCTTAAATAATTGCTTATTTGACATCATTTTTAACAATACGTATCAGTGCTGATATAATTTCCTCTGGCAGGAGAATGCAATGTTATATATGTTGTGAAATATATATGTATTTCACAACATATAGCATTGCATTCTCCTGCCAGAGGAAATTATATCAGCATTGATATGTATTTTTTAAAAAGTGTGTGTGTGTGTGTGTGTGTGTGTGTGTGTGTGTGTGTGTGTGTGTGTGTGTACACACACACACACACACACACACACACACACTTTTTAAAAAATACATATATATATGTTAAAAAATTGTATGTGTGTGTATAGATAGATAGATAGATAGCACCTTCTTGGGTGTAAGAGTGAAACCTGGCACCAATTTTAATCCACAAAAAAAATTGTGTCCCAGGTATCAAACATTTGGGAAATGCTGGCCTAGAGTGCTTTTTGGGTGCTGGCTGTAAGAAGTTTGGAAATGTGAGAAGGGAAAAAAAGGCAGGAGAAAAGAAAAGAAAAGAAAAATCTCTTGCTGTGAGGTTCCAACTGTGTTCAGGGAAAAGAGATTTTTATATAATTCTTTGCAGATAAACAGGGTTGAATAGAAGGAATGCCTGACTCCATCATCAATGTTTCCACTTAGTGGAAATAACCTGCAAGACCTTGGACATTGGCTAATTGCTCAGGTTGAAAGGAATAACTGTTGGTGAGCTGGATTAAACTTTATGTATGAGCAGCACTGTTAAAAAGAGACAATTTCTTCTCTTTCCCTGGTCCCACAAAGGTATATACATACCCACACTGAACCTTACATGCTGGGACACCTGTAGTTTTCATGGCACACAACTGCAGAGAGCCTCCAGGCTGCACTTGCTGGGCCCAGCTGATGGGGAAAGGTGCCAAGATTGAAGCTGGGGGATCTGGGGGACATATCACTCAGGCCAGCTAACTCCTGCTTCTGGCATGCCTCGTATGTGGAGGGCTTGGAGACAGCCTGATGGTCTCTGTGCCAGCGTATCATGCCAAGGGAATACCCAGCTAGGTTTATTTGCTGCTTTCCAAGTCACAAGCTGAGCAGAGCTGGTTTCGGGTCTGAGCCCACTGTTTTGTACTGACTTGCTGTTTTTCAATTTTCCATGCAGCAAGTACTCAAATAAATAAATGCATAACTTCCTCGGCTGCCTCCACACACCTTTCAACACTCTGGCATGTTAGGAGGTTGATTTTTTTCTATTTCAGCATTCATAAAATATGCCTGACTAGAAATTTAATACATTTCTTTCTCTGAAATTTCAGAACTTGGCTGGCTTCTGCTGTATTGAGAAAAATTTTATTGACCTCTTAGTCTTAAGTTTTCTGGTCTCTTAAGAGGTGGTATCTTAATTTGTTTTCTTGTCATATTTGGTATGAATTCTCACATGAATTCTCCATACTGGAAGACCCCACACTCTTGACAGTTAATGACTGAATTTTTCAGACTTATCCTCTCAGATCCCTCTTCTCAACATTTTTAGGGCAGAAGTTTTTACCACCATGTAGAAATATATTGCATGCAAAAGTTTATTCTTCAGTGGTTTGTCCCATATATAATAAATAAATATGGTCTTGCATCTCATCACATTTGAACTGGTTTAACTTTCCCAAACCCAATACAAATGTTCCTGATTTACACCAGTAAAGTGAGAACCAAATCAGGCCCCGGCATCTTTTGGGGAGGTATCAGTTGTAAAATGGACAGGGAGAAGGTTTCTTTAGGATGCCATGTTTTAAGTGGAAAAGATTTTAAATTAGCAAGAAATATGACCCAAGGAACACATTGTTTTCTTAGACCCTGAACAACCTTGCACCTGGGGGTGATTAGGTCAGTGAACTTTTACAGCTTGGACTTATTCAGAATCTTTGGCTAGCATGTGAAATTGGAGAATGCAAATGCACCAGTGCACTCTAGGGCATATTGGCCGCAAAGTATTTTTGGTTACTACATCCGGAGAATTTCTGATTCCACAATGAGCATGAATGGATGGCCAGTTTACCTACCCTTCATTAACTATTGTGATTATAGCCTGGCACATGTCAGAAACAGCAGGCAGAAGATGCACAGAAAGCCATATTTTAATAAACTTGGGTCTGTTCCATGAATTAATTATTATTATTATTTTGATATCTTATGCGTTGGTTTCCAATAGTGCTCACAATGTGCTAGGTGCCTTTCTCTCTCTCTCTCTCTGTATATTATATATATATGTATATATACAAATGGCTCAAGACTCCACAAATCCAAACACCTGCAGTTGTATTCTGAATCGTATGTTTTCTGCTTGTAGCAGTAGAGAACTGTGCACTAGAGCATCAATTGGTGTAAACTGTTGTAGCTCAATTGATGTTCAAGATAGACCTATATCAATCTATATCAGTTAAGCATCTTCTTATTCATGGTAAGGCATGTGGCTTTTCTAAGAAATATAAAAAAATGTTATGAAAGTAGGTTTGTGTTCTATGAACAAATACTATGGAAAACTCAGTTGAATGATTTAGAATTTTCTGCTTGCTTATAAAACAGTCTGATAGATCTGTGAATCAGTTTGCATTAAAATGATGTAATAAAAGAGCCATTGAAAAATGGGTACAGTCAAAGGCAATCTACAGTAGGACTGGAATATTTGTCTGTAATTGAAAATGTAAGAGTGGATTCATGACCACCTGCGGGCGATCACTGCTCACCACTCCGCCTCCCCATCGCCAACACCCCTGCAGCTGCCTGTGGGAGCTCCCTGCTCACTGCTGCCATGCTGCCACCGCCTGAAGGTGGTCACTGTGCTCCCCACAGCCCCTGGGGGCACATGTCATTCATGAAACTGACTATCATTGAACTTCATGGAAGCTTCTTTTCTAATGACTTGACCTCCTGATCCTTAATAATGGTTCTTAGTGTAGGGCTGCCTTTTGATAGGAAATTCTTTTTCCCCAGTGCACTTCCTCTAGTAAGTTATGAAGCTTCCCAACCAACTTGTCTAACGTGGAATAAACATGTCATCTGGGGAAGGAAGGGGATGTATTTAATGTTAGAAAGGGGGTCTAGGTACTCTGCAGTAGAATACTCTTAGGGTTTCTTAACATTTGAAAATATAGGCATGGATGAAAACCGGAAAAAGGTATGTAACAGGGAACCCTTGCCCTGCTACAGGAATGTGGTATGACCCCTTTAAGAGTAGAGTTCTTGTAACTCAAGCTCAGGCCACCAGCAGAACAGGGGTTAAAGATCAGCCCTGTGGTCAGGTGAGCTGATGGGGGGTCATATGACCCAATGGGGCTTGGCTTCCAGCCATATAAGCCCAAGGCCTGAGCCAGAGCAGGCAATATAGTCCTGAGAGCCACAGGGAGAGGAGCTCCTGATAGTGAGACTCCTAGATTAATACTGGAGCTGGGGTTAGAAGTAACTGCAGGCCTGGGAATAAGGGAATAATACCTGGGGTAAAAAAACAGGCTTTGTCATGCAGGCAGGTAACTGTTATTAGGTTTGGATCCAGAGAGGGTTTAGTGATGCCTGCCAGAGGGCTTACTACTGGGATTACACTTAATTGGTGGTTTGTGGAAGGGAGTGAGGGATGGTCTTGGAGGCCCCATTAGTGTCCCAGGGGCATGTGATCACTTTGAGCCCTGCTGGGGCAGGCTCGAGGCATAGGGCCTAGCACCTGGAGCAGGGCAGAGATTGTGGGCCAGACTCAATGGCTAGGGATAGAAGTTGCACACAAACTGGCTTAAGTGATCAGAAACCAGTTGAAACTTAACAGAAGTACAGTGTACATAAACTGCTTTCAAAATGGCTGAAATTGGTTTAAGATAAACCTGGTTGAATGTAGTACCAGACTTAACAGATTTAGGTTAAACTGGTTTATGGAACATGTGTTCCAGGCCCCTTCCTGGCTCAGGTTAACTCCCAGTCCCCCAGCATCCCAGGATGCTTTGCAGCCCTGGGCTGTGCTGTCTGCTCCAGGGGAGCAGGGGTGGCCACACCTCTCTGCTTCCTAGCCAGTGTACTATCACTCCTCCGGCTGGCTGAGAAGGGGGTGGGGGTGGGGGTGGGAAACTGGGCTTCAGACTGCAGCTGGGTCTGCCTGGTGGGGGTGAAGAAGCCTCTCACAGGCTTTTCCCCCCACTCACTGCTGGAGCAGAGGAGTGGGGAGAGGCAGACCTGGGGCAGGCTGGCAGAATGAGGCAGAGTGGGGAGGGGTCTTTAGGCCTCCTCCCCTGCCTGCATGGGACTCCCTCTGGGTCTGCCTGGCAGGGGCAGAGCAGACCCTGACAGGCTTTTTCCCACTTGCTGCTGGAGTGGGGGGGGCAGAGGGTGTGGCCAGGTTTCTGATCACTTAAACACCTGTCCCTTCCCTCTGCTTCAGCATGCTAGTCTGGAGCTGGCATCTGACCATGCCAGGCTGCTGCACCCCTGCCAAGTAGACCCTGGCTGGGGTCCCCTCTACTTCAGTGTGTGGGCCCGGATTGGGGTCTGGCCATGCCCCACTCCTCTCCAGTGGGCAGCAGTGGAAAAACCTGGCATGGGATGCTTCCCTCTTCCCCCCTCAGGAACATGATAGCTGGGGCCTGTGCAGGCCAGGGTAGGGCTTAACCTTCCCTGCCATATTATACTTGGTGGGCCTCTAAGGCCTGGCTCCCCTCCTCCCCTCTCAGTTTGAGCAGCAAAAGGGGGAAAATCCTGGAGGGATTCTCTCCCAGCTTCCCTCTAGCCTTCCAGTCACTGATGAAGAAAAGAGAAAGTTTGCTCTAGTACCCCCCGCCCCCCAGCTTCTAGCCTGGGCCAGTGCAGGCATGCGGCTGCATTTTCGGAATCAAGAGTGAATGTCTGTTCACTTGCTTCTCTGTTTAATCTATGCAGCTTAGACTACCCTGCAAAGATTGAATCGATTCAGCCTCAGGCTTTTTGACTTTTTGTACTTAGCCAGGTCTGAACTAGAAGGATCCAGCCAGAGCAGTAGGGCAAGAGTTGGGAAGACTGAAGCCTAACAAGGGAATAACAGCCTGTTGTGTCTTAGTGGATTTGGGACAAGTGCCACACCTGATTGATGACCCAGAACACCTGAAAGGCCTGGATATGACTTGGGGGGTGGCTGGAGATCATAAATTTAGCCCTTAAGGCACGTAGGGCTACAGAGAGGGAAAGGAAGAGAGCAACTTAGGTTAGTCAGTCTCTGAAGGCAGCCTCCCTTTTACAAAGTTTTCATCAAGATGTGACAGGTGAGACCTTGAGAGATGGGGCAGAGAGGGAGAGAGCCTAGCAGGGATGGGAAAGCCTGTAAGGGGCATCACAAGGGCCCTCAGGCACCTACCCCCTTATAAGGTGTCAAATTAAAAATGCTCAATATTAGCTGTAGGGAGATAAAGATCTGGGGGTCTTTAGGTACAATTGTTATTCTTAGGTTAGGTACAAGGTGTTATTCTTCTTAAACTTTAAAATCTATTGGGAAAAGTAATGCCAAGAATAATATATAGAAATTGGAGTTTAAAGATGGAGGTGATTGGTTTAATTCCTTTATTACCCATGTGTGTTATTGGTCATGTCTGCACCTCCTGTGAGACACTTTTGGGAGAGGTTATTGGCACATGCCCAGAACTGTACTAAAGCAACTATGTCCCATCCCCTGTCGGTGACAGGACACACGGAGAGTGTAAGTGGTGCTTCACTACCAAGCTCCTTGCTTCTGTCCTCAGGTGATGGTTCCTGGTCCTCACAAAATGTCCTACATACAGGGCTATCCTTTCAGTGGGATTTTTCCACCTTGCCTGCCCGGGGACATCCCTTCAAACTTGGCAGGAACAAGCTAAGGCAGCTCTAACAAGGCTATTCTGTAACCAGGAACAATTTGCCATGTTTTCCCTATTTGTAAGAAAATAGCACCTTTTTCACACGGCTTTTTATTTCAGTCTTTGGTGAACTCAATCTTACCTTCTTAAGAGGAAACAGTTCTTGGCTTGCAGTAGAGAATAATGTGGCACTCCCTCTTGGCTTGCTTCAGTACTTTTTATTACTCAGGCATGCCATTTTTTGCCTTCAGAGAATCCTATATTTAATACTGGTTGGTGTGGTAGAGCCATGGTATTTGTAGAATATACATCCAGAGTTTCTTCACTCATCTGACCTGGAGTATATTAACCTCCTGAAGAAGACTGTTTTGGAATGTAAAAGCAATACTTTTCTCTGAGTCGTCCTGTCATCCTCAGTAACAAACAGAAGGTAGTCCAACTTCCTTTTCGTACTAGATTCTGTGAGCACTTTTGTACCTTTTAAATACTATGCTATGAATGGAAGACTAAAACAAAGTTGCATTTCAAAAATATTTTCTTTAATCTATTACCAGGAATATTTCTGGGAAAGGAAGTTAAAAAACATGGCTAAAAGCTCTCATGTGGTGGTTAACCACTGAAGTTAAATTTAAGGGGGAGTATCAAATGAAAGCAACTATTGCTAATGGTAAACAGGGCTGTAGACAGATATTAAGATTGTATCTAATTTTTCTAATCTTTAGGTGCTGCCAAAATAAAATTAAAAGTCTTATTGAGGGTTGGCAGTAACTGCTGCTCATTTAAAAATTAAAAGAGAAGTAGGGAGGAGGAGAAGATGGAGAGGAAGGGTAGCATACCACATGCTTTCTTTTCCACCAACAGTAATTATAATGGAATCACTGGGTGCCCTTAGTCAAGATACTTAACATCTCTGTGTTTATTTCTCCAGCTGTAAAATGTACTAAGTATTTCTCTGGATCTGGCTGTTTGAGGCACTTAGTGCATGTGCTGGTGTAGTTACTGGAATTTAGGATTGTTTTCAGATCACAATTCCAAATTTATTACTAGGGTTGGGTGAACATTTTTTAGTATGTATGGAGAAAAGTGGCAGGCTTGGATTTCCTAACCCAGAACTGATGAATAAGTAAATGAATACAGTTCAAGGGTTTTATTTTTCTGTTCTTTTAAGTGCAAGCATTTTTCCTGCCTAGAGTTTGGTATGTGGATTGAACCTTGGTACCTTCAGAATTGCCAGTAAGCAATTTGTTTGACTTTTAATTGATATTCCTGAACTTCTAGAAAATGACCCTGTTATCAAGCACAAGCATCATCTTCATATGTCATTTAAAAATTGTAAAGAATGTTGGTTCAAATGGCCAGTTAGTATAAATCAAAACGGTATTATTGATAATAAAGCAATGTGTGTATGCTTATATATCAGGGGTGGGCAAAATATGGCCCATGGTCTGGATCCGGTCCATGGCAGGTCTTTGCCCAGTCTGTGGCAGGTCTCTCAGTCCTGCCTGGCCCAGGCACTGTCTGGCCCTAGTGCAGGCTCTGGGTGGATAC
>NW_017728992.1:183997075-183997641 GCF_001723915.1 Gavialis gangeticus | reverse complement strand
TAATAAAGCAATGTGTGTATGCTTATATATCAGGGGTGGGCAAAATATGGCCCATGGTCTGGATCCGGTCCATGGCAGGTCTTTGCCCAGTCTGTGGCAGGTCTCTCAGTCCTGCCTGGCCCAGGCACTGTCTGGCCCTAGTGCAGGCTCTGGGTGGCTACACCAGGAAGTGCCATCAGTGGTGAGGGGGAGGGGCCACTTTTTCCCCATTCTGAGCAGCAGCAGCTTCTGTCGCAGGCTGCCACTGCTGAGTCTGGGCAGGAGAACCTGGAGCAGGCACAGGGTGTGCAGAGTCAGGGCTGTGCAGTGCAGACTTCTGCCAGTACCATGGGGCTGGGGGTGGTGGCAGCAGTCAGAAGGAGCCACCGCCACCTGGGCTGCCTAGAAAGTTAGTCCAGCTGTGGACCCGTCCCAGCCCCACTGCATGTCCAGGGGGCAGCAGGATGCACCATGGGCAGGTGCTGTGGAGCGGACTGGGTCTGGGCTGTGCCCAGGTTCTGGCTGATTCACTCCAACATGGGTGAGTGCAGGGACTACTGGGGCTGTGTGCTGCTGGCGATGGCAGG
>NW_017728992.1:183990047-183992075 GCF_001723915.1 Gavialis gangeticus | reverse complement strand
ACATGGGTGAGTGCAGGGACTACTGGGGCTGTGTGCTGCTGGTGATGGCAGGGAGGCACCGCAGTGCACACAGGTTCTGGGCTATTGAGGGGTGGGGGGATCTGAACAGTTCAGAGGGGTGTGTGCACAGGGTTCCCATGCACACCCAACATACCTGCTAACCCCACAACCACACCCTCCCCCACACACATCTGTGTGCCTCCTGGGGGGAGTCCTGTACACTGCTACTCTCACATACCCCACCACACACTGCACAACCCAGCCACCCTTCCCCTCCACACACCCCACACATACCCACAAACACCCACTCCACACACACCTACAGACCCCCACAAACCCCTAACCCCCCTTCCACACCCCACTATAATATACAAGAGTAAGATTTAATTTTGAGCTATTATGCATTCACCCCTATATACACAACAAAATGCATGCGAGTCAGGACAAAAATATTTTCAAAATAAAATTAAAATAAGTTATTGTCAATGCTTGACTTCCTTAGTGTATGTATGTATTTTTTCCCTCCCTCCCAGGTTTCTAGGTAGGAAACTTCCTTCCCAAAAGGAGTACTTCTGGTGGCAAAGGTCAGGGGTTAGGAGGCAGAACTTCCATCCCAACATGGTGACCAGGGGGCCGGCACCTGTCAAGGGGCAGGGCTACCCTTGTGGCCCTTGACAGCTTGCCAAAACTTGTTAAGCGGTCCTCCAGCCTAAATAATTGCCCTATTATATATGGATACACCCCTGCAGATGCATTTAATTCTAGATTAGTTGCAAGCCTGCAAATTGGACCCTATAGGTGTATATACAGTTGGACCCTGAGTTACACAGGGATATGTTCCTGAAAAACACTGTGTAAGTTGAAACTGTGTAACTCAAGGCATTAAGTCAATGGAAAACAGGGGGATAGGGAACTGGGGCCAAGATTTTGATAACATTATTTCATAATAAAAGGATATTTAAACACAAAATAATGGAATTAATAGTCTTATTAAAACCTTTACTCCCGACTACGTGCTTATACAGAGACAAAGCTTTAGCCCTAATCGCTGTGCTATCGAGAACTGCTCCTTTTGTATTAGTCATTTCATTGATCCAAAGATTAAGGAGTTTCTCAGCCTTATCTAAATGAGGAATTCTAGTTACCAATGACACTCTCAAACTCACAGGGGTTGTCATTTTCACACAGTCTCTGTTTGCTCACATTTTTAAATGGTATGGACAGTTGATTCATTTAAACTGCATAGGCGAGCAATCAATGCAGCACTATTGCCTTCTCTTAATTTATCAAAGATTTCTATTTTCTGGGCCAGGGTGATAGACTTGTGTTCTCTTTTGGGCACAGCATCAAAGGCTTTGTTTGATGCCATTTTCACAAATATTCAGGGGTTAATGTAACCAAAAATGATGGACAATCTTGGAGGAGGTGACAAGTGATGCTAACGCTATGTAAGCAGACTCCAAACTAACAACCGCTCTATTGCAAACAGCGTAAATGTGAAGCAGGGTATTGCCTAAGTTGAAACATGGTCATGTTATATAAAGCATGTATATGTGAATCAGTGTAGCACAACTGTGTGACTGGGGGTCCGACTGTACTTATGTCCATGTATAACCTCTGACTTGTGTACCACATTCAGAACATTATATAAGCAAGATACCCTAATACTCATTTTTATATCTAGGCCTTATGCATTCAAATCTTCTCCATTGTTAGCTGTCTGGCCTGAAGATTTAATAGATCTTTTTTTTATGCTGAAAATTACTTTTGTTTGCCTGTTTTTAAGGGCCAGATGGCTCTTGACTACTCTCATAATCTGAGGCTTGGAGACAGCTGACATCTCAAATTCTTAGTTCACATTCAGTTGAACTATCAGTAATTATATGAGATTTATAGAATTTTACATGGTGTCAAATGGATGATGTGAATGATGGCAAACCTCCAATCCTATTACTATTAATGTTGTCTATTAATTTTTGGTTGGACAAATTTGAACCAACCACCTTACAAGTCAGTGATGAACAGCAG
>NW_017728992.1:183979263-183985047 GCF_001723915.1 Gavialis gangeticus | reverse complement strand
AGAATTTTACATGGTGTCAAATGGATGATGTGAATGATGGCAAACCTCCAATCCTATTACTATTAATGTTGTCTATTAATTTTTGATTGGACAAATTTGAACCAACCACCTTACAAGTCAGTTATGAACAGCAGAGATGTCAGGAGGAGCTTTATACATAGGGTACCTGCCACAAAGTTAAACAGACAATCTTATTCTTGAAAGTGAAGCAATCAGTGCCTACTTGCTGATTCTTTAAATTATACAAAATATTTCTTAAATTATCTCTCTCATTAGCAGAGGCAATGAGGAGAGAAATCTTAGCTTAGAAAAATGTTTTTTTCTGATATTTTTCTTGAAAAAGAAAAAAAGTGTCTAGTTATGGATGTGTGCAACTAGATAGAGTTGCTCTTTGGCCTGTGAGAAACAAAGCCGACAGTCAGTGGTGTTGGCTTTTTGCCCAACTAGTGGTGCCATTCATTACCACCCCGAGACTTTTGGCTTGAAGTCTGTCCTGCTGCAGGGGAAGTTTTTCACTGAGGAAATGAGCTAACTCTGCAGTGGCCTTTCTCAGTTCCCATGGGGGAGACTAGTTGCACATAACAAACATCAGACCTACATGGGGTTTCAGGATCCCTTTTAGTGTGAGGAAAAATAGTTGAAAACAGGCGGATCAAGAAAGTGATTATGCATAAACCTACTACTCAACTACAATAAATAAGGAAAATTGTTTGAAACATAAAAGCCATGACATTTGAAACTAAATTGAAGGAGCTAGAACAAATAACTTCAGGTGCATTTGTTTTTACTGTTTAAACAATTTTCTTACTATTGTGATATCAGTAGATTATATTATAATTAGCAGGAGATGGGTGACCTTGTATTTCATCGTATAACACATGTACCTTTCCTCCCCAAAAATTTGTCTTCCAGAATTTTGGGGTGCTTATCTTAAACAGGGAAGTTGACTTTCTGCCCAGAGCAGAAGCACCCCACTTTGATTTCTTCTCCACTCAAAGTTTAAAACCTATTGCCTAGCAGTAGCAGTGGCATTTCTATTCAGGTAACTGAGGGAATCAGTTGACTTAACAACTCATTGCTCTTCACTCTGCAGGTGTTAATGACACTGTGCCTCTGTCAGTAGTCTTGATGATCCATTAATTAAGCTGACCTCAGTTCTGGCAATTTGGTTGTTTTCTAACAACTCCTACTTCACAGCGCTATAGACCGTTTTTAGCTCTTTTCAAATTTGTAGATCCATTCATGGAGACCAGTCTTCAGCAACAGCTAAAGTTTAAGCTTCTGGTTAAGCAGGGAAGGGAGAGTGAGTGAGCTGAGCTGAAGATTAGGCTCTGTCCCTACCCTATGCATCCATAACTTGGGTGTATGAGATATACCAGAAAATATGGTACATCAACATTCTTAATAATACTTAACACTCAGTTATCAAAGGATGTAATAGATTAAAAACTACCAGAAAGTCTGTCCAAGCCTATGTGGTCCATCAGACTGGTGTCGTTAGGCACACCCAGTTTCTGTAGTCAATGGTACGCAGGGGGGAGAGGTTGTGAAGATGATGTCCAGGAGGGCTGTGCATAGCTTCAGTCCCTGATTCTATTCAGTGGCTGAATCTCTGAATCCAAATTGAATAGGGAGACTCTTTAATCTCTCTGAATCTAAGTGGAGCCCTCCGAATCCATTTGGCAATTTGGACATAGACACAGTTTTAAATGTTATTTCTACATACCTCAAGGTACCAGGAAGCTCATGAATTTTGTGATGCTGGGGCAGATGAAGTGTCCTACAGGAGCACAGGACCGGGGGTGGGGGTGGGGAGGAGGGTGTTGATCCTCAGCACACTTGGCAGCAGATCTGGAAATGGTCCAGAAGCACTTCTGGTCCACTTCCAGGTCTGCCATGGAGCACACTGCCAGCTCAGTGAATGGTGTTTCCTGGGTCTGGGGAGCACCTGGTGTCCCCCTGTGGCCAATCTCTGAGCCAGGGGAACACAGGAGAGCACCCCCAGCATGCTCCTTAGTGGACTGGATTTGCTGCTGAGCACATGGTGGGGGGGCTGCACCCCTGTGGGACACTCCATCTGCCCCAGGCTTGCAGTGTTCATGAGCCATGTCTGGTACCTTGAGGTATGTAGAAAAAACACTTAAAGCTGTGTCTATGACCGAATCGCTGATTCTCTGAATCGGCATTGAATCTTCAGATTCGGATTCAGCCTAATCGAATTGGGGACAGTGATCTGAATGAATGAATCGA
This sequence comes from Gavialis gangeticus, assembly GCF_001723915.1. NCBI lineage: Eukaryota > Metazoa > Chordata > Crocodylia > Gavialidae > Gavialis > Gavialis gangeticus. Next base: position 183,982,797 of record NW_017728992.1, on the reverse strand, counting down.
ATCACTGTCCCCGATTTGGGCTGGGTCCGAATTTAATATGGCCTGTTTCACACACCCCTAATGTCTAGCTGCCTTTGAGTCCCTGACCAAATACCAGGTATTCATTTATAGTTGGGTTGACTTGGTGCAGTTTATGGCACAGTTTATAGATTTGTAGATTCATAGATGCTAGGGTCGGAAGAGACCTCAACAGATCATTGAATCTGACCCCGTGCCTAGGCAGAAAAGAGTGCTGGGGTCAGATGACCACAGCCAGATGCCTATCCAGCCTTTTCTTAAAGATCCCCAAGGTAGGGGAGAGCACCACCTCCCTTGGAAGCCCATTCCAAATTTTGACCAACCGTACCATGAAGTCAAGTTCTGGAGCAAGGCTTGAATTCACATCATGATAGGTCTTTTAACCACACACCAGCCTGAACTAAAACAAGTATTTTATTATTAGAAGAAAAAATATTTGAGACCATTTTCTTAGTCTGCTATTTTACTAATATATTAATAATTCTTTATCTTAATGCCTCCATGTTTTGGGGCCGTTGGTAGAAAAGGGGAGCATACTTGTAACCATGACTGTACAGTGAACTATTCAATGGTCAGAACTACATGATGACTCGTTGATGACTTGTTTAAATTGGCTGGATGTCTCAATCTATTTCTAGAAGTGTGTGTTCATATTAAATACATTAACATGCAATGTAATTGCAATGGGCACATAAATTTTAACACTGGACTCATCATAACATTTCCTTTTCAGAAGTTTCATACAGAAGCAGTTAAATGAGACAGTCAAGCATTTTTGCACACCCTTAGCAAATAGGTCTGTACACACACACAGCTATTTTGTGAGTATGTGGCATGAGAATTAAATTTAGACTGTGGATCTAGTTAATGATCTGACGGTAGCCTAAGTTTTCAAGGAATGAAGTCCCAACAAGTCACATGTAACTTGGAAAAAAGGTGACAGAAAATATTCTAGCCCATTTCCTGAGGGTGGTGCAAGATAATACTGACACTAAACATAGCAAGCTGCTGGATTACAGCAACATCTCCGGTTTTAAATACAGAAACATAAAAATATCCGGTTTATTTCAAACACTAGTCTCTGCTTTGAAAAGCTGGGTAATTTGTTCAATTTAAGCACCTTTTTTTTACCCTCCTTTTTAATTTAAATAGTGAGAATTCTGTGTGCTGTCCAGCTAAGGAAGCATTAATGTTACCTTCCCATCCACTCTCAACTGTTTGTCCCTCACCTGCCATGACTTTGATATTTCTTGGTTTGGGAGCTGGTTTCACTAGGAGATCATTCTAGGGTGGCAGGAGGAATCCCTTTGCAGGGCTCCACCTTCCCCACATCCCACCCTGTTGGTTCAGATCAGTTTTCCAGGGGACAGACTCCTTCCAGCCAGTATGGGGTTGCTCCACTATGGCCAGGGCCAGGGAGAGCCCTTAGGGTCCTGTCTTTTAGTGCTCAACCTCTAGTGGGGAACATGGTAATGTCCCTGGTCCTTGCTCCCTGGCTGCCAAGTTATAACTCCATTTACAAAAGCAAAAGAAAAGTACATGTTTTTACATTCCCCCAAAACCCAGGGCTCATGGTCAGTCTCGGAGACTAGTATTCTGCTGGGGCACTTTGTCCTGTAAGTCAGCAGCCTGTGACTGATTTCCTGCTTTTAGGCAGTGACAACTTAAATCCCAGAAAGCCAAAAGGAAAAAAAGCAGTCCTGTTGGGGTTCTGAAGTGCTGTCCTAAACTCTTGAAGGCATTATCCCTCTGGATCCCCACATCCCTCTCTGGCACCTACTTGGTGGCAGCTCTGACTGGCCTCAAGCAAGTAATCTTGAAGCTTCTCCAGAAGGGCTTCCTTCCACAGCAGCCCTCTGACCACCTGCACCTTTCTTTGAGTGTCTCTGTGCTGCCAATTCCTGCTGACACCTGCCTGCAGCTGAGTCCCACAGTGTCTCTTTCCCAGAGGTTCTCTCAGGTTGCCCCTCCCAGAAGTACCTGTCTGTGCTTGCCAGCCACCAATCCACAGGGAGCATTAACTCCTGAAATGCGGTGCACTGCTCCATTCTCCCATGGCAATCCTCTCTCCTCCTGTGGTGAGTATAGGGGAATTATTCCCCTTCCCAGGGTCCCTTCTAGCCCTGAAGCCTTCCTTGTCACACTAGTGCTAGTTATGATCATTACCACTGTAAGTATTTTGAGGCTAGGGACATAGATTACACACAAACTGGTATACGTGATCGGAAACTGGTTTAGATCTGAACTCCTAGTGGCTCAGCATCCCAGGATACTTTACCTCCCTTGAGTGCACTGCACCCTTCCCCACCAGCCTTGCAGAGAGTGTGGGTTAGCCTTGACCCAAGCAATCTGCTCCAGCTGAGCAGAGAGGTGTGATCTAGCCCTCCTCTCCCCCCAACCTTCTGGCTTGGGCAACTGCAGGCATGTGGCTGCACTTCTTGAATCAAAAGTGAATGTCCATTCACTTACTTATCAGTTCAGTCTATGCAGCTTAGACTAACCTGCAGAGAGTGAAGTGATTCAGCCTTGGGCCTTTTGACTCTCTGTACTTAGCCTGAAAGCATAAAAATAAGGCTTCAAACCTGTACAGACTGTCTGTGTTTTTAACTTGATACAGTTCCACCAAAGTCAAACCCTTCCAGGATTTGAGCTAGTTCAAAGTCAGTTTGGTAAAAACTTCACACCCACAACTCTCTTGTTGTTTTCTACTAAAAGAATAGCTCAATGTAGGGTGATTCTAAAAAATGGACTAATGGATTATCTATGCTTGGTATGATCTGAGTAGTGATTTTTCACAGAAACAGTTAAATGATGTGAATTGTCAGTACATGGCTTTAGTCACTACATAAACATACTTGCGTTAAGACTATAATTCTGTATTTTTACTTGGGTTTAATCAAGACTGACTGCAGTCTCTCTCTTTGCATGATTTATCAATGTTTTTGTTGGATGTAATTAGAATTTTTGACTGACATTGTATATTGAAAAATAAGAATGACACCATAGCAAAAAACCTTAAAGTAGTAGAATAGCTAAAGATAGGTCTGACACTATTCCCCCCCCGCCAGCTGTTGGTGAACTTGTTCATCTGAGTGGCAGAGACCTTAATCCTTATATCTTCTCTATTTCTTGTGTTTGGATTACTTTTTAGAGTAATAAAATCCAGGGAACTCCATGCCTCTGTTCCAAGCAAGAACATGGCTTAAGGTAAGTTGTGAAACGTTGCTACCTGTAATTTTTCATTCAGTCCACAGGTTTCTTTTTTTATTCGTTCATACAAATGTGAAGTGATGGGAAATCAAGGGAGGTCATGTAAGACAATAGAGAAAGTGAAAAGCAAAAAGATAGTTATCACATCCTCTCATGAGCTGACAGCCATGGTTGTGCATTTCTGCTTCTATGAGTTGGCTATAAAATACTTCTGATTCCCGAATATTTTATTAGCCCTCTCATCACTTTCCGTTGACCTCAGTTAAAAATCTAGCTACATTTTCATAGTCTTTTTTCCCGCCAATG
>NW_017728992.1:183966145-183974263 GCF_001723915.1 Gavialis gangeticus | reverse complement strand
CATGTAAGACAATAGAGAAAGTGAAAAGCAAAAAGATAGTTATCACATCCTCTCATGAGCTGACAGCCATGGTTGTGCATTTCTGCTTCTATGAGTTGGCTATAAAATACTTCTGATTCCCGAATATTTTATTAGCCCTCTCATTACTTTCCGTTGACCTCAGTTAAAAATCTAGCTACATTTTCATAGTCTTTTTTCCCACCAATGGTTCTTATTAACATATAATTTTACATGCACTGTGTTTTCTCTTATTTGGTATAAAACCTACAGTGATTTTGCATAGAGGATTTTTCTAAATGTGTTATTAAAATATGCAAATCACAGCTAAGGAGCAAATTGTTTTTCCAATGCAGGCTTAGATATTTAGCTCCAGTTGTTACTGAGGAGAAATATATGCAATTGCCCAAGCTTCAAACACTAAGAAACAACAAGGCTTATCCATATACTGTGGTGACCATAAAGAAATCAGAATTTGTGTTTCCTATGCAGTTCTAAAGAAATACTTCAATATCTTTCTATAATTAGGAAATGATTGTGTTATCTTATTGGTGACTATGCAGAAATGATGACTTTGTAATGTTAATTCCAGTCTCTGAAATAATTATGAAAACTACCTTGTCTGCCAGCTATGGCAAATAAAGCTGTAACACAGGTGTTTCCAAACTTTTCTGCTTGTTATCCATTTCTGTGCTTGTGACTCAATTTCTAGTTGCAAGACTCTCAAGTATTTGAGGTTTTTGTGGTCCTTACTACCCACTTGCAAATGTCATGACTCCACTTGGAGTCCTAACCATTGTTTAGGAACCTCCATGATAATGTTTAGGATGAAACTAGCCCAGATTTGTTAATGCATTTTCTTACCCTCACATTACATGAGACTGTTGCTATTGTTTAAACAAAAGATGTAGGTAGTTCTGTAACCAATTCTACCCATCTTTATGTATATGTAATAGGGGTGTGGAAAACAGGCTGTACTTGATTTGGATTTGGCACAAATCGGGGGCAGTGATTTGATTAATTGATTCGGATCACTGTCCCAATTCGATTCAGTTGAATCTGAAGATTCAATGTCAGTATGGCCAAATCACTGATTCTTCGAAGACACAGCTTTGAATGTTTTTTCTACATAGCTTGAGGTACAATGTGTGGCTCATGAATGCTGCAATGGTGGGGCAGGTGGAGCATGGGAGTGGGGGGGCGCTTGCTCAGTGGTGAACCCAGAAGTAGACCGGAGCTACTTCTGGGTCCACTATTGAGCATATGGGGGGCCTCCTACACCTCCCTGGCTTGGCAGTTGGCCGTGGGGGGACCCCAGGTGCCCTCCCAGACCCAGGAGACACCAGTCACTGAGTCAGGGTGATGCGGCCCCCCCCCCCCCAAGTGTGCTCCCTGGTGGACCCAGAAGTGGACCAGAAGTGCTTCTGGTCCACTGCTGGGTCTGCTGCTGAGCACACTGGGGCCCCCCATGTTCCTGTGGGACGCTTCATCTGCCCCAGCATCTCAGCATTCATAAGCCACCTGGTACTTTGAGGTATGTAGAAAAAACATTTAAAGGTATGTCTATGTCTGAATCATCAAATATCTCCAAATTGATTTGGAGGGTTCCGATTCAATTTGGAGAGATTAAAGGGTCTCCTGATTAGATTCCGATTTGGAGATTCAGCCACCAAATTGGACTGAATTTCTGCTGAATTGAAACAGCGACTGAAGCTTCACACAGCCCTAATATGTAATACATTGTCTTAGTGCAAATGGTCATTCCTCTTTCTAGTGACTCATCATTGGGCCAAAACTCCATGAAGCCAATCGAATTGTTAATTTTATAGAACATTGGGCTGGACCTTATGTTTAAAGTAAGATCCTGATATTAATTGCTACCAATTAGTGACGGTGAGGACCCTAGATTTGATTTCTAGTGATGACTCTGACTGGTGTCTACATAAAAGGAGCTACAAATTCCTTTGTGCAGTGAGATAAGGGCTATCCAAACTCCATTTCAAAATATAACTCCACAACAGCTATATTACTACATAAATCGCAAAGGGCCTGGTTAACATCAAAGCATACCAACACCTGCTTAACACAGGCTTATGGGGAGTCCTTAGCTTAAAAATTGCCTGACAATATAGAGAACTGGACTTATGGCCCAAGAGGCCCCTCCGAGTCTTATGTTCCTTTATTTTAAGCATGAAGTAATCCCGTTGATGTTAACTGAGGTATACAAATCATGTGCTCAAAATAAAATATGTGTTTAAATGCTCCAGTAGGGAAGGTCCTGAGTGGATTTCTCTGAAGATATTATTTATGAAAGATTCCCATTTTTTATGAGTATTGTGCTAAGAACAATGAGGTTGCAGGTTTGATTCCCAGTTGGACCAAACAATCCTATGCCACCAGTGGTGGCTGTGTGGCAGTGTTCCTGCCTACCATGCGGGTGCTCTAGGTTCAAGTCCCAGCTGAGGTGACTTGGGGTGAGTGAGATAACCATTTTTTATGATCTTTTCTTCTGTTGCAAGACTAGCCAGTAACTTGACATGCATAGAAAGCAACAGAAGCCAAGGGTAAGAATCCTGCATGATGATACCTTTGGACAAACAACTCCCAAGCTTTGTTATTTTTTCCCCCGAATTTCATTCAGCTGAGATGCTGTGAAATCGCTAAGAAAATCTGCATTTTATTAATAGAAACATATGGTTGGAAGGGACCTCAAGGGCCATCCAGTCTAATCCCCTGCATAGACACATGGGATTGGCTATTTTTTGAAATATCATAGACTGCCCATCCAGCCTTTTCTTGGAAAATCTCCAGTGAGGGTGATTTAACAGTTTCCCTATGTAACTCCTCTTGCAATTAGCTCAAATCTGAGAGTAGCTTCTTGTATTATCAATATAGCGATAGCTTTTTTTTTGTTGCTGTTTCCTTTATGTAACCAGAGAAAATAAATGACCAGAATAAAAAATTCTATCCATTCTGATTACTGGAAATCTTTAGTTTTTGTCACTAGATGGCAGAAAGAGATGAGTTATCTGTTGAGACTGAAATAGTTATTTTGGCTTGTGTGTTTTTACAAGTTATGTTGCAGACAAGATCAACTTCCTAAATTCTACTTCAGATTTACCTTGTTTAAATAATACCATCTAATTTCCCCTCAATTCAATAGGATTTTGATGCTTTCCACTAAACCTGTTTCCTAAACATAATCATTAAAGAATATTGCTTCAGCAAAATTAAAAAAAAAAATAGCCAGGTCTCCTCTGAAACAGAGGGAGTCTGCAATGGCAAAAACATTAGGGAAGCATGTTTTGGTTACTGAGACTGGGGAAGCCTCTTGGTTTTCATTTACTTTTCTGTTTATATTGACTTTAGATTAATCTAGGGCCCATTTATTTCTTCCCTCCACACCAAGAACTCCCACTGAGTTCAATAGGTATCCAAGGAATAAGGTATAAAGGAATCAGGCCTTGCTTCAAAGTCTGTTGGATTTTGTAGAAAGGCCCCCATTGGCTTCTATAGGCTTGGGATGAGTCTTAATGAGGAGCAGTGTTTAGAATAATAAGCATTCAGGGCTGAGTGGTTGGTGCAGGGCTCTGCGGTTTTGCAAAGCACCAAACAAATCAATAACACACGTTCCATTTCTCCTTAGCCCCAGGGTGAGGTGCACATGCCACGTTTCGAAAAGATTATAACTCTGCCAGCCACAGAGTGAGAACCCCAGACTAGCTCTATCTCTGCTCACCCTTCCTATTCTTAGAGACCCGGTGCTGAGCTGCTTCACATGTAGGAAGTGACCTGTGAGTACTATGGGAATACTCTTTCATGTGCTGCTCCTTGTCCCTGCTGGGATTTTCGTACCAAACATTTAATCTGAATCTTTGATGCTTCACATTATACTGTAGCAGATGTTTCATATGATATTACATGCATGGCAAAACCAGGACTGACTAAGCTAACACGGGTGGATCTGAAGGAGTACAGTGGTATGGCTGTGCCCCGCTTTTGGACTGGACTGTGCTGCTGGAGCCTCTAGAGACTTTAAAACAAGTCTCCAAAGCAGAAAGAGAACACCACTTCCTCTCCATGCTGACAGGCATGTCCCTTCTTCTCCATACCCCGATGCTTTTCCCACTGTCCTGGGGAAGCAGAAGAATCTTCACTGTGCCTCCTGCCTGCTCCATCTGGGTTGCATGGGAGCTAGGTTCATGTAGTGCTGTGGCAGTGGCTGTGGCCCCTCTTTGTTGATGCTGCCAGAGTTCCCAGATAAGCCACCCCTGCTTTGGGAGCTTTAGAAAGTCCTCAGAGGATCCTGCAACATAGTCTACCCTCACCAGTGGTTTGTGGGGGGAAGAGGAAGCCTAGTTTTAGGTCCCTGGGGACCCTTGCAGACCAAACTGTAGTAAGGAACAAACTGATAAAATAAAGGATTTTGCAGTCACTGACATGGGGGCATTTTGGATCATTTTGTTGCAGTTTGGCACCTTATTCCACTTGGTACCTAGCTGACCCAACTGACCTTTACAGAGACTACATAGGGCAGAAACTAGTGCATGATGAGTGAAATGAGAATCAGGCCATTAAGCCCTACAGCAGACTAGCATTTTATATGATGGCATACACAACCGCAAACAGGTGTTTTCAAGCTTTCTTGATGCAATACATTGTTGAAAAGAGAAAAGTGTATTGGATGATGATTCACCATGGAGAAAGTCCTTGGACATCCCATTCTCAGACTATCACCTCCCAGACTAGCATTTAGCATTTCTGGTGTTGTGGGCAAAATAAACATTAATCTGCTAATTTCAGACTAGAACTATCATCAGCTTTATGACCTCATCTCATCTGTGTATTCTGATTTACCAGTTGTAATAACTAAGCAGATCAGGTTTCTGTAACAGTCGATGACAACATTATCAGGCCTTTCCCATGGGAAGGGTCTGACAAAAGCTCACCTTTGGTAATGGAGGTGCAGGTATCACTACAGCTACTGGCATAATAGATTGTGCAAGTCTGAGGAAATGGGAAGGAATAGTCTAATGATAGTAATTAGTTTGATGTTGGGTATTGAGCCTAGATCAATGATGATGTAGAAGAACTGCCATCCTTTTTCCTTTCATGTAACTAAACCCATTGAGAACCAAAGCTATCCATAATCCAGTCCTTTTTTCTTCCATCATAGAGTTTGTGGCAGAGAATCAGGAATGGGGTTGGAAATAATGTGGCTCAAACATGATGCAAGTTCATGCCTGATGTAATTCCATTGCCATGAGTAGATTTTGCCTGCTATGGGAAAAAGATGATAGTTTTTAGCTGGTTGCAGTGACTATGCTCTCTTTAAGTCATCTAGGAAGGAACCACCCCAAATATCTGGCTGCTGGCCGGATATTGCTAAGCAAATACAAGCTGTAGCACCTGGGTGTCAGACATGCACAGCTGCATGTTTATTGTAGCGGGTCCATCTGCAGAACACTCCACATACCAATTCCTTTCCTCATGTTAAGAGGGAAGATTCATTTTGGTGGGGACAGTCGCAAACCTCACTGCCTTCTCCTCTGACTCTGCCAGGTATAGTTCTGCAACTCTGCCTTCTCTGAGATAAACACAGAGGACAGTATACATTTAAAAATACAAGAGGAAGAAAAAAAAGCTCTAGCAAACTAAAGTATTATACTATACAAACAATACTCCTCCTGGGGAAAAGAGAGAGAGAAAAAGAATGAATCATATGTGCTAGATATAGATCACATTGCTTAAATGCACCACTGGAACATGCTCTGGTACTAGGGATAAGAGCAATCCTAAGAACCCATATAGCGTAGAAAAGAGGACAGCATATATATGGATACTCAAAGTCAGGGTGGATTTTCTTATGCTTTTCTAGACCTCATCCTCACTGCTGAAATGTCTCCTAAGGTGACTTTTGCTAGGGATACAGGTCCACTCAAAACTCATCTGAAAGCAGTCACACCCGTGGCCCCCCCCCCAAGTCATAGAGACATTAACTGCAGCCCAAGTCATGACTGGTTTACAATGCTACCCTGCTGTGCTTGGGGCTCCCTCTAGGAAGTTTGCTCTATCTGTTTTCACCCTCTCTACATGTGCCATATCCTAGAAATAAGGCGACATAAGAGGGTTAAAGTGGCTCAGAACATGTCCAAGACAAGGGGTATAGGAGCACTTCAGGGTGGGCTCACTACCACTTGGGGGTAGCTACATTGCCTCAATGCAAATATAGTGGGAAAGAAGGTGGGGACATGCCGGGCAGTGCTGGGCCTGTCACAGAGGCCATGTAACTGTGACCTCAGTGCTTGAGACTGGTATGTCACCCATGTTGTCTTCTGTTTTCGGAAAACTGGGTAAGTTGCAACCGTAAATAAAGTGATCATCGGCAAGGGATTCCATTGTTTTTCTCCTGGTCTATTCATCCAGTCATTTGAAACCAAAGCCTGGTTTGAACTTAACTGCATGAGACGAAGCTACAGCTTTATTGCCTTGGTTGAAAGCAGATGTTAACAATTATTTTATATTTATTGGCATTAATTGTTATAATGGATGCATAGAGGGGGTATTTTATATGCATTGTGGGACACTTTATTTGAAGATTTTGCAACCTTTTAGACATATTTAAATTACTCTGTCAAAAAGTGTTTGGAAGGACTACAGGAAATAATTGTCTCCCCTGCCAATTCTCAGAAGCAGGTTCCAGGGCAAAACACAAACTGTCTTTCATGCTGGCTAAATGAAAGATATTTTTCTTATTCTGATTTAAATATTATAGAAATTGTATGATGTTATCATGATCTTTTATCAAAGTAGGTAGATCAAGTTGTCTTTGGGTTGTTTGTTACCTGTCTAAAGTCTCTGATACTTTGACAGATAACGGCAGTTTCTAGCGATCTGTCGTATAAATAATTTATTGAATTATAAAACAAGAGGATGTTTCATAGCAGCAGGAACTCGCTCATGAGGGTGTGAGTATAATGAGATGATCACACTCATAGTGGTAACATTCAGTAAATGGATTACTTTTCATGTAAGCCAAACTTCTAAAATCCTTAGCCTGAGTGACTGTAAGTCAGATACGAAAAAATAACACCTTCTGTGGACAATTCATTTCAGGCTATTGTTATGTGAGGTTTATAAGCTAAGCAGAGTTGAGCTTGGCTAGTATTTGAGAGGGAAGATCTCCAAGGAAAAACTTGTGCAGCTGGAAGTGGTATTCTTTTCTCTGAGCACTAATGAAATATTGCCTTAGCAAAGTGTCAGGAATCCTTATGTTAGTGGTGCATTTTTGGCTAGTGCAATAAGGTTAACACTATTGTGATTGCAAAAAATACCCTATAAGATATTCTAGTGGCTAGCAACACTCAGACTCTTGGACTTGGTGTCAGCAGTAATCTCTAGTCATGGACAATTGGGGTGAACATAGCAGCCAGCTACACCCACTGAGTAGCACAGGAGAAGTGCTCTAGAAGAACAAGGTATTCTAATCATAGTATTCTAGTCAATCAAGTTATTATTAGTTCATTATTGTAATTCTCATCAGATAAAGTTTGTTTGCCATCTGGAACCCAAATAAATTGCTGTAATATATTCTGCCTCCTGGTTGCCAAGAGGTTGGCCAGCTGGAACTTTACTTGTAAGCATTTGAGGGTCAGGGCCCATGCTTTCGTACAGTGTGTAGTACATTGGTTCTCAGTTCATGGCTAAAATTCTTAGGCAGTAGAAAAATGATTATGATAATTCTTAAACAAGTGATTCCAAAACTTTAAGAATAATTTATGGTATAACAACATGACTAATAGCCTTAACTTGTATGGGGCCCAAAGATGCACACAATCATAGTTTTTTCCTTTCCTTAGGTTTTTTCCTTTCTTTTTTTTCAAACACAGATTCCCAGGTGACAGATGATTGGAAGGTAGCAAATGTGGTCCCCATCTTCAAGAAGGGGAAGAGGGAGGACCCGGGCAACTATAGGCCCATCAGTCTTACCTCAATCCTGGGGAAACTCTTTGAGAAGATCATCAAGGAGCACATTTGTGATGGGCCGGCATCAGAAATGATGCTCAGGGGCAATCAGCATGGATTTATTAGGGGGAGATCATGTCAGACCAACCTGATTGC
>NW_017728992.1:183964624-183965534 GCF_001723915.1 Gavialis gangeticus | reverse complement strand
TTTCTCTTTTTGGGGTTTTTTGTTGTTCTCCCGCCCTGGCGGGGGGTCGGGCTAGAAGATCTACTAGGTCCCTTCCGACCCTTAATCTATGAATCTATGAATCTAATCATAGAAAAATAGGGTTGGAAGGGACCTCAGGAGGTCATCTAGTCAAACCCCCAGCAGGACCATCTCCAGCTATAGATTTTGTCTAGCTAGGTCTTAAAAACCTCCAAGGATGGAGACAGGACTTTCCATACTTGGAGGTTTTTAAGACCTGTGGAAAGTGCACCCTTCCCATAAATAACCTTCTCTGGGTAACCTGTTCCAGTGCTCCACTGTCCTTCTCACAAAAGAGTTTTTCCTAGGATCTAACCTGAACTTCCCTTGCTGCAGCTTGAGACAATTGCTTTTTGTTCTGTCATCTGCCACCACTGAAAACAGTCTAGCTCCATGCTCTCTACAACCCCTCTTCATGTAGGTCAAGGCTGCTATTAAATGCCTCCTTAGTCTTCTCTTCTTCAAACTAAACAAGCCCAGTATCTTAAGCCCCTCCTAGGAAGTCATGTGCCCCAGCCCCCTAACCGTTTTCGTTGCTCTCTGCTGGACTCTCTCCAGTTTTGTCTACAGCCTTTCTGTAGTTGGAAGCCCAAACTTGGGGTACAGTACTCCAGATGGCTTCATCAGTGCTGAAAAGGGGAAGAATCACTTCCCTTGATCTGCTGGAAATGCTCCTGCTAATGCAGCCCAGTATGCTATTAGCCTTCTTTGCAACGAGGGTACACTATTGGCTCATATTCATCTTATTGTTCACTGTAACTCCTAGGTCCTTTTCTGCAGAGCTGATGTGCAGTCCACCCCATCCTCCAGGTCATTGATGAAGATATTGAACAAGGCCAACTGCACCTTGTCGTGCATCCACAGATGCATC
>NW_017728992.1:183963344-183964613 GCF_001723915.1 Gavialis gangeticus | reverse complement strand
ACTAGATGATCTGCTCAGGTCCCTTCCGACCCTACAAACCTATGAAACTATGAAACTATAACTGGCACCAGGACTGACCCCATTTGGCACTCCGCTTGGCTGCCAACTAGACATCAAGACATTGATTACTACCCTTTGAGACCAACAAGCCAGCCAGTTTTCTATTCATCTTAGCATCTATTCATCCAACCCATACTTCCTTAGCTTGCTGGGAAAGAATGTTGTTGGAGACTATATAAAAAGCCTCACTAAAATCAAGGTATATCACGGTCACTTCTCTCTGTGCATGCACAGAGTCTTATCTCATTGTAGAAGGCTGTCAGTTTGGTCAGGCATGATATGCCCTTGGTGAATCCATGCCCAGTGTTCCTCATCACCTTCTCCTCCCAGTGCTTAGAAATGGATTTCTTGAGGAACTTCTCCATGATCTTTCCAGAGATTGAGGTGAGGTTGACTGGTCTATAGTTTCCCAGGTCCTCCTCTTTTCACTTTCTTAAAGATGGGCACTATATTTGCCCTTCTCCAGTCATCCGGGACCTCTCCCAACCACCACATATTTTAAAAAATAATGGCCAGTAGCTCTGCAATCATATTGGCCAACTCCTGGAGCACCCTCAGGTGCATCATGTCTGACCCCATGGACTTATACACATACATCTTTTCTAAATAGTCCCTAACTTGTTCTTTCACTCCTGTTGGCTGCTTACCTCCTCCACAAAGTATGCTGCCAGGTACAGTAGTCTGGGAAATGATCTTGCCTGTGAAAACTGAGGTAAAAAGGCAGTAAGTATTTCAGCCTGTTCAACATCATCTATCACTAATCAGTACCCTTTCCTTCTGTTGTGGTCAATGGGCATCTTTGCACGTGCTCTGGAAGTGGGGTGAGGGTGCTTTAATTTGAGTACCTCCGAGAGCCAGCCACTCTAATCAAAGTGCCCATAGCATCTTGTGTATTGAATATCCTATACTTCAAAATGATGCTGGAGGTGCTTTAACTAAAGTTTGTTCAATGAGCTTTAAAGTGCCCCTGCCACCATTTTGAAGTATGGGGATCCTAAATACATGAGACGTGGAGGCTGCTGGTATGCACTAATTAGGACACTCCAGTGGACTCGATTAATCGAGTCTGCTCCAACATGCTGAATTACACTACGCTGGAGTAGAGTCCCCACATGTCTACAGGCACCCAATGAGACTATTATTCCCATGAGCAATGATGCACTTCAGGCCCAAGCTTTCTCACTCTATTTTTTCCTTGCTCTCTAGTCA
>NW_017728992.1:183962643-183963219 GCF_001723915.1 Gavialis gangeticus | reverse complement strand
GTGGACTCGATTAATCGAGTCTGCTCCAACATGCTGTAATTACACTACGCTGGAGTAGAGTCCCCACATGTCTACAGGCACCCAATGAGACTATTATTCCCATGAGCAATGATGCACTTCAGGCCCAAGCTTTCTCACTCTATTTTTTGCTTGCTCTCTAGTCAATACATTTGAGAGAGTTCAGAAATCCACCAGATACTGTTCTGTTGTTTCCTTGATGAACTGTATATAAAGAACTGTTTTCTACATTAAAAGAAAGACTTGCCTACAGGCTTCTGTTTACTGGCACAAGATTGTTAATGGAAAACATCAAAGCAAAAATGCTAATAAGCTTATTGATGTTGAAAAGAACAAATTACTGTTAATGTTTTCAGCTTTTGATCAGCCTATGAAGCATTGTTAAATTAGCCCAGCACTATACATAGTTCATGTGGATATGTATGAATGTTTTTCTCAATAGTGTGTTGTTCAAGCACTGTAAGTGTAAGATGCTCTGGCACAGGGCCATTAAGAGATGCACAAGACATAACAGCCTGGAAACATTTCAGATGTATTAGAACATCAATGGAGATAGCC
>NW_017728992.1:183957440-183957643 GCF_001723915.1 Gavialis gangeticus | reverse complement strand
CTTCCCTCTCCCTCCCTCACTTTTTCAGTTCCCCCGTAGCTGTGTTGGCATTGCTTCTCTGTTCTGCAGGCTTTAGGCATTTTCTTTTAATCAATTAAGGTAAATTAACCTGAAGTTACCCCAGAGCCTCAGCTCTTCAGCCCAGGCCCCTTTAATCTACCGGTTCTAATCCCGGTCTTGGTAACTTTAACTCCCTACACTTC
>NW_017728992.1:183952200-183952440 GCF_001723915.1 Gavialis gangeticus | reverse complement strand
GAGATAGCCATTCTAGAAAGACCAAAGAGACCTTAACATCAGATATTTTTAAGGTCTTTTCCTCCACAGTTTTGGTTCAACAGTTGATACAAAGTAATTTGTTGAGGGGCATCATTTAGGGCTGAGTCTTTGAGGCACTGGATTACTTTTGCTTTATTTTCCATGTTCTATTCTGTAGCAAAAACCACAGTTTTTCTTTCTTTTTTTATTGCATTCACTCCCCTTCCCCAACCATTTCTG
>NW_017728992.1:183946905-183947200 GCF_001723915.1 Gavialis gangeticus | reverse complement strand
GTATCACAATATCCAACTTAGGAACTCACTTGTGTGTATGTGTAGGTGGGTTTTATGTGTGTAAATTAGTGAATACATACATATATATATATGTATATAGAGGCATCATTTGGTGTGTGTGTGGGGGGGGTGGTATATGAATTAGTAATTCACATATGTGTATTGGATGTGCAGGTATTGGTAACTGGTAACTGATTCTGTAAATTTGGATGCGTATGTGCCTGAGCTGGTAGAATCATAGAATCAATGAGTAGGAAGGGACCTAGACAGATCATCTAGTCCGACCCCCTGCCAT
>NW_017728992.1:183941488-183941905 GCF_001723915.1 Gavialis gangeticus | reverse complement strand
TTATAATTTTTGTATTGATTTTTATTGTTTCATATGGATATTGTATGGTTTAGGCCTGTGTTTGTAAGTGAACCAAAGTCATGTCAAGTTTCCATTTTATATGTCAAGTCTCCATTTTGTGTCCTCTGCCCAGGCATCCCCTGTGTGTTGCAACAGTATGAGTCATGTATCCCTCCCATGTCAGTTGGTTCCCCAATGAATGAATGTGATTGGAAATGATTGAAATACAAAGGTAGTAAGCCTCTACTGAATGGCTTGTAATGAGTGGGCCATCACCTTGCATTGATTCATCCAGGAACCACGGACCTCACCCAGGAACAGAGACAAGACCAGTATTTGAAAGACAAAAGACCCTGCAGAACCAGCAACTCTAACCATTACAGACACCTGAAACTGCACATCCCTGCATGGAGCACA
>NW_017728992.1:183931736-183936488 GCF_001723915.1 Gavialis gangeticus | reverse complement strand
GATGCCCCTGTTGATGTATGACAGGGTGCGGTTGGCTCTGCCTATTGCTGCATCGCATTGGTGACTCATATTCATCCTGGAGTCAATCCTGACTCCAAGATCCCCCTCTGCCTGTGTGCTGCTGAGAGGGTCAGCCCCTAACCTATAACCATAATGCTGGGTCCCTCTCCCCAGGTGCAGCACCCTGCACTTGTCCTTGTTGAACTGCATCCTGTTCAGATCCGCCCACTTCTCTAACCTATCCAGGTCTGCCTGGATGCGGTCCCTGCCTGCCAGTATATTCACTTTACCCCACAGCTTGGTGTCATCAGCAAACTTGAACAGGGTGCTCTCCACCCTGGTAGTGTGTGTATGCACCTAGTGAGTGTATTTGTGCTTAATAGATTTTTATGTGTGCATGTGCAATTGTACACCACACCCTTCTATCTAACAGTGCAATATTGAGATCCTGAGCATTGGCCTGACCCCTCAGGGCAACCATTCTATGTTAGGGATGTTTGAAATTTTTAATCAGCAGGTCCACAGTAAGCTACAATAAAGTGATAAAAATACAGTCTCCCAATGTCTGGCATAGCCTAGCGCTATACTGGATCTTAGTTTACTGCTGTTGTCTTTGGACTACTTTTTGTTCATCAGAGCTTTATAACCTGCTCCCTTTCTTTTGCTATGTGTAACTGGGTGGCCTATGCTGAACAATTTTATATGTACACTGCATGACAAAATAACCAGTCTCCTCTTGAAACCTATCCATTTACATTTAATATGAGTGACTACTCTATTGCACAGCTTTTGAACAAGCATAAAAGAGAGTCAGATGGTTTTCCTGGAGTTTTAAAGGCCTAAATCTGCCAGTGAAGAGGAAAATTATTCTAACCTCATTAAGCAATCTGGTGGTGACATTGCATTACTCCAAGACACACATCTTCTAACTGGGGAGGCTGAAAACCTCAAACAATGTTGGACAGAAGATGGATTTTCTTCAGGTCCCCTCCCCTCCCCCAAGGAAGCAAAGTAGTTTATGTGCCTTTAAGGAAAAATTTACTGGCTAAGCTCTTGGACTTCAAACAAGAGGAGCATGGGAGGCTGGCAAACATTAAAGTTAATCCATGTGAAGTGGATTTCATCGTTCCAGTTGTGGATGATTGCATCTCTTTTCTGTATGCTGTCTCAGCTAATGTAAGACTTTATAGTTGACAACGTTGTGATGGGAGATTTTAATTTAACAATGGACGTGATGTTAGACAAATCTGGAGGAACATACCTAGAAATATGAATCATGAATGAAACTTACGGAGTTTTAAAAGAAGGTGATAAAAGTGTTAGGATCACCAGGTGCCTACAGAGACCATTTATACCTTACCCTACTCCAGAGGTGCTCACTGTCAAACAGTCTAACATAGGTAGCAGTGCACATACTATTAGAAGTCCAAATCATACACCGTCAGATTCATCCAATAGTAAGGACTAACCATTTCTCAATAGGGTTTGGGTTCAGAATGCTTATGGCAAACAGCTTCTTCTGGTGTCACTAATGTGTCACTTAAGATATATCGATACAGTCTTTGAAGACTTCAGTTGAAGTGCTTGCCATGGGTCATTCTGATTCCTTGTTTGGAATAATAAATTGTGACAGAGGCGAGGGCCTGAAAGAGACTTGGGTGCAAGACTGGCGCTTTCCTAATAACATTATATTACCCAGAGTGGAGAATGAGGGCACATGGCCAGGTGCCATAGCTTCAAGATAGAAATAGCCCTATTGAAATAAAAGAGGGATCAGCAGCAACAGCAAGAAAGGCTGCAGGAGCTCTTGGTACAGAAGCAGCTGCTACAACTATAGCAGCAGCAAGTCCAACAGAAAACCAACAGTAATTTTTACTCCAGCTGGTGGACCAGCATAGCCAGGACTCACAGGTTGGCATGATGCCTCAACTATATGGAGTGACAAGTAATTTCTATTTAAGACAAGGCTGGCAAATAACCCTGAGAAAAATCTTTGAATATGGAGCAACTACCCATCAATGACCTTTGAGTGGTATTAAAATACAAGATTCCTTTTTGAGCTGGTGAGTCCACTAACTTACAAGGAACTGTAAGTTTTGGACCCACAGACAACCGGTAAATAGAAGAAATCCTTCATTGCCAAGTGTGGTGGAGCACCTTTGGGGTGCTCGCCCTGTGGCAGGGGCTGCAGTAGGCCGGGGCAGAGCCCAGCAGGGAAGACAGCCAGGTGAAGCCCCTCCCACATCTCATTCTAGGGGTGGAGGTATGTGGTGGAGAACCTCTGGGGTGCTCACCACTTTAGGGCTCTCACAGGCTCTGAGGGGAGCCTGCTTGGAGGACCAGCAGGGGAAACCCGCCCCCACGTACCTTAGAAAGGGGGAAGGTGTGTGGTAGGGCACTGTTGGTGCCTGACACTTTAAGACCCAGAGCCAAGTAGCCAGCAGGTGCTTGACTGAGGCAGCCATTTTAGATCCCTGGCTGCCTATATAAACAGTTCAGTTCCCTGCTGGCTTGGAAGGTAGTAATATTATCTGGCTGTGAGGTTTTGCGTATCCTTCTGGAGGTAAGGGAGGAGCTGCAGGGGATGGTCAGGAGGCTTCTGGTCCTGGGTACAGATGACAGAACAAGGAGAAACACAGTCTCAAGCCCAGCAAGGGAAGTTTAGGTTGGATATTAGGAAGAATTTTCTCACTAGGAGGGTAGTAAAACACTGGAACAGGTTACCCAGAGAGGTGGTGGAAGCTCCATCCTTGGAGGTTTTCAAAACCTGGCTGGACAAAGCTTTGGCTGGGAAGAACTAGTTGGGGATGGTGCAATTGTGCACAGTCTCTATGTGACTCAATATGCAGTAGACTAATTCTATTGCACATTAGTTTGTTTTTGCTGTGATGTGCTAATATGCAGTGTGATTAGTCTACTGTGCATTACGCATCTTGTGTTGATGTGTCTATTATGATACATCCTGTGCCTTCTTTCTAAATAACAATATCCAAACTGTTTTCTCTGTTCCCTTTAAGGCATTATGTTCAATAGAATAAACAGTACATTATTTAAGTTATTTAGATTTAGTTAACTACTGTGACAGTCAAATCCAAGTGAGGGCAGTGTACACATCTACACAAGAAGTTTACTGTGGTGTTGCCCAATTAGCTCTGCAGTAGAGTCTCAGCGTCTATTTGGCCATAGTAAATTAATAAGCATCACTGTAAGTTTGTACTTGTCAACACAGGTATTACCCTATGGCAGGGTTATTTAGTATACTGCAATGCATGTGTAGATGCTGTCGCAGCTGGCTGGGGCATGAGGTTGCCCCAGTATGAGGCAGAACAGCCTTGGGCTAGCAGGATGACCCCTGGACCCTCTGCCAGCCAGGGCTGCTCCCACTTGGCTCAATGTGCTGAGGCCCCAGCCACATGTGTAGATGTGGTGGCCAGGAGCAATAAACTCCTGAGCGATATGTGCCAGAATTTATTGTGTCACATTAATTGGATGTGTAGATGTGCCCAGTTTGTAGTTCTCATGAAAGTTAGCAGGTCAAATTAAAGATTATGGTAGCCTGAGGTTTGTCTTGATCTACTAACTCATGTGAAAATAACAGGCTGTCTCGTTTTTCCCAGGATTATACCATATGTTAGATGACTCAGATTAAGAATGCATCTTTTCTCCTAATGAAAGCTAGGTCTAAAGATCTGGTGACTTGCAACGTTCCTTTCATGTCTCATTTTGCCTATCCTTTCCCCAGGCTAACTTCTTTGAAACTATTCCATCAAACCAAATTTTCCTTAAGTTTGGTATACCGTTTGTTATGTAGATTGATTCTGCCTTAGGATTTAGATTTGACTGCAGGCTAAAGTTAGGTCTTTCGTTCAAATCCTTCTACTGTTCTTCGTCTATATAATTTTTGTTCAGGTAATACATTTGTGTCTTTGTGCAGTACTCTCTTCATTGAAGAGACTTTTAGGTAAGGATGAATCAAGATGAATGTAGTGGTGCATTAATTTTATTTTTCCTTTTCACTAAACCGTGAGTCTTTAGCCACCTCTCTCTCTTGCATCAGTTTCTTTCTTTTTTATTTTTTATACAGTAGGCCAAAGTATATCTTCATTAGCTTTGATGGTTTGAACTCTTTTATGCTACAAACGTTGTTTAATTGGAATTATATAAACCCTACACTGTAAAAACTTTGGCTAATCAAAGACTTAGTAAATAGGTCTTTGCATTTTTCTTTTCATAGATTTTATGGTTGGAAGGGACCTATTAGATTAGGGGTGGGCAAAATGTGACCCAGGGGCCAGATGCAGCCCACCAGGCCATTCTATCCATCCCGCAGGGCCCCTAAAAAACGTAGAAAATTAATATTAATCTGCCCCTGGTAGCCTGTCATGTGGCCCTCAATGGCTTGCCAAACCTCAGCAACTGGCCCTCTGCCCAAAACAATTGCTCGCCCCTGTATTAGATTGAGTCAACCCCTCCCCCCCCGCCTCTCCCTGCCCTGAGCAGAAAAGAGTACTAGGGTCAGATGACCGCAGCCAGGTCCAATCTCCTTTTAAATATCCCCAAGGAAGGGGACAGCACCACCTCCCTTGGAAGCATATTCCATATTTTGGCAACCCTCACAGTAAAGAACTTTTTCCTGATGTCCAATCTAAATTTGTTCTCCTTCAGTTTATGGGTATTGTTTCTAGTTACCCCGGTGGGTGCCCTGGTAAACATTGTATCCTCTATTTCCTGCTGCCCTCCCCTCCCCCACCC
>NW_017728992.1:183925769-183926736 GCF_001723915.1 Gavialis gangeticus | reverse complement strand
TCGCCAAACCTCAGCAACTGGCCCTCTGCCCAAAATAATTGCTCGCCCCTGTATTAGATTGAGTCACCCCCCCCCCCCCCGCCTCTCCCTGCCCTGAGCGGAAAAGAGTACTAGGGTCAGATGACCGCAGCCAGGTCCAATCTCCTTTTAAATATCCCCAAGGAAGGGGACAGCACCACCTCCCTTGGAAGCATATTCCATATTTTGGCAACCCTCACAGTAAAGAACTTTTTCCTGATGTCCAATCTAAATTTGTTCTCCTTCAGTTTATGGGTATTGTTTCTAGTTACCCCGGTGGGTGCCCTGGTAAACATTGTATCCTCTATTTCCTGCTGCCCTCCCCTCCCCCACCCCGATGAGTTTATAGACAGCCACATTTTCTTGGTGTAGAGAATAAGTCATCAGTAGAAAAATTAGGATTTGCAGTCCTGTCCATCTCAAATATACTGATTGAAGCTGATCTCCACACAAAGGATCAATATAGGTCCTATGAGCCATTTAAATACCATGTAAGTCAATTTTGATAGTTTAAGTGAATTTAAGTGGTTTGTGGTACTTCTACTGGCCCACTACAGATCGGTGAATATCACCCACAAAAAACAAAGCAAATGTATAACTATCATTATGACTCATTACATTCTAACTCCTGCCTATTCTTATTTGAATCTGCAGTGGAAAACATCCAGTCACCTTGTCCATTGATCCCTTCTAATAAGAAGTCAAGTTTGAGTCAATCACAAGTTTGCAGAGTCCATGTCTGCTGCCAGATCAGACCACTCCAGTTTAATTGCAGTGAATTAATCTCATTCATCATTTAGGTTCTCATCACATCTACAATGTACTCTTACAGGTCAGTTATTAACGGCTTCAGTAATCCTAAATGGCTTTTGTTTTTTATGTGTACCTTTTAAAATCTATGAAATACGATATTTCTCATATACAAAACACATTCCTGCCCCCCCCCCCC
>NW_017728992.1:183921090-183925633 GCF_001723915.1 Gavialis gangeticus | reverse complement strand
CCCCCCATTCATCTTCCCCCTCAAAGTTGGGCTGTGTGTTTTTGAAGTGGAGGAAACTGTTTTCTTCACTTAGAGACAAGCCTGCAGACACTGCATACCATGCAGCTGCCATGATGGTAGAGTTCTGCATTAAGCCTCTCATACCTGTAGCTATTGATTTAAGTACTACAGCATGTGCCTGAAACAGCAAGTGAGCTTCTGGCAGTATCCTGATGAGGGTTGTGATGTGGAAACCATTTTATTTACAGTGTGGGAATTTGTATCCTCAAGACATTGCCACTCATTCGCCTACTCCCTCACTTTGGGGTCTCCCTAACTACTTGCCCACCACATCTTGATGTTCAAAAGGAAAGAAAGAGAAGAAGGGAGGGGAGGTGTTTGTTACAGTTAATGGTAGGAATTGGTCAGGGATGATCTAGGAGTAGCTATACCTTGAATGCTTTGTGAAGAGCAACAGTTGGAAGCCCAGGGTGCTTTCCGCTCAGCAAGCATACAGAAGTGTAGATTGCTAGGTGAGAGCAAGAAGAGCTCTATAGCCTAAAGCAGATGGACACTGGAGATGACCATACTCAGCAGCAGGAGAGTGAAACAGCTCTACAATTGGTTTAGTTAAAAGAAGATAAGATTATGGAGGGGATAAAGAAAGGGGAGTTTTGGCTGTCAAGTAAGAGGCTGTGATGTTCTTGTTGCCCCCAAGTTGCAGAGGAGAATGGAGGGTGTTTGGTATTTCCCATGCTTCTGGGCTTTGCTGATGTCACATGGGCTGGGAAAGTATGTTTCCTTCCACCTGGCCCTGTTACTATAGGTCAGGGATTTTTTCCCACCTTCCTCAGAAGCACGGGATGTTGGCTGAAGCCAAGGCTGAGGATTTTAATTGGGGCATGCCAGAGCTTCTGCTAAGACTAAAATCTGGAGGTTCCTGGCTAGAGGGTCTTGCCCCTCCATTTGTGGTCAAACCAGTCACCACATATGGGATCAGGAAGAAATTTTACTCCATGGTTAGACTGGTATGCACTGGGGGGAGGGGGTTGCCTTTCTCTGTAGTGGGTTGTGTGACCCTCATCCTGGGATCCCTCAAGCATGTGATAACCTTTCCAGCAGCAGGGCACTGGCTTCCATGATCTCCTTGCTTTACCAGTGGCAGGTTAGGGTGCTACGCCTTATAGTTGTGTTTGTGTGACAGGGTTAAGTATGTCGTTTCAGTAGTAGGATAGAAAAGAATTTGTATGGGATAGTTTGGATAAAAATGATCCTGCCTCAGGCAGGGACTGGGACTAGATCAGTGCTTCTCAACCCATGGGTTGCAACTGAATAGAGGGTCATGAGAATATTTGAAAGGGTTGCAAGCAAGTGCCAAAAAAACCCCACAGGAAAGCATGGGTTTTCCGTTGCAGGCTGGCAGCCCTCCAGCCTTCAAGGAGCTGCCCCAGCAGCTGGCTGCAGGTAAGTGTATAGGGGGTAGGGGTTGGAGGTCCAGGACCTGGGGAGTGTGTGTTTTGTGTGTGTGTGTGTGTGTGGGGGGAAGGGGGTTGTTCCTGTCAGTGCTGGGGGAAGGTGGCTGGGTGCCAAGTCTATGTCAAGGTGGGGGGAGCTGGGGGGAAGGCATCTGTCCCATCCACCTGCAGGGGGGGAGCTGCATGGCTTTCTCAGTGGCACAGGGGCTGGTGCCCATACTCGCAGGGGTGGGCTTGCCAGGAGATGCTGCTTGGGGGGGGCAGGAGGGGCTGTGACCAGGCTACCTGGCATGGTGTGGCAGCCCCAGCACAGGGCAGGAGAGGCACCACAGGCCTTCTCTCCTCCTTCCTCCAGCACCTGCTACCTCCCGCATGAGCCAGAGCTGCTGTAGCCACTGTGCTCCAGCCTGAGCAGGACAGCAGCAGCTGGGGGCCCCCTGCAGCAGGGCTGGGGGGAGACGGTAGTCTATGGATTGGGAGTCAGGGGTGCCAGCATGGTCTGGGGGGGCTGGGGATTCTGGGTTGGGAGTGAGGGCACCAGCAGGGCCAGCGGCTTGTGGGTTGGGACTGGCCATTGATCTTGACAAAAAAGGTTCAGGACTGCTGGACTGGATGATCTCAGACATCTCCTTCTGTCTTACCTTTCTAGAATTCTCTGATTCTGTCACTTATGACAGTCAGGACTGCGTATGGCCCTCTTATCTGCTGTTGAATTGCTGCCTAGTACTAGAAAGCAATTGGCTCTAAATGCAAGAATTGGTGATGTTTCAGAGCCATGAACAGAAGTCCACCCTCCCTACCCCCTGCTCTGCAGGATGGATCTGGCATGTTACAGATTCCTGGTCTAGTGGGTAGAGCACTGGCATGTGATTTAAGAGGCCTCTACTCAATCCCAGCTCTGACTTGCTACATGACTCTGGCCCAGGCATTTTCTTCTTTGTACCTCATTTTCCCTTGTGTAAAATGGAGGGAATGATACCGATGACCTTTGTAAAATGCATCAACTCTCCTGAAGAAAAATACTGGAGAACAGCTAAGTGTAATTACATGTAGAAAAACTTCACTTTTTAATAGTACAGCAAGGATTTTTTTTTTCTGTTTTAAGCCCTCTTCCATGAATGATAGTTTTTTAACTTGAGTCTGAAGAATACCTTTCTTTTTAACTTTCTCACTGTTTGGGAAAGAATAAACCTTCCTCTTCTCTAACACAGGGAAAACAAACAAACTTCCAGCGTGATTGATTGGACAAACTCAATTAACTAGGATGGCTATAATTACTACATAAACAGTCCCAGAACTGAGACCAAGTATATCTGAGACCCTTTCATGAGGCCTTGGTAAACCAGAATAATCTCAAAAGCCTGCTGTGGAAGTGATAAACAATAAGGTGATAAAGTAAGGATATCTGTTAGGTCTGCAGTCTTCCTTACACAGTTGGCTGTTCTGAGGAGTGTTTTAATTCAAATATGTCATTCACTGCTTTCAAAACTCAGGAAGGCAACAGCAGAAAAAATGGATCCTGAAGTCCTTACTCGTTGTCCACCCAGGACAAGATGCCACCTATGTGAATGGAAGTTTGGTACGAGTAAGACTAGAGAGAGATCTGGAGTATTTCAGCCATTTTGAAATAATTGAATACGAATTATTACATTAAGTTACTACAGAGATTACTTATTTACATCATTTTGAATCTTCCTCTAGAAAATTTTATTTTTTGTCCTAGAGATATTATCTTAAATTATTAAAGGTTTCTTCTGTCCTTGATTAGTGCATGCATTTGCAACTAATATTACCAGAAATTATTTACATGCAGCCAAGGGCCATACCCAAAGCCTAACAAAGCCAATTCAATTGACTTCCTGGGCACTGGATCTGCTCCCAAATAGAGTCAAGTTGGCAAGGAGTGATTGGATGAAATAGACTACTGCACCTGGCAGCACAGTTTGAGGAGGAAGTGATCACCCAGCAGTGGTGAATGAACAGGTTAGGGACTATTTAAAAAACCTAGATGTATACAAGTCCATGGAGTTGGACATGAAGCACCTGACGGTGCAAAGGGAGTTGGCTGAGGTCATTGCAGAGCTGTTGGCCATTACCTCTGAAAATCTGTGGCAATTGGGAGAGGTCCTAGATGATTGGAAAAGTGCAAATATAGTGTCTACCTTTAAGAAGGGGAAGAAGGAGGATTTGCAGAACTACAGATAGGTCAGCCTTACCTCAATCCCCACAAAAATCATGGAGCAGTTCCTCATGGAATCCATTTCTAAGCACCTGGGGGAGAAGATGATGATTAGGAGCAGTCCGCATGGATTTGCCAAGAGCAAGTCATGCCTGACCAACGTTATTGCTTTCTATGATGAGATGACTAGCTCTGTGGATGTAGGGAGAGGAGTAGACATGATATACCTTGACTTCAGCAAGGCTTTTGATACAGTCTTCCACAACAGTGTTGCAAGCAAGCTAATGCAGTATGGGTAGGATGAATGGACTGTAAGGTGAATAGAAAACTGACTGGATAGTTTAGTTGGCAGCTGGTATCAAGTGAAGTGCCCCAGGGGTTGGTCTAGGTTTTGTTCAGATCTTCCTCAATGACCTGGGAGATGGGATGAAGTGCACCCTCAGCAAGTTTGCAGATAACACCAATCTGGGGTGGCATAGTAAATGGACTGGAGGGTAGGGCTAGGATTCACAGACCTTGGCAAATTGAAGGATTGGACTAAAAGAAATCTCATGAGGTTCAGTAAGGAGTAGTGCAAAGTCCTGCACTTAAGATCAGAAAAATACCATGCAATGGTATAGGCTGGGGGCTGACTGGGTAGGCAGCAGCTCTGCAGAAAAGGACTTGGGGGTTACAGTGGACAAGAAGCTGAATATGAGTCAACAATGTGCCCTCCTTGAGAAGAAGGCTAACAGCATATGGGGCTGCATTAGTAGAAGCATTGTCCTCAGATTTGAGGAAGTGATTCTTCTCTATTCAGCCGCCCCCCTCCCCCCTCCCCCCCGAAAGGATGTGGACAAATTGGAGAGAGTCCTGTGGAGGGCAGTGAAAATGGTTTGGGGGCTGGGGCACATGACTTCTGTGGAGAGGC
>NW_017728992.1:183915216-183916090 GCF_001723915.1 Gavialis gangeticus | reverse complement strand
AGCTACCTGAAGGGCAGTTCCCAAGAGGATGAAGCTGGACTGTTCAGTGATGACAGATGATGGAACAAGGAACAATGGGCTCAAGTTGCAGCAAGGGAAGATTAAGTTAGATATAAGGAAAACCATTAAAAAGGAGGGTTGCTCCTTGTTCTGTCATTTGTCACCACTGAGAACAGCCTAGTTCCATCCTCTTTTGAAACCCCTGTCGGGTAGCTGAAGGCTGCTATTAAGTCCCCTCTCAGTCTCCTCTTCTCTAGACTAAATAATCCCAGTTCTCCCAGCCTCTCCTCATAAATCATGTCCCTCAGCCTCCTTACCCTTTTTGTCACCCTCCTCTGGACTCTCTCCAATTTGTCCACATCCTTTCTGTAGTGGGGGTGGGGCTCAAAACTGAACACAGTACTGGAGATGTGATCTCACCAGTGCTAAATAGGGGGGAAGAAACGCTGCCCTTGACCTACTGGCAACACATCTACCCATGTAGCCCAGTATGCTGTAGCCTTCTTGGCACCAAGGGCACGCTGCTGGCTCATATTCATCTTATTGTCCACTGTACGCCCAGGTCTTTTTCTGCAGAGCTGGTGCCAAGCCAGTCACCCCCAGCCTGTATGGGATTGTTCTGTCTTAAGTGCAGGACTTTGCACTTGTCCTTGTTGAACCTCATGAGATTTTTCTTTTGGCCCAGTCCTCCAATTTGTCTAGGTCACTCTGAACCCTAGCCCTACCCTCTGGCACATCTACTACTCCCCTTGGCTTGGTGTCATCTGCGTACTTGCTGAGGGTGCACTCTATGGCATCTTCCAGATTTGTTGATGAAGATATTGAACAAAATGGGCCCCAGGACCAACCCCTGGAGCCCATTTTGATACCGGCT
>NW_017728992.1:183905072-183910216 GCF_001723915.1 Gavialis gangeticus | reverse complement strand
CTGGCACATCTACTACTCCCCTTGGCTTGGTGTCATCTGCGTACTTGCTGAGGGTGCACTCTATGGCATCTTCCAGATTTGTTGATGAAGATATTGAACAAAATGGGCCCCAGGACCAACCCCTGGAGCCCATTTTGATACCGGCTGCCAACTAAACATTGAGCCCTTTATTACTACCCTCCGAACCTGATGCTCCAGCCAGCTTTCTATCCACCTTAAAGTTCATTCATCCATCCTGTACTTTCTCAGCTTGCCTCCAGGAATGTTGTGGTCAGGCATGACTTGCCCTTGGTGAATCCATGCTAATTCTCTCCCTGCCTTTTATAGGGAGGCTGGGGATTCGATCAGGCAGCAAAGTCCCTCAAATGAGACTGAAGTGCTCTGTGGCATGATGCCTAAATCCTTTTTTGATATTTTAAATAGCTAGTGCTAGATATAACACCCCTAAAGTATTCTGCTTACTCTAGTGTAATTGTCTTGTGGCATGGATCTGAGGCAGATGCAGAATCATATCCTTCCAGATGCAGAAGGAAAACATAAAAGCATAAATTTAAAAAAATCACATTGAAAATGTGAGTAGGCAAAAGCATGCTTCCTGCTAACAATTCTTGAATCAGTTCCATTGAATTGTGCACAAAGTAGACAAAATACTGATATTTATGAAAATTATCAAAATTGACATTATAGGGTGTTTTCTCATTGCTTCAGCATATCAGAGAATACTGCAATAATACACACAGCTGTTTTCAGGCCTTACCAATTTCCAAGGCTATGTGAGGCCATGGCTGATTGGTTTCTATTTGTTTTTCAGTTCAACTTTTCCAAAATCAGGCTAACTCTTTCAAATGTGTAACAAAGTAAAAATGCATGTATTCCTGACTTCTGACATGCAGGAATTTAGTGAACACACAGAGACAGTCTGCTATAAATGTAGATCACCTCTGGATTTATTAACTGGCAAGAAGGAACTTTTTTTTTTTTTACATGTTTAGCAATCAACTGGTTCATGCACTGACAAGTCAAGCATCTAAGGAAACAAAAACAATTACTATGTATGGAAGGGAGACTGTATTAATGAACTGACACCTGGAGGACTGGGCTTGTCAAAAGGGGCCCCCAATAACATGGAAATGGGTCTTATTTCACCCGCTGTAGTGTCACGAAAGCTACTCCAGATTTTAAGGGCTGCCTTCAGCTTTAAGACCTGATGCTGAAAACTGAGATATTTGGTGGTGTTAGCCTAAAGTCAGACAGAAGGCAAAGTAGAAGTGCACCTTAGACTAATTGAATCAGAAATGCATAAGTTTTGGGGAGTGAGCGTTCACATCATTAGATGCTAGGGCAGGATGTGCAAGAATAGGATATAAAATAGGAGCAGCTCAGATTCACAGAGCATATGCATTTCTGATTGATTTAGTCTGTAAAATACAGCTCTACCCTGCCTTCTGCCTTAGTACAAAAGACAGAGAAGGGGGAGAAAAGGGAGAGATGAAGGAGAGAGAGAGCGCAGTGCTGGGACAAGCAGACTGGGCTAGAGAGCGCATTGAAACAATACATCCATAAGGGCATAAATACTAATCTAGGTAAAGGGACAAGAATCTGTAGTCCTGTTTAGACTACACTTAACACACACCAGTCTGTGGATGATTTCTTGCTCTGCAAGTTACCTCAGCCAATTCCTTTTAATAGTCTAGGGTGAATCCCGCCTGGCGCTGCTGTCCTGGAAACATTCAGCTTCCCTTGTAATCCCTGACCTGTTCTTTCCCTACTCGAGGCTGGTTATCTCCTTCCCTACCCCTGTTGCCAATGGCACGTGTCACCTGGTAGCTGACCTTATTTGTGAAGACTGAAGTAAAAAAAGGATTGAATATTTCAGCCGTTTCTGTACTACCTGTTATTAGATTTCCTTCTGCATTCAGTAAGGGACCTACACTTTCTTTTTTTATTGCCTTTCACATCCCTTGCTAACTTAATCTCAAATTGTGCCTTAGCCTTCTTGATTGTTTCCTTGCATGTTCATAAATATTCCCCAGTAATATGGCCAAATTTCATCTTTTTGTGGAAGTAGTTTTTGATTCTGAACTTACTGTGGGGCTGCTGTTTTAGTCCGACTGGTCTCCTGCTGCATTTCCTCTTCTTTTTTTAGCACCAGGATAGCTTGCTCTTGCTCCCTGAATAAGACCTCCTCCAAGTACTACCAGCAGTCCTGCACTTTTTCCCAGCAGACCTACATCCCAGAGGATCCTGGCCACCAGTTCCCTGAGTTTATTAAATTCTGCTTTTATGTAGTCCTCTGTCTGCATTTTGCTTCATAGAATTAGGGAGAAGCAGGGCTGAAGGGACTTCCAGAGGCCATCTAGTCCAACCCCTGCCTGAGGCAGGATCATCCCTACCCAAACCAACCCATTGCATATAACATCTTAGCAAAGCTACAGGCAGCCTTGATGCAACACAAAGCATAACACTCTAACCTGCCACAGATGCAGCAGGGGGACCACAGTGGCCAATGTCCTGCTGCTGTAAAGGTTGCTAATATATGCTCAAGAGATCCCAGGAAGAGGGCCAGGATTCCTGTTACAGAGCAAGGGAAAAACTGCCACAGTTCATGCCAATCTGACCATGGGGTGAAATCCCTTTCTGACCCTGAGCAGAGGGGCAAGACTCTCTAGCCAGGACCCTCTGGGTTTAAGTCCCAGCAGGAGTATTTGCACATCCCAGTCAAAATCCCCAGCCTGGACTGCTGCCCACACCCAATTCCTCTGAGAGAGCTTGAAAAAAACCCAAACTCTGATATGGAGCAGAAAGGTGGGGGAGGGGAAGCGAATGCCTTCCCAGCCCCATATGATAACCAGAAAAACCTAGACAGATTGTAAAAAGAACCCATAGTGGGACATAGACACAGCTATGCTTAGATCTTCCCTGACCAGCAGCTGTCCAACTTATCGAAGACCTCCAGTGACGGAGAGCCCACAGCTTCCCCAGGCAGTCTGGTCCACTGCCACACTGTTCTAATAGTGACAAATTTTTTCCTGATATCCAATCTAAACTTGGGTGCAACTTTAAGCCACTGGTCTGTGTCCTCTTCCCTGCAGCAACAAAGAAAACATGTTTTTCTTCTTCTCTATGGCAGCCCTTCAACTACATGAAGACTGCTATTATGTCCCCTCTTAGGCACCTTTTCTGCAAGCTAACAACATGCCTAGCTCCTTCAGCCTTTCCTAATATGACTTGCCTTCCAAACCCTTTATCATTTTTTTTGCCTGTCTCTGGACCTTCTCTAACTTCTCTACATCCTTTTTAAAATGTAGAGTCCAAAACTGCCTACGCTATGCTAGATAAGGCACTATGTTAATGTGTGCTGAGTAGAGAGGCACTATCACGTCCTGTGTCTTGCATCTAATGCTTCTGTTGATGCTTCCCAAAAGCGCATTTCTCTTTTATACAGCTGCATCACACTGCAGACTCGTATTGAGTCTGTGATCTATCAAGACTCCCAGATCCTTCTCTAATTCTGCCACCCAGCTAGGGGGTCACCCATTTTGTATTTGTATTTTTTATTCTTCCTGAGGTGTAGCACCTTGCATTTGTCCACATTGTACCTCATCCTGTTAGCTTCAGCCCAGCTATCCAAGGTGTTGAGACTCTTCTGTATTGCAGTCCAATTTTCCAGTGTGTTCATAATCCTCCCGAGTTTTATGTAGTCTGCAAACTTGCTCAAGAAGCTTTTTGTGCCAGCATCCAAATCATTAATAAACACATTGAACAGCACAGGGCCCCAGGCAGATTCCTGTGGGACTCCATCCAAAACAACCTGCCATTCTGTCATGGATCCGTTTATAATTACCCTTTACTTGCAGTTATTGAGCCACTTGTGTATCCACCTTATAGTAGTTTTGTCCAGCCCACATTTCTCCAATTTGTTTATGAGAGGGTCATACAGGACCTTGTCAAAATCCTTATTGAAATCCAGATGCACTATATCCACAGCATTCCCTTTATCCACCTATGGAGTTACTTTGTCAAAGAAGGGGATCAAGTTTGTTTGCCACAATTTGTTCTTAATAAATCCATGCTGGCTGCTTGCAGTCCACCTTCCCTCCTCCAGGTGCTTGCAAATATCGTTCCTTGAGATATGCCCCAGTAACTATGTAGCTATTAAGGTGAGGCCACCTGGTTTGTATTTCCCCAGGTCTTCCTTTTTGCCCTTTTTTAAAGAAGGGCGCTACATTAGCTCCTTTTCACTCCTCTTGTACCTTGCCCATTTCCCATGACTTATGAATATAATTGTCAAGGGGTCTGAGGTCTCCTCTGCCAGTTCCTTCAGTATGCTGGGATGAAGTTCATCAGGCCCTGCAGACTTGAATTCATTGCGACCCATCAAAAGCTCTCTGACTGTCTCTCTTGCTATTTCATCCCTTAGCTTGTCCCCTTCCTTATCCAAATAATTCTTATTAGGTGTCTGGCTGCAGCTTAATTTTTTTTGTGAAGACTGAGGCAAAGTAGCTGTGAGTAGGTTTCTTTGCATCTTCTGTTAAGAGTTTCCCTTGGTTAGTTTGTCAGTGTTTCTCAGCCTTTTAAGTAGCAAGTATGCCCTAACTTCTGAAAAATGTTAACAAGTACCCCAACACTCAATTTTCCGGGGGATTTTATGTTTACAGACTGTGTGCCATATGTTGGAAGAAGGGCTGTGTATATAAGGTCATGATATAGTAGATGTCTGATCTGGTGTGGGTAGGGTTGCCACCTTTTACACCAGGGGTGCACAATTCCAGTATGTACCTGGGTTAGAGGTGATGTTGACCAAAACTAGGAGGGTTGAACCAAATTTTTTGCCATAGTTTTGAGAGGAGGAAGGGTAGAGAGAGACAGGGAAAGAAAGTGAGAGAAAGAGACAGACAAGGAAGCAGCTGCTGCCAGCCATGGAGCCTCGGCTGTTCCCAGCAGGTGGCTGGGAGGCTGCAAGCCCTGC
Organism: Gavialis gangeticus; assembly: GCF_001723915.1. NCBI lineage: Eukaryota > Metazoa > Chordata > Crocodylia > Gavialidae > Gavialis > Gavialis gangeticus. Next base: position 183,905,247 of record NW_017728992.1, on the reverse strand, counting down.
TGCAAGCAGCCTGGGCTCTGTGGCTGGCAACAGCTACCCAGAGCCTGGGCCGGCTGCAAAGAGCTTCTCCGGGCTCCAGCATCATTTCTGTACCAGCAGATGCATGTGCACCTTAGAGCAGATGGTGGGGCAGACCCTAGTTAGTAGGGTCGGAAGGGACCTGAGCAGATCATCA
>NW_017728992.1:183904450-183904919 GCF_001723915.1 Gavialis gangeticus | reverse complement strand
GACCCTATTCCTGCTCAGAGGTGCATGTGCAGTCACTGCTAGCATAGAGCTGATGCTGGGCTCTGGAGCCTGGTGCAGCTGTTTGTAGCCAGCCTGGGCTCCACAGCCCTGGCATTAGCTCCACGATGGTGGGGACTGCATGCATGCCTCACAGCAGAGAGTGGGGATAGGGTGTGAGGCAGCCCAACCCTCCCCTGCTCTCTGCTCTGAGGTGTGCATGCAGTTGCTGGTATGGGGTGGATGTCAGGGCTGTGAAGCCTGGTGCAGCTGTTTGCAGCCCGCCCGCTGCCCGCTCAGCTGCCCAGAGCTACGGCTGGCTACAAGTCAGGGCCAGGAACGGCACTGGGCTTTTCCTAGTGTTTGGTGGCGGCGCTGGGTGGGAGGCAGGTTGGGGAGGGCATGGTGAATATTGAGGTAGCAGCAGTCCCCCTCCCATCACTGGAGCTGGCCCCCAGTGCCAGGGAGAGCC
>NW_017728992.1:183897508-183899450 GCF_001723915.1 Gavialis gangeticus | reverse complement strand
ATTGGGGTAGCAGCAGCCCCCCTCCCATCACTGGAGCTGGCCCCCAGTGCCAGGGAGAGCCCAGTGCTGCCACCAGCCCCAGCTTGCAGTGGCAGCCTGCTCCCTCCTGCACACAGTGAATGGGGCCCTGGATGGGCTGGGTCATGGGGCAATCCCCACAGTGCAGGAGGGAGTGGGGCAGTGCCCTGCCCCTACTCTACTCCCTCCTGCACTGTGGGGGTCTTGGTTTACCCCCCTCCTCCCCAGCCCAGGCAGGATAAAGAAAGATACTTACCTGCATGTGGCTGAGTCGTTGGGGAGTCCGTGGGTATCTCTGTGTCCCCACCCTCCCTTTCCTGCAGCAGCCTGTGGCCGGCTTGGGAGGAGTGTGGGGGGTGGGGTAAGCAGCTGGATGTGAGCCCGAGGGTGGCAGAGGGAGCAGTGGTAATCCCTTGCTGGGGGGTTTTGGGTACCCGTGTACTCTCAGGGATATGTGTACCATGGATTGAAATACTATGGTTTACGTTACACTGGACCCACAGCTTCCTCGGTCTTTCTTTTCTGGCTAATATACTTATGGAACCTCTTCTTGTAGTCTTTAGCTTCGCTTATTAGGTGTGGCTCAGTTTTTATTTTGCCTTCCTGATTTTGTCCCTGCAAGTTCTTGCTATTTCCTGGTAAACTTCCTTGGTGACCTGCCCATTTTTTCCCATTGCCTGTTTGCTTTCCTTTTGCATTTGAGGCAAAAGCTCCTTGAGAAGCTCCTTGTGCAACCACATTGGTCTTGTGCTATTTTTTGTGTGCTTCCATCCTGCACAACAGTTTCTTGTCTTCCTTTCTTTAGAATCTTGAATTCTGTCACTTTATGGTCATTGTTACCCAAGTTGCCTTCCACCTTTACATTCTCAACAATTTTTCCCTGTTTGTGAACAGCAACTCCAAGAAGAGCTTCCCCCCTAGGTAACCTCTACACCTGTTCCAAAGTTACAACATATCTAGCAAAGTTATAAAAACTGATTAGAAACTGATTCCAGACAAACTTGGATCAGAAATAATGTGAAATTAAACATTAGAACAACTTAATAAGAATGTCTCCTTCATTGGAAATATTTTAAATCAAGGTCGGATGTTTTTCTTAAAGATAATTTCTAGTTCAACCACAACAATTAGACCTGAAGAAGCAATTAATTCAGAGTAGTCTTATGGCCTGTGTTATACGGGAGGTCTGATGATCACATGGGTCCATTCCAACCTTAACACTTCTGAAATCAAGCGAAATGTAACGTTTGCATTTAGAAACCATTGTATTAGTTTCCTCGATGCCAGTGATGAGAGAATATGAATGTACAAACAAAAAAAAGTAAGGCAGGCATTTTAGCATCCTGAAATATTTGTCCTTATTTCTGGATGTGACAGCCTTTGATATCTGTGCCACTAGAGTCATAAAGCCAAATGAAAGGCACATAAAAATACTATTTGTGGTATGTAGTGTGGAGAAGGAAATAAAATTTGTAATTTTCCAAGCTGGGTTCCCCCAGTGAAGGCAGTGATGTTGCAAATAAATGTTTGTCCAAATCCAGCTAAAATACTTTTGCCTTTGCAAAGGATAAACAATATTTTAATCACTGTTCAGGAAGATGGGTGTTATTTAAGTAACTGTATTAGTAAATTTCTTATGACCTGTCATGAGACAGCATGAAGCCAAGCAGAACTAAGTTAATTTTACATGAATGATCAGAAAGAAGAACATGGTGTGACTTTATAAGCACAGCAGGAAGACTCCACTAGATTCTCTCATTTGGCTAATAACAAAAACTACACATTTTTGGACTAGCAGGTGTCCTTGACCTTAGTCAGCCTTAATTTGTAAACATCCTTTCAACAGCTGTGTGAGCTTTGAAGTACCCAACTTCTCATCACTATCCAAAAGTTGACTTCACTGTTCTTTTTAAAATTCATCTAG
>NW_017728992.1:183883356-183892508 GCF_001723915.1 Gavialis gangeticus | reverse complement strand
ACACATTTGTGGACTAGCAGGTGTCCTTGACCTTAGTCAGCCTTAATTTGTAAACATCCTTTCAACAGCTGTGTGAGCTTTGAAGTACCCAACTTCTCATCACTATCCAAAAGTTGACTTCACTGTTCTTTTTAAAATTCATCTAGCAGCCTAAAAGTGCCAGGCAAATTCTATACTTGTAATTTGACAGTCCCATTCACCTATCTTGTGCTATTACACAGGAGAAATGAGTATTAAGTGGGTCCTTATTTCATGCGGATATGAAATAAATTAGGTGATTTACTGTGAAGATTCTTGTTTTACATGCACAGAATTAACCTGATTTCCATATTTGGAAATCCTTTCTAAGCTACTTAAAGATGGCATCCTCAGTCTGATCTAGATTTGTCTTTGGTCCTTTTCAAGCTCTGGGAGGAAGAATCAACTGCTTCATATTTATTTTTCACATATACTCTATTAAACCATGGGATAGAACAGTAATATTTCTTTAAATGTTCTGGCTAGTCTGAACTAGCTTATTTTTTCAAATGTGTTTTGTAAGAGATAAAAAAAAACTCAGTCGTCTGATGAGACAGAAAGGTTAATAGTCACTCTGAATCCTAGCTCTACCCTCCAGTGTATCTACTACACCCCCGACTTGGTGTTATCCACGAACTTGCAAGCCATCCCACCTCCTAGATGGTTAATGAAGATATTGAACAAAACAGTCCTCAGGACTGACCCCTGGGGCACTCCACTTGATACTAGCTGCCAATTAAACATTGAGCCTTTGATTACTACCCGTTGAGCCCGACCGTCTGGCCAGCTTTCTATCCACCTCACAGTCCATTTATCTCACTCATACTTCCTCAGCTTGCTTGCAAGAATGCTGTGGGAGACCACATCAAAAGCCATGCGAAAGTCAAGGTATGTTATGTCCATTACTTTCTCTGCAACCACAGAGCCAGTCATCTCTTCACAGAAGACAATCAGGTTGGTCAGGCATGACTTGCCCTTGGTGAATCCATGCTGACTGTTCCTAATTACCTTTGTCTCCGGGGGGTTAGAAATGAACTGCTTGAGGACCTGCTCCATGTTTTTCCTGGGGACTGAGGTAAGGCTGACCAGTCTGTAGTTCCCTGGATCCTCCTTTTTCCCTTTCTTTAAGATGGACACTATCTTTGCCCTTTTCCAGTCATGTGGGACCTCCCTGATCACCATGAGTTTTCAAAGATAATGGCCAGTGACTCTGCAATATCAGCCAACTCCTTCAGCACCCTCAGATACATTGCATCTGGCTCCATGACCTTGTACATGTGCAGCTCTTCTAAATAGTCCCTAAACTGTTCTTTGACCACTGAGAGCTGCTCACCTTCTACCCAAACTGTGTTGCCCAGTGCAAATGTCCAGGAGCTGACCTTGCATGTCAAGACCGAGGTAAAAAAGGCATTGAGTACTTTAGCCTGTTCCTTATCTGTCACTAAGTAGCCTCCCCCATTTAGTAAGGGACCCACACTTTTCCTGACCTTCCTCTCATTGATAACATACTTGTAGAAACCCTTCTTGGTACCCTTCATATCCTTTGCTAGCTGCAACTCCAATTGTGCTTTGGCCTTCCTGACTTCATCCCTGCATGCCTGAGCAATAGTCTTATACTCTTCCCAAGTTGTTTATCCAAGCTTCCACTTCTTGTAAGCTACCTTTTGTGCTTAAGCTCACCGACAAGTTCTTTGCCAAGCCAAGCTGGTAGCTTGCCCTATTTGCTGTTCTTCCTGCACTTTGGGATTGTTTGTTCCTGCACCCTTGGTAGGGTTTCTTCAAAGTACAACCAGCTCTCCTGAACTCCTTTCCCCGTCAGACTGGCCTCCCAGGGGATCCTGCCCATCTGTTCCCTGATGGAGTCAAAGTCAGCTTTTCTGAAGTCCAGGGTCAATAATCTGTTGCTTTCCTTTCTTCCTTTTGTCAGAATCCTGAACTCAATCCTCTCATGGTCACTGCTTCCAAACTTGCCATCCACTTCTACATCCCCCACCAATTCTTCCCACTAGGTCAAAAAGATCATGGCCCCTATTTGGCCTCTCCAACACTTGAAACAGGAAGTTGTCTCCAACATGCTCCAAAAACTTCCTGGATTGCCTGTGCACTGCTGTATTGCCCTCCCAGCAGATGTTAGGTTGATTGAGGTCTCCCATGAGAACTGGCCCTGCGATCTGGAAACTTCTGCTAGTTTGAAGAAAGCTTCATCTACTTCACCCTCCTGGTCAGGTTGTTTATAGCGCACACCCACCACAACCTTACCCTTGTTGCTCTCATCTCTAACCTTAGCCCAGAGACTTTCAACAGGAAAGTCTGAGTTAAGAAATATTTTGAGTGATATGAAAGATATCAGTCAAAATACTTGCCTCTGATACATTTTGTGGACCATTGGATTGATGACAATACTCCAATCCCCCTTTATTCATCACTTCTGTCATTCAGCTTTTTGTTCGACCCTTCTAAGGTGCATAGGTCACCTGAATCACAAGTTTAAATAAAAGCAAAATAAGCTCTTGGGACTTTTTAAAATCATTTCAAACATACACACTTATTGCTTTGCTGTATGCTGACTTGTTTTTTTTAAAGTTGTTAGGGTGACTTATAGCAAAATTCTCATCATACACCTTGCCAGCTCCCTATTTCAGAGCAACCTCTCAGCAACAATATCACCTTTAATTCTTAAAGGCAACAGATAGAATAACACTGGTTGTCTAACTTGATATCAGGTCATGTCATGCTGAGTAAAAAGAGAAGAAAGCTATTTAATGAGATTAAAGTGTTCTATACAGAAGGTCAAGAATCATTGGGAAAAGAATTTAAGGTTATCTTTTGAATCATGTGGTTGACTTAAGCATAGTGAAATTACTGGAAAAATATCAAGATGGTTTATGGATGTTTGTTCCATATACAAAAAACCAAAGGCAAAAATTCAAACCAAAGATGTTGGGGGGGGAAAACTCTCACACAAATATATTTCTAAGTAGCATGTTGAGTTTGAAATTCAGCTGTATAAAACTACAGAACAGTAGGGCTGTGCGATGCTTCAGGTGGTGATTTGATTCGGAGGAGATTTGGCCCCATTCGGAGATTCAACCACCGAATCAGAGTTGAATCAGGAGACCAGTTAAAAGGTCTGAATTGATTTGAAGCTCTCTGAACTGATTTGGGAAAGATTTGGAGAGCTTTGGCAAGAGCTGGATCCAGACTCCGTGCTGGTAAGTAGGGGGCAGGTGAGGGGGGTCTGGAGGAGGGAGGAGAAGACCATGGAGGACCCCTGCCAGGCCCCATCCCCTACCTGCTCCCCCAGCCTCCCTGAGCACCCCGCAATGCCTGCCTGCTGTCCCAGTCCCCCACCATGGCTGCAGCTCCTGACTCTTTTTTTAAAAAAAGCCCCCACTCACTGGCTGTTGCCAGGCGGGGGGGGATCCCCACTGCCCCCCACTACCCCATGCTGTGGGGGGGGCTCTGCCATGAGCTCCCCAACTCCTGCCCATTGTCTCAGACCCCCTCATGGCTACCCTGCTTGGCCCCAGCTCCTGGCTCTTTAACCTTCCCTGAGCAACTCACCAGCTGCTGCAGCAGCCTCAGGGCTTCTGGGGGCTTCTGGAAAGCGGCCCCACCACAGTGTAGGGCAGTGGAGATTGCCCCCACCTGGCAGGAGCCGGTGAGCTGGGCCTTTTTTTAAAGGGCTGGGATCTGGGGGAGGTGGTGGGGGATGGGGCCGATTCGGAGATTCAGCAGATTTGGTGGTGGCTGAATCTCCAAATCGGGTTCAGCTGAATTAATTTGGGACAGTGATAAAGTTCACAAACAGATCTAGAAGGAAAATTTTCCCTGGGGCCATCTGGTATGTAGATGTGATCAGAATCACCGAATTGAATCATTGTCCTCAGAATTGGCCAAATTCAAATCCAAAGCAAATACTAGCCACTTCGCACAGGTCTGCATAACAGATAGTTGTATGATAAAGTTCACAAACAGATCTAGAAAGAAAATTTTCCCTGGGGGCCATCTGATATGTAGATGTCAGACTGTGAAACATTTGTGAGCAAAATGTGTAAATCTACTTGTTCTGTTGCATTTGTCTCTCCAAATTTGACAAATTCTTTATTGCATTTCAGATGTAAAGCAAGGAAAATAATGAAGACAACATGAATTGAAAGATTTTTACCAAATAACTTTAAAAAAAGCTTTCATCCCCTCTGCCTGGGGACTAGAAGACTAAGTGCAAACAGTGAAAAAGCCTGAGGCTGAATCAGTTCAGTCTTAACAAGTTAGTTTAAGCTGTGTGGATTGAACAAAGAAGCAGGAGAACAGACATTCGCTTTTGATTCTGGAAATGTGGCCACATGCCTGCAGTGGCTGATGCCAGAAGCTCGGGGGCACTAAAGCCCACCTCCCAGCCTGCTGACCACTACTGAAGGGAAGAGAGAGAAGCACGCCAAGGTTTTCCCCTGCCACCACCCCTACTCAAACAGAGACGGGGGTGTGGCTAGCATGCTGAGTATGAAGGAGCCATGCCTGGCCAGCATGCCAAGTAAAAAGGGGTAGGGGTTTAAACCTGGCCTAGCAGAGTTGATAGAGATTTTAACAACATCCTTTTGTGCAAAACAATCTACTAAAGAGCAAGGCGATTAACCTTTCTATATGGTCTGTTGTTTCCTTTCTTCATGTGAGTTAGTTTGTTTGTAATAGATTATCCAAAGTCCTTTCACCCCTGCTCCCTGATCAGATGTTGCTTCCTTCTCCTTACGTCTGTGAATCTTAATTCAAACTGATTTCAGTGAAAGCCAAGCACAGATTTTTCATTTAAGGATATTTTTCCTAACTAAATCCTAAAATATAATGACTAATGAATAAAATTACTCTCCATTAAATAGTGGAAAATTCTACATGTGCATTGACTGTGCAGTTAAGTTATTGTGCAGTCAGTGGCTTTTATGCTGGCATCTACACATGCAGGTGTTATAGCACAGTAATAGATTCATAGATGCTAGGGTTGCAAGGGACCTCAACAGATCATCAAGTCTGACCCCCTGCCTGGGAAGGAGAGAGTGCTGTGGTCATCTGACCCTAGTCAGATGCCCATCCAGCCTTCTCTTAAAGACTCCCAAGGTAGGAGAGAGCTCCACCTCCCTTGGAAGCCCATTCCAAGTTTTGGCCACCCTTACCATGAAGAAGTTTTTCCTGATATCTAGCCCAAATCTTCTCTCTGTCACACTGATCATTGTTTCTTGTTACCCCAAGAGGTGCCCTGGTGAACAGAGCATCTCTGGTTCCTTGTTGTGGCCTCCTAATGAATTTGTAGGCGGCCACAAGATCACCTCTCAGCCTTCTCTTGCAGAGGCTGAAGAGGTCTAGGTCTCTTAGTCTGTCCTCATAGGGCTTGGCCTGTAAACCCTTAACCATACAAGTGGATCTCCTCTGGACCCTCTTGAGATTATCCACATCCTTCTTAAAGTACAGTGCCCGGAACTGGATGCAGTACTCCAACTGCGGTCTGACCAGTGCAGCATAGAAGGGAGCATCACCTCCTTGGTTCTATTTGTCATGTATCTGCTGGTGCGTGATAAAGTGCAGTTAGCTTTGCTGATGATTTCATCACACTGACGATTCAAGTTCATCTTGGAGTCCACTATTGACTCCAAGATCCCTTTCCGCTTCTGTGCTGCTGAGAGGGTCGTTCCCCAGCCAGTAGGTTTGCTGGATATTTTTATGCTCTATGTGCAGCACTCTGCATTTTTCCTTGTTGTACTGCATCCTATTGTGTTCTGCCCACTTTTCCAACCTGTCCAGGTCTGACTGCAATCATTCCCTATGCTCTGGAGTGTTCACTTCACCCCTTAATTTAGTATCATCTGCAAACATGGACAGAGTACACTTCACACTCGCATCCAAGTTACTGATGAAGTTATTGAAGAGTACAGGTCCAAGGACCGAGCCCTGTGGGACTCCGCTACCCACATCCTTCCAGGTTGATACTGACCTATCTACTACCACTCTCTAAGTGTGACCCTCAAGCCAATTTGCCACTGGATTGTGTAAACATCTGCATCACAGCCTCTTAATTTATTTAGGGGAATGGGATGAGAGACCGTATTGAAGGCCTTCCTAAAATCTAAGAAGACTTGGGACTAAAGTTAATCTGAAGTCAGTCCACACAAGCAGGGTTACTGTGCAGCACATGTCTACATGTGCCTTATTGCACAGTAACTACTTGGGTGTAAATTTGCTACCTGCATGATGCATCAGTATAAGTCTCCCTAGTTACTGCACAGTACTGGTGCACACATGTAGATGTGTGACTGTACTGTGCAGTAATTTGTGGTTACTGTGAAGTAACCTAAGTTACTGCACAGTAATGGTGCACATGTAGATGCACCCAGTGTCTTTGATACATTACTGAATAAACACCAGATTTTATGTGAACTCAACTTGCTTAGTCCCCATGAGTTTCCCTTGGATGCCTTTGAGATTTTGCTTACATTTTAACCTTTAAATAAATCCTCCAGACTGCTATATGATCCATGCAGTTGGAACCCTGTGCTCACTGGAGTTTTGCTGGCTTCAGGGAGATTCAGTTCTGTGTATGTCTTTCCATATGGACCAGACTATAACACCAGGCTTGAAATTTGTAACCAGTTACTGCCATGGCTAGATTTAACTCTGCATAGCTCTACATATTACATGGTTAATACTCCATTAGGCACCACAGCAGAAGAATGTTTGCCAGTGCCAGAAGCTTATGCTGGCAAATTATTACTTTCCTTTAACTATTATGGCACAATATCCTTGGTAGGATGTATAGGACCCCTGACCAAGTTGGCATAGCTTGTATGATCTTCCCTTCTTGCCTGTTCTTGATATAATAGAACATCTCTCAGAGTTCCCATTGCTCTGCATACTGCTGGAAGCGCTCTGACTGTTTATCTTCCAGACCATACTATTCCATTCTAAGGCATTATAGAATAATTGCCTATTTTTTTCCCCAGAATATACCAATGCAATGCAAGGGTTACAGAGAAGAAGTACAAATGTGGTTCTGATATGACAGAAACTTGCCTTGTAGACCCAATGCAAACTATATTTGTGCATGAACAACAAGTTGCTTAATAATATGGACTGTAATATAACATGGAAATGTGGAAAGAGTGTTTAGTTTCCACTAAAACTTTCGGATGTTTAGTTTCCACTAAAACTTTTGGATGGGGGCAACACTGCTGATTAATAGAAGCATTGTGTTTATATCATCTTGACAACATGTTATTACTTACTGTATTAGAATGAAAGAATAGATCCTGTATTCACATATGTGGTACACATGCTGTAAAAATGGCAGTTATGCTGAATTGGCTTAGTACTGTAAATTATGAAGGCATGAAGCTGATTATTTAAATAGGAACACTTGTCTGAAAATTAATAAATATAAGTTTATGGGCTCATTTGCTGCCCAGGTGAATTTTGATACAGAGGCTTCAAGCAGCAAAAGTGCACGTGCATACAATATAAAAACACACCTGTTGAAATAGTATTTCTTTTCTGAGATGTGATTTTTCAAGGGATATTAACTAATTTCTCTTTTAAAATTCCATTAAATATTATAAAGGGTTTTTCTGTTCCTATGTTGATCATTATAAAAGTCTGTTCCAGGAGGGATCAGGGTGCAATAAAAAGCAAAGAAAATGACTATAACAAATACCTTACTTTTGTATACATCCATACATCACAAAGCACAGCACAATGGAAGATCACATTATGTTATTCCCATTTTACACGTGGAAAATTGAAAGACAGAGAAGTGAAGTGACTTTTCTAAGACTGCATAGCACATCAATAGCAGAACCAGGAATAGAATCCTGGGCTCCTGAATCCAGTCAGTGTATTGCCCTATACTTCATTCCAAAGTGCAGCAAAAAGCATTCATACATCCACAAACTTTTAAAATAAAGAGAGGATTTCTGAGAGGCTAATATCTTTTAGGTAGTTTTAGATGTTGCTTTTCTTTACAGTTTGCAAACTTGCTAGCAACAATATACAGATCACACCTCTATAATGTACTGAAACTGGTAGGAAATATCTGAACAAATCTTAAAGGGTTTTTTTGGACAATTAGGGCACAGACAGAAGTTAAATTTGTTGCATAATTGGCCCCCTAAAGGTGCTCTACAGCCATGCTGTGACACATGTGCATGGCCGCAGAGTGCTTTTAAAGTGGCAGATTGCACAGCAAATTAACCCTCATTAAATAAGGTATCAGATGAAGGAGCTTCACTTCAGAATGCCTTAGGGAACTTTTTTCTCCAGGGTTAATCTGTTGTGTGATCAGGGCTGGGCTAATGCAGTGCAGCCCCACACCTGGGGCTATCAGTAGGAAGGAAGAGGGAGTGGGAACGAGTTGCTAGCTTCAGTTTGCCTGGCTTGAGCTGGAGGGGAGGGAGGGGTAAATGGATCAGAGCCCTCCCACCTCACGGCCCCTCTCCAACCTGCCCCCCAGCTCCAGCTCAGGCTGGGCAAATGCCAGGTGGTAGCTCACTTCCCTTCCCCACGTCCTTTCTGCTGACAGCCTGAGAGTGGGGGTGGGAGTGAGATGGCTTTTTAGCTGCAAGGAGGCTCCTTGGGCTCCTGTAGGTAGGTTTAATTCCTCCCTCGACCCAACAGGTGAATGTCTGTTGGGTTGTGGGGGAGGTGCTGTAACTCATGGTGCTTTATGTAAAGCACCATGAATTAGTACAGGGGCCTGCACTTTTGTCAGCACCCTTAATTCCCATAAATTTGGAGAGACAATCTGTTCTCTTCTTGTTCTCTTCCTTTTGAAAAACCCTCATGCTTTTGTAAGAGCAAACATGCTGTTGCAAATAGCCATTAGATGACACACTTAATTCAGTAGCAGAACAAATTGTTTTTCCACTAGATTTTTTGAAAATAATGAATGCTCAAATCTTCATGTGATATGTGCTCATTCCAGTCTTTTTTGCAGCATAATGAGTGAAAATTGAAATGCTTTGTGTGAGGTCTGAATGACACTTCTGCCCTACTATGTTAACATTTGCAGTGCTTTCTCTTAAGGGGTGATACCGTATGCTTCCAAATCATCAGGCATAGTTCTGTGTGTAGGAAGAACACTAGTCATTATTCTA
>NW_017728992.1:183872676-183873158 GCF_001723915.1 Gavialis gangeticus | reverse complement strand
TCATTATTCTAGTTTGGGCTCTCAGTTGCCAGGCTTGCCACTATCCATCTAATCATCCCTAGACTTGATACAGTTTGCACCTGAATAGCCCATGCACAGAGTGAATTGTACACATAAGGAGGAATTTTTGTATTCACCTTTAAAAATTTGGATTTTCTTTCAGTATACAACTGTTTTATTTGTATTATCCTACCACTCTAAGGTTTCAATCCATACCCTAGCTACCATATGAACATGTTGTCTATGCCCCAAAGACCTTACCATCTAAGACACCAGACAAAAAGGAAGCAAAAGGGATGCAACAGTCAGGGAAGGTGATGTGGGTGACAAACATGGACCTTGTTAATTCCATTGGCTTTTTTTATTTATTTCCATTGTGGGTTTGAAATGAGACACGAGGGAGGACAAGAGCATGCAGGACAGAGAATGTGAAGCTAGGGGAGTGGGAAGGGAGGAGAATGAAGTTACTTCTTAATTGGCAG
>NW_017728992.1:183864229-183867676 GCF_001723915.1 Gavialis gangeticus | reverse complement strand
AGAACGTGAAGCTAGGGGAGTGGGAAGGGAGGAGAATGAAGTTACTTCTTAATTGGCAGAAATGAAATTTAGACTAGAAATGGAGTTCTCAGTCAATGCAGGTCCTGGATAGGCCCCTTTGCCCTGCTGCTACTGCAGCTTCCAGTTACTGCAGTATGATGGGCTGTGGAATCTCTTTAGGGATATAGAAAGGGCAGCCAGCTCTGTCTGATAGTAAGATACTGGGGATGGGAGGGGGGAATTGGACTCCTAGGCAGACTCCCAGCTTGGAGCATTTAAAAAGGGGTCCTAGCATAGAAAGTAGTGAGCAGGGAGAGGATCTACATAATATGTTATATTACCAGCTTTTCAGGGGATTGAGCAGGGTGGAATAGGATTGCAGTAAGTGCCTAAGTCTATTTACATCCCTAATAGTTGGAATAGAATCTGGCCCTGAAAGCAGTCACTTAATTCAGAGTAGCTTACCACTTACTTTTCTTTGTAATCATCATTAGCAATCCCTTGGTTTGAGGATGATCTCTCTATCACAGCTTATCAGATCTTGAGATGATTCAAGAGTTCCACCCTTGAGCCACAGACCTGGACACAGAAATTTCAGCTCTTTCTGCAGGGGAGAGTAGGCTGTAGGCTGGGATTCTTCTCATGTTCCTTCCTATGCTCTCTTTTCTCTGCTTTACCTCAAAACTGGCTGCAGCTTGGTTGAGGTTGCAGTGCCATTGGAGTTGGTTAGCAACAAGCTCCTCTCAGCTCTTGATGTCAGCATCCATTTTGTCGAGGTATAACTTCAATGTAGTGTTTCCTTTGGCTTTTGCAAGATCTCAGGCTGCAACTAATATGGGAGTAGAGCATTTGTTTAGGGAGCTGAGAGTTGGTCATCTGCACATGGAGCATCTATACACATGCTTTGGGGTGGGGTGCGGTGGGGGAAGTTTAATTAGAAACTCTTTTAGGAGCTGCTCTAATTAAAAGGCCCACAGTATCTTGTATTCAGTGCCCTGTGCTTCAAAATGGTGGCAGTGGCACTTTAACTAAAGCTCATTTGACAAGTTTTAGTTAAAGTGCCCCCACCACTATTTTGAAACACGGGAACGCTGAATACATGGGATGGGGAGGCTGCTGGAGTGTTCTAATGAATCAAGTCTGCTCTGATGTGTTCTAATTAGAACATGTTACAGCAGGCATCCTGCATGTGTACAGGCACCCACAATGTCTGGCCCAGTGAAGTTGAATCACCGACTTCTCTTTGTAGACAGGCCCTAACGCTCAAGGCCAGAAATTAAGGTCAGTGGTCTCAAGGCCAGAAATTAAGGTAAATGGGGATAAGCCTTGGCACACTGTCTCCTGACCCAGATTTCATTCTCTCCATGCCTTTTCTCACTCCACACTCAGGGTTTTATAGGACGTTGGCAAAAAGTGCACATATTTTGACCAGTGCATGACGGAAATAACGTTTCATTGCTGGCTCACTGGAAAATGTCTTGTAGGTCCTGGGACTAGCACGTGATGTAAGGATCATGTTCTTGGTTGCCTTCTTCATTCTCAGAAATTAATTGCATGGTAAGGAATGATAAAACACATCAGTCACGTCCAGATGAGTGCGGACGTTTGGTTCCCTGGGAACAAGTAGCTATGATTCATGGCAAGTTACCCTGGGGGCAGTAGGGGAGGCTGGAACCAGCACTGTGCTGGCCCCTGAAGCCTTACCTGGGGTACTGGTGGCCTCTCAGGGCTGCAGCAGTGGAGATCCTGCCAGGCATAGTCGACTGGCCACAGATGGGGGGGGGGGACACATGGAAGCATTGGTCACCGAGGACCCATACTACACCACTGAGCAGCCTGGTTCTGCTTTTCAGGGATATCTAGAGGTAAAAAAAAAAAAAAATGGGGAAAAAAACAGTGTGCCTGAGATTGGCAGTGCACCCTCTGCAAAAAGTGCTGCTGACATTGCCAGTGGTGCCTGTGTGTGGTTGGCACTTGCCACCCCCTCCCTGCTTCACCACCGACACTGTCAGTGGCGTCTGCAGGTGGTCCCCGATCACTGTTGGCCACTGCTAACACCGCCGGCGGCATCTGCAGTTGGTTGGTGCTCACCACCCTGCACCGCTGACAGCACTGAGGCTGCCTGTGGGAGCTCACCGCTCGCTGTTGCCATGCTCCCACCACCGACAGTGTTGCCACCACCTGCAGGAGCTCATGCTCCCCCAGCCTCTGTGGTCATGCGGCATTCATGAGGCAGTGAGACTTTGCAGTGCAAAGAACACCTGACATTGAGGTATGTGGCACTGCAGATGTGTTTGTGGCACCACATACCATATGGCCGGGGTCATGTACATGCCCGTGCAGTATAGCTATCACACCGTACCTTAACATACATAAAAGGCCAAAGTAGCGTTGTCCAGTATATTTTAATACTGATTGTAATATGTGAGATCTGTCAATTCAACAATTATGTATTTTATCTAATATAGTGTAAGAGAAATAGTAAAATAGTATCCCGTTTGTGACGGAAGTAATTTGAGAAATGGCACTAATTTCAAGGAACTTATACCACATCAAACATTTCCAAAAGTGTCATGCAGCCTACCTTAGTATGGTCTCTCTCTTTACTGATAAAACAATATTAAACAGAGGATGCATCTCTTTCAGATTCTAGTTCAAGAGAGGTTCATGTTAGATCTTTTCTTTGTCATGGAAGCTTTTAGTGTTGGGATCACATTTTAATATGAATTTTGGCAAGGACAGTGCTACCTGATTTGATAATTACTGTCTTCATTTTTGGCAGAAGGTGGGGCAGGGAGATATAAACTACGTGTCACCTAAGGAAGGGACATCAGGAGGTCATTTAGTTCAATGCCCTGCTCAAAGCAGGACCATCCCTACTAGATCATAATGCTTTCTCTAGCTGAGTCTTGAAAACCTCCTAGGATGGAGCTTCCACCACCTCTCTGGGTAACCTGTTCCAGTGTTTTACTACACTCCTAGTGAGAAAATTCTTCCTAATATCTAACCTAAACTTCCCTTGCTGCAACTTGAGACCGTTGCTCCTTGTTCTGTCATCTGCCACCACTGAGACCAGTCCAGCTTTGTGGTTAGCCAGTGCCAGAGACTATTTATACACTAAGAATAATAAGTATGCAAATGACCATCGGGGCACTGACAGGTGGGCGGGGAGGGGGGGGCGGGGCACTTTATGGGAAGAGAAGCTATGTTAGTTCAACTTGGCTCTGCAGCAGCTGTGTAGTTCGGGTGTTTCAGTGGGGCTTCTTGGCACCTTTATCTAATAGCTGATTCAACCAGCTATTAGATAAAAACACCAACAAGCCATGCTGAGGTTCCCGATCTATATAGACATTGGGCAAGCTGGGTCAAACTAACATGATACATCTTTTGGGCATGCACTGTGCTTGGTCCAGGGGTGTGCCTATCTGAAAGTTAAGCACTGTTTTT
>NW_017728992.1:183857844-183859229 GCF_001723915.1 Gavialis gangeticus | reverse complement strand
GCACCAATTCTGGGTAGACTAGCTATCCTCCCAGACTCTTATGTCCTGGACTGACAGTCAGGACAGCGAAGCAGTGGTAGGTGAGTGGGAAGAAGGACAAAAGGGTGAGGGCTGAAGAGGGAGAAGTGGGGAAAGGGGCAGGGGTGGGAGGGAGCTGCCAAGCAGTTCCTGGGGGATGTTTCTGGGTGAGCAGGCAGCCATGGGGCTTGGCGGTGGCATGTGGGTTAGATATGGGCACATGCAGGTAGTGCAGTCTGATCCTTGGCCCAGTGTGGGTGGCACAGACTGGATTTGGTTGTGTTGGGGTGAGACAAGCTATAGGGAATTCCAGAGGAAAGGCAGTCCTTCAGCAGCAAGTCCGAGCAGTGCAGGTCACAGAGTGCATTAACCCTTAATTTTGCAGACAATGATATAACATTAATGCTGCCTAAGTTTAGAACGTCCTAATTGTAATGTGCAACTACACTCTTATATTTGTCTAAGATAGGTTATAAACTCTTTGGGTTGCAGTTTTATGCTTTGTGCTGGCTTCTAAGTGAAGCTATGTTTATAGCTTTCTGCAAATAAAAGCTAATAATACAAATGAAGATATTTATTTATTTAATTTATATGCTGTCTTTCCAACAAGGCTCAGGACAGCTTACAGTAAGAGAAATGGAATACTTATAAAATAGGAGAATGACAAAAAAGCTAGAATATCAACATCAAGCAAGAGCCCTCCTAAATGATATCTCATCCTAGCTTTCTTTGCTAACCCCCTAGCCAAATAGGAAGGTGATACACTGCTTTCAATCGGTGTCCAGGCTTGGTGGGCCTCAAAAGGGAGGGAATTCCCAAAAGCAGGAGCGCCTTCTGAGAATGACCTCTCATGTATTTTCACTAAGGAGCCTTGGCAGGTTGGTGGTACTGCCAGAAGGTTGGTCTTGGCCTTAGGGATCACAGTAGTTAGCCATGTTAGTCTGAAGTTAGGCAGAAGGCAGGGCAGGGTGGCCCCTTAGAGAATAACTGATTCAGAAAGGCATACACTTTTGTAAGCAACAGGCTACTTTGTCAAATGCTGGGATGAATGAATGGACTGTAAGGTAGATAGAAAACTGGCTGAAGCATTTGGCTCAGAGTAGTAAGCAATGGCTCTGTCTAGTTGGCAGCTGGAATCAAGTGGAGTGCCCCAGGGGTTGGTCCTGCGGCTGGTTTTGTTTAATGTCTTCATCAGCAATCTGCAAGATGGCATAGAGTACACCCTCAGCAAGTTTGCAGATGACACCAAGCTGGGGGGGAATAGTAGATACACTGGAGGGGGTAGGGCTAGGATTCAGAGTGACCTAGACAAATTGGAGGATTGAACCAAAAGGAATCTCATGAGGTTCAATGAGGACAAGTGCAAA
>NW_017728992.1:183856918-183857536 GCF_001723915.1 Gavialis gangeticus | reverse complement strand
GAGCTTCCACCACCTCTCTGGGTAACCTGTTCCAGTGTTTTACTACACTCCTAGTGAGAAAATTCTTCCTAATATCTAACCTAAACTTCCCTTGCTGCAACTTGAGACCGTTGCTCCTTGTTCTGTCATCTGCCACCACTGAGACCAGTCCAGCTTTGTGGTTAGCCAGTGCCAGAGACTATTTATACACTAAGAATAATAAGTATGCAAATGACCATCGGGGCACTGACAGGTGGGCGGGGAGGGGGGGGCGGGGCACTTTATGGGAAGAGAAGCTATGTTAGTTCAACTTGGCTCTGCAGCAGCTGTGTAGTTCGGGTGTTTCAGTGGGGCTTCTTGGCACCTTTATCTAATAGCTGATTCAACCAGCTATTAGATAAAAACACCAACAAGCCATGCTGAGGTTCCCGATCTATATAGACATTGGGCAAGCTGGGTCAAACTAACATGATACATCTTTTGGGCATGCACTGTGCTTGGTCCAGGGGTGTGCCTATCTGAAAGTTAAGCACTGTTTTTTGGGGGGGAGGGAGGGTTATGTCTGTAAGCTGCCCAAAGTGTTTTCAGTGAAAACAACCTAGCAATTTCTCCTTCCTGAACTGGAATGTTGTGTATTAG
>NW_017728992.1:183828114-183856487 GCF_001723915.1 Gavialis gangeticus | reverse complement strand
TAAAATGACCAATTTGCAGTCCTCCAGTATCCCAAGAGGCACCAATTCTGGGTAGACTAGCTATCCTCCCAGACTCTTATGTCCTGGACTGACAGTCAGGACAGCGAAGCAGTGGTAGGTGAGTGGGAAGAAGGACAAAAGGGTGAGGGCTGAAGAGGGAGAAGTGGGGAAAGGGGCAGGGGTGGGAGGGAGCTGCCAAGCAGTTCCTGGGGGATGTTTCTGGGTGAGCAGGCAGCCATGGGGCTTGGCGGTGGCATGTGGGTTAGATATGGGCACATGCAGGTAGTGCAGTCTGATCCTTGGCCCAGTGTGGGTGGCACAGACTGGATTTGGTTGTGTTGGGGTGAGACAAGCTATAGGGAATTCCAGAGGAAAGGCAGTCCTTCAGCAGCAAGTCCGAGCAGTGCAGGTCACAGAGTGCATTAACCCTTAATTTTGCAGACAATGATATAACATTAATGCTGCCTAAGTTTAGAACGTCCTAATTGTAATGTGCAACTACACTCTTATATTTGTCTAAGATAGGTTATAAACTCTTTGGGTTGCAGTTTTATGCTTTGTGCTGGCTTCTAAGTGAAGCTATGTTTATAGCTTTCTGCAAATAAAAGCTAATAATACAAATGAAGATATTTATTTATTTAATTTATATGCTGTCTTTCCAACAAGGCTCAGGACAGCTTACAGTAAGAGAAATGGAATACTTATAAAATAGGAGAATGACAAAAAAGCTAGAATATCAACATCAAGCAAGAGCCCTCCTAAATGATATCTCATCCTAGCTTTCTTTGCTAACCCCCTAGCCAAATAGGAAGGTGATACACTGCTTTCAATCGGTGTCCAGGCTTGGTGGGCCTCAAAAGGGAGGGAATTCCCAAAAGCAGGAGCGCCTTCTGAGAATGACCTCTCATGTATTTTCACTAAGGAGCCTTGGCAGGTTGGTGGTACTGCCAGAAGGTTGGTCTTGGCCTTAGGGATCACAGTAGTTAGCCATGTTAGTCTGAAGTTAGGCAGAAGGCAGGGCAGGGTGGCCCCTTAGAGAATAACTGATTCAGAAAGGCATACACTTTTGTAAGCAACAGGCTACTTTGTCAAATGCTGGGATGAATGAATGGACTGTAAGGTAGATAGAAAACTGGCTGAAGCATTTGGCTCAGAGTAGTAAGCAATGGCTCTGTCTAGTTGGCAGCTGGAATCAAGTGGAGTGCCCCAGGGGTTGGTCCTGCGGCTGGTTTTGTTTAATGTCTTCATCAGCAATCTGCAAGATGGCATAGAGTACACCCTCAGCAAGTTTGCAGATGACACCAAGCTGGGGGGGAATAGTAGATACACTGGAGGGGGTAGGGCTAGGATTCAGAGTGACCTAGACAAATTGGAGGATTGAACCAAAAGGAATCTCATGAGGTTCAATGAGGACAAGTGCAAAATCATGCACTTAGGACAGAAAAATCCCATGCACCGGTACAGGCTGGAGACTGACTGGCTGGGCAGCAGCTCTGCAGAAAAGGACCTGGGGGTTACAGTGGGCAGTAACCTGAATATGAGCCAGCAGTGTGCACTTGTTGCCAAGAAGGCTAACAGCATACTCAGCTGCATCGGTAAGTGTGCTGACAGTAGGTCAAGGGAAGTGATCCTTCCCCTGTATTCGGCACTGGAGAGGCCATACCTGGTGTACTGTGTCCAGTTTTGAGCCCCCTACTATAGAAAAGATGTGGATAAATTGGAGAGAATCCAGTGAAGGTCAACAAAAATGGTTAGGGGGCTGGGACAAATGACTTCTGAGGAGAGGCTGAGGAAACTGGGTTTATTTAGTCTAGAGAAGAGGCGACTGAGGGGGGATTTAATAGCAGTCTTCAACTACCTGAAAGGGGGATCCAAAGAGGATGGACCTGGACTGTTCTCAGTGGTGGCACATGACGGAACAAGGAGCAATGGGCTCAAGTTGCAGCCAGGGAAATTTAGGTTAGTTTTAGGAAGAGTGTTCTCACTAGCAGGGCAGTAAAACACTGGAACAGGTTACCCAGAGACGTGGCAGAAGCTCCATCCTTGGAGGTTTTTAAGACCCAGCTAGACAAAGCTTTGGCTGGGATGATCTAGCTGGGGATGGTCCTGCCTTGAGCAGGCGGTTGGACTAGATGACCTGCTGAGGTCCCTTCCAGTGCTCATTTTCTGTGATTCTATGAAGAAAATGATGGACTCAGATACTTAACTATATAGATATTTCATTCAGGAACACACTTAAATTCACCCCCTTCATGGTTATTTTATGGACTTAGGCTGACGCTTAATTGTTTTTCTGAACAGGCCTGCTATTCTGAACTGGGACCCATGACTGTACATATCTGCATACTACTCACAGACCAAGGTATTCTGCTGTTTAACTGGGGCTCCACAAGACTTCTGTAATACTGATAATAGTAAAACCAACAGAAATAGAAATTCTTTCTCTCTGCAAAAAATAATTCTAGGATATTCAAAATAATATATAATAACAACATAGTTTGTCCAGGCTTTTGTATTTCCCCATTTATATGGTGACCAGTATGAAAATCACACTGAACTCATACAGCATTCACTCTGAATAGCATACTCCCTGTGCTTCAATGAGGTTGCATGGCATGAAGAGAGAATGGAATTAGGCCTTTCAAAACAGCCTGTATTAGGCACCTGATGGGACTAAATCCCTTTCCAATATAAAAGAGAGTACCACAAAGGTCAAATTCTGCCATCCTTAGTCATGCTGAGCAGTATCTTACTTGCATGCCGCTTGCTCCAAGTGAGTATGCAAGGCAGTCTTATGTTTCTTGTACTTTGTTTCATGCACAGCAAAACAACTGCCTGTTTCATGGGATTAGATCCTTTAAAAGTAATTAGGGCTGCTAATCACGAGTTTCCATAGCAAATAATGTTTGTTTCACTTAGGTGAAATTCAGTAAATGTAATGCAACCTATTCAAATATTGCATTAATAAATCCAGATTGTTCATAGAGAAAAAAACCCCCAAATGCCTCAGGTAGAAGAGAAAGCAGCCTGTTCTAATCAGCAATCAACACAAAACCACAGTGTAGTAGAACATAGGTATCTTCCAACTGATGTTAATCAAGCAACATTTTATAAGCACTTAGTCTAATGAAGTCATTGCAGAAGGTAATGATCACTCATCTGTCAGATCAATGTTAGGTACAATGTTTAGGCGGGGTATCAACTAATAGGCTTTTGAAAAGATTTGATTTGAAGAAGGGTGGTCTCCATGGTGTCAAGATGTCAATTTATGACACATGGTTCTCCAACAAAGACTCTTTATTTTAAACAGATGTACAAGAACAAATGAAAAATAAACTCACAGGCTTTGGTCATAGGACTCAGCAAATTGCTGGCTACTGCTCATTTGAGCAGTTTAACAGCAGCCTTTCAAAAATCCTTAACTCACTCAGATCTCTGATTCCTGTTTCAGCTCTTTGCTAGCCACAGACAGAAAGGATATCACAACAAAAGGGGTGTATGCTGCTTGTCTAGCGAAGAGATGAGAATAATGCAGAGTAAATGGGTAATATCTGTATGTCTGAAATATGTCAGCTATCCCCATCCTACCTTGCAGATTTTAATGGTTTTCATACAAAGATCTGAAAGCATGTTCAAAGTTTTGCAAGCCCTTGAGAATTATGCATTATAATACTGAGTTTAGCAATAGATCCTATATAGATAAGTTAGCAGGATACATTAAAGGAGTTTTTAAAGCTATTGAGTATTTTGTTAAAGAGTTAGTAGGCATAGGACAGTTAAAGCCTACATTTTTATAAATGGAACATATCCATGGATGCCTCCGTTTCTCATTGCTCAGCTTCAGCTCCATATGGGAGTTCAAGATGGGGACCAGAAAATGTTGGCATCCAATTTAAAATGAACAACTAAAATGCCTGGATTTTTAAGGCTTGTCTATACCATTGTGGTGGCAGGTTCTGCCTGAGGATGCCATGGCCACCTGAATCTACAGACACATTCAGAAATATGTCCACACTCCAGAAACCATGAGCTGCAAGCAAGGACAGAGGGAGGAGCCTGGAGTAGCTTCATTGACATATTTTTGAGTTGGGAGCATGCCTGTGCTCACAGGTGGGTAGGGCACGAGTGGGGCATGCCTGAGTACCCTGGTGCCAAGACCCGCCACTGCAGTGGCATAAACAAGCCTGTAGTATCTTGGCTGAAGTCAGTGGCAAAGCCAGGGAGACAGTGTGGGAGATGCGAGTCCTCTGGAGTAAACAGCAGAGTTCACTGTTTCTCTCTCTCTCTAATAAATCAGGAAAATATTTTCCAAAAAGTGATCTGCTCCCCTGCCCCACTGCTTAGGACATGGAAGGGAGAGTCACATTGCTGGTGGAAGGATGGCTATCTTGTGCATGCAAAGAACAACAGGAGCTGCGCTGTTTCATATGTCCAGGGGACCTTTACTCCAAACCAGCTGGTGGAATTGGATCCAAACACGCTGTTTCTTCTTTCTCCCCAGTCCCCCAGTGAGGCAAAGTTCACATGGGCAGCACTCAGAGCAGTTAGGGAGGTGTGCAGCAAACAACCAGTACAAATCACGGGATGGGGGGAGCAGCAAGGGCTTTACACCATCAGAGAGAGCTGGCCCCCTTCCCCTTGAGGGGGGCTGGAGTAGGAGCTAATTCTTGTGATTGAAAAGGATTGTGTTGAGTGTGTTTGTAACTGATTCGGTTCAACTGTGTGACGAAATACAATAGCTTTGTATGAGGGGTTAGCATAAATCTCTTGCACTAGCAGAGCCTAGTAATTGAATCAATATACAGTAGAGGAGAGAAAAATACTATGAAAAAGTTTGGTTCCTGGTTAAATGTGAAACAGATGTGCAGTGACCCTCCCCCAAGTCCCTGCCAACTGCAGGAAAGAAACACTTTCAGTTGAGAAAAAAAAGAGCAATTGCAGGATCCTCTGGCATTGTTAACAATGAGTTGTTGATGGTTTAAAACAGTGCATCATGTTTTCTAGGGCAAATGGCAGTGACTCTAAAAAGCCAGGGAGGGGTAGGTGATATAAGTCCTTCGTGTGGGGCTGTGGGGGAGGTGGGCAGTGCCTTTTTGGAACACTTCCTCTCTAACCAAAGGTTTGCAGAGAGGGGCGGGAACCAGGGAGGATGGTGTTGATCAAGACAAAAGCAGAAAACAGAGGAGCGATTCCAGGATTCCTGGGGATAGTTCAATGAGGGGTGGAAATGGATGTAATCCATTTAAAGGAATTAAAATGCCATACTTTTGAAAGCAGGATCTGCCATGGTAAACGAAATCATTCATCTTTGCTGCTGCTTCTGAGACATATCTAGCCATGTACCACAGGAATTTCATGGGGGCTCCATATGTACTGTATAGCATCTGGGTTGAGATGCTACGAAGCACTCTCTTCGTATAAGATAGATGAACATACTATGTTTGAGGCACCCTGAAATGGGGGAGCACATGGAATAGGGCTGATCGTGCTTACTCTGGGTTTGAGGCACCCAAGAATGAAGGTGTGCAGAGTCAGAAGCTCCTCTTTTGTAAAAGTGAGTCTTTATGGCTTGTCCAAGGGCATGGAAAGAGTCAGCTTGAGAGCAATGGTTTAAGAATTTGACCAGGGTGTTCTTGGTTGTTAAACTGTCAGTCTTATATTTTTATTTTATTTTTAAATCGGCTATCTCTTGATACGAGGATGTTGCTTGCCAGAGTGGGGAGGGGGAGGGATTACTGGTGAGTTTTATGGTGGCTGAGGAGTCTAATCTGTGTTCTGCAAGTTTTTCCACAGATATGACAAGTGGTGCCTTGGGGAAGGCACAAGTGTTGGCCAGTATGTTGCACACTTTCTTTCCTTCTCTGCAGTTTCTCACTTTCGTGAGCGAGACGGTTCTCTTTGAAGTGGGTTGTAGCTTGATGTATAGTGCAGCACCGCTGAGACCTGGTACCAGCCAGAGCTTCCTAATTTGTAGGGTTGATGCCACCCTTCTTAAAGTATGCTTTCAGGGGGCGCTTCCAGATGAGCGGGGACATTTTGTTCCTCGGGAACAACTAGCAGCTGCACTTTGTGGGGTCCTGGGGGCCTCCCTGGGCTTCAGCAGCAGTGATCTTGCTTCTTGGAGCCTGGCCAGCAGCTGCAGCATAGCTCCTGCTGTCCAGGCTCTGGTTTTGAGTTGTGCATGCTGCCCCCATGTGTGCTGCTCTGCTTCTTTTTTGCACAGGTTTTTTTGACCCCTGTATATACAGGAGTGAACCTCCCCTCCCTGCACTGCCCCCTTGCCGCATGGAGAAGAGCTGAACATGCGGTATGTGGCACTGCAGACACACCTGCAGCGCCGCATACTGCATGGCTGCACTCATGTGGGTGTCCTTGTAGGTGTCCTCATGGGTCCTCTTACCATGACTAAGTTGAGAAAAGAGGACTTGCCTTCTGGAGATGAGTGTCACCCATTTGCACACATTGGCCAGCCCAGCAGAGCTGATGTTCCATGATCTTTTCCTCAATGCTGGTTATGTTAGCTGCTGGCATTGGCACAGTGGTCTTCCCATCTAATGGGAAGGATCTTTCTGGAGCAATGCTGACGGAACCATTCCAGGTGCTTAAGATGTCTGTGATATGTCACCCACATCTCACCCCCATAGAGGAGCATGGGGATAACCACACTGCATTGTAGATCAGGATCTTAGTTTCCATTTGTAGATCCTGGTTGGTAAAGATATGGTGAAGCAGCTTTCCGAAGGATATGCTGGCATGGTGAATTCTATATTTGATTTCTACATCAAGACTGACTGGGAGAGGTGACTACCATGGTATGGGAAATGCTCAACATTGGGGTTCTCCACCAGTGGTAACTTGTGGGGGAGTGGGTCAACTTGTGCTGGGGCAAGCTGATGGAGCACCTTAGTCTTCCCAATGTTAAGGGGGAGTCCCAGGCTGTGATAGGCACCTGAGAAAAGGTCACAGGTGGACTGCAGATTGGTCTCAGTGTGTGCGAGGGTAACACAGTCATCAATGTACTGAAGGTCAGTGATGCCAGTCTTGGTAACTTTCGTTTTGCTGTGAAGGCGCTGCAGTTTGGGAAGCTGGCCGTCCATTCGATATCCAGCCCCAATTTTGGATGAGAATCAAAATCACAGCAAGATAGATGGAAAAAAGAGTTGGGGCGATGATGCAGCCCTGCTTGACACCAATATGAATGGTAAATGGGTCTGTCTGATCCATTGTAAAGGACTCTGGCAGTCATTCTGTCATGAAGTAGCCTGAGGACAGCGATGAACTTCAGTGGACAATCAAACCTAGCCATCATCTAGTTGTTAAAACTGAAAGTCTTTGTAATGGTTATGCAGATGAACACTCACGAGACTGCTGTATTTAAACCCCATTGCAGCTGTTAAAACCTCCTTAGTCTGAGTTGCCTGTTGCACTTCCTTTTTCCCCCCTGATACTTCTGGCAGAGGCTCTCTCTCTGTTACCTCTTTGGGGAAATGAGATCTCACAGCTCAAATGCTCTAGCCACTGCTGACTTTCTCTCCTTCCTGACATCTTAATGGCTTTTGCAGAACTCCTGGACACTTTGAGTTCAATTCACCTCTTTAGAGACACCTGCTACTGAAAGCAAATGAGCACAAGTCTTTGCAGGCTTCCAAAAAAAACCTCCTTGATTTTCCTAGCTTAGGAAATATATAGATCTAAACAAAACAACAACACACCTAGACTTATTTCCTTCCCTTAGTTTTGTTACCACTTTAAGCGTTCTTTGGGCATAGGTCAGAATCTAGGGTCTGTGAGATTTCTAGCAATTTTTCATTTCTCCTCTCAGTCACAAATGTGTAAGAGTGATGATTAGCTGTGACAGGCCAGAAATTATGTGAGAGGCAAAGATTTTTAGGGTAGGTATTATCTTTTATTGGAGAAACTATGTAGTTGGGATAAAGTTAGATGAGCTTTTGATTGCAAGACATTCACGTTGCCTTAATCATGAAGACGCTCATGCCGACATTGCCAATGAAATATTTTTTATACTCTCCAGACCCCCTCATCAGGTTGTCTCTGATTACCTCCAGCAAGTGATCAAAGTTCCCTATCAGGCTGCCCATTGCTTACCCTCCCACCATAGAGCTTAGATTTAAAAAAAACTAGTTTTATCCTAGTCAATAGCCACCAGTTTGTCCAAGGGAAAAAGACATCAATATCTGACAGCCATCCGTTGGTAGTCTTCTTGTGGGTTTTAGCTCAGCACAGGCAGAAGGGAGCAGGGGTAGCAAAGAAACTCTATTTTTTGAACTGGAAAATCCCACCAGAGGCAGATCTACACAGAGACTTCTCTGCATCAGAGTTTCCAGGTGTGGTCCAGGGACTGGGGCAGCAGGCTAGGAGTCAGGTACTTCCCAGTTCTAAGCCTGGCCCTAAGCAGGGAATTTGATGTGAAGCTTTGGACAAGCCATTTACTTTATCTCAGCCTCCCCATCAGGAAAACTGAGATGGTAACACTGAAATGTACCTTCTTCACAGAGCAGCTGTGAGGATTAACTAATGGCTCTTCAGTATTTCGCAAACTTCAAGTGCTATAGCATGTATGTAAATAGGGTCCCAAAAATCATCGCACTGAGTAACAGGAATCTTAGTCAAGAAAGCTCCTCATCTGCTGGAGGATAATGTGAGGCAAACATTCGAGCTGGTCAAACAGAACTCTCAAGATACGTTGTGTGACATATTTCACCATTTTTCACTGAAAAATGTATTCACCAAATAATTCTGTGTGGAGTCAAAACAACTCAGTAGCTGGCCATGTATTTTTTTGGTATTTGCAAATAACTGTGACATTTTATGAATAATAAATCTGACAAATACTTTTTTCCAGTTCTACCTAATGAATAGGATCAGACTATTCTAAACATGTAAGGCACATCACAAAGGCAAAATTCTTCTTTCTAATTAGTAAACTGATCTCTGGTTTATCTCTGCACTTATTATGGAAACATAGGAAAGACCCTTGGACTCATCAAGCATTCTAATATAAAAAAGCCTTAGTCTGTCTGTCGTAACACTTTATTTGCACTCTGATTGGTGGTCTTGGCAGCCAGTCACAATGCTGATTGAAACGACCAATCAGAGTGCTCCAAGAGCATTCTGGACAGGAGGCAGCGGCGGTGGCACAGTGGGGCACCGCCTTGATTGCAAGGACAGTGGGGATGGAGCAAGGTGGGGGGGTGAGGCCAGTGCTGCTGGCCTTGCTGCCCCTGGCCCTGCTCCCTGGAGGCAGTGGTGGCGAAGGGTGCTGGCCGAGGGGGTTGGAGGGGACAGCGGGCAAATTTCCCCCTTGCAGGCAATTGACAGGCAATTGGCTAGTCCACATAATATAGTCCCTTTCAAGAACTCATGACGTTCCATCTTAAAGCCAATTCGGTTTCTTTTCCCTTTTCTTCCTCCTATAAGAAGGTTGTTCTAGAATTTCACTGCTGTCATGGTGAGAAAGTTTCTTATAATTACCAGCCTTAATTTATCCATGGTCAAGTTAGAACCATGTTTCATGTCAACATTGCCCATTATCTTAAGTGGCTTTCTTCCTGTTCGGTGTTTACCATTCTGGTTTATTTACAGAGGGTAATCGTATCTGCTCTCATCCTTCATCTTGCTAGGCCAGCTACACCAAGCTCTTTCAGTCCGTACTGTTTTTGTAATGAAGCATATTCATTTTCCTGATCATCTTAGTATCCCTTTCAGTTTGAATTAATGAGTTTTGGTCATTGGAAACCAGAACTGTTCACTATAGTCTAGATAAAGTCTTACCAGCATCTTGTATGATGTTAATACTTCTTTACCTTTATTTGGAAAATCTTGCTTGATACATCCTAACACTGCAACTTTTGTTAGCAGCCATATAACTTTGGAGGCTCAGACTAATAACTTGACCCAGTCTGCTCCTCTGGCATTTCCAACTAATTCTCCCAGCCATTTACAGCAGAAATTCCTGTTATTAGTGCATGACCTTGTAGTTTGTACTATTGGATTTCATCCCATATCTCCAGTCTTCAAAGCCATCCAATTCTTCCTGCATGATATTCTGACCTGTTTGTGTAATGACAGTGCCTCCTAATTTCATGAAGGTCATCAGCATTTCTTATTATTACTGCTTTTCTTGCCAAGGGCTTCAATGAAAACATTGAAGAAAATCAGGCTGCAGACTGGCCTTTGAACAGCATTTTTATCTTTGCTTTCCAACAAACCCATTTGTTAACCTCTTTTTTAGTCCGTTCCTTCCTCAACTTACAGTATTTGCACTAACAGCCATCTTCTTCTTCATTTGAACAAATAATTTCTTATGTAACACCTATTGGTTTGTGAAGTCTAGATAGTTTACATTATTGCATTTCTGTTTTCTAAGAAATTAGGTACCAAAGAAAGTTGTCAAGTAAATTTGGCAGATCTACTTTTGGTAAACCTCTGTCACATTTCATCCTGTTTTATATCTTCAAATTTTAATTCCTTTTTCCTTTTTCAATTTGCTGTTACCTACAGTGGACCAAATCATTTTTCCCATTTTTTAAAGATTGGTAATACATTTCCAGTTCTCCAGTCATATGGTATCATTCATAGTTTGATAGATGTATTAAAAATCTTTGCTACCAAGTCTGTGTTTCCATGTGTCAGCTCTTTCAGTACTTTGGAATGGGGATTATTTGGTCTTCTGAATTTGAGCATGTTAGGGTTTCCAAATTTTGCCTCCGCTTCTGATGCTGTAATTGCCGTATTCATTCCCTCATACTCATTAACCATCCTACTTTTGCATCTTCATTCTTATTGACAATTGAGGGAAAGTAGTCATTTAGTTTTGGGGCACACCTAGGTAATCTATGATCTTCTCCCTCCTCACTCCTGTCCTCTGCTCCTTTTCCATTTTGTTGTTGTTGTTGTTGTTATGTCTTTCTTTGTATGGCTGATGAACCTTTCATTACGTCTTTTAATTTCCTTTGCAAAGTCTGATTCAACCTGACTTTTGACAATTTTTACTGGGCTTATGCTTTATTATACATATGCTCCCATACTTCAGTCCACTGCATAGATAAAGCACAGAATATGCAACAGAGATCAGCAAATGAGAATAAAACAGTTGCAATGCAATGGATAATGCTGCTTTAAGAGCATCAGAAATGTTTTAAAAATAGAGCTGATATGAAGGGCATGCCACAAAACAGAGCTTATGTACATCCAGCAAGCACAGAACATTTGCTGAAACACCAAGAAACAGATATCCAGAATCCCAGCTGTAATGAAATGCATCTGGCATTCACTCAGTGGCTTAAACATGTTTTACAGAGAAAAGAGAGGAAGTTCGTTCAAACAATTAGATTTCAAGTTAGCATCCAGTTTGTGGTACCTGGGAACTGAGGATTTCCTCGTCTGATCCAACAGGACTTCAGATGATTTGATAAAAATCATTTGTAAACCTGTACTATTTCTTGGGGAATATTGAAGTAACATCAGCTTTTCCATTCAAAATCCCTACTTCCCCCTTCATGCCTGTTTTACCAAGGAGCCAAGCCTGCTTGTCTAGTTACATACATTGAGATGGCCTTGAACCAGTAAAAGCAATTACTTGAGGCATTCTGCCACAAGTTGCAGCTTATGCGCTTCTCTGTATTGTGGTTGTCATAGGTCCTGTTTCACAGCTGATGGAGCTCAACAGGAATCTTTCAACTGATGTCCATAGGCATTGGATCAGGTTTGAAATGTATAATTCTCTGCAGAAATGTGCATTAAAGTTGAGAGACCAAGAGTTTCAGAAGGCCATGAAATAAAAGGCTTGTCCTCATCAGCCTATAAAGCTATATCCAGAGCTGGCCTTAGGGGTGGGTGATGTGGGAGACCTGTCCAGGGTGCCATTGTCAGGAGGGCACCAGAAACCCTCCTGCCCTGCCCCACTCAAGTGATACCTGCCCCAGCCCAGCAGGGGCTGACTGAGCCCAGCCACCCCTCCTACCCCCATGGGGGTCCCCTCATATGCTCCTTGCTCAGCCATGTGGGGCAGCACCCTCACCCCACCCTTACCCTGAGGCATTTTAGACATATGATCGGTAACATTTTACCTCTACTTTGCTGAAGTGGAAAGGACCATAACAAGGTTCAAGGCAGAAAACATTCAGACTTGTGTTTTAGTTCTGCCCTCACATTCAGATGAAAGGTGTAACTGGTGCAGAAAGGATACTGAGGCAATATTTTGTATAACTCTATTTCCCTTCCCTATTCCCTCCATCTCCACTTGACTTTGCCGAATCACTGACCTGACCTGTATCTTTTCTGAAGGCATTATTCAGAATGAAACCTAATGCCATTTGTATAGAAAACCTTGATAGTGATAGTTCCCAATCAACTTCAAAGAAACAGTGCCATTGAACTGCTTCCTAAACAGACATTTAACACATACACACACAAAACACTGTAACCAGTATAAAACATTATAGTATTTAGAATGACTTTTAAGCCAAAGCTGTGAGGCAGTAAATCTACCCTTCAGTATCCTGTCAGCCAACAAACAGTCTGGGAATTGTCCCCACGTTTGGATTAATAGATGATTGGTCTCCAGCATGCAGATCTGGGGACTCGAACCCCGGAAGGAGTCTGGCCCAGCCTTGCAGTTCTCCCAGGGGTACGAACCCCCAGATCTGTGCGCCAGATGAGAGGAGGCTGCCACTGCTGGCAAGTGTCAGGAGTTTTGCTATGAACAGTTTAAGGTGCAGTTTCCCAGAAACCTCTGCACATATCTCCTTGAAACTTGTCAGGCTTCATGCCCTAAGAAGGGGCTACAACCCCTGCAATTTCATCTGAATCAGGCAAGAAATTACAAAGTTATAGGCATTTTCATTATTCTCCATTATAGTCTATGGGTGAAACGTCAAAATGCATCAAAACAGAGAAACCGTTTTGACTAAAAATGGAACAGTGCTTCGAAACGAAACGAAGTGATGAAACGAAACACTGTCCCTTCGAAACAGCGAAATGGACATTGAAACAAAATGATGGTGTTTTGCGCAGCCCAAGTATTGAACATGTCAAGTTACTGCCACACTTTATTTCTGAATACTTAAGGACCCTTCCAGCTGAGTTGCAATTCCTTGCCCTTTTCACATATGCATAGGAACAGATGGTTTCAGTGCAATCCAAATCTCCTCCCTATTGCCTTTCTTTGGGCCAAATAAAGTGAAAGCCTCCAATATAAAGCATAAGGGCTCCTGATAACCTGAAGGCCAATAACTTTGTAGCAAAACCCCCCAGTTTTTCTTTTTTTTAAATTTTAAAATACATTCCCTCCCTTCCTCAACTATTTCTGACTTTTTCTCTCCCTCTCTGTTCCCTATAGATAAATACATCCTAAGTTGAGACATAGGATAAGCTTTAGCCTTTTATTTGGGTAGCAAGTTTTTTTTCCTCTCTCCTTCTTTGATCCACTGTTTTATATTGTATAATTATTAAGTTTATATTGATTTTTACTCTGTGATTACTGTTTTACCAATTTTACTGTTTTTTTTAAGATTGATACTATATGATTTAGGCCTACATGTGTAAGTTAGCATAAGAAATGTCAAATTTCCATTTTGTATGTCAAGCCTCCATCTTGTGTCCTCTGCCTGGGTATAACCTGTGACTCATGTCTAACCAGTATCATGTAAATTGGTTCCTGAATGAATGGGGATGGATGAGGGTGCTTGAGATACAATGGCAGCAGGCCTTTACTGAATAATCAACTCAACAACTGGACCATCAGCTCAATGACCGGACCATTGCCTTGCATTGACTCACCCAGGAACCACGGACCTCACCGAGGAACAGAAACCCAGCATTTGAAAGACAAAGACGCTACAGAAGCCATCAACCCCACCATTGTGTCCTACCAGACAATGAGGACACCTGGATCTGCAAGTAGGCATCTGAGCAGGACTGTCCTTGCCTGGACATGTCCCTCCCATAGGAGACACAAGTAGCCTACCCCTATAAAAGGGGTGGTAGAGTGTGACCTCCTTGGGACACCCTCTCCATCTGGACCAGCACTATGCCACACCACCTATTCACCCAGAGGCCTTGCCAGCAACACCCTCTGGAGAACACCTTGCTGGAGAAGACCCTGACTGGCCATCAAGGAACAACTCACAGCCCAGGATAGGTAGCTATCACCCACCTTCTTTCCCCAGGCACAGGATCTGGACTCTGTCCCTTCACACTTTAACTTCAATCTCTCCACCAAGCCTTTTTCTCTCCTGCTACCGTTGTGTGGGGGGGGTGTGTGAGTGCTTGTGTGTGTGTGTGTGTGTGTGTGTGTGTGTATGAACCAATCACTTCACGATCTGTATAGTATACTGCCTGTTTACTAAAACTAATATTCTTGACCCCGAGTTGGTCTCTGTCTTGCTGCAGGCTTCCAACTAAATCCCTTTCTCTCTGACCTCCCTCTGGGCCTCATTCCTCTCTGCTGTCTCTATCTCCCCCAGCTTTGGATTTCTGTCCCTCTCCACTGACCTCCTGGCCCTACTCTTTGGTTTCCCAGCTCTAGCCCTCTGTCCTCTGCCTTTGCCTTCCCCCGATCTCTCTCTCTCTGTATCTGCCTTCTCCCTGACCCCTGTCTCTCTATTCCTTCTCTCCCAGATCTTTCCTGCTTCCCTCTCCATTCTCCGGCTTCCCGGGCCCCAGATACACCAAGGGGCTCTCCCTCAAAGCCTGTTCAGCTCCCCTTGCTGAATCCATGGCTCCCCCACAGCCCCTCCAGTTCTCCTCTCCACACATACCTTTTGGTTCCTCTGCAACTACAGTCCCAGCCTCTGTGCAGACTTGTCCCCAGCATCTCCACTGCTCTGCCAGCTTTGGGTGTTTTCCTTTAATCAATTAACACCAATTAACCTCAAGTAACCCCAGCTCCCCTCCAGTCTGCTGGTTCTAATCCTGGCCCCAGCAACTTTCACTCCTGGCACTTTCACTTTCTTATTTTTCCCTTTCTCATTTCCCTCCTTCCCCTCCTTCTGGATATGTTTGACCCTTGACTTCCCCTCCCATAGTCACCAAGCACCCTAGGTATCCTAAGTACCCTAAACACACACATACACACCACACCACCCAAGTTAGGAACTCACCTGTAGGTGGGTGTAGGTGTGTGGTGTGTGTGAACTGGCAAATATATAGATATCATTGTGTGCGTGATATATGAAATAGTGATCCATGTATGTGTATTGAGTGTGGGTACTGACAACTGATTTTTATCTAATTTTTGGTGCGTATGTGTTTGAATTAGTGATAGGTGTGTATGTGCTTAGACTGGTAATCTTGGATGCGTATGTGCCTGAGTTGGCAGTGTGTGTATGCGCCTAATGTAGGTGCATGCACCCAATCTGCGTGTATGTGCCTAATTGATTTGTGTGTTTGTATATGTGCAATTGTGTCACACCCTCCCATGTAGCAGTGTGATTTTGAGAGTTGGCCTGGCCCCACAGGACAACTTCAGTTCATTCACTGAAGGGCAGCATTTACAAACACAAGAAGATGCACTAGGAAATGATTTTAATCAGATATGTGTGGGTGTTTGGTTCCCTGGGGACAAGTAGCAGTGGTGCACGTTACGCCGCTGCTTCTTGTCCCTAGGAACACCTGTGTCAAGCGCGCTTTGGCGTGCGGCAAGTTACCCCGGGTGGGGTAGGGGAGGCTGGGGCAGCACTGGGCTGGCCCCAGCAGCCTTACTTGGGGTCCTGCTGGGGCTGCAGCCACCGTGATTCTGCTGTTCAAAGCCTAGCTGGCAGCAGAGTGCAGTGCTGGGTGGCCTGGCTCCATTTTTCAGCAGTGCGAACTGGCTGAGCGTGCGTTGCTTTATTTTTTTTTGGTATGTTTTTTTTGACTCCTGGATATCCAGGAGTCAAAAAAAACTGGAAAAAAAACCTGGCACAGTGCATGGTCAGGCAGCGTGCCCTGGCAGCATGGAGAACACCAGACTGTGTATGTGGTGCTGCAGCACCACATACCGCACAGCTGCACTCATCTGGATGTGCCGCTGGTGGTGCCTTATTTCTTACCAATCACCTGCAGCAAGAGGGTGGCTTATTTTATCTAAATTTTCAAAGACCCAGGTTTACTACATTTAACTTTCAACCAGGCAAATGTACTACAGCAAAGTCTCATACAAACCACACAATCTGTTTCAAAGCATCTGTTTTAAATGACCTGTTTGTGAGATAAAATTATAGAAAATAGTGCTTCCGAGAAATGAATGGGCTGTATTAAGTAATGTGCAGATAGTATTTTTCACAGTCTTTATGCCTATGTACTTGGCAAGCTTGAGCTCATTGCATCTGTAGGAAATGCAAATGTGACAGATAATATGCACTCAGCAAAATCCCACAGAAAAGCCTGCAGCGGTAGATATTTGCAGCCTTGCCAGCTAATCCTTGGTGGTAGGATTCAGAGGTGGAATCTTGGCTAGGACACTTGGTTATCCCGAGCTAATGGAACAGGAGAGCATTGCCAAGGGATGTGGAAAATAGCACTTGTATGAAGTCCATGCAAGAAGAAGAGGGAGCAATTTAAAGATTTTGTACCTGAAATGCTTTCCATGGAATGACTGACCATCTGTTTGCTTCAGACTTGCTTTCTTTTTCAATATTGAGATGACCCCCAAATGGGGCAAAAAAAAAAACAAAACAAAAAAACCAACCTCCTTGTTTTCAATCTCGGACATCTATGCTACTCACTTTACAATCTTTCTGATTTCAGTTCTTGTTCACTCATACTTCAATGTCCCAATTCCTTTGTAGTTCTCAAGAGGAATTGAGGAAGCCTTTCCTCTAAACTTCTGATGGTTATTGGCTTGAGTGTTTAACAACTGAGATGCCTTTCACAGAAGCAGAATTTCCCAATCACTGTAGGTGGGCAACAGCATATTGTCAAAGTCTTAAAATAAGCGGGTGTTTCTGAAGAAAATATGTATATGTACTTTCTATTTTTTTGTGAAAAAATACAGCCATTGAGAAAAAATATTTAAATTAATAGTGTTTGTGTAATATTCAAACCTCTGCTCCTCTTTCAGGAAATTACAGCACCTGTATAAACATTTGGTCTGGAAAAGTTAAAGGTCATGTTATCACTGCATAGTCCATGACCTCTGAAGGTTAAAATATCATTTTACAAACAAAATATTCATGCCTTAAAGGGGTGGCTGGATATTCCCTTGGCTGTTGTTGAAACCTTTGGCCCCAGTCTTACAAACACTTATGTACATGCCTTATGTAAATGCATGCAATTATTTCTAATATAGTCATTCACAAGCTACAAGAGGTTTCATATACTAGTATTTATTGGGTGCCTGAATATGACCGTAATGAATATTAGGTAGCACCAAAACACAATGTTTTGACTGTCCCCTGGTTACTGCAAGGGCTATTGAGATGATAAGTCAAAAACAATCCTTCCTTACCCAACTCCCTCAATGTTTTATGCTAGAACCTAAGAACAGCCTACACTTACATGATGTAAGTGCATCTCTTTATAGGAACTTTTCCCAGCATGCCTTGAGGGGGGTGCT
Organism: Gavialis gangeticus; assembly: GCF_001723915.1. Lineage (NCBI taxonomy): Eukaryota > Metazoa > Chordata > Crocodylia > Gavialidae > Gavialis > Gavialis gangeticus. The sequence goes on along the minus strand of NW_017728992.1, from coordinate 183,838,930 downwards.
ATCCCTTTAAATCCAGCAGTGTCAAGAGGCTGGAACCCTAAAGTAGCCATTTTGTGGTTGTTTGCTGCATCTTCGTTTCTTGCATCTGGTGAGTATTCTCAACTCCTTTTGTGCTTCCTCTTTGAGGGATGGTATATTCTTGCAGGTACAAATAAAATATTTGCAGAGCAGTTCCTATTGTAGTCTAAAGGTATCTGTGCTTTGCAAAGAAGTGACTGAATAGGGTAGAGACATGGCCAAGCTACTCTAAATTAGCTAGTATGAATATTGGTAGTTGTCTAACAACAACAGTGTGGATCTTGGAGTAGGCTAATTTTGCATTCTTGTTCAAAGGGTAAATGAGTGCTGAGGTCTGTGCTGCTATGCCTAGATTGATCCCACTGCTTAAGGCAGCTTCTTTAAACCTACTTGGGTATGTCCGCACTACACTGCAGTCCCCTCCATAATGGTTAGCAATGTGGGAGTCAAATTTTCCAAGGGATAAAAATGACTTAAGGGCCCAAGTCTAATGTTGAAAAGTGACGATTTTGTGTAAACTTTATTTCAAGAGATATAGGCTCCTATACTATAGAGAGAAGCTTCTGGGTTCAATCTACATCCTGGGGAGCAAATGCTTTAAGTTCAAACAATGCTACCGGCCCCTTTTTTAAACCTTCAAAGCATCTTGTGTCTGCTTTACTTGTGTTTTCTGCCAGGATTTCCTGTCAAGCACATTACAATAATGCAGGGATGGAATCCTACTCAATTATCAGATTTCTGAAACCCAAGTTGTTAATGGTCTCTGCATTTAAATTCACTAGAAGCGGGTACTGTGGGTTGACATTTTCAAAGGAATGCAGGGAATTTTGGCTACACCTTTTCCATGACTGCTGCTGATTTGCTTGTGGAGTGTTAGTAGAAGATGTGGCTAACTATAAAACATGTTCCTATTTCCCTGTAGTTCAGGCTTTGGATATATTTTGTAATCCAGAATATTGTGCAATCACATCCCTAACTGGATATGCCAGTCATTGTTGCTAAATCATGTTTTTTGTTTTATTGTGCCTCTTGGGGCATGGTAGAGCAACAGAGTAGATCTCTTACAGTAATAAGTCTCATACAGTGTCTCTTATTAATTCAGTTCTTTTAAACCATTGTTACACAGTATCAAAATTTCCTCAAATCTTTACATTGTAGTAACTGCTATGACTGTGGAGTGTCCACTGGCAAATATTGAACTTTTAATGATGATAATTTTAACTGCCAAAAGTACTTGATGCACAACACCATGCATTAATTTTAATTATTTTTTGTTAAGCACCTGATAGAATAGAGATGCACATTTTCCATGTCCTGATTTACTTGTAGTTTAATGGAATATTTGATTCAGCAATTGAAACTATAACAAATGGTAGCTGGCCGGCAGGTGAGGGTTACAGAGAAAACATTGCAGGGTTTTTAGTAGCTCTGTACACATCAGGTTCTAGAATACATTCTTCAATTTATAGAAAAATCTCCTCACGGCCACTTCCCCAGTAACTCCCCCTCCGAAGCAAAGTGTCCCCTTTCCTCATCCCAATCTACCCTTTCAAACCAATACTTTTAAAGTCCTACCACTTGCATTTTCCCTCCTTATAGCAGTATTGGGTATGTTATCCCATAAATAGTACAAATCTCCCTTATCTCTCTTTCCCTTCTTTAACCCATGCTGCCTGATGAGCAGATGGCTGACATGAAATATGTTTTTGGAGGAAAAAGTCTGCTCAGTCATACATTTTGAGGAAAGGCAGGGATCTGTAAGGTGGATGGTCATATGTATATCCAGAACTAACCAGTAATACCTCATCTCCAAGTCTCTTGTCCTTGAGAGCTGTAGGAAGACTGCATAAATAAGAGATTTTCTTGGCTTGATGGGAAAAACAAAACCAAAAAATGCTTCAGTTCAGTCCCAGGTAATGTGGGTTTTCTTGTTGTTTCTCGCTGAATTGAACATTTTAAGAATTTATTATTTTGTGCTGAACAAAATTAAATGGATATTCCATTTTTGGGGGCTCTGAATAAAAGTGAAGGGCCATGGTCACAAAAGTACAATGGTAACTTATACAACTCAAGCCTGTTGCTTAAGACAGACTTGACCCCAGAACATCAATTTCTCAGGGGAGGGCTTTAACTACCAGGCAACGTTGTATTTTGGGGTGGGGTAGATCTCTATTTTTTTGTAACCCTGGTCCATTTTGTATGCTAGTTTGTACTTAAGTAATTACTGGAGCTTGCACTCTTGGAGCAGGAGTCTTCTCTCTCAGGAGTGTGGTCCAACCCCAGCCTATATCGTATGCTCTGGGACCAGCATCTCGCTCTCCTGGTGAAGCTGTTCCTCTTCATATAGCAACACCAGTAACCCGTCTTCCTCCACCAATGAAGAGACTGCTTATCAGAGCCACCATAGGTCTTTTGCTGATAGAGCTTAAACTGATTCTTAAAAGGAATAAGCTGTAATTGCAAAATGAAGATTTTTGCTGGCACAGCTATGCCAGTTAAAATTGTGATTCCTCCTCTTTCCCCCACCCCCTTCCTATACCAGCTATACTGGATGAACTTTCTAAAAGCAGAGCAAGCTGAAGTCCCAGTTAGCCAGTAGCAGGGATTACTGGGCTGTTTTCCCTTTGCCCCATGGTATTAATTTAGTTTCAAAGGGAATGCCATTCCAGCAGTGATCAAGGCAGCAATGGCAGGGATTCAGCTTCTATTTGGGAATTTGTGTTTGCTTGCAAGTCTGTTAATGTAACCAGCATCTTCAGGGGTGACCTTAGCTGCCTCTCGCACGGTGTCCTGCTACCTCACATTCATTGCCACAAAACAAGTTTCCTATAAACATGGTTTGACTGAAACATCTGCTCACTCAGTGTCTTGCTGCAGTGATTGACCTCAAGAGCCTAGCATTAAAAATATCAGTGCTGCAAGGCTCTGAGCTCATGCTGGTTACCTCTTTGATATCTAGAAGGGGTAAAATCAACTTTCTTTTTTTCAGTTATTCATAACATAGTTATGTTGTTTGCCTGGAGTTTCTCTTTAGCATGCAGAGCATCCTCCTAAAAAATGAATCACTAGTTCCAATGAAAATGAATGCCTCTATAATGATATAAAATGCCATCAGTTACAACAATCCCCTGGACCCAACTGAAGTGCAGTATTGTTGGGTGCAGGAGGATTAGAGAATCCAGCTGCTGGCTGTGGGTCTGTAGCCAGTCTCCCCTAGCAATATTTTCCCCTGTCCCCCCTCCAGCCCTGGCCCTGTTTTCAGAATGCAGGGGCAGGGTTGAGAGGGGGAAGGGAGTGGAGGGAGCTCTTTGTAGGGCTTTCCCAGCCAGTGTTGGAGGGGGGGGCACATATTGGAGCTGTCCCACCTGTGGGGTTGGGGCTTCAATACATTCACCCCACCCTCTAGTGCTGTCTGAAAAAAACCCAAACTGAACTCTTTCCACTCCCTTTCCCTCCTCCCATTCTGAAGACTGTGCAGGAGCAGGGCTGAGCTGCAGTCAGCCCAGCCCTATGCACAGACATATTACTGAGGGTGCTTCATTTTGGAGCATCCTCATCTGAACCCTCATGCAATGAGGGTTCACATTTTTGCAGGGTCAGGCCCTTTTAAAGTGCTCTGCAGCTGTGCACTTCTGCTTGGTCATGGCTGTAGAGCACTTTTAGGGGCCAGATTGGGCGAAAATTGTCATTTCTGTCCATTGGTGATGTGGAGAGGGTGCATGCAGGTGCACATGCACCACTTAAGATACCCCCTGGAAGCCCAGCCATGAAACCAGAAGTGCTGGCGGAAGCGCACTTCCAGTTTCACCACTGGCTTGTCGGCTGCTGGGACAACCTCCCCTCACCCCAGTCGGCAATCAGCTGCTGGTGGACACCCCCTCATCGGCAATCTGGTGCCTCTGGAGAGGCACCAGTCACCCATGATTCAGTCTGTGCCTTGCATTGCAGACCCATCATATCCAAGATACAGATTCACTGTTTCCTGGTTTGCTTATACATATTGTCCTTGTGTTCTCCTACCTTTCAGGCATGATGCATTGCTATAGAATAAACAGGTTCAAACTCGAAGAAGGTTGCCAAGCCAGTATGGAAATCTGTGGTTCTCCAAAAAAAGGACAGGCCTTTTAAGAACCCCTTAAAGTAGCATTTGCTCAGCCTGCCAGCTATTTCTATTGTGTTAGAGTGCATCGTCCACTCTCAGAGTTAAGGTAGAGTATGATCATTTAACAAGGCAGAAAGCAAAGCACATCAACCCAATAAATATCAAGAAAATATTCTGTGGAAAATGTCCCATATGGATCTTGAAATAAAAAAAAGGGCAAAAGATTGAACTAAGATTTGGCTCTTGAAAAAGGTCAGCCAGATTTACGAATATAGAACCAATTGTTCTGCCATCCATTTCCAGTTGTCTACAGTCTGATTTGCAAAACTCTTGAAGATGTGGACTTATTTATGAAAATGTGTTTACTGTGCTACATTTTTTACAATGAAGAGTGCGAGGGTGAATGTAGAATACAAGAAATGGAAAGTGTATACACAACCATGACCTCATGGGCTTTATGTATATCATCATTCATCACTTTTGACCTGTAAGCAAATATTGGGAGCGGGGAAGGATCTCCACTTACACATCCTGTTCAAAGGTCAAGGATACTGCTGCATGGGGGCCACTTCCTGCATGTATACATCATCACAATAGGGCAAGAAGGGCAGAAATGAGACGGGTATTAGAGAGTTCCCTCGAACAGACATTTCCTGGGAAAAGCACTCCTGCTGTGATGATACAGCTTTGTGTGCTGATTACTCAGGGTAGTACCTCAAGGCCAAACTCTAACTCACTGCATATGTGATTGCAGAATTGTGCATAACTGGTCATGTACAAATAGCAATAAAAAATGTCAGTAGGGAAAGTCAAGAGTAAGGGTAGTGTTAAAGCAACCTCTACTGTGAACTGTTTTGAAACTATGTCACTTTCTCAGCCCTACTTGCTCAGCCTCCAAGCCATGCTGTGGACAGGTCTGTCAAGAGACATTATTGTCCTGTAGCAGGCTAGGGGAAAACCTGTTCTGTATTAAAGAGATATGGAATGGATTTTGTGGGCAACGTTATGTTTACATTGGTAACTTAAGCAGCTTTTCTGTCTCCTAGTAATAATAATCCCTTGATTAACCTACTGAGCCACAAAGCCCTTGAGTAAACTCTCCACTAGCACCTGCTGCTCTAAAACATCTTCCCTTGTTCATTGAATCCTTGCTATTACTTCTTTATTTTGTTTTCCTTTGCTTGTGCTGGCTGGGTCCTTTTTTCTTGTAGACACAGGGCCAAACCTTGCTCTCTGGTGCCGAAAGCACAAGCCTTTCTTTAAAGACAATAGCCAAGATTCTCTAAAGTGCCTCATGATTCTAGGTGCCTCGGCTTTTGGGTGCCTGACTTGACAGCTGGTAGTGGCAAGACTTTCAAAAAAGTGCTGAGTGCATGCACTCTGAAAATCACACCCTTTTGAGGTGTTGTGAGTTGCAAATCCAGAAATCGTGTTTAGATGGGTTTGCACCTGCAGAGCCAACAGCCAAATAGGTAACATCTGGAGCCTATTGTGCAATTTCCTAGGCACTCCATAGCACTGCAGTTTCCTAGGCTCCACAGTTATTCCTGTGCAACTCCTGCAGGTGCTGTGAGCCAATTCTATAGTCCTTACAGAGGTCAAGCACTTAACTCACTGTTTTTAAGCAACCTGAATGTGCAAAACCTCAGATGCCTTGATTTAGTCTGGAAGTGCTCTTTAAAACTGCATTCTTTAAAGCAGAAATTCTCAACCAGAGTGCCCTGAGATCCTTTCCAGGGGTCTTTGTACACACCACAAAATTGGCCTTTCAAGAGGCTTAAATGCCCTTTTGCACCACTTTAATAGTGTGGCTGTTTACACTGTCAGTGATGTATCGCATGTTAAATGACTTTGGGATGCAGCAGAATAAAACATGTCCAAGGTGTTTTAATTTGATACCTTACAGCCGTGGAGGCAGCCCGTGCAGACAGGCTCCACTGGAAGAAAAAATAAAAAGCAGCAAGCCTGATCTTTTTTTTCTTTTCTCCCAGGTGCCTGTCTGAGCTGTGCAGGGGCCTGGTGCTTTCCTCCATGGCTGTGGTGCCCCCCAGTACCGGGGGGATTGGGCCTGACCCTTGTGTACATGCCATGGGGGTCTACTTCAGTTTAAATTGAAGTGGGGTTTTTAAAAACCCACTGCTTCAATTTAGGGAGAATTAAACCAAAGTAAACCCCGTGGTGTGTATAAGCAGCAGGGTACCAGGTGGTGCCACTTAAGCAACCCGGAGATTTCAAATAGGAATCTATAATGTTAAAAACATTTTGACTGGTTGCAATCTTTGAGTAGTTTGTAAACGAAGCATTGCTCATTATTTTTCTATCGTAAAAAAAAAAAAGTGAAAACTAAGAACTGACATTTTCCAAGGGGTTCCTTGAATCTCTACTGAAGAGTGCTGTGAGACTATATGGTTAAAAATCACTGCTTAAAGGGTAAGGACCCCAAGGATAAAGACTCACAGGTATCAGTGGCCAAAGGCAAAAATACCTGCATTTTCATAGTGACCTTTTATGATTATGAAAACCTGGAGGGTATGACGCCAGTAATGCGGCAAAGTATATTTTGTGAATAATAATACTGGAGAAATACTGGATCAGGCATGTACCCAGGGTGAGGAGTTAGGAACTGAGCTAGAGGTCAGATTTTATGGATGGTTGTGAAGATTGTATTTGTAACTCTCCTTTAAAACAAAATCAAGGCATTCTCCTCGATGCCTTACAGACTTTGCATTGGGAAAAGACTTCTTAAAAGCTTCTGAGCCAGATTCCCATCTGGCATAGTCCAGCAGTGTTTCACTGAGGTCAGTGGAGCTCAGCCAAGTTATGCCAGCTAAGAGCCAGGATTTCTTGTATCCTTTTTCTAAAATCAGTGCTTGTTAAGCTAACTGAGTCTGCCAAAATTTGATAAATTCTCCTAAAAGAAATGCCAGTTCTTACTCTCTGTTGCTGGCTCATGCTGTTCTTTCCAGTCTCACTCCCATGTGATCCTGCCCCTTTAACTTCAGTGGCACTATATATTATTAGGAGTTGAGGGCACTCACTACTTCTTAGCAGGTGCTCTGTAGTTTAACAGCAGGCCCTTTGTCTATACTATCTTGTCTGTAAAGAATAAAATGATCGACAGACCTTATAGGTAACACATGCGAAGTGAACTGTGTGGTACTGATTTTTGCTGGAAATACTCAGATTTCCCAAAACGTGGCGGTTTGAAAAATGCTTTCTTAAACATGCAGTTAAAGTGATGACAGCCTCCTAGAGGTTGCAGTGCAACATATTTTATTATGTTACTATTTCTCTGTGTTTCCCACTCTTATGTGCTCTCTAAATGAATGGCAAAGGAACAGATTTCAAGTATCCATTGGAGAACAGATCATTGGAAATACAGGAGCTGCATTATTGGAAATACAGGAGCTGCATACGTTTAAGAAATACAGGAGCTGCATTATCTTATGATGCCCTTGCTACTATTCATACATAATCACTCAAATGCAGCTTGCTGATTTTGTCTTTCCTAGTAGCAAATACTTTGATACTGAACAACCTGATTTAGGTTTACTTTGAACAACTGTGAACTAACTTCAGTGGTGTTTTAAGTAGCTTCCATCAAATGCTTGAATGTCTGAGTCATTTTTACTGTGATTTTTATTAGCAGAATACTGATAGTATAGTACTTTCCAGTGAGCCATTTTAGCTTGAAAAAGTGATGTCCCCAGATATCAAAGTATACTACTAGAAATTGCTAGTCTGAATAGATGATTCAAGTTCAAAAGTGCGTCTCAACCTAGCAGTCCATTGGGCTACTGCGCTGAAAGGTAGAAGGTATTTAGCATCTCATGTAGCCTCTTCGATTCCCCAACCTCAATTATCAGATAGCAATTAACAGCCTTTGGCATGAGCCCATAGCAGGGCTTACATCTTCACTTCTGCAGTCATAGCAAGACACCTTAGTTATTTTGCTGTCATGTGCCTGAAGAGGTGAATAAATAAATACATTTCAAGATGAATAGAGAAGAAAATCTCCTTATTTACAGCATTCCTTTAGAATTTAGTGTGTTAGATTAAGTGTCTTTAATACTACAAATTCAAAGGTTAATTTTACTGCAAATATTAGGAGGAAATATGTTCTACTCATGAGTACATCCTTGTGCCCAACCGGTTGCATTATTCAAACTAAGTTTGATTGGCCCCAGTTAGATCTTCATCACAAGCCAACTTTGAAGAAAATATGTTAGATATTCAAATTTTAAAGTTAAGCGGCTAAGATTGAAAATGGGCTGACACTCTAAAGACTTTGGAATTGATGACTTGTGTTAGAAATTAATCTGAAAGCAAGGTATGGGTAAATAAGGCAGCAAGCCTGATTATTTGCACCCAGATTTGTCACTGAAGCCAACAGACCAGGAATAATAGAAGTATGTGCTATGTATAGACACTGCAGCAGAGACTCCAGTATAAAAAGGCAACTTGATAACTTTAGTGCGGTGCATTTTATGTAACATAACCCATATATACTATACTATTTGTGGGTCAAAATAAATATAATTTATTTAATAGCATCTTAGATATATCATGCTTTAAAAGTTCACATGATTTCATATTTTTGTAAACAGAGTATGTGAATTTCTGTTTTATGTATTACGATATTTATATATAGGTCAATTTTATGGCTTTTTGAGACAGGGCAAGATGTGGCTTTTTTAAAGACAGGGCTACAGCTAATGGGTATATGTGTGTGGTCTAAATATCTACAAAGGCAGTAAAGTCAAAGTGGTCAAGGAAATGTCTGACGACTATCTGGTGGGATAACTAGCACGTATCCAGGAATTGCAAGTTTTCCTGAGAGATTAGAAACATCTCAATGTTTAGTTCAGGAACACTGAGAAAGAGAATAAAGACTTGTTTCGGCCTGACCTCCTGCATGGCTGCTAATCTTTCAGAGGGAGATTTTATGTCGTCTAAAACGGAGGTTCCCAAACTTTTTCCTATTGCGTACCACCTTCCAGATTTACCAGCTGCCTGCATACCCCTACCAGCATAAGTTTTATATTATATCTACATTTATAACCCCTTATGTGCCTATTATTATGATAATGAAAATTAAATCTGCCATTACACAATTTCTCCCATGTATCCCCCAGAGATTACTTGCATACCCCCAGGGGTACATGTACCACAGTTTGGGAACCCCTGTTCTAAAACATCCATTGAGGACAGTTTTAATTAAATGAAATGTTAGTGAGCTCCCTCATTTTTATCACAGGTTCAGTTTCCCTTATGGCACTGCTGAATTAGTTTCATAGAGCCATTGAACTATAGCGATTCCCATTAATATTCAGGATCAATCGCATATTGTCAGTGATATCATACAAGTAGTATTAAATGATTGAACTTAATCGCACCAGAAGCATGGCAACCCCCTGTATTGTTTGATACCTTCCAGTATATAATTTTGGAACATCCTTGAGTGAAGGATTATATTCTATGATTGAACTGTCAGCACATAAATAATATATTAGAATCTCACAGAATGAAATTTGTGCTTCAGGAGCAGGAGGCAAGCACATATCCTTTCTCAGCTACGTCATAGTCCCTCAGAGATGGAAGTGCTCTGGAGCAGAACCTCTGCATTAATGTGTATTCACACGATGGGAACTCTCCTGAGAGAGAGAGAGAGAATCCATCTCCCCCTTCTGCCAAGTTAAGCAGTTGATATTTGGAAGATCCCCAAGGATGTGGGATGAATAAGCTTGAGAAAAGAGCACAACAGGGCTGAGCTAAAGGAAATCTTTCATGTTGAAAGCTTGCAAGGAAACCCCCTTTAGCAATGGGACATTTGGGAAGGCTAACCTCTTGCAGAAGTGTATACTTGAATTTGTGCTGCAATGGTCAAATCTTTCCTGTTCAGTCAAGCCCAAACAAGCTCTTCAGCTGGACTTAATCTGTGGGGAAAGTTGATACATTTTGGAAACAGATGAAGTGTTGTTGAATTTACTGTTATCTTTCCTGGAAATTTGTAAAGGTTTTTTCAAAATACATGCTTAATGCATCTTTGTATTTATTTTTTTTTTCAATTTATAAATCTTCTACCTAATGTACATAAATACACAGAAAGAATATAGCAAACAGTCCACCTTCAGGCTTATCTGCCTGTTTTTCTGTATTTCGTGGGTGAAAGTGTGGGGTCAGAAGAATAGTTAACATGCTTGTTGGGCCTGTGGGGGTCTGGTATATATTTTAAAACTTGTTTGCACAGTTACTTCATAGAGGTACCCTTTAGAAATAGGACTAGGTATTCCCCTTTGTGTGACACGATATGTGATTGGTTTAATACTATATGCAATGGCATATAGTACATATTTTATGTACCTATATATGATACATAGAATAAACAACTACTTTCTGGTTTGGAAACTAATGATCTGCCACTCGCATGGCCTGAGTCCAGTCTCCAAAGACGTGTGTACACTACCAGTACAGTTGTACTACTTGGAACCTACTCTGACACTTTCAACACGAAGGTGAGGGCAGAGGGTTGGACTCGATCCCTTCTGACTCTAACATCTCTGAATCAAGGGCTCATCACACCAAAAGGACTGGATTACCTTTTCACTCCCAGCCTCTCCCCTATATTGGCAGGGCAGAATAAAAAAGCCTGAACTGCTACTTGTATTTGTTTGGACAAATAGGAAACTTCAGTTG
>NW_017728992.1:183821381-183823114 GCF_001723915.1 Gavialis gangeticus | reverse complement strand
TCACACCAAAAGGACTGGATTACCTTTTCACTCCCAGCCTCTCCCCTATATTGGCAGGGCAGAATAAAAAAGCCTGAACTGCTACTTGTATTTGTTTGGACAAATAGGAAACTTCAGTTGCCAGTGCTGCCAGCATGGCATTTCCTGCAAGCACAAATTTTAAAGAGCGTGTGGGAGTGTCAATCACTTGACTGGCACTCCTAGCCTCAGGAGCACACCATGAAAGATGTTATACATTTTTACACACATTAATTGAATGAACACGTAGCTGAGTCCCTACTTAAGACATGATTGACCAGTTAATCACATCTTAAGTGTAATGTCTGTCAGGGGCCATTCAGAAACATCTGTCCACTTGCCCATATGTTTGAAAAGGTTCTGGACCAAAGTCTTATCTCAGTTATTCTAGTATAAATATGGTAAAGTCAGTGTAGCTATTATGGATTAATGTCGTTGTGTATATGCCACTAATTTCAGCCCCTTTCTAGGAAGCCTGGGGTGGAAAGCTGGAGGTTTGATTGTCTTAGAGATGTTTCTTTTCTAAGTAAGAACAAGGAAAACAGGTTGATATAAGAGAGTGCTTCCCTCATAATGTGAAGAGGAGGATTTAGACTACATTTAATGTGGGAACTCAGATTTCCAGCTAAAACATCTGGGGCAGATCCTAAGGCCTGCTCCAGGAGCACAAAGCAGCCTGAAAGTCAGCTTACAAATTCCTCCTCCACAGCAAATGTAAAGGCACTATTGCGCTGTAAAAGACATGCAAAAATAATTTCACTAGCTTTCTCTAACTTGAGATTTAAAAAAATGATCACCTTGATAATGAGTTCATTTAGGGTCAATAATGAGGTCATGAAGGAAGGTCTGGTTTAATACTAGCCCTTATGTCGGGGCATAGGAGTAGGGAGGCAGAAGGAGGATGGCAAAAGGGACTTCTATATGCCTCTATAAAGGTCTCTGCCAGGCCACCATAGAGCAGCATGAATGGTCTGTGGGGCCTATCATCCTTTCCTGAGCTCCTTCTGGGAGGATGCTGTGCACCTGGTTCAGGTCATTAATCTGTTCTACTTATGCTATTAAGATTGAACATGTACCCTGCTGCAAACAGTCTGATTTTGCGAGTGAGCAAGCAGAGGAACAAGTATGATGAAAGATTCCCCCATGTTATGTCACTTGCCTTGCTCATTTAATTTGACAAGTATAGTTTAATCATGGTCACATGTCCTTGGATAATGTGGTGATAAATGCTCTGTAATATGCTATCTAAAATTAATGAAGTCTTAGTAATATGAGCCCTCCCTAGAGCCCCTCCTGCTAATAAACCTTTGCTGAGACCTGGAATGAGACTTCTGGTGGGGGGAAACTTTTGGGAAACACCCGGGAAAGAGTGCTGAGATGATTACTGTTTTTTTGTCACTACAAGCTCAGAATGAATTCCACTTGCCCCAGGGTGGAATGCATTACAGCATGGTTATTATCAGGGATCCAGCCTTTCCATTTCCCATGGAAAACATGGAAAAAAACACAGATTTTTTCCCTTTACCAGAGGAAAATGTGGATTTCTCATTTTAACAGAGAAACTGCGGGTTTTGCAGTTTTGCAAAGAGCTACCTGCAGCCTGGCAGGGTTCCAGTGTGCAGGGGGCTGAGGGGAGTGGGAGGAGGGTGGTCAGGCAGGAGCACCATGTGCACATACATGCACATGGCCACCAGGCAGCCTGGAGAGCAGCTCCT
>NW_017728992.1:183818553-183821148 GCF_001723915.1 Gavialis gangeticus | reverse complement strand
TGGAGAACTAAGCCATTTTAAAAGGGGGAGTGAGGGGGCCTTTCATTTTAATGGATTTTTGAGTTTTTATCAGACAATTTGCGATTTTTAAATTTTTTTTTATCAGGGAAAACCAGGGTCCCGGGTTATCGTTACATTGCTCACAATGCTACTTCAGTAACCCTGGTGATGTGCTGATTCAGCTAGCCTATAAAGAAAGGTGATACTGTGAAAGCAGTTTTAATTATGAGTGATTATTGCAAGTCCAGTTTTCTGTTTGTGTTAGGAGTTAAGGCAGCAAAGAGGCTGACTATCCCCCAGCAGGCTTGGCTGCCAGCAGCCTACCTCCCTCCACCTGGCCCCAGTTACCTGCGTGGAGCGTGGCCACCTGCATGTGACCAGCAGCCTTTCAGTGCTCAGGAGTTTACTCAACACCATGGACGGCTCGCCGGGTAGCTCCCCTGTGCCTAGCCACGCTCCAGTCCAGATCCTTGGTTCCCACCTGCCGGCTCTTAGTCTGTAATTCCCAGACTTGTGATTTTAGTTCAGACCCTTGCTTTTGGACCTTGTCTTCTCCTGATTCCCTGGTTTATGACTCTCTAGTGTCCAGCCCTGACCACCCAAATCTTGGTCATACCTCTGACAATTTAATGAAGTGTGTTTTGTTTTTTTTTCCCGCCAGCATCTAGAAAGCACATTTTTTTGAGATCTGAAACTTCCCCTGACATATTCTTGTGGTGCAGGTGCCAACTATTAGTGGCTTCAGTAGTCCCATGTGAAACAGTGGGAATCCAGACAGGTAAGGCCATTGCTGATATATTAATGTTGGCAGTACTAAGACTTTGCCAAGAAGTTTGGGGTGCACAAGAAATGCAAGCTCAGGTCTCGAGTAATTTTCATGCACTTAGAGCACATTGTAGCAGCGATGGGAAACACTGGAAAACTCGCAGTATGTCAGCAGACAAGAGGAATCCCTGTAATCTTTGCGTGCCAGACAAAATGACATTTCCGTTCCAGCTGTTGAACCTACATGGGTGTTTCCAACCCGAAATAGTAAGACTTACTGGAAATTACTGCTCCCATCACCCAGGAAGAAAACAAAATTAGGTCTCTTGGATCTGAAAAATTCCCCTAGGAAATTTTAGGCTATTTCTATTTCTTTTGCTATTTCCCAGAGTAGTCTTAGAATTTGGGTAAGACAGCTTTATATTTTTAAGAGAAGGGACAAAAGGATTCCAGAAATCACTTGAATGGTTTGAGTGTGATCAAATCTGCTGTCTTAAGTCTGGGAACAATAAAAGCCCCTTTCCTTGAATGGATTAACAATGATTGTTACTTTGCCAAGAAAAAGGAATATCACTCATTTCAATAGCTCCAAATTTAAAATTCTATAGAGTTCTTAAAACAAATAAAAACATTATTTTCCTTTTTAAATCAAAATGACTTTAAAGTTGACCCCTTTTCAAAATCAACATTATTTTAAAACTAATTTCAGCTGTAATGGGATCCAAAGCAAAGATGTGCCAGGAGCAGAACACCTGCTAGTTGGTTTGTCCGTGGGAAATGAAGAAAAAAATGACTTTTTATGCCTCTCTCAGGGAACATGAAGCATCAATTGCTTTTAAAGGAATAGAATATGATAAGCTGATATTATGGCCTGAAACCAGAATGCTCTTCTTTCAATAAAAATTGTGAAAAATAAAATGCCAAATGTTTTTTTTCATGGTTCTTAACATTAGGAATCAAAATCTATATTTATGGTTTTTAAGAAGTTCTGAGCACCTAGAACTAAGTGCTAGGAGCTTCTGATTGCATTTGAAAATGAAAGCCACTTATGTCGGGACCAAATATCTATCTAGGGACTCTATATTTTAGTCTCTTGATCTCGATAGTAAACATTTTATACACATAAATATTTGCACATGCAGATAAGATTTTCCATGTGCAAGTGGTCTGTGGTACCACCTAGTGACTTTAGTGTATGGCTAGTTTACTCACACTTGTGATGCAGCTGCAAAACGAAGGTACATACTGTTATGGAGTACACTACTGGGAGAGTCATACGTTTGATACCGGAGGTAATTATTTCACTTAATTCAGTAACGATGGGGGCTTGGCTAAAGCACTGTGTCCCTCTTTGGTCACCACACATGAAGATGCAAGCAAATTGGATGCAAGGAGGAAAGCAGCAAAAATGATAGAAAGTTTGGAATACATCTTCTATGTAGAATACATTGGACTTTTTGGTCTGGAAGGGAGACTGAGAAATAACATGTCTTTCAATATGCAAAATTGGTCTTCTAAATTATTCTTAATGTCTGCCAAAGCAGGGGATTAAATCTTTGCTTTGTAGAAGGAGTTACTTGGGGATAGCTTGGGTGTAATTTCCCTGTTTTAGAGTTGAGGCATAGAATAGAGGATATCTTAAAGTCCCTTTCAGCCTTACATTTCTGTGCCTGTAAATCTGTGCATATGGCAATTTGATTGCTCCCGCACTTATGTATTTGTAAATAACCTAATCCTACAGGATCTGAGGAGCATCTGTCAGTGCTAGAGAGTTCATGTAGGAATCCCTCTACCCCCTTGTAATCTGACCCATAGGACTTTGATCTGTCC
>NW_017728992.1:183796229-183813553 GCF_001723915.1 Gavialis gangeticus | reverse complement strand
AGTACCCTAACAGTCCCATAAAGGTTATAAGGATCCAAATTCAGAGCAGCTTCAAGTCTGGACACTGGGGTCCCAGATCAGGGAGATGCAAAACAGCTTTTGTCCATACCCCTGAAGTATCTTGTATGTTATTTGGCCACAGAAAACCAGAAGCAAAGATATGCTTGCATGCAATAATGGCATACCAGAAAATCAAATATGATGGATTGAAGGGTATGTCTGTATACAGTACCATAGCAAGGGTGGTACTAGTGGTGCACTGGGTGGGGCTGAGCACCTCAGCATGGGTGGGAAGGGGAGCAAGGCACCAAATTAAATGGAAGGAAGGTTGCATAGTAGCACCTGTGGAGCTCTGCACATGAGCTGAACTGCATGCCAAAATCCCTGGGTATGGCTCTGTATGTCACAAAATTATGCTGTGCATAGGAACTTGTGCTGTCTCTGAATGAGCTAATTTGGATACTAGAAGCAGGATAACTGCAGTGGCACTGTACTCTGCCTAGGCTAATTTGCACTGCTGAAAATGTGCTATCCTGAGTGTCATGCTGTGCTAAAGTGGTTATATGGGTTCCTGTACGTAAGCCAAATCAGAGATTTTTCTCATGGAAAAGAACTAAAGCAGTTTGGCTTTCAGCTTTTTCAGTCCCTGACTAGTGGAGAGCTTGTGGTACGTTGCCCCTGTAAATGATTCTCTAAGGCACTGAATAAGCCATAAATACAAATACCAGCTAGTAAAAAATTGGCTTCTTGTGGGGTTCTGCTGAATTGGAAAACTAGAACTGGTCAAAGAAAACATGAATCTTTCATTAAAAAAAGTTCAAATCCTTCATGATGAAAATGGTCCTTTATGGAAAATAGACATTTTAGACATTTTTGATTGTGTACAAATACATCAATTTAAAAATTATCCCTATTTTGTTTAAATCTGTCTTCCTAGATTCTTGTTTTTATCATTTCATTTCATCTTTGCCTTATTTTACCTTTTTTTTATCTTGCCACTGAAAAATGAGGGGGAAAAGGGAAGGAAATCTGGAAAAGAAAAAAAATGGCAACCTGGAAAAACTGACAGAGTCTGAATTTTTTTCCCCCAGAAAATATACTCTTTGTGGACTTCTTTTAGTCAGGGTATGTACTGGGACATGGAAGAATGACACTGGATCAGGGAGGGTGACTGGCTCTGTGCATGCAGAGAGACCAGTGGACGTGGTATACCTTGACTTTAGCAAGGCTTTTGATATGGTCTCCCACAACATTCTCGCAGGCAAGCTAAGGAAGTACAGGCTGGATGAATGGACTATAAGGTGGATAGAAAACTGGCTGGAGCATCGGGCTCAGAAGGTAGTAATCAATGGCTCAATGTCTAGTTGGCAACTAGTATCAAGTGGAGTGCCCCAGGGGTCGGTCCTGGGGCCAGTTTTGTTCAATGTCTTTATCAATGATCGGGAAGCTGGCATAGAGCGCACCCTGAGCAAGTCTGCAGATGACACTAGCTGGGGGGTGTAGTCGTTATGCTGGGCTAGGATTCAGTAGTAGGGCTAGGATTCAGTGACCTTGACAAATTGGAGGGTTGGGGGACATGACTTATGGGGAATGTCTGAGGGAACTGGGCTTATTTAGTCTAGTGAAGAGGAGACTGAGAGGAGACTTAATAACAGCCTTGTCATAGATTCATAGATGTAGAGTCGGAAGGGACCTTGTAGATCTTCTAGTTTGACCCCCTGCCTTGGGCAGGAGAGAAAACTGGGCTCAAATGACCCCAGCTAGGTAAACTACCTGAAGTGGGGTTTGAAAGACGATGGAGCGAAAGTGTTCTCAGTGGTGGCAGATGACAGAACCAAGGAACAACAGTCTCAAGTTGCAACAAGGGAAGTTTAGGTTAGATATTAGGAAGCATTTTTGTACTAGGAGAGTAGTAAAACACTGGTACAGGTTACCCAGAGAGGTGGTGGAATCTCCATCCTTGCAGGTTTGTAAGATCTGGCTAGACAGAGCTTTGGCTGGGATGATCTAGTTGGGGATAGTCCTGCTTTGAGCAGGGGGTTGTATTAGATGACCTCCTGAGGTCCCTCCTAACCCTAATTTTCTATGGTAGTGTAGAGGGGGGGGAAGAAGAAATGAAAAGGGTGGCCCTTCTATTCAAGATGTTGTGCTGGAACTCTTGCAGCAGTGGCAGCTTGGCACTGCTGACCAATTCAGGCCAGTACCTCACTGGTGCAGTCGAATTGATAGTATACATGTTCATTTCCATGATTTTGAAACTGTGGTTAGAGCTCTTCCTGGTGAATGACACAATGAAATGCTTTGGGGAACATGCAACAGGAAACTTGGGCATTGGGGGCAGAAGTGCCTGGGAAAGGATCATGAACTGTAAAAGACTGAGAACCACTACATTAGTTTAAAGTGCTCTCTGTTGAGCTGTTAGATTATCAGAGTAATCTATAGCATATATTATGCTTTCTTTAAACCTAGTGTACAGAAAACCTACGCTCATCAAGGATTTAGAAGCTGATACATCACATCATAATGCAACAGTTCACATTTCACTGGGTTTTGCATTTGCTGACACAAGTGAGTAATTCAGCTGAACTGTGACTCAATCATACTTCACTCTGTGAAGTCTGAAAGGTGCTTAATTAAGGCTTACCAAAGCAGAGGAAGTATTTGAGATCAGGATCTTCTGTGACAGAATGTCTGGGAGGAATACACAGTGGTCTATCTGTGACAGTGCCTCTGAAGATGAAAGATGGGATGTGGGTTTTCCAGTTAAATCCTGAAGCCTGTGAATAGTTTTTATTTAAAACTTACTGGGGTAAGCCTCCTATTGTATCCTATGAGCGAGAACATACAATGTTGCAGTGTGCAATTGAGCCTAAAATGGAATTTCATACATTAAGGAGGCCATTAATTACAAGCTGGTGGCTGGTGGGGTATTAAGAAGTAACCAGCACAGCTTTATCGAGGGTAGATCATGCTTGACAAATCTGTTGTCCTTCCATGACCAGGTAACTAACCATCTGGACGAGGGACATGAGGTTGATATCATTTACTTGGACTTTAGTAAAGCCTTTGATTCTGTTTCCCATGAGATTCTCTCAACTAAATTGGAGGGTATTGGACTGGACCAGTCTACAGTGAGGTGGGTGGACAACTGGTTTAGAGGCTGATCTCAGAGAGTTGTAATCGATGGAATGGCCTCATCCTGGAGGGCCATCTCCAGTGGTGTCCCCCAGGGATCTGTACTTGGACCCGGGCTCTTTAACGTATTTTTAATGGGACTTGGATGATGGGGTGGGTAGCTCAATGATTAAGTTTGCAGATGATACTAAGTTGTGAGGAAATGCAGGCATACCACAGATAAGGGTAAGGATCCAGGATGACTCTGACAGACTGGTTTTATGGGTGGCTTATAGATGTGGCTTACAGGGAGAAGTGCAGGGTTCTTCATTTGGGTAGGAAGAACCTTCACTATAACTACACGATGGGTGGTGCAGTATCTGAACGTACCTGGGGGTCACAATCAACCAGAAGATTAACATGAATCGACAGTGCAATGAGGTTACCAACTGGGCAAACAGAGGTCTGGTGTGCATCAGCTGGTGTGTTGCCAATAGATCCAGGGAGGTGCTCCTCCCTCTCTATTTGGCGTTCCTGAGGCCACAGCTGGAGTACTGTGTCCAGTTCTGGGCATCAAACTTCAGGAAGGATGTGGATAAGCTTGAAAGGGTACAGAGAAGGGCCACCCATATGATTAGGGGCCTGGAGGATGAGGACAAACTCCAGGAACTGGGCCTGTTTAGTCTGAGTAAGAGAAGACTGAGAGGTGACTTGATAGCTACCTACAAATATGTTAGGGGTGAACATCAGGATCCAGGGGAGCAACTCTTCAAGAAGGCATCTTAAGGGAGGATGAGGACCAATGGGCACAGGCTAATAGAGGAAAAATTTGGGCTGGACATAAGAAAAAACTTTTTTTCCGTAAGGGTTACCAGAATCTGGAACACGCTTCCAGTAGAGGTGGTGCAGTTGCCATCCTTGGAGATGTTAAAGATGAAGCTGGATAGGCACCTTGTTTAGCTCATTTGAACCCAGTATGTCCCTGCCCATGGTAGGGGACCAGACTTGAGGATCTTGCAGGTCCCTTCTGGGCCTTCAATTCTATGATTCTGATGTGATAAGATGAAAATAAATTTATCACAAAATACAATGCTCTAAATCCCCAAAGCCGCCTAATACGCCTTCCTCAGGATTGCATTTATACAGCCCTGAGTGGAACCAACTTCACTGGCTACAGCTACCGCAAGCCAAAAAGTCTCTGCAGAATAGGATCAATATGTGTCTGTTCTGCATGCTGCATGAGAACTAGAACTGCTTATAGAAAGTCACTGGGTATTTATTAAGAGAACTGTTCATAGAGGTGCTGCAGTTCCAGCTAGCAACCAGGCCTTGTGTACACAGATTGACTTCCTGGTACCTGTTCCAAACCCCTGTAACTTATGCTGATCCCTCTGAGTTCTCTATCTGTGACATCTCCATAGTGCTTTCAAATTGCTTGAGATCAGACTGTTCACTTGTGTCAGCTAAAGGAACTGTTTTCCATCTGCTGCTCAGCCAGTCAGCAGTGCCAGTGCTGCTGCAGGGCCCAGCAAGGGCTATGCTTCCATGTGCTCTGAGGAGGGAATAGAGCCTGAGCAGCATTTGCAAGTAAAGAGGGGAGCATGGAGAGACTGTGTGGAGCTGGGTGTTGTGGGGTGCAGGTGGCAGTGGGGCAGGAAGGCTGCAGGGGGAATAAATGGGAGGGCTGGGGGCAAAGGGGCCACCTGACTCTCTCTGGCCACTGCTTTCCCTGCTGTAGCACTGGGGTATATGGATACAAGATAGCCCTCTGATTCTTAGATTCTATACTGGGAAATTATAACATTTATAAATTTTCCATGTATAATTATTCATCTAATTATTGGGGAGTCATCTTAAATTCAGGGTCATCTTAGGTTTGAGTAAATATGGTAATTTTTATTCAGTTCCTGCTCAGGGAGACACCTATTGATGACAATAAAAGTTTCCCAGAGGAGGGAATGAATAAAGACTGAAAATTTACCCCAGCAAGAGCAAGATCTTTAACCATCCAGTAGCACAGGGAGGCTGAATCTCCTTTTAGTGGTGACTACTCACAGCTACATGAATGTCTGAGGTATCATTTCCTCAGAACATACTAAGGATCACGTTATTTCCTTCAAACATGTCCTTCCATCTGAGAAACAGCTCATTGCACTTACCTTGCCATCCACTCCTTGGTTTTATATACCACGCAGTAAAATCCTTGTCATTTCCTTCCTATTTGCCTTGCTTTCCTTTCCAAGTGGCAGTCAGGATGAAGAGAACATGAAGACAAAGACATTTCCCAAGAGATATTCAAGTGGGTCATGTGGGCGTAAAGTATTTAGATATCTAAACTCATCTCTGAGTCAGAACATGTGGGCGTTTCTGAGGAAATAAACCTTGGTCAGAACATTGCTTGAGCACATGCTTAAGTGCTGTCTTGAAGCAATGAACTTCAGAGCCTATTTGTAGTCAGCAGGGTTCCATATAAATGCAGGGTCTGCCAACAGACACCCTTTGCAGGACTGGGGCCTATGCAAATAAATATTTTGGAAAAGGATAGGCATTTTCTGCATTTCTGTCTTGTAGCAATTTGTTCCCAGCTACAGCTTCAGTGGGCTGAATTAATCCAATGAATGAAAGACGGCACAAGATGGACCTAATTTTTTTCTGCTAATTGAAGACATGGGAATGGATGTTCATATTTTGGAAACTGTGAAGCAGGCTTGCTATACTAAACTGCTTCTTGATTCTCATGTGATTTGGAGACCAGTAAGCAGATCTCCTTTGCCTATGCTCCAGTGGTATTTGAATTGCTGAAACTGCATGGGATGGTTTAAATTAACTCGGAACAATGGTGCTTATTCACATGGTTGGTGAACGTGCTATTATTTGGCTTGAAATAAAAGCTTACATTTCCAAATGAATTAATTATCCTGCCTTAATAATGATGATGCTTTTAATAATATTTAATAATATTTTATAAACTCAGAATGTAGATATAGAAGAATCCAGTCAAATGGCCTTTCATCTGGAATTAACTTGCCTGCTTCAATTACTAACTTTCCACTTACATGTTTTTTCATACTAAAATAATTAATTATCCTCTTTTATAGTCCTACTTATCAAATCAAATCTTAGAAAGCAGCAACCAGTAAAGGAACTTCATGGCCGGCATGGTGGGGACTGGGGGGAGAAGCCTAGAATGGGCTCTTAATCTGAGGGCAGTTTCCATTGTGGCCTGATGGGTAAGAGCTGGGTATGAAACGTGCTTCTGTGAGCTACAGGCTCATATCCTAACACTGTCCTTCATCCTACTGACATATAACGTGGTGGGAAAAGGCAGTCGGTCACCTTTATACCATGTCATGCCAATATAATATAGGGGTGCTATGAGGGCATTCAGTTGGATGATATCTGAAGTACAGATGGTCAGTGAAATTCATCACCACTCTTTGCCTGCTCCATAATGGTATGCAAGTGTTGGACTATGTTTTGAAATATACTATTATTGTTTAAAATATGTTATACTTATGCTATGACTTTGCTTATGTTATACTTGTACCATAATTTTGCTTATGAATGCTTATGCTAAGCAAGCCATTCTCTTATGCTAAGCCAGCCATTCGCTTATGCTAAGTAGCCATCTTAACTGTGGCAACCATTTTCTGAAAAAGCAGCAAGTGAGTCTGTGTAAGTCTGTGTGCTGTGAATAAGGTGAAGTGATGGTTGAATGGAAGCTGGTACGAACCAGCTACAGTAAGTAACAAGACAAGATACAGGGGTCTTAGGAATGTGGAGATGGTACAATCTGGAACTGAAAAACAGACTGGAATGTGAAAGAGACACGTAACTGGTAACAGAATCTGAAATAAACATATTTGAAAAGGTGAATAGTGATTGGTAAAGAAGCCTCCAGAAGTTTCCAGGCTTTGGTTAAAGTCTGTCCAAAAGAAGATAAAAAGGCAGTGAAAAATCAGCCTGATGAGCGCCCTGACCACCAACAGCTACCTACCCACATGTTGAGAGAGAGAGAGCTGGTGCCCTCTCTCGAATGGACGTTGCCTTGAGGAAGCCTGTGACTGACCATCGCAGTGTGACTCCAATAGCTGCGGATAGGTGACTTAGTGTGAATGGTGTGCATGACGAGTGTATAATATGAGTGTGTGGTGTGCTGCTAAGTAGTCTGACTCGGTTGTCCACTACTATGCAATAAACCCTGGTTTGCTGAACCCGTGTGTCGGCTTTATGTCCAACACAAGCAGCAGTTCTCAATAACAGGTCTGTCACAGATCCCTTTGCAGTTAAGATGGGAGTTAAGCAAGGTTGCATCATTGCTCCAACACTCTTCTTGACATTCCTTACTGTGATGCTACATCTGATTACCAACAAGCTTCCAATCAGAGTGGAGCTAAACAACTGAATAGATGGCAAGTTGTTTAATTTCAGCCAACTCTGAGCCAAGACCAAGACCACCCTGGCCTCAATCATTGAGCTCCAGTACACTGATGCTGCTGCAGTGTGTGCAGTCACTGGGAAGCAGACCTTCAGGCGATCATTGATGTCTTTGCTGAGGCATACAAGAAAATTAGACTGATGCTTAACACTCAGAAGACTAAGACACAGCGTATGCTAGCAAAAGGAGTCCTATTGGCATAGCCAAACTACTGTACCCCACTGAGCAACATAAGCAATACTGGCACAAATACTTTTTCTGACTGTGAGTTGGGCCTACATGGGAGATTTCACCGGTATAGAGAACTAGGGGAGAGTTCACTGGTAATGAGAACTAGGGGGTGATAGTGTTAGGGTGATCTTGTAGCCTTGATGGTCCAGAAGAAATGTGAAAGGCAAAGATTTTTGTGAGTGATGTCTTTGGAATAAATGTACAGTTGGGAGGGGCATACAAAAGCTTTTGAGTACTGCAGTACCATTCCTCAGGTCTCTGAGAACGAAGTAGATACAGTAGCGCTAAATAGCAGCTGAAACAAGGGCTTGTGGAAAACTCCATACGGAAATAAAAACGAGATTTAAGAGAAATTATCAGGTAGGCAGCAGATGGGAGCAATGCAGTAGAAACCTTGATAAGTAGAAGATCAAGACTGGTCAGGAGGGTCGTTGTCATCTGTGAAGTACAGAGATTAGCAAGTACCAGGTATATTATAATGGGCCATGAAGTCATCATCTACATTAGTTCCCTGGTTCTTAGTGTTCAGTAAGCTGATGAATTTTTGTATCAGGCCCATCTTTTGAAGATTTTTTTAAGGGGCGGGAGTTTTTTAAACTCCTACACAGCACAGCTATGCTGGCAAAGCTTTATAGTTAGACTTTGTCACAGCTGATTTCCCTGCTTTTGTCTGTAAGAAGAGAAATAGCCTAACAATGGGAGACAATGAGAACTGAACACAATTTCCCTTTTAGTCCTGACCCTGATCCCGACTTCTTCTGTGGCCTTAGTTCTGTCACTTAAGGCCTGATACAGTGCCTGTTAAAGTTAGTGGGAAGAATCTATTGTATCTAGTGGACACAACAGGGGGCCCTTAGATCATCAAATGATTAAGTTATAAAATTAGTAATCAAAACCTCTTCTTAGGCAGCTATATGGAAATAGCCTATTTTTCTAGACAACATCAGTCTCCCTCCCCCAACTCCTCCCCCACACCCTCTGTCATGGAGGGTGTCTCAGGCTTCACCCAGAAACAGCTTCAACTTGTACAAATAATCTGCCTTTAAAATGACAGAACTAAATCCCCTGATCTGCAAACATGACTGAACTTTTGGGTGTTCAAGGATGAAAGCCAAGTTTTGCAGACCAGTCTTGCTCCCTGAATGCACTGAGTGATTTGAGCAGATCTAGGAGGTAAAAGGCTTGATTTCTGGGAAGATGTCTAAAGCAAGCCCTTGCTTTAATCTTGCTTCCATGATATTATCACCAGATACAAGCATACCAAAAAACCAGAGCGAACTACATCTAGAGAAATAGAATACAACTGGAAAATGCCTTCCAGTCAGATGTGCATGTACAATTTCTCATCTATATTAAATCCCAGAGTAAGGCACTAACCACTCACATCACACAGATTAGAGCTGGCATCTGTCAAGTAAAAATACCACATGAATGCTAGAATATTACTTCCAAAAGCAAATGTGTCTAATAATTGTGCTCATTAGCATGACAAGACCGCCAGATCTCTTAAAACAGTTCAGCATACGCAATAAGAACTAGAAGTTCAAGAGATCAGCTCTGATTTAGGTGCCAAAATAAGGGGCCAGATTTTCAAAATACATTTTCAAAATCTATTTATAGATATCTCAGTGGGGGCTGGTGGTACCGAGGCATGTAAGAAATCTGTCCCTGATTAATTCCCTAGATGGACACTGAGTTTCCTTGAGACTATGACCCTGGTTATGTAACTGCTTGAAAATCTGGCAGCATCTCTGTTGGCCAGCACAGTGGACTTGTGGCCCAGTATTTCTAATTTAATAGAGAATTTTGCCTGCATAATTGAGCACAGCACTAGGGTTTAAATAGTGTTGCTTGCAGAAACTTCAGCCAATTAGTTTCTCTTCTTATTTGGCCAGAGCGGGGGACTATAATAGCTATCAGTGTCCAGTGCAACTTGGTGACAACACCAGCTGTCTTATCACGGCAAGGCCGGCTCTGTGACACTGATTGACATCCTGAAACAAGGAGCAGACTGGCCAGACAAGAAAGTTGCTCGCTGAAACAATGAGCTTCCTGAACGAAACATAAAAGTTTTGCGTTGTCAGGCCTGTTCCTGTCACTGGAACAATGTTGAACATTTGCATCAGCAAAATGAAGTTTGCTTTGTGAAGTCTTCTGGGACTTTAAGTATCACTATGGGCACCAGCAGATAAGGCTGAAATGATAACGACTGAAGTCACTGAAAGGAGCAAGGAAAGAAAAGTGAGATCTCAACCAGATATGTGAATTACTGTGATGGTTCATTAAAAATGACGTGATTGTTCCCATACCCTCCCCAATATTTGCCTCAACTGATTTCTTAGTAATCTATTGGTTTTACTCTTTCACTAGCTGGTATCAGCACTGGATCACTAGCGAGGCTCTGAAGCTTCTTAAACTGTCCGCACAGTGGAGCCAAATATCTTCAGCCATTACAATTAAAGCCCTGAATACCGCGTTCAAAATGTAAAATCAAAGGGACGTGATAACATTAAACAGTGGGAGCAAACCACCCAAAATAGCAGGTGGGGTTTTTCAGAGTAAGGTATTATATAACTTATTTTTTTTCGATCCTGTGTGCAGTTCTGTGAATGGACTTCTTGCTTTAGTCAGATAAAAATTGGGATTTTCTCCACCTGCTTAAGATAAATGGGAAGTTTGAATCAAAAACGCATCCTTGCAATAAAAGAAGCAATATAACATATAGGTGAAATGTGTTATGAATAACCATTGTAGTGCTTGCTATTACATGATGGCTGGTCCTTCCTTGAAAAGTGTATAGTAATGGTCATTCCATTAAACTATTTTAAGTTGTGATAAGAATTTAACTATTAAAAATTTTGCAACCAAACTATAACACTTACTTTGATTCCTGTAGGGAGTATTCAGCCTAACAGGGAAACCGGAATTCATTTCAAACTTGTTCTAATAAAGCCCGTGATATGCATGTTTTCCACATGAAGGACTTGACTCAGGAAAGAGCAGAGACTTGAGCTTAAATCCTGTTGAAAATTAAAGTTTTGCATGCCTTTCAAAAATGCTTTCTTGCAGGGAGGTGTTTGACAGCACAATATCATATGAGAAAAGTATATAGAAGAAGAGCCCCAGGCTAATGTCTCCTGAGTTTGCATCGGAAATTAATCTTATAATTAAAGTATTTCTATCATGCAATAAGTGAGAGGCTGGGGAGCTTTTATCTGGACAGCTTTGTTTTCTCCGGTTTGCTTTTCACAGTGCTATTAGTCAGGTTGCTACTGGGAACTTTTAATATTGTAAAACTACTGTAAACACACTTTCCCCTTCAGAAAATAGATAGCCGTGTGGAGCTGAA
Source organism: Gavialis gangeticus (assembly GCF_001723915.1). Lineage (NCBI taxonomy): Eukaryota > Metazoa > Chordata > Crocodylia > Gavialidae > Gavialis > Gavialis gangeticus. Next base: position 183,802,421 of record NW_017728992.1, on the reverse strand, counting down.
ACTTTGCTAATTTACCCAGGAAATTATGAAATATTTGACTGGAAAATCTTCATTTTTTTCCAAATCTGTTTGCTTTTTAAATCTCTTCAAATCTTTTAGTCTCTCTGACTGATCCCAATAGACAGATCTGGAGCAGCATTGCTTGCTTGTGGTCAGGGCAGTGTTATGGTAGTATAAAGTTTTCTGTACCCCTGTGGCTATGCAGAAGCGTAACTGGCTAGTTCTGAACCCTGGGAAATGGCAGCATACGATGCAGAGGCAGCCACTGGCAGAAACAGGGCAAGATAGCTGGAGGTTGCTGCTGTGGGAGTTGATGCCACCTCCTTGTTTTGCTGCTGATCTGCATCACCCTGCTGCCCCTGCACAGTCACCGACCCTGTCACTAGCGCTTTGCCCCCCCACTGCCAGAGCCAGAGCCAGATATAGGGCTGCTGCATGGAGAACGTAAGGTATGGGATTAGGGTTGCCATCTCTGTTTGAATTTATTCCAGGAGGTTTCTGGAGTGCCAGTGTGCCCGCGACACACAATGTGAACATGCATGTTTTCATATATCAGTTATGGATTATGGGATGTAGACTTTACCTTAGGAAGGCAAATGAATGTTACTGTTACATTTTAAAAACCTACTGGACTACTGTATAATTTGGATTCGACATTTAATATTTATGTTAATGAATGCCCTATTATTTGTTTCCTGGGTGACTCTCAGCACCACCGGTGACATTGCCACCACTGCTACAGCTGCCAACGCTGCCACCTGCGGGCAGGTGGGCAGCCAGACTATATCTCAGCAGTCTCCTGGAGATTTATATCTAATTCCTGGAGACTCCAGGGCAATCCTGGTGGGTTAACAACCCTATATGGCAGTGGTCTCCAACCCTTTTAAGTAGGAGATCACCTTTGGCATTTAAAAGCAACCCAAGATCTCCCATGCACTGATGCTGCCCCCTGCCCAGCAGGTACATCTGTGGGGAGGGAAGAGGGGGGCAGATTGAGACAGAAAGAGAAAAAATCATCTGGCTGTGCACCTCCCCAGCAGGTAAGTCCCACCCCACTGGGGCCCCACTCAATTTACCCCTGCTCCAGCCTCTGCGGCACTGTCCCTCGCTGCAGGGCCTCGATCTAGCTCCTACCCCTTCCCTCCCCCATGGACTGACCTGCCTCCTGGGTCTGGGGGTGCACCCGGGGTCCCCCCGTGGCTGATCACTGAGGTGGGTGGGCGCAGGGGGGGTGACCCTGCATGCTCAGCAGAGGACCTGGAAGTGGACTGGAAATACTTCAGATTCATTTCCAGGTTTGCTGCTGAGTGTGCAGGGTGCCCCTCCCCCCCGCACTCCTGTGTCTATCATTTAATCATTTAAAGCTGTGTCTATGGCTGAATAGGTGATTCTCCGAATCGGCATTGAACCTTCAGATTCGGATTTGGCCAAATCAAATTGGGACAGTGATCCGAATCAATGAATCGAATCACTGTCCCCTGAATCGGGCCAAATCTGAATCTGAATAGAATACGGCCCGTTTTGCACGCCCCTACTGCCCAACAGAGAAGCCAGTACAGCCACAGCCCTGAGGGGAAGTGCAGCGTACCTCTAAAGCCTTCTGCAGTATGTCTTGTCTCCACAGCTAAAAAGTGTTCTGGATTTTCTCCTCAGGCTGTTCTTGTGGTGTCAGACGTCCCATGGTTTTATGTGGCACGATTGTAGTTCCTAGTAGAAAAGCAATACATCATCAAATCTGCCCCCACCATCCTCTCCCCAGAGAATCTGTATAATGCTTCAGAAAAGGCATATAATGCGAACTATCTACTTGCTCCTAAATTGTTCCCTACAAATCAGGGGTTCCCACAGTTCCAGGGAGGCAAGAGGAAAGTCACTGATGTTGCCCTCACGTGTTTGGAGATGCATACAACACTAATCATTAGGGCTATCAATCCACTAACAGCAATGAATCCTAATAAAACATATTGAATACGCTTAACACAATCTCCATAGTCAATGCAGTAGCTTGATTCACTTCTTTATTGCATTCAGCAAAAACAGCCTAGTTCTGCCATTAGTTAAATACATTATGCGCAGAGTTATTGGAAAAGAATTACTCATGAGAATAAGGGCTGTATAAGTGAATAAGTGCCTTAGCTCCTGGTATCCTTATTAAGCAGATGCTTTAGTTGAATGTATGTATCTCATTGAAGTCCAGTATGTTTTGTTTCTCTTTTGTGCTTAAATGCTTTACTGACTTTTGTGCTTGAAGATTTTGGATAAGTGTATTTGTAAATTCCTTTCTTTCATGCAGCTGAACTTAAAACATTTGACATCCCCAGTATTTAAAGAAGACTGTTTTTTACCCATCATATTTATCTTTGTGCCCTTGTAGCCATTTTAGACAGAAGAAACTGGGGAAGCATTGAATAGTTAATATGACTTAAATATAAGTTTCCACATCTGCCCACAGCTAAATCCCTCAGGCTGAAAGTGGGTGGTGAACATTTAGGGAGGTACTAGTAGTTAAGAAAGAGAATACTGTTAAGTCTATGAACAATACTATTAAAATGTTGACAAGTGAATCACTTCTCCTGATGAAGCATGAAAGAAAATGGGACTTATGGAGGATAATTGGTTTCTGCAGTTTTCTGGTCTGCCTAGTTTTTGAGAATTTATTTGGCATTTTGAAAAGATACATTAGTTAACATTACTTGCCTCTTATTAACCATCCTTGCCCCCTGTGGCTTAACAAGGCAGATTAGCATTTCAGTGCTTTTTGCTCTAACACGCAACTAAATTAATACCATTTTCTTCCTTTTACACTTGGTTACTTTTGTCACAATTATGACATTTCTTTGTCATGCGAACCACAATACCCCATGAGACCTGGAGGTTTCGAAGTAAAATAGCAATCACATTTATCAGTTCATGTGACTTTCTTGCACAAGTTGGAACAACGTGGTAATTGATTTTGTGGAATGGCTGATGGTTGAGAGTCGATAAATTATATGAGCCTTTTTTTTTTCCTGGAGATGCCAGTCATCTACAGCTTCCACCGAGTTCAGCTGAAGTTGCAGGTGAGGAACAATTATGAAAATGAAATAACCCATATGAAATGACCCTATGCTTGGTCAAATGAAATGACCCAAATGCTTGGGTGACGCTTTATGTAGCAATCTCAAATGGATTTCAAGGAAATGAAAAGAAAAACCTGTAAGGAATCCAGAATGCAGAAAGGTGAAGACAATCCTTCTTACGGTTAATTTTATTCCTAATCTGTATTAGTTCAAGAGCTGAGTTCAGGCAGCTTTGAGCTGAGTTTCTGATCTTCACCTTTATTCCTGTAGAATTATTTCTGTTTATAAAAGAAACTGGCAGGGATTTTATTGTGCCATACTGTTCATGGAGGATTAGAACAGAGAAAAGAAGTTGGCTAAATGTTGTGCCGCTTTTTTACATGCTGAAATAAGTTCTGTGCACTTGTATCCTCTATTCATGGCACAACAGTGAGTAGATTAATACCAGGAGTATTGCAGGGTAGAGATGTACCTGACAGACTGCATTAGAGATGCTAGAGATCATTGCATCAGATGCTATGAGAGATTCATTCACCTGCACCTCTACCAATGTCATATATGCCATCACTAGCTTACAATGCCTCTATGCTGGACGGACAGGGCAATCTCTGCATGAAAGGAATGAAGGGACACTGATCTGACATCAAGTTCAAAAACACACAAAAGCCTGTAGCAAAACACTTTAGCACTTTAATGTCCTTCGTAGATATGGGTGACTGCAGAGTAACTCTTCTCATCCCGTAAAAGCTGACCTTAAAGTCAAATTGTGGAGCACGAAATCATCCACAGACTGGATTGTGTTACATATGATCTAAACAGGGACTGCAACTTCTTATCTCATTTTCTGGATTAGCTTTTGTGACACTTTTGTCCCTACTCCTTACTTGCCTCTCTCAGCACTGCCCTCTCCTCCACTCTCTCCCTTCCCTGTCTTTTTCATTCAAATCACTCCCTCTCTTTGATTGACTCATCTGGGCATATCTTTTCATAGCAGCTGGTAAAGTGAGCTATTGCTTATGAAAGCTTATGCTTCTCTGATTCACTTAGTCTATAAGGTGCACCTCTACCCAACCTTTTGCCTGACTTCACACTAACACAGCTAATGACCTTTCTGAACCTGAACATTTATCTGTTGTGTTGAATTAAGGAGGAATACAGTGGTGAAACACATAAGTATAAAGTGTTACTGTAGGTGTTTACATAGTGCCTGTTGAAACAGTAGTTAACATAGTAATGAGGGAAGGAGTGGATGCTCTTTTTTTTAGCACAGTTACTCTTGTATACTGCATCTGGTTTTGGTTATGTCTGCTCCAGTTTGTCCTCACACTAACCACTAAAAATGTGATAAAAATGTGGAGGAACTCATTTTGGTCTGGCTGCTCTCCTTAAGTGCTGACCATTGTAAAACAAAATTCAAGAGTTTTCTTACTTACTTCTGGCCCAAAGGAAGTATGAGTCTGTAGTCTAGTGGTTCAAGTATTCATGTGGGACAACACAAATACTGGGCTCTTGTTTTTGATCCTAGGACTCTTTCTGTGTTTAAAAAAAATGGTCATTAGCTAAAATACAGAACAGGGCCCAACTCAGAGTTGAGTGCCCTCATAAATGGGTTGCATAAAAGCTGAAGATCTAGGACTTAGGGACTAATTGTGACTGAGGAAGCATCTTTTTCTGTCTCATTGTCTCCTTCCTTTCTCTCATTGTATTAGACTAGAAGGTGCTCATCAGGTCTGAAAGCCATGCCACTTATATAAACTCATTTATTAAAAATGGATTAGAAAACTTTTTTTAAAGAACCTGAGTTTTGAAAAAAAAGCTCTGAAAGCAATTTGAAACAGTCAAACCAATGTCCTTTATTATTCCTTTTCAATATGTATAGAGAGAGCTTTTTTTACCATAGAAATGTCAAGGTGGCCTTCTCCACATTTGTTGATGGGACTTCTAGATTCTCTAGGACAGTGATTCAAAAGATAAATCCAGAGATCTGAAATAGGAATCCATAGTGTCAAAAGCATTTTGACCTGTTGTGGGCTTTCTGAGTTCTTTGCTACTTAAGACGATCTATTTTTTTCCATAGTTGAATAAATGAGTGAAACCTAAGAGCTGGCAATTCCAGGTGCTAGTTTTGATCTATAAGGCTCTAAATGGCTTGGGCCTTACATAGCTAAGGGACCATCTGTCTCGATCAGTTAGGTCAGCAAAGAGCCAACCTCCTGTAGGTACCATCAGTATGCCAAGTGCTCTTGGGAAAAATGCTTTGGAGGTTGTTCTCAGCAGTTGCTCTTAGGCATTACAGCTTTCGCTCTGATGAGGCTCTTCAGAACCTGAACCTGGACATCATTTGGAAGCACTACAAGACTATTCTATTTGGACAAGCATTTATCAACCAAAGGTACAGTGAGATGTTGTTTGGTGGGTCTTGCGTTATTTTATTTTATTTTATTATTTTCTTTGATTTATTCTAGTTGCCCTTTTAAGTTATTCTATTTCTCTTACTGTAAGCCACCTTGTGTCTTTGTAGGGAAGAGCGCCATATAAACAAACAAATAACCAAGCCAGGAAGGGGCGCCTGGGTCATAAAGTCTGGTCATCTGCTATTACAGGCAAGCCCTTTGCATAATCTAGTTTATAAAGGTAACAGGCTCGAGCTCTGTTCAGTCTTGGCCCAGTGGTAAGCTTGGAATATATAAACACGGTACACAATAAGGCACCATGTATCATGTCCCCGTAGGGCTAGAAAGACCTGTATACTACTGGGAAAGAGTGATTTGATTCTGTGAGTGATGATGGAACTCAACACTCATTTCTAGCCTTGGAAAAGCCCAATATAATAAATTTGAAAATCATGACATATTACATAATGACATTTTGGAGGTTTTGAATTGAATACAACAATACATACAATTGAACTTGTGCACCTGGCTAATATAAAATTAAAACATTTAAAAACTTTATAACATTTTGAAAGTCTTCTTTTACAATATCACAACAGGTGGATATATTTCTTGCTGGGGTCACTTGATCCCAGCTGATTTCCCACCTATGGCATGATCTCATGAGGTCCCTTCCAGTCTCTTATATCTATGAAATCTATGAAATAAATTTTCCATGCAGATAATCAAGCGAAGGGCAC
>NW_017728992.1:183790431-183791229 GCF_001723915.1 Gavialis gangeticus | reverse complement strand
TAGCCTCACCATTCATCCAGCCCAAACTTCCTTAGCTTGCCTAGGAGAATGTTGTGGGAGATGATAGCAAAAGCCTTGCTAAAATCAAGGTACACCATATTCCCACACCCACAGAGCTTGGCAATCAGGTTGGTCAGGCATGACTTGCCCTAGGTGAATCCATGCTGACTGTTCCTAATCCCCTTTTTCTCTTCCAAGTACTTAGAAACTGATTCCTTGAGGATCTGTATCCATGATTTTTCCACGGACTGAGGTGAAGCTGGCTGGTCTGTAGTTCCCTGGATCCTCCTTTTTCCCTTTCTTAAATATGGGCACTATATTTGCCCTTTTCCAATCACCTGTCCTGATCGCCATGAGTTTTTAAAGATCAGCCAACTCCCTCAGCACCCTTGGTGCATCTATCCAGCCCCATGGACTTGTACACATTCAGCTTTTCTAAGTAGTTCCTAACCTGCTCTTTCACCACTGAGGGCTGCTCTCCTTCTCCCCAAACTGCTGCCTGGTGCAGGAATTTGGGAGCTTAACTTGCCTGTGAAGACTGAGGCAAAAAAGGCATTGAGCACTTCAGCCTTTTCTGCCTCCTCCAAGGTTGCCTCCCCCATTCAGTAAGGGACCCACACTTTCCCTAATCCTCCTCTTGCTACTGATGTACTTGTAGAAACCCTTCTTGTTGTCCCTCACATCCCTTGCTAGCTGCAACTCCAGTTGCGCTTTGGCCTTTCTGACTTCATCCCTGCATGCCCGAGCAATGTTCTTATATTGTTCCCTAGTTGTTTGTCCAAGTTTCCATTTCTTATA
>NW_017728992.1:183783482-183785431 GCF_001723915.1 Gavialis gangeticus | reverse complement strand
TTTCCCACCTATGGCATGATCTCATGAGGTCCCTTCCAGTCTCTTATATCTATGAAATCTATGAAATAAATTTTCCATGCAGATAATCAAGCGAAGGGCACAGCATATGTCTTCCTTGCTTCTCATGGTCTGTGTAATTCTGATATAGATTCTCCATTTACATTTATATAAAACAACCTGCTCTTACACTGCATTTACACGTACCTAGATTTCTGTTACATATAAGCTACTGGCTGCATAACTGTTGACTTTCTGGAATTCTCTTCATGACACATCATGATCTACCCATATGTATGAAGTTCCTACCCTTCACATGTTGGAAAAGCTAGGGAATGATGTAAATTAATGAACTGCATTTCAACATCCTCCATCTTTGGCACTGTGCTAGGGGAAGTTAATGAACACAGAATAATAGTCAGGATCTAGCCAAAGAAATGAGCCAGCTTGACATGATTTATTGTATAGTTCTGTTTTATGATTATTTAGTTACAGTGCAGTCAGGCCTGCAGTGCAGGGGCTTTCTATACACAGATGAACGATCTATGCCTGGAAAACTAGGAAGTATAGAATCAGAGAATCATAGAAAGTTAGGGTTGGAAGGAACCTGAGGAGGTTGCATCTAGTCCAACCCCCAGCTCAAAGCAGGACCATCCCCAACTAGATCATCCCAGCCAAGGCTTTGCCTAGCTGGTTTTTGAAAACCTCCAAGGATGGAGTTTCCACCACCTCTCTGGGTAATCTTTTCCAGTGTTTTACTACCCTCTTAGTAAGAAAAATCTTCCTAATATCTAACTTAAACTTCACTTGCTGCAACTTGAGATCCTTGTTCTGTCACCACTAAGAACAGTCCAGCTCCATCCTCTTTTGAGCCCCACTTCAGGTAGCTAAAGGCTGCTCCTAAATCCTTTCTTAGTTTCCTCTTCGATAGACTAAATAAGCCCAGTTACCTCAGTCTTTCCTTGTAAGTCATGTCCTCCCAGCCCCCTCACCATTTTTGTCATCCTCTGCTGAACTGTTTCCACTTTGTGCACATCCTTTCTGTAGTGGGGGGGCCCAAAACTGGACACAATACTCCAGATGTGGCTTCACCAGTGCTGAATAGCCTCACCATTCATCCAGCCCAAACTTCCTTAGCTTGCCTAGGAGAATGTTGTGGGAGATGATAGCAAAAGCCTTGCTAAAATCAAGGTACACCATATTCCCACACCCACAGAGCTTGGCAATCAGGTTGGTCAGGCATGACTTGCCCTAGGTGAATCCATGCTGACTGTTCCTAATCCCCTTTTTCTCTTCCAAGTACTTAGAAACTGATTCCTTGAGGATCTGTATCCATGATTTTTCCACGGACTGAGGTGAAGCTGGCTGGTCTGTAGTTCCCTGGATCCTCCTTTTTCCCTTTCTTAAATATGGGCACTATATTTGCCCTTTTCCAATCACCTGTCCTGATCGCCATGAGTTTTTAAAGATCAGCCAACTCCCTCAGCACCCTTGGTGCATCTATCCAGCCCCATGGACTTGTACACATTCAGCTTTTCTAAGTAGTTCCTAACCTGCTCTTTCACCACTGAGGGCTGCTCTCCTTCTCCCCAAACTGCTGCCTGGTGCAGGAATTTGGGAGCTTAACTTGCCTGTGAAGACTGAGGCAAAAAAGGCATTGAGCACTTCAGCCTTTTCTGCCTCCTCCAAGGTTGCCTCCCCCATTCAGTAAGGGACCCACACTTTCCCTAATCCTCCTCTTGCTACTGATGTACTTGTAGAAACCCTTCTTGTTGTCCCTCACATCCCTTGCTAGCTGCAACTCCAGTTGCGCTTTGGCCTTTCTGACTTCATCCCTGCATGCCCGAGCAATGTTCTTATATTGTTCCCTAGTTGTTTGTCCAAGTTTCCATTTCTTATAAGCTTCCTTTTTGTGAATTAGTATACTGAAGAGTTGCCTGTTAAGCCGGTCT
>NW_017728992.1:183777911-183778482 GCF_001723915.1 Gavialis gangeticus | reverse complement strand
ATTAGTATACTGAAGAGTTGCCTGTTAAGCCGGTCTTCTGCCATGCTTGCTAATCTTCCTCCGCACTTGGATGGCTTGTTCCCACACTCTCAGTCAGGCTTCTTGAAAGTACAGCCAACTCTCCTGAGCTCCTCTCCCCCTCAGTCTGGTTTCCAAGGAGATCATGCCCATGAGTTCCCTGAGTGAGTCGAGTCTGCTTTTCTGAAGTCCAGGGGCCTTCTTTGCTGCTCTCCATCCTTCCTTTCCTCAGGATCCTGAACTGAATCATCTTGTGGTCACTGTTGCCCAAGTTACCATCATTCCCCACCCGTTATCCCCCATTTGTGAGCAGCCGGTCAAGAAGACCATGGCCCCTAGCTGTTTGCTCCAGCACTTGCACCAGGAAGTTGTCCCCAATACTCTCCAAAAACTTCCTGGATTGCCTGTGCACTGCTGTATTGCCCTCCCAGCAAATGACAGGGTGACTGAAGTCCCCTGTGAGAACCAGAGACCCTGATTGGGAAAAGTTTGCTAGCTGTTTGAAGAAAGCCCCATCCACCACTTCTTCCTGGTCTGGTGGTCTATAGCAGAC
>NW_017728992.1:183776644-183777766 GCF_001723915.1 Gavialis gangeticus | reverse complement strand
CTGTCCTTCCCGAACAGTTTGTACCCATCCATGACAGTGCTCCAGAAATGTGAGCTCCCACCACGTCCCTGTTATTCTGATAATGTCATAGTTCAGTGACTGTGTGAGGATGTCCAATTCTAAGACATGACAATTAGACAACAAAGCACTTGACAAACAAGTCAGATGTCTGAGGTGAGATGTAGTCAAAGGCCAAGATTTTCCAATGTGAGCTTTGATTCCTCAGTTTTTTGTCACACATTAAAGAAGCCTAATTTTCAGAAAGTTCTGAGCATTCACTCTCTTCAAATCAGGCCCATTTAAGGTGTTCCAACTTTGGCACCCAATGGGCATTTATACATGGGCTCCGGGAGGGAGGGAGAGGATACCTTAATTAGACTGGCTTTGAGAGGCGCTCTAAGTAAAGCTCCCAGACTGTCACATGTATTAGTGCCCCGACTCTGAAAAACGGGGCCAGGGTGCTTTAACTAAAGTTTGTTGAATGAACTTTAGTTAAAGCACCCACGCTACCTTTTTTCAGCATGGGGACATTGATACATGTGATCTTGGAGTTTGCTTGAGTGCAGTAATTCTCATGCTCCAGGAGACCTGATTAACTGAGTTTGTTGTGATGCACTGTAATTACAGTGTGTCAAAGAAGCCTTGCTGCATGTGTATAGGTGCCCAATATCATAATTTATTAGTCACTTTAGAAAATGTTGGTCATTTGTCTTGTTGCATTTTTAAATCTCAATCTCTTTGATTGCTAATATTTAGCTGAAATACCACTTCCCTGTATTATTCTCCTGTTTTCCTTGCCTATGCCCACAGTCACAAGACTTTGGAAATATCCACAAAACCTGAGGCAGAAAATCCTTTTTAAGGCTGGATACTTCTAGGGCTTCATTGAGTGCTTAGAGACAGTGCTGTAGGGCAGTGGTTCTCAACCTTTTTTGTACCGGGACCCACTTGCAAACATTGATGGCCAATCCCGACCCAGTGCTCCTCACTCCTGATCTGCTGACTCCAGCCCCAGGCCCCGAGTGTGTGGGGCAGGGGTGGATATGTGGGACAGCGTGTGGAACTCTGCCAGCCTGCAAGGGGAAAGCCAGTTTCCCATGTTTTTCTCCTTTACAGGAGATT
>NW_017728992.1:183767331-183771644 GCF_001723915.1 Gavialis gangeticus | reverse complement strand
ACTCCTGATCTGCTGACTCCAGCCCCAGGCCCCGAGTGTGTGGGGCAGGGGTGGATATGTGGGACAGCGTGTGGAACTCTGCCAGCCTGCAAGGGGAAAGCCAGTTTCCCATGTTTTTCTCCTTTACAGGAGATTCCATTTTTAAAGTTTGTTGATCCATTTTTTAAGTTTGTTCACGACCCTTTCATATAGTCTTATGACCCACTTTTGGATCATGACCCATGGGTTGAGAAGCGGTGCTCTAGGTGGTGATGTATAGCCTTAGTGCCATACGAAGAAACCTGAAGGAACCCCCCCAGTGGTCTCTCAGCATGGGATACATGTTTATCTGTGGCTGCATTTCAGAGTAGCCCCTTTTTGTTTTATGGGTTGGTGTAGGGAGGAGTTGGGGAAAGGGTCCCATCCCATGCACAGAGGTACGTGACAAGAGCAATCCTTTAACTTTCTTGAGCAAAGATACTGCAATTGGCCTGTTGATTGCTCATGGTCTCAACCACCCTTATCCTGGGTTCTACAGAGGGCAGAGGCCTTGGAGCCCCTCAAGTGTGGGTGTTGCTTCATAAGTAAAGTGTGCACAGAGATGGTAAAAACTCTGCCCTCTCTCCTCTCCTCCACATCCCTGCAAGGCCCAAGAACAACCTAGATTCTTAAGAAACAAATATTTACTTTGCTACAGTTTGAATACCTCCCCACAGGGTACATGCTAAACATAGTAACTGGCAAGGTAATGTTAATTTGCCAGGGCGCACACTCTTCATATAATACGTCATATCAGTGCAGTGACTGTTTTGTTATTAATAATGCTGAAGGTCATGCAAGTACCTATAAGTCAGCAGGTAAAATATTGATCCCCATGAAATCCAGGTGAGGTTTCTAATATCTATCTGCTATTAGCATTCAAAAAGGCCAGCACTTAAATGTGTACTCAGGTTAATATTCTCCAGGACTTTAGGGTAAGGCTTTCTAAAACTATGGACTTTATGAGTAGTTATTTTAGCATATATGTGATGTAGAGGTTTATGTTGCTAGTAATTCTATTTCTAGTTAGAGAGCTATTTTCCAAAAGCAGTGATTTGATCATTTCATTTTTTAATAAGCGCTTACAGTGTGAGCAGTGTGGACAGTTATGCAAAATACAACCTTTTTTTGGAATATAAGGGTGGTGTTTTCAGTTTGAGGAGTACCAAGAAGCTTAGCTTCTGAAAAGAGCCTCTGTAATGTGATATTTATTTACTCCACAAGCTAAGAATGACTCAATCTATTTTTTATTCATTCTATAAAGTTGCTTGGATGCTAAGACCATATGCATTAATTTCAAACCTAAGTGAATTAGTATGGGATATAAATCTCTTGGGAAGAAAAACCATAGAAAAATAGCAGCACAGTTTTAGCTATCTTTATAGCTCCTGGGTAAATATAGCAGCAAATCAATGCTCATAGCTATATTTTTGAATTCTCACTGCTGTCTAGTATTCCTTTAGTGCTCACTGTGAATTTTCATGCCAATTCCACAGGAGATTGGGGATAGCTCATTTTTGTATGAACTCCTGCCACAGTTCCTAAATAAACTACAACTCTGACTCCTTCCTGGTCTCTTCAAGGTCCTAACCCCAACTAGGTCTCAAGATTGCAGTCCTCACCGTGGTCAGGGCAGGGTCCCACGCTACCATCTACTTTCTTCCAACATCTTGGGTTGCAGCTGCATTCCCCATGAATTCACTGAGGTTTCACTTCAGCTGTTCTGATCTCTCGCTGCTGCTGATACTTCAGGCCAATGACAAGCCAGTGCTCAGGAAACAGAGTAATTTTGTTCTGAATAAAAGTTATTTCAGAGAAAGCATATCCTAGAAACAATACATAGCGTATACACATGGCTAGTTCACTGGGTAGTGATCCATCTCGGATCAAAAGCATGACTAGTTCCAGTGGTGCCATTTCATGCAGTTTCAAGGCCTGCGCTATCTTCATTCTCTTGAACTCAGACAAACCAGTCTGTGTTTTTTACACAGGAAGGTGAAACCTCAAGAAACCAGCACTCTTTCAGCACTGGAGCTTTTCTTTCATTAATTGCCATTCCTTTGCTCAGTGTCTTTAGATCCTGCAAGCAGCTTCTGACCCTGGATTGGGATTAGTTGCAGTATCATAATATAATCAATAAATAATAAAAATAATCAACAGAGAATTGACTCTGAATGAAATTCATTCCTATGCAGAGAATTAACCTGTAAGTTCTTCACAACAGAGTAAATTGGATGCTTATCTTGCTGGGATCCTATGACCCCAGCTGACTTCCTGCCCTTCGGGCAGGGGCTGGACTCAATGATCTTCTGAGGTCCCTTCCAGCCCTAATGTTTATGAAATCTATGAAACAGCAATAATAATAGTGAATAATGTCTGTCCATCACTAAGATGCTCCAAATAGGGCTTAGATTGAATCTAAATGATACATAATCCTTTATTCTAGTCTCTGCAGAGCAGTGCATGTCACCCCATGAATTTATTCCTCCCCCAGTCAAATCAATGTTGCAGTGTCCATCATTATTAGTGTTTAGGATCAGTCACCATTTTACACCTGAAGTGTTTTTGCTCAATTTATATGGGCCTAAGCATCCAGTCAGGGAAAAAAAACAATGCCATGGGACTTACGAGCAAATTTCCTCTCACACATGCATAATACTGAAGCCTGCTGAGTGTATATAACTGCTTCTCATCCTGTGCCCAATCTGCAGATACTATAAGTGTGTTATAACCAAATCTGCCATACTTTAGCTGAAACTGTAGCAGTTCATGCTTTTTGCTCTGGACGTTGTGTGTCCAGTCTCCAGAATATTGGTTAAGATGGCAACTAAGCTACACTGAAAGGGAACAGTTTGCAGACAACCTGTAAGCTGAAATATATTTGCCCAGGTGAAGTTTTCAGCAATTAAATCTGTACACAGTTTGGACCCAGGATAGATCAGGTACTTGAAAAAATGCTAATAATATAAAAAAAATTGTTTCAGTATTTTACTCATTCCTATGTGTATTAGGAGCTGGGAAAACCCACATAAAGGAGTTAATTTCCAGGATTGTTGCTTTCTACTGTCAGTTTTCAATGCAGGTTTCACCTTTATGGAATGGTGTTATCTTGTGTCACCACTTGATTCTGGTCTGAATTAGCCTCTTGTGACACATCAGAGGAGGCAGTCTGGCGGGCCTCTTCTGGTTCCCAGTCTCCATATCATCCAGCACTCTGTCTGTAGCTCTGTTCATGCCAATTCAGAGATACCACCTACAAGTTTCCATTCATTACTTCCTCTACTTTCTTCAGTAACACTATAGACAACTTCAGCTTCTATGTTGTAGGCTCTTAAGACAACAGAACCTGTTTTCCTCAGTAGTATTTTGACAAGAGAATACAAACTTGCAGAACAAAACTGACAAAAATAAATGTGTAGACTTTGTAACAGATCTTGGTGTGATCCTCATATCCTTTTATATTTTGTTTTTATTTAAAAATACTCTCAGAGAGTATAATTCATTGTAAAAGTAAGTGTTATTGCTAGTCTTTTATTCTTTCATTCTTTTATCCATCTTTTTCATACAGGGGTACTATTCATGATATTTGCAGAGTATATGTCTAATAAAGGCTGAGACTCCTCATTTCCATTCTTATCTCTGGTATGATGTGGGGTGGGTCTACATGTGCAGTTAATGAGCATAATACACATATCATGCCAGAATTTATTGGACATGCCAAATACTATCTGCTGCAGAGTTAATTTATTTACTCCAGCCTAATAGGAGTGCATGTGTGGATGCACAACATTTACTGCACAGCCAATTAGTCTACCGTCCAGCAAATGTCTCGTGTAAATGCACCCATGATATATGACTTTGAGCTGTTCATAAGAGCCAGCATTAATGATCTTTTTTTTCATGCTTCACGTTATCCACTAATTTTAGGTACCTAAGTATTTTTAGAGAGACTTTATTAACTAGGGCTGTCTGTGCTTAGCATCCCTGAAAATTGGGATGAAAGCTGGATGGGCAAATATTACGGATCCATAAATTAGGGGCGACTTGTGAATATATTGACATTAGCTTCCCATTGTATCTATTAGAGGCACGCAGGATTTGCCTACTACCAAAGCATGGTGACAATTGTGTAGAAAAGACTTGACTGATGAGTAAAGAGTTCATGCTACATGTGGAACAGTGTATCTGTGTGGTTGTGCATGGGGGGCAATAGGGTATGTTGGGGGGTATGTGTATATATGGGGAGGTTGTGGGGGCAGGGTGTGGATATGTGGGATTTGTGGGGTGTGAGGGAG
>NW_017728992.1:183721456-183762331 GCF_001723915.1 Gavialis gangeticus | reverse complement strand
GGCATGGGGCACTGGGGATTTCCTGGGTCCCATGTCTCCTTACCAGGACCTGGATGGGTTTTCTTACAAACTTGCACCCTGGAGGTCCCATGGCAAGTCTCTGCGACCAGGGGACCCTGACTTCTCCTGCTTACAAAGAAGCACTCAGATTCCACAGGGCGTATCTAAGCAGGGAAAGCTAGGAGGGCGTTTCAGGGGCTTGAGAGGCCTAATCTACCTGGGGTGTGCGGGAGGGTGGGGAAGTGTGGGGACCTTCCACACTCTCCCCCTCATGGTGCACAGCCCCTGCCAGTGGCAGCAGCAGCAGGAGCAGCAGCAGGCAGGGATGCTCAGGCAACTTGTGCTCAGCCTAGGCGCTGCCACCAGTCGTGCACGGATTTGGCCGGCACTGCACATGGGGGTGAGAGGGTGCATGTATATGTGGGTACCTCATTATCACCCTCCAGGGCGGAAGGGCTGGGTGGGCTACAATTAGTTGGTCAACACCCTGCGGGCTGTATTTTGCCTGCCCATGATCTATAAGTTGTTACAGTAGCCCTATGCCATTTGAGGATTTCCCTCCCACTGAGACAGTCGTCCATGGTGCTAACAGGCAGTTTAACTTTGCTTTGTGCCAGTGAAACAGGCCCAGGGTAGGCTGATAAGGTCTTTGGTGCAGAGAGCCACTACTGCCATCTTCTTACAAAATGGATTCAAGTTGGCCATGCTTGCAATCCAGTTTCAGTGTTTAGTTGAAATCAGTATTTTCCTTGACTGCTCCATGGTATATGTGCTTAATTTTAGTTCCATTCTTCCTTCTGGAATGCTAATGATTATACTGCACAAACATTTAAATTGTGCATGGATAATACGTAACAGGCATTCACAATGGACCACTACATTCATTTTTCAGCTGGGATATCTAGTTATCATTCACAGAAAAGTGGAACTGTCATGTCATAAGTGCCTACTCTTTTATTACAGAATATTTAAGAACCCAAATAAAAAAATCTTTCAATGTTTTTCTTTATTACTATTCACACTTGCCATATGGCAGTGTGTTTTTATTCTTTCATTCCTACCATGTAATCTGGAAAAGCAAATTCTACAAAACAGGCCAGGAAAATATAACAGCATTATCTCCTCTCACATTCAGTCCTATACACTTCTATATAATGTTGAGCTGAAATTTTTCTTTTGAAAGAGGGCCTACTTCCGGCTTAGCTTCTAGGTATTTTGTGAGGTCTGTAAACAACCACGTACTTGTATTACTTGAAAACTGTGGGTTTTGAAATATTATTGTGTTAACAGATGCATTACTGCTGCAACAGAAAGAGCCATCGCTTGGGCAAGTACAATTGCTGCTCTGAAAAGTCCAAATGGGCAAGATGCACTAGGTAGGACAGGAATTTGGGAGTAGGAAACTTTTTCTGGAGGCCTACCTCATGTGACCACTTCTGTAGACCATGGTGCTAACTTCCAGATAGAATTCCAGCTTTGACAGCCTTTTACGAATCACTGCTATGTTGGCCACAGCTCCTAACTATGGTAACACTGTAAAGAAAAAAAGTAGAAGGGGAATCTATAAACCACAGTTTAAAATCTATCTCTTATTCCTTCAATGCATTTACATTAATTAGAATAGGCCTAGATATCAGAAAGGATGGCTTTCTATAGAGATGGATTTAGTATTCCTCTTTCTGGCCAGCCAAGATTCATTTCATATGGCCATACTTCAACCTGTTGTCTGAGCCAAGAATGTACATGCAGCTACCTCTTGAGAGACCACTCAACTGAACTAGCAGTGCCAGAAAAATTTAGATGAAATCTGCATTGGCTTGGGGCAGTAGTTCAAGAAGACCTAACTTACTTGTGTTTGTCTGACGCTTTCCTATTAGCCCATGAAAATGATATGTGAGAACTGATATAGCAAGTACAAATTGCAGGAAGGATAGTAAGATGCACAAGAGGCACTGCAATTTTGCAGTGAGGCATAAGTTCAGAACATGGTGCCATCTTTGTCTGGTCTCATTATATGTCTTGATGATTATTGAGGTTAAAAGACTTAGCAGAAGGAAAGGAAAGAAAATATGCCTTGAGCCAGCCCAGTGGAAAGTCTTGCAGTTGTACTTGGTGCTCCTGTACATCTCTAACACACAGAAAAGTGAGTAGAGTAAGATTGTTGCCTATATAAATAATAAGCAAGAACTCAAAGAAAATAGTTACTACTATTTTGGGTCTGGTAAAGGATCAGGCTGTCATTATTCTTTTCTGTTCTCTCTCTGGCTATTTCCAGTTGATTTTTTCATTGCTCCTTGAAGACCCTCTATTCTTATGTTGATTTTCTTGTTTGTGACATTCTTCTCCCCCCTACCTCATGCTGGTTTGTAAGTTGACAGCATGTACAGCTTTCTGGAGTGCCGGTCTCTTGTGCTAGTTTGTTGAGTAGCCCTTCAGAGATCAATGTTCTAGTTAAGTTTCACTTGCCTGACAGTACACAGATTTCAGCAATGTGACAGGATATAGTTTTGAAGGAATAGGTAAAGTGTGCTATACAGATAGCACTGTGCTAATGACTTGACAGGAAAAGAAACAGACAAAAGTATCTTTCTAGAGTCATAGAGTCAATAGACTGGAAGGGACCTGTACGATCATTGAGTCCAGTCCTCTGCAATAGGCAGAAGGTTAAAGAGCTCAAACTAGCTCAACGAGGTGCTTATCCAGCCTCCTCTTGGAAACCTCCAACAATGGTGACTGCAACACCTCTGCTGGGAGTGTGTTCCAGGTTCTAGTTACCCTTATGGAGAAGTGCTTCCTTCCAGCCTAAATCTTCCCTCTACTAGTTTGTGACCATTGGCCCTCGTCCTCCAAAGGGATTCTTCCTGAAGAGTTGCTCCCCCAGATCCTTGTGTTCCCCCCGACATATTTGTAGGTGGCTATCAAGTCACCTCACAGCTTCCTCTTACCCAGACTGAACAAGCCCAGCTCCCGGAGTCTCTACTCATAGGACCTATCCTCCAGGCCCCTAATCATGCAGGTGGCCCTTCTCTGTACCCTCTTGAGTTTATCCACATCCTTCTTGAAGTGCAGCACCCAAAACCGGGCACAGTACTCCAGTTGCGGCCTTACCAACACTGAGTAGAGGGGGAGAAGCACCTCCTTGGATCTGTTGGCAACACATTGGCTAACGCACACAAGAGTTGGCTCATATTCATCTTCTGGTCAATTGTGACTCCCAGGTCCGATTCAGATGCTGTGCCAGACAGTGGACTGCTGCCTATCGTATAGTTGTGGTGAAAGATCTTCCTACCCAGGTGAAGGACCGGGCACTTTTCCCTGTTGAACCTCATCTGATTCCGATCAGCCCATACAATCAGTCTGTCAAGGTCATTCTGGGTGTTTACCCTATCCTCTGGTGTGCTTTCCCCACAGCTTAGTGTCATCTGCAAACTTAATCATAGAGCATTCTATCTCACTATCCAAGTAATTAATAAATATGTTAAAAAGCACGAGTATAAGCACTGATCCCTGGGGGACACCACTGGAGACAGTCCTCCAGGATGAGGCCATTCCATCGAATACAACTCTTTGGAACTGGCCTCTAAGCCGGTTATCCACCCATCTCACTGTAGGCTGGTCCAGGTCAGTATCCTCCAGTTTGATTGAGAGAATTTCATGGGAGACAGAATCAAAGGCCTTACTGAAATCTAAGTAAATGATGTCTACCTCATTACCTTTGTCCAGATGGTTAGTTACCTGGCCGTAAAAGGACACCAGGTTTGTCAGGTATGATCTACCCTCTACAAAGTTGTGCTGGTTGTTTCTTTGCACCCTGTCAGTTACAAGCTTGTAATTGATGGCCTCTTTAAGAATTTTTTCAAAATTTTTTCCAAGGACCAAAGCCAAACTGATTTGTCTGTAGTTTGCAGGGTCATTTCTCCTCCTTTTCTTAAAGATGGATACCAGGTTGGTCCTCTTCCAGTCATCCGGGACCACCCTCGAGTTCCACAACTTTTTTAATATCTTTGCCAAGGGCCCTGCTATAAGTTCAGCCAGTTCTTTCAGGACTCTTGGATGTAGGTTATCTGGCCCAGTGGACTTGAAAACATCTAATTGTTCTAAAAGGGCCGTCACCTGTTCGGGTCTGATTTCATGTTGTCTATAGGCTTCCTCGTGTTCTCTGGGCCTTTAGGAGCTCAGCCTCTTCGTGGGGGTCAACTGTGGGCTTTCCTGCCATATTAAGTAGGGGTCCCACAGTGGAGCTTGATTTTTCTTTCCCCCCATGTACCCGTAGAAGGACTTTTTGTTGTCCTTATTTTGGATGCCAACTTGATCTCTGTGCCTGCCTTGACTTTTCGTATCTCATACCTGCAGACCCTGGTTATATAAGTGAACTCTTCTCTGGTTGCTGAACCTTCTTTCCATTGATTATATGCATCTTTTTAAAAAGTTCCCTAATGTCCCTGTTGAGCCAAGCGGGTCTCTGGCTCCTTTCCCACTCTTTGATTGAATGGGAATGGCCTCTTTTTGGGCAGTGAGAATTGCTCTCTTGAAGGAGCACCATTGCTCCTAAACTCCCAAATTGTCCAGTCACTGGTGGCAGAGGGCCTTTCTCACTAGCTTCCTGAGTTTGTCAAAGTCTGCCCTTCTGAAATCTAGGACTTCTGGTCTACTAATTGGGATCCTAGCCTTCTGGTGGATGGTGAACCTAATTAGATCGTGATCACTGTCACCCAGAGTACTATGTCCTCCCCTTTGGTAAGCACCAAGTCCAGAGTGGCTTTACTCCTAGACGGTCCTTTAACAACCTGTGACAGCAAGAGGTCATCGATAGCTGCCAAGAAGTTAGCTGACTTTCTGGAGCTGGCTGAAGGGTTCTCCCAACAGATGTCAGGGTAGTTGAAGTCGCCCATGACAATCAGGTCTTTAGTTCTGGCTGCCTCAGTCAATTCCCTGGAGAATACCTGATTGTTCTCCTCTTCTTGGGAGGGAGGTCTGTAGTAGACTCCCACCATCAGGTCTCCCTCTTCTGGAAGCCCTTGTATCTTGATGCTGAGGGTCTTGAGAGATCTCTCCTTGCTATCAAACCTGACCTGCAGGGAGGGGTACCACTCTTTCATGTAGAGGGCCACCCTTTCTCCCTTCTTTTCAACTCGATCCTTCCTGTAGACCCTATAGCCCTTGATATCCACTGCCCAATTGTATGTCTCATCCCACTAGGTCTCTGTCAGCCCAATGAAATCAGATTCCTCATCTGCCAGGAGGAGAGCCAGTTCTTCCTGTTTGTTGCCCATGCTTCTGGCATTTCCATAAAGCAATACTTTTAGTTCAGAGGACTAACCTACTGGGTGTTTATTTCCCATTAGCAAAACTCACGGGGCCAGTTTTCCAAATGTGGGATGTACTTGTGTATGTACAATGTGGCACATGCAAATAATTTACATATTATTATTTTATTCACAAATCTCCTATGCATGTCAGCAACAGAATTTATGTACATCAAAGCCACCTGTGCATGCACATTCCTGAGTAATAGTTACGTATTGGGTTGGGGAATGATAGGCATTCTAACCAAAGCCACAGATGATCCCTGGATGCAGACCTTTTTCATATTCTAGCTCATTGTTTATTGTTTATGTGATGTGAGGCATTTGTAGATTTTTTTGTCTTTTGAGATGGGAGTCCTTAAAATCTTCCTGTTTCTCATATTTTCACTGCAATGTGGAAGTGAGACAATTTCTTTTAGGACTCATTCCCTGTGAGTGCTGGGCACTGCCTATCTAAAAGATCTCCTAATTCTCTCTTCCACATCTCACCCCTCAATCAAAATAGTGGCTGAAGACATTTTCTAAAAAAAACAAAGGATGACATTTTTCATTTGAGACGGCTGACTCTAGAACACTTTTGATGCAAGCTACCCAGAATTTATTAGCCACTAACAGACATTGCAAGGTCCTTTGGCTTTTTGGGGAAGCTTGGGAGTCACAGTGATTTAGATCCTTTTAGGGAGTTCATTTTCAGTTGTCCTGTTGGCTGATATTATTGCCATGCATTTGGGTTTATAATTTTGTTGCCATGCTGAATATCATTTTTGTTATGTGATTTATGGCTTAGGCATCCAGAGCACAGGTTAAGGAGATCTTGGTGAGTGTGTGTGTGTGTCTGTTCATGTATATTTTTATAGGGAAAGAGAGACAGGATAAATATTACAGAATTCCTTTCTTGAGTTAGTTCTACACTTCCTACACTTTCCTGTCTTCCCTCATGACCTTAAATTGTGATAGAGCTTGAATTGTATCTTTTGGCATCATCCTTCCCAGCAAAAGCCAGACAGCAGAAATATAGTAAAAGATTATTTTGGACAATAAGAAGCTATAATTTATGCTGACACATAGCTGAATAATCTCCTTCCAGACTTGCTTTTATGAAACTTTCTTTACTCTCTTATTAATCAGACAGATTTGGCTTAGTAGTTAAAACATTGCTTAAATTATTTAATGCAGTACTGCCACCAGAAAAAGAAAAGATGACCACACAAATACGTATGAATTCCTGAAGAGGTCTGTTCCAAGGAGCGAAAGGTTCCACTCCTCCTGATGACCCATGTGAGTGTTAATGCAATTCCATATGATAGAATTATAGATTTTTTCAGGTTTTTTAAAAATAGAAATTGACATCTGTGCACATGTAGGTGTGTGTACATGTACACCCACCACCCATGCTAGAAGAACACTAATGCTGGAAAATCAAGCACTCAGAAGTAAGGAGATGCCAAAAGTAAGGTTGCCTATACAACCTTAATTTCACAACTCTTGTACAGCTAGGAAACATATTTATTTATTTATATATTTATTTGTGAATCCCATATTCACCAAAAATGCAATTTTCGTTCAGCTGAAAGTACTCAAGAATTTGCACATCTGATATATAGTATTGGTTAAACAAAACACGAAACACTCAGAAATGCTAATTTTTGTGTCTGGGTTCACCAGGGGTTTGGGTACCATTACAAAATAGGCAAGGAGTGCTGGTGGTTTTTTATCTTACCACTTATGGATGCTCAACTGTGATCTGGGAAACTGGGATTCAAGTCCCCTCTTGACTTTGGTTAGAGCCCCTGAAACTGTATTTTTCAGTGAATTTATTACTTGCTGAAAAAAAATCCAACAGATGTTTTGAATGGCTCTGTTATCTTTTTAAAGTTTGAGTTCCTTGAGGCTAAGCAGTGCCTTTTTTTCTGTTCTGTACAGCTCCGAGCACAATGCCAATCATTCACACATAAATAATGAGAAACCTGATGTTGAGGTAATTGGCCTCTGGTACCTGGGATGTATTCATATGACTGGTTCAAATTCTTTATTGCTGATCACAAGAATTAATCTTAAAATGTTTTTGGGGGGTGGGGGGTTGGCAGTAAAGAGAGATTATTTGGATTTTTTTCTCATTGAAATGTAAAATTTTGGTAAAAATTAAACAAAGTTTGGGGTAAATCCTAGCTCTGCTTAGAATTCCATTTCATCTCTGTGTTGTATGAATTCTGCAACATGGAGTAATGTCTTTTGGCACAGAGCATGTGCTGCAGTACCTAGACCTGATGGCAGGTCTAACTGTAGGACAGATTGTCACTCTTAATTTTGAGTTTCTTTTGTTTGTTTGTGACAAAAAGCCATATACAAGGCTGCTATGTAATATATCCACCTTATTAAAGTTGTGCACATAATCTGTCATCATATTATACATCTAGATAGCATTATGAATGTGCTCAGGGAAGCATACAGAGTAATTTATGGGAAGAGTTTTATATTTTATAATAAGTTTACATGATTGTAAATAAATTGCATAAAATTTGAGCTACAAACATTGCATGAAATACACTAATACTTCCTAAATAAAAGTGCTTACTTGTAAGTATTAAAAATACAAATCAGTAATTGATGGCATGTACCATACATTTGACAGAAAAATAACTGATAAGCCTGTGTCGAAAATAATAAAATTTTAAAACCAGAACTTTATGGTACATACAACTCTCTGAATGCTCCATTTTGAGATGTACAGATAGAGGGTGTATTAGATGTGGATATGTGTATATTATTTGGGTTGCATGTGGTTAGGAGCAGAGACCCATTTTTTCCCACATTTGTTCAACACCACCACAACAAAGTTCTGGTCCATGACTGGAGCCCCTAGCTACTACTACAATATGAATAATGAATGATAATCTCTACACTAAGTCCTGTGTTGTGTGTTCAAAGAAATGCAAGACCATCACTTTCCTGACATCTGAAGTCCGAGCTGCATGGGCTTAAACTGCACTTGGTTATATTGAAGTGATCCTGGTGGTTGCTTTGATGTGACTTGGTAGTGTTGACCAGCAGGACTGCTTCCCTTCAAACATCCCCTGACTAGGGATTTCTGTAAATTGTGCAGGAAGTGCCCCCTGCAGTGCCACCCTGAATTTTTTTCATTTTGCCACTTGCCTCCCCACCTCTCCCCAGTCCTGATTGGCAGAGGGGCCCCATCAGCTGGGTGATTTGCTGCTGATCGCTGAGGAAGTGAAAATGGTTGTTAAATATGTTGTGTTTTTTGCCTCCTCGTCGCTGATTGGTGAGGGGGCCCCATGCTGACTAGCGGGGAAGCAAAAACCATGGCATATTTCAAACCATGGTTTTTGCTTAGCTGGTATTCAGCAGCAAATGGCCCAGCCAGTGGAGCCCCTCTGACCATCAGGGCTGGGTGGGGAAGGAGAGGGTGGGGGCAAGTGGCAAAAGAGAAAAAGTAAAGTAGCCTCTGTAGGGACACTTCTTCTGTGATTAATATAATAATATATATAATCACAGAAGAATAATATTATATATTATAATAATATATATCATTTAGGTATAATAAATAATAATATATGGAGAACCCTATCCATGACACAAAGTGAGACAAAAGAGTGGGGGGGGTGATCAGACAAGCTATTTATGCTTATTCTGACCTATAATGGTCCTAAGATGGGGAAATATTTCCTTAAGCCTTCATTAGATCACTTACGGACCCTATGGCTGGGGACAGAAATTTTACATGAACCAGGATAAGTGATTGGAAACTGGTTCAGATCAGGAAGTTCAGACATTCAGGGCACGTAAACTGCTTCCAAAATAGCCCAGCCTGGTTAAGATAAATCTGGATGGATGTAGTATCAGACTTAACTGATTTCTGTCTCAGACCCCCTTCAGATTCAAGTTAACTCACAGACCCTCCAGCATGTCAGGATGCTTTGCACCTCCCCTGCAAACCCTTCTTGCAGGCAGGCAGGCTAGCATTGGCCCTACCTACTTGCTCTGGTGACCTTATTTTAAGAATTAGCAGGCAATACTCAATTGTGGACAGAGTGCAACTTTCTTAAAATGAGCAATCACAGCATATCCTGTTGATAACTTGGAGACCTTTATTGATACACAGTAGCAGCATATGACAATTAGCAAGCAAGAAAGGCTCTTACCATACAGTGAGCCCCAGGCATGCACACAGGAAGACGGATATGTGGCCAGCACATGATTGTCTTCTGCAGCTCTCTTGCTTCAGTTTGTGGTGGTCTTGACTGGAAGAAGTTGCCAAGAAATGAATACAACCTCTCTCTGATCCCCTCCAATGTTATATCTTTAACCCATTCATTGTGTACCTAGTTAGTGCTCGTTCATTGGTGGTCCAGTCCAGTGTGCCTTGTCCAGCCAATGGAGGTACTGTCCACATGTGTTTCATGCACGAGGAGTCTGGTAAAATGAGATCATATAGCTGGAATGTTTCCATCCCTAATTGGGATGTTTAGGTACCAGGACAGGTTAATTTCTGCAGCTGCGCTCTTATCTTTTGAATACATGGGAAATGGGGCTGCTTCTCTTCTCAAGGTCCATTAGACACTCTGTACCACCCCCACAAAAAAAAAAAAATCTCTGTCTGGAATGTGTGAGAACTGCCTTGTTACAAAGCTGCTTGCCTGCTAGGCTGTGAGAGCCTACTTTTCTTTCTAGCACACTTGTTTGTCACATTTATATTGAATATATTGAATGATAAGCATTAAGCACCAAATAAGCACTAAAATTCTAAACATTTGAAATTTTAGTCATCATGCTCCAGCAGAACAGGGAGGTGTGCTCTAGTGCCTCCAGCTTCTAGCCTGGGCCCCTGCAGGCATGTGGCTATATTTCCAGAATCAAAAGTCAATGTCTGTTCACTTGCTTATCAGTTCAATCTATGTAGCTTAGACTAACCTATGAAGTTTGAACTGATTCAGCTTCGAGCTTTTTGACTGTCTATACTTACTTAGCCCATATGTCACCACAGAGAGCATGCCCTGAGCAAGTTTCAGAACTGAGTTGTCCTCTCTATCTGTCCCTAAAGATAGGGGGGAGCTGCCCTGTTCTGTTAGTGTTGTGTAACTCAGAACAGCCCTGAAACTACCTGAAGACACCTCTAGAGCTTAGGAAGCAGGATTAAACATACACACTTCATTGTATCCCAAACCTTAGCCAGCACCCCTGTTTTCCCTCTTAGACCACTCTACTATTACATATTGTCTTGAAACACCAATCAGTGCAGTGCTAAGCGCCTTACTGCTTACTCAGGTTTTGCTTAGACCAGGTTCACACCTGAGTTAGGGTATTTGAGTCACTGGGAATACTTTTATGCATCACAAATCTATAAAAATGATTCACAGTCACTGGACCTTACTGGATGTATCTACACATGCAACTAATGTGAAGCTGTAAACTCTGGAGTTTATTGCCATTTGAACATGCACCCAGGAATGCAGCACGTTGAGCTTGGTTGGAGCAGCCCTGGCCTTGGAAAGGGGCCCAGGGGGTCAGCCTGTCAACCCAGGCCCACTCCCCACAGCTCAACGTGCTATGGAGTGGCTGGCTGGGGCACAAGGATACTTCAGTGGAAGGATAGCTGGCATGCAGCCCCCACACTGGAGCACCCTTGGGCTCCAGTCAGCCAGGGCAATGTCTATATATATGTTGGCTGTGGAATTTTTTACTTTGCAGCAGGATAGTACTTGTATTTACAATTATTACTAGGCTGTGCACTAAATTAGTTTACTCCAGCCTAGTAGGGGCACATGTGTAGATGCCGAGACATTTACCGTGCAGCTAATTAGTCTACTGCACAGTAAACATCCTGTTTAAATGTGCCAATTATGTTTTATTTTTACTGCTGAGCTGAACATGGTGAGGTTATGATGCTAGTCTGTTTTGTCTGTACTTCTTTATGCTGAGACAGAGAAAAACTTTGGAATGTTTTCGTAGTATTTAGCACAATCTTAATACTTGTGAATGCACTTCCTGCAGTAGGAAAATGATCAGCATATCCGCTTAAGGTTATCTTCACTTTCCAGATAGGGATATCCCTTCTTTTCAAATAATCTCCCTCTCTCTGATAGGGGTAGAGAGGTTCTTTGCCTCTTGCAGCTTTTTTTTGTGACCTGCTTCTGCCAGCAGAAAAGATGGCTATACATTTATTAGTATTTGGCAGGGCATGTTGCTGTTTGTTAGTTAAGCCATCTCTAGTTTAAGTCAGACTGTTGATGTGCATGGAAATACAGGGAACGTTTCATTCCCAAACTCATCCTTTGGATTAGTGTTTTTACTGGCAATTACTCTTCATCTCCCAGCAACTAGACCAAAACCTTCCTGTTAGAATCAGAAGTTCTTAAATTCACAGTACATTTGACATCCAAGTCTGGAATATTTTGGTGCTTCTGTCCATTTAGTTACAATCCAGCAAGTTTCTTGCTTACTATGTATTGAGTCATTTCTGTAAGACTGAGCCTGAGCCAAGTATGAAATAAAAGAAAGTACAAAGAAACCCTGGCTGATCTTCAGAAAAAAAAAAAAGAAAAAAGAGAAAAAAAGAAAAAGCAACTTGACATACCATCAGATGAAGCAGGCAGCTTAAATTCATCAGCTTTATAGGCTTACGCAACTGCCAGAATAACCGAGAGTTATGAAAAGTTTAAAGGCAGCAGTATGTCTTTAAAGATCTTTGCTAATTTGAATATAGTAGTCAGATTTGAAATCTTTTCTTTACCCAAGTGATTTTTTTCCCCCCTTGGAACACTAGGGCTGATGATGTTTCATGCAGGTTTTTCCTTGTTTTACAAAGATATTTTTTCAGCGTGACTCTAAAAACTGGAATAGATAAAGCTGCCTCAATATTGCCAGTTAATGGATATTCATCAAAGAAAGAACAAATTTAAAATATGTTTTATTTCATGTGCTATATCTATACATTAACAATAAGAATGACTCTGGAACAGTTATGTACAGTGCTGTGTATTTTGTATCTTGGTTCTGCTACAGTCACTTTTGAATCTATTCAACGAACTACATATGTCCACCACTACACCACTACAGGCCAAGACAGGAAGTTATAGATCTTGAGTCTGTAGGAATCCGTCTGACCTGTTTGACAGAGAGTCCGTCCTGCTGTGGAAGTCCTTAATTGCTAAAAGAGTAGGAAGTCAGATGCTTGTCACAAATCACTTCCCAAGGCTAACTTGAAAACCTTTACCAGCTGACTGACATTCATTTGTCTGGAGCTATATCTGTTCTTCCATTGGTGCATCTAGCTGACTCCAAAAGCAGGGCTAAAATTCAGCAAAATAAAATAAATCTTCACATCCTTGCAAAGCTTATGGATGCTAGAGGCTATTTTTTTTTATTTAAGCACAGGTCTGGTTCTGTATTTGTCATCTTCAAATTAATCAAAGCCCTTATCATACATGTTCTGAGTGGTTTGTAAAAACCTGAATGGATAGCAAGAAATATAAGCAGGAGCATAGCTGTATTTATACTAACACTTTCTAGCAACAGACCTTTCAATGTGGGAGGAGAGAACACAGGCTGCTGGCACCCAGAGCAGGACTCGGTTGCTTCCATAGCAGTCCTGAGAGCACTACCGAGAAGCATGCTCTGTCTGCCTTCTCCTCATTTACACTTGCCAAACCTGGAAATGAGCAGTGAATCTGCAGCTGGGAGACCCCTTATTGTCACTCCTTAGAAGATCTGTCATTAGCTTGAATGACAGCAACATCAAGGGGTGCCCTCAGGATAACTCTCCTCTCTTATTTCCAGGTTTGATGCATGTAGAGATGGGACAGGTGGGTGCTTCTTCTCATCTTACAGATGAGTTGGAGAAGTGGCCCAAAATATGCATGCGATCTGTAGGGAGCAGGATATTGCTACCAGCATACCACCTTAAATTTGGTTGGATGCTGTAGGAGAAATTGCCCAATGATACTGTGATTTAACCTAATGCTGATGGGCCAGATGGACCTTCCTGGAGTTGGGTGGATAAAAAAAAAGATCAGCAGCAGGCCTCCAGCATTTCCCCTCTCCACTTCTTGTAAATGCATCTGCTAAAATAATCTGTTGTTGCTTGTGGGGTAGAGCGATGTTGTAGCTGTGATAATCCAGGTACTGCGAGAGGCAAGGATATTTTGGGGGTGACATCTTTTTTTGAACCAACTGTATAGTAGGAATAACATTAGACAAGCTTTCGAGTGCAAGACATTTGGGTCTGACCCAGTGAATAATGTCTGTCATTCAAAAGCTTGCCTAACTTTATTCCAACGACTCAATTGGTGCAATCAAAAAGATATCACCCCCTCAAAAGCCTTGCCATCCATTATCAATCATTCTGAACATAGCATTCTCACTTTCATCTCTCCACCAGCTTTTCTTGCTCCACTGACATAGAAGAAACTAGTCATGACTTTACATACTTAAAATCTTGCATTAGCCTCTGCCCTTTCCATAACCAAGGCTTCTTATCTAGAGCTGTGAGGGAAACCATTTTTCCGTCTTGTGAAAAGTCTACAGATTTCCATAACTTTCCCATTCTGCATTGAGACAAAATTAGTATCTTTTAAATATTTTTTTCATAAAAGAGTAAAATGGAAGTACATTCCACCATAACCAAATGATCAGGGCACTCACCTGTGGTGTAAGGGACCCAGGTTCTAGTTCCAGCTGTTTGGCTTAGCTGGGTGACTTGAACCTAGTGGTTTCTCATCCTGTTAAGTCCCATTACTCCTGAGCTAGAGTCAGTCTGTCCTTCCTGTTGGCCCTATGTAACTGTGTATACAAGTTAGATCAGTTCCAGCAGGAGAAACTAGGAGAGAGAAGTTGGTGGTTAGGGTACTTGTCTGAATTTTGGAAAATGTAAGAACAGAAACTTAGACCTCTCTGTCCCACATCTCAGGTGAATGCTGTAACCAGAATCTGCCTCCCTTTCCTAATGTTTGTAGGAGCAGTAAGGGCTCTTTGCATAAAAAAAGAGTACTGTGATTTTTGGACTATTGTCTCTTCTGAAGTGGATGGATCTCTCTCTTTTGGTTTGACCAGATATTTCGTTCTGGCTTGCGGAAACCTTTCCTGATTGAAGTTTTTCCAAACCTGACACATTCACATGAAAAGTTCCCCACCAACTCCACTCTTGCCTCATTTTGATTTGCTCCATGCTTCTGTGCCATACCAAATGCAATTTCTGCAAGCCAGTCTGCTCCCTTTCCCTCCTTTTGCCACAATGTCTGCTAGTAGTGATTCTACCAAGGCATTTTTATAAGACGTTTATTTTATCCACAGTTTTTTATTATCTATAACTGCCCAATCCAACTTGCTCAGTCCCGTTGTGCAGATGTCTTTTATGAATATCAGTAGGATCTTTTTCCCATGACCTCTCTTTTCTTTTCCATTTCCACCTCATTATTTTGTTTACCCCTTCAATGGTTTATGCGTGAAAATGGTCTGTAAATACTTTGGAGTAGGAACAGTTTGTAGTTTTCCTGTCTTCGGTGGCATGTAGAGTATTTTTTACCACTGTAAATACAATTAATAATAAGTAGGTGGGTTTGAGCTCCCTAGTTCAGAGAGAATTCAGATGACAGGTCTTTGTCACTAGAAAACATATTAAGACCATCACAGGATTACTTTAATATCCAGATCTTCCCATTTGACTCCTTGTGGAAGTACTACAGTCATTATGAGTATGCACTCACCAGAAATGAGTTACTAATATAAAAATGTCAGTTTTAAGCCAGGAATCCCTCGTGTTGTGTCTCTGCAGCCTGCCCATTCTTGTGTATCTGAAAGAAGCTGAGGTTAATGAAGCCACAAATTGCTGTCAGCTTCATATTGATATTAAAACCATCTTACACCAGTACCTGATAAGCATTATACCACATTTCAGTGGATGAAAAGTCATTGTACAACATTGTTTCTCTTTACGTTAATGTGCTCCAGATCACTTGGACAGCTCACTTAATGAATCCCATTTTCCAGCCGACAACCTTGTTTGAGGAGCTGCCAGCAGGGGATTCTCTGGGCTGCAATTTGATGAGCAAGGTAAGATTCTGTGACAGGAGACAAGTTATAGTACATTCATGCTGACTGTAGTGTAATGAGGTGCAAATGGATACTAGATGGATCATGATTATTGTGGGAAGGAGATATTTAAGGCATTTATGTTTTATCAGCCTTATGGCATGTTAAGGTACTTGACTTCTGTGTCCAGCACAGTGAGGAGCAGTATTTACAGTAAAGGCTCCAGCCCATAGGAACAGAGGGCACTTACACACATGCAGGGAGCCTGTTCCAACGTGCTGGAAAACCAGTGCGTTGGAGCAGGCTTGATTAACGGAGTCTGCTGGAGCATGTAAATTGATGCGCTCTGGTAGCTTCATGCATCATGTGTATCAGCAGTGCAGCATGCATCCGCGCTGAGAAAATGGCAGCTGTGTACTTTGCACTAAAACATGTTCGATGTGTGTTAGTTGCCATTTTCTACCAGCACCATTTTCTCAGCATGGAGGCGGGGCTGCACCGCTGACACACATGACATGTGGGTGCTTTTAATTAGCTCGTCTCACTAATTAAAAGCACTTGGTGCCACGTTGACAACAGAAGTACAAATGCCGAGATACAGTATGTTGTTGATCTGTTCTTTCCTTGGGATGTTTGTTGTTCTGTAACAGCATAATCATGTACCTTGCAACTATTTCTTTCCTTTTTTTTCCTCTATATCTTTGTCTTATTATACAGTTCCAGTCACCATTGACTCTAATGACCTATAGTCGTTAATGCATCTGTCATCTGGGTTGGGGATATACCATTAGCTCTAGTTATAGATGGTGACCTGGGGTGCAGAGAACCAGACTGTTAAAGCTTTTTATACATCCGAAGGTGCAGGCAGTCACTTAGTAGGATATGTGCCGTACTCCCATGAAATCAGTTGACTTTACTGAATCGAAGACTTCGCCCTGGATGTTGAAGAGTCCATGCTACTTATTGTAGTAGGATGGTACATGATGCACATTCTCCCTGCACCAAGGGAACTTTGGGGTTTATTATGGCCTCATTAGCTAAAATCCCACATGTAGCTCTTCCTAAGATGGCCCAACTCTCCACAGCTTCACACTGCCCATTCTCTGGCTCTGAACGTGTGTCAAACAGCAAGCAAAGAGGAGAAAAGATGCCTTTGAAGGAGCCAGAATTGAAAGGTTCTCATCAAGGATAGAGAAGAATTGTACAGTGCTTGGGCTATAAGCAGGAAATAGAGCCAGACAACTGGAACCAAAATTTGAGCTCTGATATGTTTATATGCAAGAGACAAAGACATTTTAGAGTGATAACTTTTGTTGGGCCAACTATATAGTTGGGAGAGATTTTAGATAAGCTTTGGGGCACAACTTATCATTCCACAGGTCTGTTTATAACCTGTCCTGAGAAGTGGGAATCCCTGACTGCTTAAGACTTTTAAAACCAGATTGGCTAAAATGCTTGAAAATATAGGGAACTGGTATGCACTAGCAGAAGAGCTGATGTCCTAGCTTCATCCCAGGGAATGCTGTGATTAATTGCCTTCTGCTGTTTTAGCCCCCACTTGTAGCTGTTATTGGATGGCACTATTACCTTTTTGTCCTTGTGTGATATAAATCATTGCTGTGATGTTTGTTGCACACTTGCTCCATGTTACCTCAGAGCAGGATCTTTTTCTGTTTAGGACATAGTGACTCCTATATAGATAACGGGAGATTTTTATAAGGGCAAGGTCATTCAACTTGCATTGGCTTTCATTCAGAATTGGAGTCCTTTATGGCTTACCATACTAGCCATCCTAACCAGCCTTTGTGGCTTTGAAATATTTCTACCATGGCTGGTACAATCCATTTGAAAATAACTTTAGAAAAGACAGTATTCACCAATATACTCCAAGAGCACTATGATCTCTTTTCTCTTTCTAAGAAGCTTGTAGCAGGACCAGGTTGTAGTGATATTCCTAAACCCTAGGCTTGTGACAGTCAAGATCCCATCTTCTTTTATTACTACATTTTCTTGCATATAACATGCCCCAAAATAAGACATGCACCTTGGTTTTGGAAACGCAGAAGGAAAGAGAAAAAAAGAAAATGTTTTATGGCTGCAGGGACAGAGCCTATACTCCAGCTCCCTCACCTTTCCAGTCCAGTTTGGGCAAAAGATATAGTTTTAACCTTTTCATAACTGACTTGCCAGCAGATCTTGGTTGCTCAGCCAAAAGCTAGAACCATAGCTGCTGCTGAAAATTGGAATCCATGAGCAGATCTAGTATTATGAAAAGAGCTAAATACAGTCTGCTGGGCTGTGAAATAGGAGGAGAGACCAGGCATAGCTAACAGCCAAAGAAAGGTTAACTTGGTTAGTGGATCATCAAGACCATTATAAATGAGAGAGGATTGTTAATACCTGTGCAATGAAGAGCAATTAGCAAGAACCAAGTAGATTATATTGTGCCATGTCATCAATTGACCCCATCCACACTGCCTGAATAGAAATGCCACTGCAACTTCCAAACAGTTGGTTTTAAACTGGTTAGAGCAGGAATAAAAACTGAGTGTGACTGCACCACTGTACCCCATCCTCCCCCTTGAATCTGCCCCTGATTGACTCCATGCTTCCCCCATGCAGCTGCTGGAGGGAAGAGAAGGAAATGAAACAGCAGTCATGTTAAAGCATATCCATGCTTCTATTCTGGGCATCACCCTGCTTCAGACACGCCCCCCAATTTTGGAAGGCTTATCTTTGTGGAAAAGGTGAGTGTGGTAAATATGGAATGGATATAGCACCTGTCACTAAGACAACCTGATCCTGTTTCAGCACTCCAGTTAGGATAAATATCTGGTTACCTGTGTGTTGCAAAGATGACCAAACAGTGTGACAGAGGTCAGAATTTCTATTCTGCTTCAGTGATGACCAACAGCAGTCTCCTCAGGAATCAATGGTGGTAGCAAATCTTTTTTTTATACCTAAGAGCTGGGTCTTCAGATTAGAAAGGAAACCAAGCTTTCTCTTGAGAGAAGAACGCAAACTCTCTAAATATAGATCTGACTGTGGCAAGTATTTGCTTGTCCACTTAATAGCTGTATGGCTAATGAATGGGCAAGGATTCTGTCTCATCTGGTCAATAGGACCAGATGAAAATTTTCCTGTCATTTCCTGCCCAGTTGGTCTGACTTCCCATCCCCAGCGAAACTTGAAATGGCATCAGAGCAGCCTTTCTGTTTTGGTGGAACAGCTGTTTCGACTCAAAATGAAATTCGAGAGGATGCCTATAATACCCCCAGTATCTTTACAGGACAAGAAGCATGTATTGCTGTACATTAATAACTAAGGAAGAGATTCTCAATGGATCTTCATTGTAACTTTGGCTTCTAACTCTCCAGGTATTTTGAAAGAGGGGCCAGGTTACAAGCTTGTGCTGAGCGCAGGGAAGAGCGGCCCCTCACTCACCATGTGGCTGGTGCCCCACGCTGCAGCTGCTCTTAGCCCACCTTGGACTGCCTGTGCCTGCTCCAGACAGCTCTACACTATGCTCATCACTTCACCTCCAGCAGAGAGTGCCGGCCATGGGGCAGGTGAGGGGCCACTTTTCCCTGTGCTCAGCACCAGCTTCTTCCCTGCCAGCAAGCAGGGGGTTGGGGCTGTGCGCTGCCCCCTGCCTGTGAGTGGGTGGGGAGCCAGTGGGAGCACAGGGCTCACACTGGTGCTCTGGGTTCAGTGCCAGCAGGGGCCAGAGCAGGATGGCAGGAGCACGGGGTCCCAGCTGGCAGGGACTCTATGAAGCTAGGCCAGATCCCCCCTTCTCTGCTGGTGCAGCCCAGCCCAGCTCCACAGACTCCTGCCAGCCTGTGTCCTGCTTTGGGCCCCACTGGTGCTGGCCCTGGGACATTCGTCCCAAGACATTGAGACATTGGTCCCAAGATGGTGACCAGGGGGTGGGACATCTGTCAAGGCATCTCGAGGGCCACCCATGCAGCCCTCAACAGCCTGCCAAAACTGGATAAGCAGATCTCGAAGTTGTGCTGCTTTATAAGTCTAAAGTTCCAATAAGAATACCCTCTCAAGCTAATATTAATAGTACTTTGTTAATAACATGTTGGTTTGAATTTGCAGTGCCTCTAACAATTCCTCATCCCTTCACTGCCTGAAAATATCTACGAAATAAACCTCTTCAGTCTTAAAAGATGCCAGCAGTACATCCCTTTCCCACAGGAATATAAATGCACATACTGCATGCCCAGAGCCCTACAACAAAAAAGTGGAAATGCTACATAGAGGACAAACTGTCAAGTACTGTTTCATTTCCTCTCCCTACTAACTTTTCATAAGACAGTTGATTTCCCCCCCTTGTCTGTTGGTTCTGATTTGATTTAAGGGGAGAAAGACATTTATAAAAAATATTTGGAAAATTGGTTGCTGCTGTGCCTACCATAAATGTGTATGCTTAGAATAAAATAATGTTTAGGATAAGTATTAGGCAATATAGTATTTGAAAGTAGGATAAATGTATAATGGCAGATTAAATTCTAGGATAAAGTCATGATGTACTTCATAGTAGTTGCAATTAAATTGGAATGAAACAGTTAATAAATCAGATTTTTGACAACATTCTTTTAATTTTAAATATTGGACAAACTGTTTTGTTGTAAGCAATTTTAGAATTAAGCAGTGCATATGGTACCATACACATCTCTTTGGTAAAGAAGGCTCAGTATATAAGCTGTTTTGCCACTTAAAGCCATCAAAGGACAGTCTGGTGACAAGTATCTATGATTGGTCTTGCTTTGGGAGACATAGACCATAATTTAGCATTTCATTTAAAAATGTATTTCATGCTAGTAGACTTCCAGTAACCATTGTCGACAGGAGTAATGTGGTGAAGACACCGTTCTTTGTAAGACTGCCCATTCGTTTTCTGTATGAAAATAAATCATCCATATCTTGTTTTGTGGGTGTCGGTTGTAGCTTTGTCTGTCTAAGGATATAGGCAGACACAGTTCTTTAGGTAAATGTGATACATTTTATTAGACCAACTAAATAGTTGCAAAATTGTTCTTTGCAAGCTTTCAGACACAAACACCCTTCTTCAAGCATAGGGAGAGTGACAAGATATGGACAAACTGACTCTCCCTAAGGCACAGAATGACTTTTCCCATGCCTGAAGAAGGGTGTTTGTGTCCCAAAACTTGCAAAGAACGATTTTTCCAACTACTTAGCTGGTCTAATAAAAGATATCACATTTACTCAAAGAACTTGTCTATCCATATCTTGTAGAATTTTAGAGCCTCCTACCAACCTATACTGACTGCTTTTCAGCCCACCCAAGCCTTACGTTCTACGCTATGCTCATCACTTCATCTTCTCTTCATCTTCTTCTATATCATTTAACATATACCATCATTTAAATATGCGATGTCTATGGTTTTGGTCATTTCTTCCTTAATACCAGCACCTCTTGGAGATCCTACCTACATTTGAAGTACAGCACACCCAGCAATATGTTCAAAATCAGTGTATTTGGAAGTGGATTCTACATTTCTGGGGGTCTGCTGGCATTCCCAAAGCCTACCATAATGATTTTGAGATGATGTATATAATGGTGGGTTTATACCAGCTGGCTCTGGGGGAGCTACTATGTAACAGAATGTATTTGCTCTGGGAAAGGAAAATGTAGTTTACGTGTCCCGGCTGTGAATTTCTGACCTTTTGTGCTTGAGAATCTAATCTCTTTTGATAATGGTAAATCCACCCTGGAAAGTAATGCAAATACTAGGAAAGGTCCAGTCTTTGAAACAAAAGAGCAGTGTGGCCAAGGGGACAGGACACTGGCACAGCACTCAGGAGGCCTGGCTCTGCTACTGACCTGCTGGGTGACCCTGAGTAAGCATCCCTGTATGTTCCAGGTTCCCCATGCATATCACAGAAGTAAAGCACTTTGAGATCAATGGATGCCAAGGTGGAAATGATAGTGAATAGGGCATATGTGCAACTAGGAAGTACCCAAATGAGCCCTCAGGAGTTGCTTACAGAGTTCTTTTGCTGTATTTCAAGAAGGTAAGTCCTGCCCAGGTACTATCCCTCATTGCTATGAGTTGATTAAAATATTAACATAGTGAATTTCTGTCTGATAAGATTTAAAAGGAATACATCTTTGAAGGTTTAGAGTTAGTGCTGTTAGTTTTATGACATTGGGTGCAGCTACAAAAGACGTTTACTGTGGAGTTGCCTAATTAGTTCTTCAGTCAATATCTTGGGGCACCTATACACATGCAGAAAGCCTGCTCTGATGCAATGTAATTGCACTGTAATTACACTGATGTAATTACAGTGCATCAGAGCAGAATCGATTAATCGAGTCTGCTGAAGCAAAGTAATTGCTGTGCTCCAGCAGAATGCAGGGTCACGTGTATCAGCATCCCAGCCAGGCATGGCTGGTGAACTCAAACTGTTGGGGTGGTGGAGCATCACACGGGAGTGGCCAGGGGGTTTGCAGCCGGCCAGGAGTGGGGCAGCTGCAACCCCTGCTCCCTATGGTGAAGGGGCTGGCAATGCCCCTTCAGGGGGAATGCAGCAGCTCAAGCCACAGTTTATCTGCAAGGAGGATGACCACGCTGAGGATGGGACTCCTGGCATGCCCGGAGCTGGCTTTATTGCCTCGGCAGGTGTGCCAGATTGGGTCTCCTGGGCCTCTGAGAGTTATTTCTGGCCAGGCAGCTTGAGTAGGAGGGGAGAAAAGTGAAGAGGAGTGGGCTGGATGAACCCCCTGAAGACTTATCTTGAGAGAAAAACTTCCCCGGGAACAGGGCGGCAGGTCGATTGATCTGCAAGCTCAGAGAAGCTCATTATCCACAACAAGCATTAATTGCCACTGCCCTTCCTCAATTACTGTGGTGGCAAGTCAGTCGATTGATGAAAGCTTTAGGGAGTGTACAGAGGGAGCTGTGAGAGCCAGCAGTCTGCAGGCAGGGCAGCAGCCAAGTCTGCCGGCTGAGATTTTGTGTTTTTTTTAATTCATCGTTGTTTTCTTTTTTGGAGCCGAGCCCCACTGGGGATGCCTGCAGCCAGATCTGACTGGGTGAACGCCACCCCTCCTGGAACCCAGTAAAACATCAGAGTCATGGCAGGAGAGAGCTAGGAGGATCCCAGTTTGGCTAAGTCCCCAAAGTATTTTCTGTTGTGAGTGTAGGCTCTTGGATGTCGTCGGGGAGCAGGTTGCTGTGTCCCTACATGGTGATACACCGACACCTACTCCCAGTCGGCTGCAAACCACACCCCACTCCTGGCCGGCTGCAACCCCCCCGCCTCCACTCCCGCGGGACACTCCACTGCCCCACCAGTCTGAGTTCACCAGCCATGCCTGGTCCCAGCACTGAACAATGGTGGCGGGGGGGCCCTAGCTAAAGCTTTTTCAATGAGCTTTAGTTAAAGCACCCCTGCTGCCATTTTTCAGTGAGGGCACCCTGATGCGCATGACACTCTGGGCACTTTAATTAGAGCAACTCTCAGATCCAATCTAATTAAAGCGCCCCCCTCCCCCCACAAATCCTGGAGCACATGTATAAATGTTCTCAACGTCCATGCATGCAGTGTTCTTAGGACAGAGTAAACTAATTAAGTCTGCCACGGTTTAGTACTTGTAAACACAAGTATTAATCTATGGCAGAGTTTTCTACTCTGCAGCAATGCACGTGTAGATGTTGACACAACTGGCTGGGGCACGAGGGTGCTTCAAAGCGCGGGCTACCTTTTTGCCCCAGCCAGCCCCTCCACAACACCCTGAACTAGACTGGAGCAGCTCCAGGCTAGCAGGCTGACCCCTAAGCTTGCTGCCATTTGGCGGTGCTCGAACCCAGTTAATGTGCTGCGGTCCCGAGTGCATGTTCAAATGCAAAGCCTGGGAGCAATACATTCCAGCATGATCTGCACCAGAATTTATTGCTGTATATTAATTGCATGTGTAGATGTACCCAGTGAGGAAAAATGCATCCTGCAATGGGCTGTTCTAAGGAGTCTGTGTGAAAATTCACCCTATCTAGTCACTCCTGCTTCAGATGCTGAAAAAATCTGTAATGCAGTTGCTTTTTGGCCCACACCCCGGATGTGCTCAGCACTGCTCTCAGACACCTTGAATACTGGGTGTCATGGTGGCTATATTACAGGTTTTCAGCTCTCAGTACAACCAGAGAGAGTGTTTTTGCTGTGGTGCTCCCACTATAACCGAAAGTTATACAGACAACCTCTGGCAGGATTCTTACAGACAGACATGCTGGGGACATACAGAGAGCTGTAGAAAGGTTGGGGTATTGCCAAGGGGAAAAAATATATGTTAATTTAAAAATGAGCAGGTTAATTCCAGTTAATCAAATCCTACCTCGCATACATGTGGAAAGGATCAAAGAGCTTGAGCGGGTGTTGTTATGGCATAAGATTAAGACTATTAAGTGTGCTGTCTGCATCACATTCCAACCTGGGTGATAGCAATCTGCCAATTATAACTCCACTGAAGTAATTTCAGTTGGATGAAGTAGTCTTCATTTCTTGTAATTTTGCCATGCACAGTTAAGCAGCCAGTGCATTTCAGTACAGAGGTCTGTGTTTCAGTGTTGGTTGAAGTGAATTTGTAGATGTTTATGAAAAGCTGTAAGGGCCAGATCCTGTAAAGCATTTAGGTGCCGTAAGTTAGGTGCCACAGTCTAACTTAATAAGTGGAGTCCATCTAAACCCTGTGCTAGGTGCTTAGGTTTTTTGTACACGGGGACAGTGAGGTGACTTTGAATGGGATCCACAACAGTTCACAGGTACCTTGAATTAGCCAGTAGGACCTTACTGAGGACAGAGGCAAACATTAAAATCCATGTTATCTTTCTTAGGGTTGCAGGGAAGTAGTACTATTTAAAGTCCACAATCCTGACCCCTCTCCTGTCAGTAGGTGTTTGTGGCTCCCGTACCACTTTTAAAAAAAAAAAGTGCATTCCTTTCCAGTGGTGATGGTACCATCTCTACAGTCTATATTAGCCTGCCTTTGACCAAGAGGTAGAAGGCTTAGGTTCAAGTCTCTGCTCTTCCTGATAGAGTTCAAAACCACATCTCCCAGGTGAGTTCCCTGTCAGGCTATCAGCTCTTCTTGGTTGAAAGGACCAAGAAAATACATATATGTGTATATATGTGTGTGGTAAGGAAGAGGGTTAGAGGGTGAAAGGACATAGCATTTTCTGCCCTTCCTTTAAGCTCTGCCATTGTTCAGAAAATACTTCAAAATTCAGTGAGCTGAGGATGCAAAGGAAGTGAGGAGGGAGGTTAAGATATAGGATCATTTTTGCTTAGTGGTTAGGGAACTTGGCTGGAAGAAGAAAGTCTTGGGTTCTAGTCTCATCCCCAAGCAGTTTCTTTATTTTATTCAATGATCATTTCATGTGAAAGGCATTATCCCTTTCCCTGAGGGAACTGTGGGGAAAGGCAAGCACCATTGCTGGGTCATGGGGAGCCCTGCAGCTCTCTGTGACCCAACACCCCAGCCCAGCTGATGATTTCCCTTGGAGCTGGCACCTTGAAAGCACCAGAGTGCAGCCCCGTGCAGGGTGGTGCCATACAGCTCTCGGACAGCCAACATGGAAGAGCTGTCGCCTAAGCTCTGTCATGAGGCCAGCATCAGGTTGCATGACAGCGCTACCCTTCCACATGTTCAATTTAAGGCCCAGTAGGAACCTGCCACAAAAATATTACACATATTTTGTGGAATATTTTTTGTGGCCAGTTTCCCATTTTGTTGTGCCATTAGTTCCCTGAACATGTGGCAGGTTTAGTATTTATGGCATTATTAATAGGTTAATTGCATCTTTAGTGTAATGCCTGCCTGCGGCCTATGAGTAGCAGCATCCTCATAATGACACTTTAAAAGAAATTGGCAGTGACACTGCACTTGACTTGAGTCCAGTCAGGATATGGGAAGTTAGGCATTGTCCAAGGGTGCTTACCAGCTCAAGTCCCTAAAGGGACTGAATGCAAGCAGCACCTGGTTTCTGCATCTGGATAAAACATGCAAGGAGGTCCACATTTTTATTCAGCATTTCTTTATCAAGAATTTAACATGGCCTTCTATAGAAAGTTTTATTTCAAAGAAGCTACATTTTGGATGCAAAACTGTTTCCCTGAATGTTGTTTGACTCTGTCTATTACAGACATACCATGTTAAAGCTCACTAAATAAAGGTTGCAGCCTATGTCAGATCCAGAACTGTGAAAGATGGTAAAATGCAGAGTCTGATACTCTCACTTATAATGAGCAGACCCTATGCAAGAAGTTACATTGACTGCAGCAGAGTTTCTCATGGGCTGAGATCCTGTAGAACATGATGGGGTCAGAGCCGAGCAAATAATGTTAGCCACAGTTTGTGATATTTGGACTGTAGGTAAAATATCTAACATCAGGAAGCAATCTGAATAGAGAAGATTGTCTCTTGTGGGTTAAAAAGTAAGCCTTAATTCTACAAGTGTTCAAGTCTCAACTATATTTACTGGCTAAGTCAACTAGAATAATCTTCAGTGCAAGAGTAATGAAAATGTTGCTTAATTGAGATAGGACTGTATACAGCTAATACTTAGCACCTGTGTACCATTCTTCATCTTTAGAGTGCTTTACAGACATTACCTAAATGGTCCTCATAACTTCCTGCGTTAGCTGTTTTTCTTTGAAGGGATTGATTTATGAGCAAAGATTAAAAGATGTGACTACGTAGAGCTTTGCCAAGGGACAGCTAAAACAGCTTTGATAATTGTTTATAAGTATTTGAAAGATAGAGCTAGAAAAAGGGGAAAGAATTCTTTGGACTGTTATATGTTGCAGTTCACCTGGGAGTGGGGGGATTAATGGAACAAAACCAACTTGAAATGGGATGAAAGAGAACATCACCCGTCACGTGGAATAATTTTCCCAAGGAAGTGGTGGAGGCTACACCGTTTGAATCATGTACAACTAGACTGTAGAAAGCACTTGAGAATACGCTGCAAGGAGGAGCCTTTTATTGGTGAAAGATGACTTAAGAGGTCTCAATGTATCAATGTATACAGTGCGGTTCCATAGCCCCTATAGAGACAAAACACCCAACACTGATTTTAATGTGGTTTAATTTACAGAAGGAACACTGGGTTAAATCTTTAATCACATATGAAACATTTTCTTTTCTTTTTTAAGAATGCAAAGAGAAAAAACCAAATGTCTAAAGTGTGGATATTTTTTGCCTTACTTCTGCTTAATTGAATCCATCATTAAATCCACCAGTTCTTTCATTAGGAAGAATAAATAGTTGCCTAATTATAGACAGAATTTTAATATAAAAAGAACTACATGTAGGGATAGTGGATAGCTGTCTGTCAATATTGTTTTTTGGGAGAACATATTTTTTCAAGAAAAGTATGTACTTTTAACAAAGAAAAAAATCCAGGTTTGACTTAAAAAATCATTTCCATATTTTTAAAAGGTCTATATATTCTCTGGAAAAATGTTGACAAAAATGCTGTTTTTTCCCATGTCCATCAACATTTACCGTGGATAAAACTTCATTTTCCAATGACCCCAAGTTACAAGGTATATGCATAATGTGGGGTGGGCATGGGGGAGTTAGTTATGAAGATTAAAAAGCTACATATATATCATAAAGACTAAAAAAATAGGAGAGGAAAGTTGAGAGTTGCGATGGAATCAAACATCCAAGGGTTAAACAAAACAAAATCAAATGCAATAGAGATTTTATTACCTCCTCTTTCCTCCCTCTTTTTTTTCCGCTTTGGACCACACACTACTTTTTCCACAGGATCTCTGTTGCTCTCATACCAAGTTCTTTGCCTCAGAGATCCTCACATCCCTTAAAACACCAGGTAAGCTTATAGCTAGACACAGATGTTCAGCTACATCTGCTCCTTTCTTAGTGGCTCCAGGCAACTGCTGAGATCAGTTTGGCTCCAGACAGACATCACATGTGTCCCAGGATAAACCATTGTATCCCGGGACATTCAGACAGCCATGTCCATTGTCCTGGGACAAACCCTAAAAAGGTTCATGGGGTAAGAAGTGCTAACAGTTTGTTCTGAGACATCCAAGATGCATCGGATTGGGTCTCCCAGGATTGCATCATTGAATCACTGATAGAAAAGTGGCAGCATATTCAGTTACTGAATAACCCCTGTGTAGAAGAGTGATGTGTGTACATACCAATTCTGAAACATTTCTGTTCCAGGACAAGCAGGTACCATTTGTCCCTGGTCAAACTCCAGGGACAAATGTAATGTTTGTTCCTAGCCTTGGGCTTATTCTGGTGCTTGCACAGGAGAAGAGTTTCATCCTTACTGGCTAGCCCACAGTTTATACAATTAAATGATAGACTGTTGTTGGTTCATCCCTGTAGAGTGTGGACAGTTGTTTGCCGTACCAAGTCTATAGTCACATGGCACAGTTTAAGCCATGTGAACATACACTGGGAGTGGCATGTACAGGTGTTCACTGGTCCCAGGAGCTGCATGGATAAACTGGAGTAAGTAATTCAGGGTGGGGGAGGGGCTGGTGGGAGTAGGGGGTTGGCAGGTCCAGGGGCAGATTGGCAGGATATGTGGGGGCTCGTGTGTCCACCATGGGGTTGTCCATCCAAAGGTGGGAGGGTTGGGGAGTAAAATGGCCCATTCAGAGTCAGGCGATGGGAAGAGCACAGCCCTGGGGTTGTGACTGGCTCAGATTTCCCAGACCTGCGGCTGTGCTCCAAACCTGTACAGGATAGATTGCGTTAACCTGTTCCCAATCTACGTTAGTTCACCTTCTCCGGTGAACTAACTTAGATCAGACCCCCACCACTTTTTGCCCAATTTCACCCCCTGAATGCTTGTATAACTGGGCATTGACGTCAACCTAACCTTAGTTAGGTCAATCTGAACTCCTGTACATAGCCATATTTTGGCATGAGTGAGTTAGTAGGACTTTCTTTTAATCTATAATATTTTTCCCTGGAAAAAAAAAACTAATCCTAGATTCAGAATGAAAAGAATATCCCTACAATCACAAGTTTCCATCTACATAAAGGTCTAGTCCAAAGTCAATGAAGTCAGGAGGGCTCTTAATGGCTTTGATTGCTTTCTATAGATAAAGAATTACAGAACCTGGTTTCCAAACACAGGTTCAGTTGTTTTTTTTTGCCACCCTCAACGAAAGCCAAGGTAAGGCATAAACATGCTAATGGTGCTGAATGGTACACAGAATACAATACAGATGCAAATTATGGCCTGATTCAAAAGAGGATATCTGGTTTGAAAATCAGGGTAGCACCACCTGTCAAAACAGCGAAAACCTGTGGTTTTTGTGGTGTCCTTCTTTTTTGTCACTTCCAACTTCTTTTACCTTCCAAAGAGATCAAGTAAAAAGTAGGACAAGATAGTAATGCAACTTTTTTCTTTTAGAGGTCATTAGATTACTGGTGTAAAATCAGCATAGCTTTCACTGTCCTGAGTACAACAATGCTAGTGGACACCAGCTGAGGATCTGGACCATTGTTTTCAACTTTATTCTGCTCTGAAAGCATGTGTACTGTAAGGAACACATGGCCCAGAGACTTGCAGGTATTGCTTGATGGCAGTCATGTTACAAACACATTTAATTTGTGTCAACAGTGTCTTTGCTTTAAAAACGTTATTGTTTCCTATTGGAGTAGTTAAAAAAAAAAAAAAGTTCATAGTTATTTTTCTTTTCACTAACATGTCTCATCAGTTTATAGCCACCTTGGTTTTTACCGCAAAGGTATCTCATCATGGGGATAAGAATGTTCACAGTCTTGCAGTTTTGCTCATTCCTCATGAAAGCAGCTTCTCAGAAGGATTGAATGCATCCAGCAAATATTTATTGATCCACTGCTGTGACATTTTCCTGGCTAGACTTCAAAATTAATGTTTTTGCTGCATGTGTGTTAGCTCAGGACAGAAAAGCCATGTAGTTGAGCTCTACAACACATGAATTTGGAAGATTATAGAGAAGTATTTAAAACTCTTTGATGTGCTAATGGGGACCATTATTTTTTAGCAAAATAATAGAAGTGCTCATAAAATTTCACTTTAAAAGTGTTTTTCTCTTCTGCATCCCCACAATTCATTTAATGGTGATTTTTTGGAAAAAGGTCTGAAAGGCAGTTAACCACTAGATGTCTGGAGTCACAATTTCACATTATTACTTATTTGTTTCATGCA
Source organism: Gavialis gangeticus (assembly GCF_001723915.1). Lineage (NCBI taxonomy): Eukaryota > Metazoa > Chordata > Crocodylia > Gavialidae > Gavialis > Gavialis gangeticus. The sequence goes on along the minus strand of NW_017728992.1, from coordinate 183,732,768 downwards.
GAATGTGGTAGTATTTAGGGAAAGAGCAAAGCTTTCAGGCTAACTAATACCAAGGGGTCATTGTCTAAAGGTAGTTCTCAGCAAATGAAAAGCATCTCACCTCTTTTTTTCCCCAAAGCAAGTGCTTTGTTACTTAAAAATATGATTCAGTACATCACTTTTTATAAGATTTCTTCTCAGGTATGCTTTTGAAGATCACACATACTGACTGCGGTCCAAATAGTCTGAAAGACTGTTCAGATTTTTATTATAGATCCTGTTAGTGGACATTAGGTGTGAGTCGTACGGTTCTGACACTGCTTTCTTCTGGCAAAAAGAATGCAAAAAGTAGTGATCTGAATAGGGTCTCCACTTGGCAGAATATCAGATTGTACTGCCGTGGATAAGAAAGACCCCTAATTTGGGGTCACTGCAGTTTTAATATTCCTCAGTTTGAAATGAGAGGAAATGACTTCATGCTTCCCTTCTCCATAAGGGACCACCAATTCCAATGTTCTATTTAGTGCTTCCATTTTGTTATACCTGGAGGGATCCTACTAATATTCTGCCCCTGGAGAAAAGAGCTCAACTCCTACGTGCCCAAGAATGTCAATGAGACAGGCTAAGTACACCACCAAAGATAAAATATTGAGGGTGTCAGCCAGGGGCAAGTACAGACAGACTTGCATGTCTGTACTTTGGTCCTCAGAGGCCTGCCAGATTTTTATAGCTGGATGCGATGTTTGATAAAGCGAGACCTCTTTTGCCAAGATGAACTTACAAGTGTTTTAATGACGTCATGTATGATAGTAGTTTCATAGTGCTTAGGGTCAGAAGGGACCTAAACAGATCATCAGGTCTGACCCTCTGCCCCAGGCAGGAACGAGTGCGGGGTCATAACACTTCAGTCAAATATCTGTCTAGCCTTCTCTTGAAGACTCCCAATGTAGGAGAGAGCACCACTTCACTTGGGAGCCCATTCCAGAGCCTGGTAGCCCTAACCATGAAGTAATGTCGCCTGATGTCCAGCCTGAACCTTCTCTCTAACAATTTGTAGCTATTATTCCTAGTAACTCCTGGTGGTGCCTGGGGGAACAGAGCTTCCTCCAATTCCCACTGGTCCCCACCAGTGAGTTTGTAAATGGCTACCAGTTCCCCTCTCAGCTTTCTCTTGTGGAGGCCTCTCCTCGTAGAGCCTGATCCGCTGCCCCTTGACCATGTGAGTGGACCTCCTCTGGACCCTCTCAATGCTAGCCACATCCCTCCTGAAGTGTGGCACCTAGAACTGGATGCAGTACTCCAACTGCAGCCTGATCAACGCCACATAGAGGGGAAGGATCACCTCCCTGGACCTGCTTGTGATGCATCCGTAGATGCACGAAAAGGTGCAGTTAGCCTTACTGACCACTTTCTCGCATTGGTGGGTCATGTTCATCCTAGAGTCAACAATGACTCCAAGATCCCTTTCTGCCACCGTGTTGACAAGAAGGGTGTTCTCCAGCCTATAGGTGTGTTGCTAGTTCCTTCTCCCCAGATGCAGCACCTTGCACTTGTCTGCGTTGAATTCCATCCATTCTCATCTGCCCACCTCTGTAACCTGTCTAGATGTAGCTGGATTCTGTCCCTCCCCTCCAGCATGCCCACCTTGCCCCACAACTTGGTGTCGCCAGTGAATTTGGACAGCGTGCTTTCCACTCCCATACCCAGATCAGTGACAAAGACGTTGAACAGTACAGGCCCCAGGACAGAACCCTAGGGGACTCCACTGCCCACTCCCCTCCAGGTCGAAAATGACCTGTCCACCACCACTCTCTGGGTGCAACCATCTAGCCAATTTGCCACCCATCTGACTATGTAGGCATCAGTGCCACAGTCACCAAGTTTTTTGAGAGAATGTGGTGGGAAACAGTGTCAAAGGCCTTCTTAAAGTCCAGGAAGACAACATCCATCTCAATGCCCTCATCCAGGGACTTTGTGACCTGATCATAAAAGGAAACGAGGTTAGTGAGGCAGGATCTACCCTCAGTGAACCCATGTTAGTTGCCCCTGAGCATTACTTCCCCTGCTGGGCCCTTGCAGATGTGCTCCTTGATAATTTTCTCAAAGGTCTTCCCAAGGACTGAGGTGAGACTAGCTCGCCTATAATTACCCGGGTCCTCCTTTCCCCCCGTCTTGTAAGTGGGGACCACACTGGGCCTTTTCCAATCTGCTGGTACCTGGCCAGAGCCCCACGAGTGTGCATAAAGCCATGCTAGGGCTTTATGATCTTCACTAGTTTTGATTTCAGAAGAATGGAGTCTGCTTTTTTGTGAGAAGGATTTGTGCTTCATAGAATACAAAGGAAAGCTTGACATCATGTTAATTTGGGTAAAATGTTTATCTTCTTTACATTAGTTTAAATTTCTTTGATGGGGTGTATTGCATCATTTTAAAGTGAATCGTATGAGTTGTAATGTAAATTTCAGGTGAATCTACTTTTTTTGTACCTGAAACTTCTACTAATACTATTTTGAAGACTACCTGTGGGTTGCCTTGTCATCTTTATCAACAAGCGACAGAAGTTTAATTTTTCTTTAGTTAGGTTTGTAGAATAAAAGTAATTGGAGATGAAAAAGAAGTTTTAAGATATCTGCCTGACACACACTTAATACTGGATCATGTATGCTCAAGCATTTTCTCCAGTCTCATCTACCAGCTTCTTTGAGAGACTGTTCATTCATAGGGAATGCTTCTTAATATTTATCCTGAATATACTTTTGCTGTTCCTTCATATTACTACCCCTGTTTCTAACGCACAGACTCAGTTGAAATTTTGTACTCCTATGTACATCTTTAAAATAGTCCTGCCACCTAAGCCTGTATGTATTTTCCCAGCAGTAAAGTCTTCTAGGCACCTACATTTCTGTTGCTGGGCCTGTGCATATTCATCTGAGTCCTCTTGGCTGAGGATTCCCCTAGACAGAAGGGCACTTAAGAGTTAAGCATTGCAGTGCTGAACCTAAGTTCCATTTAAAGATATGGTCCTAAGTAACTTGACTAAGATAACACAGGAAATGTGTGTGGTAGAAAAAGGAAATGATTGTGGGTTTCCCAATTGTCTCAAGTGAGCACTGTTACCACTAAACCACCCTTCTTCCCTTATTAGGCAATAATTCTATTTTAAAACATAAAGAGTGTACTGGATACTAGGGCTGTGCAAAACAGCACCATTTCATTTCAACTTCTGTTTCAATGGGACAGTATTTCATTCTGAGTTTCATTTCATTTTGAAACCACTGTTCCGTTTCGTTGAAACGATTTCACTGTTTTAACACTGTTTCAAAATTTTGCCCGTAGAGGAAGCACAAAATTGCCTGTAATGTTGTAATTTCAAGCCTGATTTGCATGAAACTTGCAGGGGTGGTAGCCATTTCCAGGGCCTTGAAACCTGCCAAGTTTCAAGGGGATAGGTGCAAGGGTTTCTGGGAAACTGGACCTCAGGCTGCTGACAAGCAAACCGCGTGACATGGGTGACACTGTGTGTTAAGGCTCGCCCTCACTGGTGCTGGGGCCTCTACACGACATGGTAGTGTGCCCCAGTGAGGGCCCCTCCTCCCCTACAGCCTCATCCTGGTCCACCACTTTAAATAACAGGTAATAACTTAGTAAGCAGCACAGTAGCATCAGCAGCATCTCAGGCCGCCAAACTGTCACAGACTAGAGCCTTTCTTTCCTTTCCTGCAGGAGCTTCTTCTCTTGTAGCTGCCAACCACAGCCCTGGGGCTTAGATGGGCCCAGGGCCCTGCATCCTTCTGGTCAGGTGCTAGGGGTCTTGGTCTAAGGACATGGCATTGGCAGACAAGGTATTTTCCTCAATTTAATCTAGCATGTTTTAGTAGACCAACTGAACGGCTAGTTACATAAAAATATCTTAGCAAGCTTTTGGGTTGAAAAAACCTTCATCAGGCTGAGGAAGCACCTGCAGTTGTAGCAGAAAGCACCCTTTGTACACTTCCCTCCTGGACATTGATATAACAGAAGCCCCTTCTTGCCTGCACTCCCTGCCACCTATTTTGTGCATTTTTTTCCTTCTATGCATTGGCAGAGACCTAGAACACTCATTGCACGGGTGTGGCAAGGCTCAGAGCAAGCCATAAAGCTGAAGTGGCTTTCTGTAAGAGAAACCTAGAAACTACATCTACATATCAATTAAGGGCAGTGTCACTAAAGAAAACAAAAGAACTAAAATATGCACTTCAAAAACTGTAAATATATCCTGGTGCTAACCTAACTCATGCACTGTTTCCAGTAACCTATGGTCCTCACTATCTCACATTGCATTTTCATATATTTCTTACAGTGCATTTTTACATTTTATCTGTCTCACCTTTACCACGGAATTTTGTATTTTATACTGTTAAACCCTTAAGGGATTGTACTTCCTGTAGAAAGAAGTTACACCCTGCACCATTGTTAACAACTACATTGAAATTGCTATTGTAAAGTGATAAAATCTTGCTATATTGGATGGTCCCTTGATTGAATGTGAGTGTATGGTGATCAGTAGGTAATTAAATGACAGTAGCCTAGCCAAAGGAACTTACCATTACAAAACTCTACTCTGCAAGTCATTTTAGGCTAATCAAGCCAAGGAACTGATTCTTGGAACTGAGCACCCACCCCATTGACTATTCCTGTCACTAAGTCAAGGGTGGACTCCTGAATCTTCAGGTACCAGCAGGCAGAGACCCCTGTGACTAACAGTTGTCATATGCTACTCAAAAACCATGTGGGACAGCAACCTCCAGATTGGGCAGCCAAGATGATGCTGGGGGAATCACACAAGTCTGCCAGAAAGGGATAAGAGGCAGTGAAGCATGACCCTCAGTGGCGCTCTCTCATCCAGCACCTGACCTACCGAGACAGAAGGGGAAGCAGGCAGCCCCCTTCTGGAGAAGACATTGCCTTGAAGGAAGCTGACCATCGATGTTGTGAGGGAGAGGTAGGTGTGATCTCCACCCCAGCTGCTCCAGATGTCTGAGGTGAAGTGTAAGGCCATCTGTGGGCCTGCCTTGTGCAGCTCCTCCATCAAGTACTCCCTGCATGCCTCATACAGGGAGGGCACCACCGTTTTGCTGAAGGGGGTGCATGCAAGTGCTTGGTAGGACGGAGCTGCAAGCTCCATGATCTGCCTGAACCCTTGCCACTCAAGTAAGGAGAAGGGCTGGCTGTCCACAGCAAGCATCTCCCCAGTGCTCTGGGTGATCTCACTAGCCCTTGCAACTTGCCCCCCTTTCTGTCTGCCTTTCCCCCACTGTTCCAGCCTCTGCTTTTGGGGGGACGGGGGCTTTGGAGTGAGAGGGGGTCTTCCCTTTGGGCATGCTCCTGCTGGTACCAGGCTGAGGAGGAACAAGAGCAAGGGGGCGGTGCCTGCGGAGATGCATCAGCATCCCCATGATGCTTTTTTTTCCCTTGCCCCAGGTGGTTTTGGCTTGGAAGTGCAGGCAGATATCATATGTGGGATCATCTGCCAGCTCAGAATGATCCCAGACCACACTACCTGCTCACTTCTGGGGTGCAGGTGCATGTGTGGATGCTGCACTTCCCCCTCCTCAGCAGGCACAGGCACAGCAACAGGAGGAGTGGACTCAGTTGAGCCACTAGCCTCCACAACCTCTACCTCAGCCTTCTCTGAGGTGCCTTCTGGGGAAGGAGACCTGGCTCTAGGAAAAACTTGAGGGGTATGGAGCACAAACTCACATGATTCCCCCTCCTTACCCAGAATTTTCTTTGCTAGGATGCTCAGATCCAGATCCAGATCCAGCGCTAGCTCTTCCTCTGGCAGTGGAAGGCTCAGCATGGGAAGTGAAATGGGAGTGAAGGAGACTGTCATGCTAGTGCTGGAGCTGCTGCTTGTTGTCATGGTGGTGGTGGTGGGGGGGGGTTGGCTGGTGCTCCTAGAGGGGATGCAGTTTCAGGCACAGGCAGTGGCACTGGTACTGCTCCCCTCTCTTTGCTGCTTGAGGAAGCCTCATTCCTGCTAGTTGTAGGAAAGAGGCTGCATCTCAGTTTGGTGGGGTGGGGAGACTTACACCTCTCCCTCTACCACCTTTTCCACCCCTCCCTGAAGGCTTGCCAGCTGCCTTTCCACCACGCTTCATGGTGTGTTTCATAGTGTCTTGCTTTTATACAAATATATAAATGTATCTGCATTCCTATATAAATTCTGTAAGGTATGTAGTATATGTCACAAGATATAAACGTATAGAAATAAATTATAAATGTATCTCCCTTCCTATATAAATTAAATTCTATAGTGTAATATCCAATATCATTATAAAATAGAAAAGAATAAATCAAATAATATAATAATAAAATAAAAGGGTCTAGAAGAATGAAAAAGGTATTCTGGAATGCCATTTTCTAGGGTAAGCTAGCAAGTAGGAAATCATTCAAATCAATGCTAGTAGCAGCCTTTGTTGTCTAACCCTTCTGAGCTGCTGGAAGTACAGAGCTCAGTAACTGTCAGACCCCAAGGCAGAAAGCAGGCCAGTGCAAACAATGCTAACTTTTATGCTGTTTTTCCATCCCTCCCCCAGATCACTGGGATTGGAAGGGACCTTAGGGAAGGATCACAGTCACTGGCCAGCTACACATTTCAATATGAGAGCAGTCCTTCCCCTGTCTACCCCTCCCCCCCACCTTACTTTCTGTTTCCCTACAGGCAAGCCCAGCTTGAGCTTCAAAACTCAAAACATTTCAAAAGTTTTGAAATGTTTTGACTGCCCTCGTTTTGTTTTGAGGCTGTTTTGAAGCCCTTCATTTCATTTCGATTTCACTGTTTCAAGCTCAAAACGAGTCGAAATAGTGTTGAAACAAAACAGTTGGTGGAATTTCACACAGCCCTACTGGATATTATAAAAGAGCAATTCGGCCCCCAGCACTTACTCCATACTCATCCCTCTAGTATACAGTGTCCTGTAGGACTCATACATATGGGTTAAAAGCTGTGGGGCAGTGGTAAGCACAACTCTATTTCTATTGTCATTGTGTCTCTGTGATAAGAAGCATAGATTTCTCAGATATTTGATGGTCAGATAGTTCAACTGAAAGCGAGATAGCAGTAACAGTGTATTGTAGTGGTTCATACCTCATTTCTCAGACCATATCATACTTGGTTATTCTAACTTTATTAAATCAAAATTAGACATTTCATCCAAGAGAAACTAAGAGAAGTGGTAGGAACTTTGTTTAAACTGTAATTTGCTATTAAAGTTTCTCGATGTTCTACCTCAAAGTTTGTTTTTTTGCTTGAGTTCTTGGAGTTCTTGCCATTAGACTAATTTCACATTGGAGTCAGGGATAGGCTGCTGGACAGCTCAACTAGTGTTTCCTTTCAACAACAATGCTTCTTTCTGTAGTAAGTATAATAAAATCTGTGTGTCTAGTTGTGAGATGCAATTAGTTTTCTGCTGCCTGTTGTTTTGTCCATGTATTATCATAACCTCTGTCAGATGATTCACAGCAATCAAACACATTCTCTGAAATCCTGAAACCAAAATAACAATTCGCTGTTGAATGGTGGATTAAGAAGGGGTATCACTATTCAATCACCATTTTGCTTTACATAAAAAGGAGTCAGAGTCTGTGTGGCCACCAATTGGATGGGAGTAATTGATATTTTAGTTCCAAGTTATTGATCTATATGACAGAATGAAGACACAATGGCTAGGGACAGAACTTACACAAAAAACAGTATAAGTGATCAGAAACCACTTCAGATCTGTAACACAACAGAAGTTCTGTGCACATGTACTGGTTCCAAAATGGTTGAAACCAGTTTAAGATAAATCTGGATGTATGTACTTAACTGATTTAGGTTAAACTGGTTTATTGAACTTCTTTCCCAAATCCCCTCCAGATTCAAATTAACTTAGTGTCCCAGCAGGGACTCTAGCTCCCCCTGGTTTCTGGCCTAGGCCACTGCAGATATGTGGCTGCATTTCCAGAATCAAAATGAATGTCTGTTCACTTGCTTATCGGTTCAGTCTACACAGCTTAAACTAACCTGTGAAGATTGAATTGATTTCAGTCTTGGCCTTTTTCACTGTACTTAGCCAATATATATTTTGACTATGGTATGCATACAGCAAATATTTATTGGTGGATATTTATATACTTATATGTATATACAATATTTTATACACGAGAAGACATCTGGTTAGAAATAAAGGCTAAGAATTTGAAATGACAAGTGATGTGGTGCCTCAGTTTTTGGGTGCACAATTTGAGACACCTTGAGACACGTCTGATTTTTCAGAAAGGGATGAAACCCAACTCTCTGATAATCAACCCCCTTTCAGGTATATCACGTTAGACACTTGACGCGTGATACATTGACAAACACTAGTCATTTCTGAAAATCTTGAACAAACCCTTAATCAGCATGAGTAGTGACCAAAAGGTACACTTCATATGAAAAACATGACGTGCTTTTACACTGCAGACATTTTGGGGTGGGTATGTAACATTTTCCTTCTGACCCAGTGGAAGCTTTGTACTTTTGAAATGCTATGCTCCCGGTTCAAGGCTTTGAAAAATCACAGAAAAATGTAATGATGGGATGAATGTTGAATTTTGTAAAACTTTTAATTTTAACTGCTCACTATTCTCTGGGCCTCCCAGAGTGCTTAAGATGATTAAGGGGCACCACTACCATATCCTTGTTCAGATACAGCAGAAAGTCCTACTTCTTCTTTTCCCCAATAAGATAGTGGTGGCAGCATGTGTCCTTCCAATTTTCATTTTAGCAGGAAGAATGCATATCTATTTGGATAGATAAATCAAGACTTCTCCATCTTTCTCCTTTAGAGGATCCTCTGCTGGGATGGGATTATCATGGGGAGTAGGAGCAGGGGAGAAGGGGCTGAGTTATTAGAATCTGGTTATCTACTAACAATAGAAAAATTACTTGGCACCACAACCAAATTGTTCTGGTTTATTATGCTTCATGACATGAGGGGGATGGACTAGATGACTTCATAAAATCCTTTCCAGCCCTACTTTCCTATGATCCTATGACATGACATTGCAGATATTCTTAAGGTACAGTGTAATAATGTCTGACCTGCTTTGGGACAATTTCACAAAGTCATAATTATTTACTGTTTAGCGTTACTACTAGGGCTGTGTGAAGCTTCAGTCCCTGATTTGATTTGGTGGAGATTCGGCCCAATTAGGTGGCCAAATCTCCGAATCTGAATCGAATCAGAGGACCCTTTAATCTCTTCTAATTGAATCAGCAGACTCAGCAGCAGTCCTGGAAGTGGACCAGAAGTACTTCCAGTTCACTTCTGGGTTTTCCGCTGAGCATGCGGTGGGGCCCCCCTGCACTCCTGTGGGATGCTCTATCCATCACAGCATTGCAGCGATCATGAGCCATGCCTGGTACCTCAAGGAAAGTAGAAAAAACATTTAAAGCTGTATCTGTGTCTGAATCGCTGATTTTCCAAATCAGCATCGAATTTTCAGATTCGGATTTGGCCGAATCGTACCAGAGACAGTGATCCAAATCAACAAATGAAATCACTGTCCCCGATTCAGGCCAAATCTGAATCCAAATTGAATAGGGCCCATTTTGCACATCCCTAGTTACTACCATTATCTCTCATTTTAACTGTTATAAGACACTCTGGTCAAGTGTATGCTATTATGATGGCAACTGTGGACAAATGCTGAATGATATAATTTGATTTTTCTTTCTCTTTTGCTGCTTGTTTCTGTCACTTCATTTTTTTCTCCCCACAGAATTTATTATGAATTCTCATTTGGTCAGATCCCACTCTCCTACTAAATCCCCCAAGCAAGATGCCTACTGCAGTTGATGAACCAAATTCAAATCCCAGGGAGGTCATAAGGAATTTGTAGTGGATGTCTTTGAGATTAAGATTTAGGCAAGCCGGACTGTAAAATGAATGTTGGTTATTTCGTCACTTTTGCTATGGCCATGGCTGCTGTCTTACTCTCAATATCAATGCTATCAATACTTAGTTCACTGAAACTTTTCACATTTTTCACAATGTATACATGGTGAGAGTGCATCTCCCCTTATGAACTCCAAATGCTGGATGAAATAAGGTAGGCAGATTTTTTTCTTCACATCATTATCTGCAAAATAATGGAAAATGGCTGACATTTCCAACCTTTCTATCTATCACAAGCTGTTTAGTGCTACAAAGACTATGTTTCATCCAGATTATGGCTTCCATCAAGATATTAAGAAATTTCATTTCACAGTTTATAGAAAATGAGTAACCCTTCCTGCTGTAGGAATTTTCAGAGAAAAAATGGGTAGGACTCTTATTTCAATGAAAAAAAATGTGTGAAGTAGTTTCTAACCTCATTAGTAAAATGTTACAAGAAATCCATGCAGGTGAATGCAACTTCCATATTATTTCTTTGTTATTATCTTTTTGTCCACATTCCACAAGTTGCTCTAGTTCTTACAATATGAGGAAGTTTTAATGTGAAGTCATGTGAAGGTGCTTATATGACCTGATAGATTTTCCAGGGACAAACCTTACCTCCAGGCACAAGAAAACTCTTTTGAAAGATGCCAAAAATCCTTTCTGACAAAATAAACATATTTTAATTAGCCTCGTTATTCTCAGCATGGTCATCTATTTATAAATTACCATATGGAACCAATAGATATTGCAAGTGTTCACAGCACATGCTATCCTATGTAATATATACAATAAAATGTAAATTACTTAGAATTAAACTATATGAATTATCTTTATAGCCAGCTAGAGTCATTGTCCATTGGGCAACTGCTGATATTTTTCATCTATTAATGAGGTTTCACTGGGCCAATGCTATTAAATGAGGGAGAAGTTCGGAAAGTAGATGAATATGAAAAGTTAAGCGGTTGGTTTGGCTCAGCTGTTGATGAAATGTTATCTCCAGATAGTCTGAAGTTATTTAATAATTTAATAGCACACTGACTAAAACTGAGTGGTGAATTTGATGCTTAAAAGTGTTTTTAAAAACACTGCTTCTATTTATGGCCAAGTAAACTGCCATGTCATGCATACAGTCATGCATTTACCTGCTTCTCCGGGGGCGGGGAGGGGAGGGCAAGCTCCTGGCAGGCGGAGCAGTCCCTGGGCTGTGGGGGGGCTGGTGCTTCCCTCCGTGGCAGTGGTGGGCCCTTCCCCAGGTGGCACCCTCCTGCAGGCACCCAGCTTTGGCAGTCCCAGGGGGTACTGCAGTCATGGAGGGAAGGACTGGGCCCCCATGCAGCTCAGGCAGGCACGCAGGCTCCAGGAAAAAAAAAAAAGATCAGGCTCACC